>NC_092872.1:459556845-460156845 GCF_028372415.1 Notamacropus eugenii | reverse complement strand
TTTTCTCCTTTACCTGGGAGTTCTGGAATTTAGCTATAATATTCCTGGGAGTTTTCATTTTGGGATCTCTTTCAGGAGATGATTATTGAATTCTTTCCATTTCTATTTTACCCTCTGGTTCTAGAATATCAGGGCAGTTTTCCTTGATAATTTCTTGAAAGATGATGTCTAGGTTCTTTTTCTGATCATGGATTTCAGGTAGGCCAATAATTTTTAAATTATCTCTCCTGGATCTATTTTCCATGTCCATTCTTTTTCCAATGAGATATTTCATATTGTCTTCTATTTTTTTTCATTCTTTTAGTTTTGTGTTATTTTTTTCATGATTTCACATAAAGTCATTGGCTTCCATTTGCTTCACTCTAATTTTTAGGAATTATTTTCCTCAGTGAGATTTTGTACCTCCTCTTCCATTTGGCCAATTCTACTTTTTAAAGAGTTTTTACTTCAGTGAATTTTTGTGCCTTTTCTTCAGTTTAGCCAAATATACTTTTTAAGGCATTTTTCTTCTCATTGACTTTTTATAAGTCTTTTACCATTTGGCCTAGTCTACTTGCTAAGGTTTTATTTTCCTCAGTATTTTTTGTGTCTCTTTTACCAAACTATTGACTTGCTTTTTGGCCTGAGACCAATCCATATTTTTCTTGGAGGCTTTGGATACCGGAGCTTTGACTTTATTATCTTCTTCTGAGTGTGTGTTTTGATCTTCCTTGTCACCACAGTAACTTTCTACATTCAGAATTTTTTCTGTTGTTTGTTCATTTTCCCAGCCCACTACTTGATTTTTAAGCTCTTTGTTATAGTAGAGGGCTGCTTCCAGGGTGGAAGGTGCACTGTCCCAAACTTCAGGGGATTTGTGCAACTGTTTTCAGAGATACTTCTCAGGACCTGTAAGCTTTCAGTTATTCCAAGGTAGGATGGTCTAAGGAGAGGTATTTATTACTCTCCTGGCCTGTACTCTGGTCTGTGAATGACCACAAATTTTTCTCTTGAACTGTGAGGAGGGTTCCCCACTCCACTCTGGTCACAAGATGTTGTGTACTAATGTTCCTCCTTGCCTGGGGATTGCCACCTAAGACTGAGATCAGGATCTAAGTAAAAAAGCCAGAAAGTCCTGCTTCAGTGCTAGAAAAGAGACCCTGTAATCTCCTTCTGACCAGTTATTTGACATTCTTACCATCTAGAAAGTTCTGAAAGCAGCAGCTGCTGCTACAGATTCAGTCACTCCCAAGACCTGCTCTTGGCTTGCTTGGCCAAAGACTGTACTGTCTCAATCTGACTAGACTGTGCTCCACTCTCCTTCAGATGCTACAATCCTTTCCAACTGACCTTCTAACTTTGGGGGCATCTGTGGCCCGAGAATTCTGGAAACCACCACTACTGCCACTGATTCAGTCACCCCGAAGACTGCTCCTGGTTTGCTTGGGCTGGTTCTGCATTCTTCTCTCATCCTGGTGTAACAGACTATTCCTGCCAACCTTCTAAGTTTTCTTGTGCTGGAAAATTATTTCACTCCAACATTTTGTGGGTTCTATCTCTCTAGAATTTGATTACAATCATCATTTAAAGGTATTTGGTGGGGTTTGGAGGAGAGCTTAGGTGAGTCCCTGCCTTTAGTCCACCACCTTGGCTCAATCTCTTCAATTTTATTACTCTCTGTTCCCTTTCCCACATTCTAAAGTCCAGCCAAACTGGACTATCTTTCCCCCAGGCCTAGAAAACACTCCCTCTTCATCTCTGACTCTTAGAATTGGTTGTTTCCTTTAAAAATTTTAACCCAAATTGATTTTATACATACTTATTCATGTACATGTTATTTTCCTCTATAAGCTTCCCCTGCTTCCCCAAGGGTAGGTAGTGTTTCATTGTAGCTTTGTGTCCTTTAGTAACTATCAGAGTTCCTGGAAAATAATAAATGCTTAATAAATGCTTTTAAGTTGATAAAAAATAAATGCTAAACAGCACAAAGCTAAGGATAAATCCCTGGAGTACTTTGTTAGAGATCTTTTTTTCCTAAGCTGACATTGAGTCCTACTATATGCCAAGCACTGTGCTAAATGCTTCACAATATTATATGACCTTCATAACAGGCCTTGGAGGTAGGTACTATTATTATTTCTCTTTTACAATTGAGGAAACTGAGAGAAACGGAGGTGAATTGGCTTGTACGGCTAGTAAGTATCTAAGGGCAGATTTGAACTCAGGTCTTCCTGACTGTAAGCCTACTGCTCTGCTCACTGAACCACCTAGCTACCATTAATGGCTTCCCTTAGACTCTCTTCATACGACTCGTTCTGAGTCCACCTTAATCTACTGTTGTCCCACAGCACTTCATTTTGTCTATGAGAATAATATGAGAAACTTGGTCCAGATTAAATCTAGGTAAACTATGAAAGTAAGACAAAATAAACACTTCATGCTTCCATTTGAGAGCTCCTTCCATAGGGAAGAACTCAAAGAAGAGGCTCTGTCTTTCCAACATTCCTTTGGGGTCCAGGTGGCCTGTGGGATAATCTGTGTGTTTTCAGTGATAAGACTAGGGACAGTATCAGTTAAAACCCCTTGGAAATTCCATCCCATACCCTAACCTCATGAGAGTTCAGTCTGCAAGTTTTGGTGAAGTCTACTGTTCTGATACATCCTTCTTTCTTTGTACACAGCCAACTATACATAGCTGATTAGGGATAGAAATGTCCTAGGGTCTGGCGATGTCCCCCTAAAAATTACAAATTGATAAATTTGTCAAAGGAATTGCCTTTAAATGATTCTCTGTGGTCCCAATGGGAATGCCTAGAACTCTTTTCTCTCTCTTGTGTTCATATATCCCAAAAGCAAAAGAAAAACATAGATCTTTTGTTCAATTTCTCCATCCCCTTCACGTTATCTCTCTACGTAAATGCATTTAGTCAGCTCTTTGTTCCTTGTTTTGTTAACTCTGTAAGCTTATCTCATTGTGGTTTCCTCCTGTACTCACCACTCTCTCTCCTTTCGGTCCCTCTTTTCTTTGCTATGGCCCATTTTCTCTTAGACTGTTTCTATGGATCTTATCTTCCTAAAGTTATAGTCTTAGAAAATAAGAGTCTCATTTTCTTCCATCAGTGATTGCTTTCTTCTCAAATCTCACTAAATTCAGCCTTCTGTGGAAAACGCTTATCAGGATGGTGGTATTGTTAACCAAGGGAGACTGACGTGGGTGCACCTTCCAAATGACTTTTTCTCTTTCTCCCAGGTAGCCTATGCAATCTTTCAAACCTAAAATGTATCAACTAGAAGGAACCTTATAGATTACCTCATCCAAACACCTCCTTTTATAAATGGGAAAACTGAAAGGAGAGGTTAAGTTGCCCAAAGTCACAAAGTTCATTATTGGCAAATCCAGGTCTCCTGACTTTCTCTTACCCTACCTGTTTTGTCTCTTTATAACCACCATGAAACATGATTTATAGTAGGGGAGATGGTAAAAGATAATTAAAGTTTAAGAAGTTTGTTCCTCAGAGCTAACAACAACAACAACAACAAAAACAGAAGGAAGGATTACAACTTTCCTGGGACTCTGAGATATAGTTCTATGATTGAGCTTAGCTCAGTACCCAGGACTATGGTGTCTACTCCTTAGATTTTCACATATATGGAATTATAAGGGATATTTGACACTTGCTGATTGCTCTCAAGCCTTGTATCCAAATCATGGATTAAATTAAGCCGGAGGATCATGGATAATGGGATCTAGCACAACTAATTTTATGACTCAAGGAAAGAATAGAGAATTATTGTGTCATGTCCAAGGGCACGGTATTCTTGTAATAGCAAATAAATAAATCAATAAGCATTTGTTAAGTGTATACTAGGACAGTCACTGTACTAGTTCCTGGGGATAGAAATACAAAAGGGTGACAATCTTTGGTCACAAGCTGCTTATACTCAGGGGATGCAGTATGTTGAGAGATAGTAAGTAGAAGATGCACACAAAAAATGCACAGTGATAGGGCAGAGGCCCACTAACAACTGAGCAATAAAGGAAGACCTCTAAAAAGAGGTAGATATTGGGCTGAGCCTTAGAAGGGGGCTAGAGATTAATTCCAAGAAGTAGAGAGGAGGAGGGAGAATTATTCCAGTAATGGAGAACAGCCTGTATGAAGGGACAGAAGCAAGGAGTCATAGGATAATGAGTCTGGAACTGGGACTTCAGAGATCATCTAGTCCAGGGGTAGACTTTGTTCTCTGAAGTTTGGATTCCATTGAAGGTCTGTACTTGAGGACCTAGAGATCCACATGTGACCTCAAAGTTGAAGGTTCTCCACCCTTATCTCTAGTCTAATGCCCTCATTTTATGTGGGATGGAAACAAGAGAAAGAGAGGTTGAGTGGCTTGTCCAAAGTCACACAGAGAGGATGGAGGCAGAGCAGAGATTTGAACTCCAGTCCTCTGGCTTCAAATCCAGAAAACTTTCAATTGTACCAACCTGTCTCTATGTAGAAGTATATTATACTTGGAACAACAATTAGGTCAGTTTGGTTGAATACAGTAGGGTATGTGAGGGGAAGGGGGAGAGGGAGAGTAGGGCAGGGAGGTAGTCAATGAGTAATTGGCCTGGAAACAGACTGGAGCAAACTATATGCTTATATTATATGGGATTTTTTCTATGTCACTCAAATCTTACACACTTGCCCCTGACATGACTGGGATTTAGAGCCAGAATGAATCATAAAAATGATCTAGTCCATGGGTGGGGAACCTGCAACCTAGAGGCAACATGTGAAGGCTGCAGGTTACCCACCCCTGATCTAGTCAGACCCTCCCCCTGTGTGGATAAGGGAACTGATGGAGGCAGTCCATGGCAAACTCTAGTCTTCTGAGTGGAACCTACCCAAAGGAAAGTGCAGCCAACAAGCCCACAGCACCCAAAACAGACAGGGACTCTCAGATTTAGCTTTCCATGGCATGGTCATTCATATATTTCACAGCGGAGATTAGTGGGGGAAAAACTTGTGCTCTCAAGTTTTCTGTTCTTTCTATTTGACAAGGAAACAACAACTTTCTTTCTGTGCTTTAGGTGAGACACCTCAGGGATGAATGGCCATCTTGCTTTTATGTTCAAAGGTCGGAAAATTGATCCTCATTGTCAGGGCTGTACAGTGAACACACAGCAGCATCTCAAAAGAAACACTCCATGTTGAACTTCCCATACAGAGTCAAGAATCAACTCACTAGCTATCACTGCAGGAACCCAGGAAAAATGCTCTAGCTTCTTCAGTTACTTAGGGCATGCTACTGCATAACTGGAGGGTGGGTAGATGCAGAACAGCCAGGATGGAAAGGGGAGGCATGCTGGGAAGGACAGGATATGGCACATACTTATGTCCTGCTTTGCTCAAATCTCTTTGCAAAGAGAAAAATGTTTCAAATATGGAATTAGTCATTGTGTCCATTTTGGGCATAATCCTCAGATTCCTCACCTGCCATCCATCCATCTATCCCCAACCATTCTGCCATGACCTTACTCAAAATGTACCATCCTCCAAGAATGACAATAACTCACATTCCTATAAAATTTGAAAAGTTTGCCAAGTGCTTTCCTCAAAACAGTCCTTGTTGGGGGAGGGGAGAGATTGATTAGGAGAGGAGTAATACAAGCACCATAATCCTCATTTAACAGATGAAGATATTAAGGTTAGGGATTGAGTGTTTGCCTTTGGTTACTTCAATACTTTGAGGAATCTATGTTCTCACTAATGTGGTAATGCAAATTCCCTTTCATCCTGTGCCACCCTTGTACTGGTCCTTCTATAAATCTTTACTTATAAATGTCCTCTCTGGAGGTGATGTCTAGCTGGATACCAGTGGAATAAATAGATTAAATATCCTTTATTCTTAACTGAAGACTGGCCCATCTTCTCTTATTTGTTTTTTGCATCTCCACTACTAAGTACAACATCTGACATATAATAAGTACTGAATAAATGTTTATTGATTGGTGGATTGACTTTGGTAGGACTCATTTGCGATGATATCCTTTACACTGTCTGGTAATGCATTTCAGCCTGAGAATGGCCACCATGTTCCTTCCCATTCATCTTTAGTTTATCCATAACATTAATTCTTTGGAGTCTCTCATATTCCATTACTTGCATAACAGAGTAACTGAAAGAATACTATTGTTAAAAAAAGCGTGCCTTTCTCTCACTAAGAATCTTAAGAATCATTAAAAACATTGCCCAGTTTCCTAAAGACAACCTTTCTCCTTCTATTCAATTCTGTATCTACTTCATTGTCAGTTTGCAGTATCTAAGACTGATGTCATAAGCCAGCCCTATGAGTTGTCCATTCATCCGTATATCCTCAGTTGTGAACAATAAACATTCTTTATCTTCTTGTTTTGTCCTGTGTGAATAGTTAAGGATTTTGAATGATTTTGTATCTCATTTGGAGGCTCTGCATTGTCCTGGGGTTTGATACAAAGCAATAAAATAAGACAGGTATGTGGCACAGTGGATAGAGTGCCAGACCTAGAGTCAGGAACATCTCTGCTCAAATCTGGCCTCAGACACTTACAAGCTGTGTGACCCTGAGCAAGTCATTAATGGTTTACCTTAGTTTCTGTGCCTGTAAAATAAGCTGGAGAAGGAATTGACAAACTACTCCATAAAACCCCAAATGAGATCAGGAAGAGTTGGACATGATGGAAACACAACTGAAATAAAATATCATCTGCAAAAGAGAGAGTCTGGAGGAAGAACTGTGAGTAAAGCAGTATGACTGGATTATAAAGTGTATGGAGAAGAGTAGGATCAGAAGACTAGAAAGGTAGCTTGTGAAGGGTTTTAAATGTTAAACAGAAGGTTTTCTATTTGATCCTGAAAGTTATAGGAAGTCATTAGAGTTTATTGAATAGGGGTGGTGACATGCTCAAACTTGCACTTAAAGAAATCAGTTGGCAGCTGTATGAAAAACGTATTGGCATGGGGAGAGACTTGAGGCAAGGAGACCAAAGAGAAGATTCTTTCTATAGCAAAAGCAAGAGTTGATGAGGGCCTATAACAAAGTGGAAACTGTGTTAGTGGAGTAAAAAAGATGTATAAAAAAGCTATAAAAACAGCAGTGTTTGACAACAAATTGGTTTGTGGGGTGATTGTGAGAGAGAAGTCAATAATGACATTGAATTTGTGAGTATGATTGGCTAGAAGGATGGTGGTGCCCTCTATAATGTTAGAAGAGTGGGGAAGAAGGGAAGATTTGGGGAAAGGAGAAAGGTGATGAGTTATGTTTTAGACCTGTTGAATTTGAGATGCCTCTGGGATATTCAATTAAAGACTGGCAGTTGGTGATGTGTGAACTCAAGAGAAAGATGAAACTACATATAGGAATCATCTGCAGAGAGACAGTAGTGGAACTCATGAGAGCTGATGAGATCACCAAATGATACAAAATAGGGAGGAAAGGAGAAGAGGTCCAAGTCAGGGACTTAGGGGACTCAAGGTTATTAGATGTGACATAGATGAAGATTTAGTAAAGGAGTTTTGGATAGAATTGTCAGAGAGATAGGAGAACAAGAAACATACACACATATACACACATAAGTGCATATATGTGTGTGTATATATATATATATAGAAATATACATATTTATACATATATACATACATACATATATATATATATACATATATATATAGTTGTGTGTTAGTCCTTCATTCTTGAAGAGGACCACAACATCAAGGAGATGATGACATGACTTGCAGTTAACTTTGATTTTAGTGAGAGAGGGCTGGTGCAAGGTCACCAGCCTCACTTCCTCCTCCAAGGCAATCTGGGTCCAGTGGACAGATATTCATCAACATGACAAGATGGCCCAGGATACAATGGGAGACCTTGGCCCTTTTAGGCTAAGATCTATTCAGGTTCTCACTTTGAGTGTGCATGTGTGTGTATGTGTGTGTGTTCCCTAATATGAAAGAAGTAGTTGTGTTGGTGGAAGGAAAAACTGAAAGTAAGGCATTGAGGGAAGAAAGATAATGTCACCACTCAGCCTTTTTAATAATAATAAAAACAATAAGCATCATTAATATAATACTTTAGGTTTGCAAATAGCTTTACAAATATTATCTCATGTTATCCTCATGACAACCCTGGGAGGCCAGTGCCATTATTAACTCCATTTTACAGATGAGGAAATGGAAGCAAATAGTATTTCCGTGACTTGCTTAGGGTCACACAGCTAATAAATGTGTGAGTCCAGATTTGAACTCTGGTATTCCTTACTCCAGGTACAATACACTACTATGCTACCTGACTGCTTAAATTCCTGTATCCTCCAGGATCAAATATAAAATCCTCTGTTCACTTTGAAAGCCCTAGAAAATCTGACTCCTCCCTATCTTTCCATTTTTCTTATGCCTTGCTCCACTCTGCTTATTCTGCAATCCAGTGGTACTGGTCTCACCATTCTTCACATATGATACTACTTTCCCAAATGGTTTACCCATTCACAAGTCCACCAACAGTGCATCAATATGTTTATTTTCCTGAAGCCCCCAAAATCATTTGTCATTTTCTTTTCTTTCCTTTTTTTGGCCATCTTTGCCAATTTGATGGATAAGAACGAGAACCTCAGAGTTGCTTTAATTTGCATTTTTCTAATTAGTAGTGATTTGGAGCATTTTTTCATGTGGCTACAGATAGTTTGGGCTTCTTCCTTTGACCATTTATCATTTGAGCAATGCCTCCAATAACTATACATTTGACTCAGTTTCTTACTTGGCAATGAGATTTACCAGAGAAACTTGCTCTAATTTTTCCCCAGTCATTCCCCCTTTTAATCTTAGATTTGTTGGATTTATTTGCACAAACCTGCTTAGTTTTATACAATGAAAATTTTAGATTTTTTTTAGATTGATGCTCTCCTACCTGAGCTATCTCAGCTTACCAAAGTTTACATCTTGCTATCTAAAAGTGGAGACTAAGACCAGCATCTAGTGCAATGCCTGGCACATAGTAGGTGCTTAATAAAGCATCCTGATTCAATGGTTGCTTTACTACAGAGATTCTCTGGATTCTGATAAAGAACAGTATGATCCCTTTAACCAAAGCAGTCCTAAGCAAGGATGGTAAGAAGATTAGAGGTATGGGAACAGGAACGCAGAACTGGAAGAGACCTTTGAGTCCTCTAGTCCAATTGTCTCAGAGGAACAGTAGAAGAGAAAGAGGATTTAAGTAATGTGTCCAAGGTCCTTCAGGCAGTGACAGTTGGATTTGAACCCAATGCTCTTGAAATCTGAATTCAATGCTCTTTCCATTGCACAGTAATGCCTCTCAAAATTCAGGAACCTGCAGACAATTGCTGGAATAGTTCCCAACATTGTTATTTGGGGGATGGTCCTCATGGAAGAAGGGACCATATTCCATTGAATGTCTCCTTCCCTTTATACCCCACTAAGTAGGTGGTTTTTTTTGCTTCTCTTATTTGTTCTTTTTTTTCCTCCTCATGTTTTTAAATTTGAAATAACACTATCCAGTTGGTAAAGCCCATGGGGAAAGGATTTTATTACTTCTTTCTAAATATAATGTGAAAATGCTGCTGACCTAAAGCTCTGTACAAAGAATAAATTATGCAGGTTCTTTTAAGAATAGGTCCGGCTGCCATCTGCGATTGCAAAGCAAGGGACCCTCCCAGAACTGATATTCTATATAAATTATAGAACTAGGATTCTATAAAAAAAAGTTATTTTCCCCTCTCCCAAAATAATCATATTGTTAGAATGAGAAGTGAACATTTGCCATAAGTCACACTTGAACTCATTCTGATGATTTTTCTTTGCTGTGCCCTTCAAGTTTTCCCCCAACTGTTGTAGCCTATAACTGATTCCCTCTTTCTCTAAGCTTCAGAGCCCTAATTGTCTCTGCAACACAT
The DNA here is from genome assembly GCF_028372415.1 of Notamacropus eugenii. Classification (NCBI taxonomy): domain Eukaryota; kingdom Metazoa; phylum Chordata; class Mammalia; order Diprotodontia; family Macropodidae; genus Notamacropus; species Notamacropus eugenii. The sequence goes on along the minus strand of NC_092872.1, from coordinate 460,146,938 downwards.
TTTAGTGCATCTCACTATAGGAAATAGGTAGTATGGTACAGTGGGGGAAAAAAATGACTCTGAAGTCAAAAGATTTGGGTTCAAATCTTGTTTTCCATTTACTATTTATGTGATCTTGGGTGAATCATTTTAACATACTCAGGTCTCAATTTCCTTATCCAAAAAACGAGGTTGATTCTAGATGGCATCTGAGAACCCTTTCAGCTTCCATCTATGATCCACTAATGAGAACATAATTATCTTGTGTTGTTCTCTAATTATTTTTCTGTGCTCATCTTCTCTCCCCAAGTATAAACTCATAGATTAACTGGCTCAGATCCCTTGAGGGCAAGGACTGTGCCATATTTTTGGTATGCCTTTCAGTGCTTAGTGGATGCCCAACAGAGATCCAATGAGTCATTTTTCATTGATGAAGATATTTGAGCCTTACTTTTATTAATATCTTTTGGTTTTAGATCACCTTAATTTCTGAGTACATCTCTCCATCATCTCCCCCTCAGAGAAGCATCCCTTGTAACAAAGGATAACAAAAGAAGGGGAAAAGCAGTTCAGCAAAATCCATCAATCAACCCATCAGCCATTTCCGACAGAAAATGCAATATTTCACCTCCATAATCTCCCTCTTCTGCAAAGAGGGAATGAAGGAATATTTTCTTAATTTTTCTCCAGGGCCTAATGTGGTTGTTAAAATTACCAAACATTGTTTTTTTTTTTTGTTTTTCCATTATTTGTTTACCTTATAATAGACATTGTGCACATTATTTTCCTTGTCCTACTTAATTCATTCTGCTTTGGTTCATATGTCTGTCCATGTTTCTCTGAAATCATTACATTAATAGTTTCTTATAATGCAGTAATATTATTATACTATATATATTTAACCATTCCCTCACTGATAGGCACCTCATTTCTCAAAGTGATCCTATAGATATTTTGATATGCAAATGATTGGTTTCTGTCCTTGACTTCCTTGGGGTATATTCCTAGAAATAGGTTATCTGAATAAAAGTACATGGACATTTGAGTCACTTTTAACACCATTTTCCATAACTGCTTTCCAGAATTATTGGACAAATTTATAGGTATATTGATAGTTTATTAGTTTGCCCATCTTTCCACAACTTGTCCAGCATTGACTAATTCCATCTTTTGCTATCTGCCAGTTTCTTGAATATGAGGTTAAATCTCAAAGTTGTTTTGATTTGTGTGTCTCATTAAAGATGTACAACACTGGAAATGCTTCCTTTTTTACATTTGTGGATGGGAGTAAAATTAAACTAGTTTAAGGGGATGCCTGTCACAGAGAGTGGCACTTTCCTTGGAATAATAATCTTTGATTATTAATCCTTGATTAATAGGAAGGATGATAATCCTTCCCCATAATGCTTCTCTGATGCCTCATTGTGGTGTGAAGGTGACCCTGGACTCTTTAAAACTATATCAACAGATCAAAAGGTCTAGAAAGCTCTAAGAAGCTAGAAACACTTGAATATATGATTGGTGTTAGACTGCATCTGTTGTCTTAGGACCAACCTAAATTCAAACAGGTTTATCACCAGACTAACTCCAAGGTAAAAAATTGTTTTGGCCACAGAAACTCTCAAAGACCATTTCGTAAGTCACAGAGGGCCTGAGACCATCACCAGCAGAGGAGTACCCACACTGATGAAACTATACAGATCCTTGAAGTATTTGAAATAAGTAGATGATAATAAATGCAGTTGAGGGATTTTGTCTCATAGTGTTCCATGCAGCGCATTTGTCTGTGTCAACATATTTCACATCCTTATTGATCATTGATCAGCAGGTTAATGAGACCTGCACATGCTGCTGCCCCAGAAGGTGTAATTAAAATCAGAGAGGAAGGAATAATGCCAGATGTGTCTGAAGGTGAGGAGTATGAGTAGGGAGCAAGGCAGTAATGCTGAATTGAAAGGGAGAATGGTTTATAGAGAAGTCATTTGGAGGCAGGAGAGAGGGGCAGTGGTGATGCCCAGAGAGACCAAGGAAAGGGAGGGAAATTAGATGAGGGCTGGCAACATGGAAAGGGGTTTTGAGAAAAGACATTTTGAGGTTTGGGACCCAGCCAGAGAGTGATGTCATAGTTTCATGGTACACTAGAACGACAAGCTGACACTTCCTTCTCTAGGGCACTCTGGTGCAAAAAGACAGAGAGCAATTGGAGGGAATCCAGCCAAGAGGTACCAGCCTGATTGAGGGAGTGAACAAGCTTGATTTATGCAGTGAGATTAAAGTAGCTAAGTATGTATTGCTTGCTCTATAGGGGAAGGGAGATGCATTCCCATTTGAAAAATATTTGACTGGCCTCCATCCAGGCTAGGGGAAGAGTTGTTTGGGGTGGTTCAAACAGAGGATAAATCGGATGAAACAGTGGAAAGGTAATGGCGTGCTGAGTGTTAATAATTTTCCCAGGCAGAGAGCTTAGCTGTGTTGAAAGAGGGGAAGGTTGAGCTCTCCCATGCCAACTCCACTGAAGGCTCTTTAATGCCTACTTCATCCAACAGACTGACTTATCTTTAATAGTCTTTAACAGGGAAATGACACCCTGGCCCTTGGTTAGTCAAGTAAGTTGAACTGGTTCATCTCTTTTTTTAAAATTTAATGATCTGAGATAATCAGTGTAAAATCCATGGACCTTGCTTTAGAATTCTTTTAAACTATTGTGGGCATTGATCCTTTCATCATATGTTTTAGCTTGGTGTAGAGTTTAAACATGACTTGAACTGTTCTCTGAACACTCTTTGAGTATTTTCCTTCTCTCCCCCAAAGGACTGGAGCCTGCTATAGTCAGGGACTCTGTCTAGTACACTCTGTATCTCCCCAAGAGTGTACAGAGTTGGACACACAGCAGATAGTGAGCATATGTAAACTAAGTTTATTTTAAATATGCCTTCACTTTCTTGCCAAAAATTGTGCCTGGTGTCACCTCTGCTTGGGAAATAGAAGATGAGGTGTTTTGATCACTGCCCTCTCCCTTGCCCTTATTGTTGCTTAATGTACCTTCCTCAGCTCTCTCAATTCATTTTAAGAAGATTTTATTATGTAAACCATTATGTGATGAATAATTTTTTATTATTTTAAAAAATATAGACTATCAAGAGAAGTAATGAAAAAGATTGGAATGGGGGTAACACTTCTAAACCTCAAACTTTATTACAAAGCAACAATTATCAAAACCATTTAATATTGGCTAAAAATAGAGAAGTAAATCAATAAAACAGACTAGAAAAAATCAGAAATAATGGAATTTAATAATTTGGTATTTGAGTAAGTCTGAAAATATTGTGTGTGTTTGTCCTTTGTTGCCGAAGAAGACCATGCCATCAGAGAAATGATGACATGACACTTGACTTTGTTTTGAGTGAAGGAGGGCTGTGCAGGTCACCAGCCTCACTTCTCTTCCAGAGCCATCTGAATCCAGTGACCAGATATTCATCAGCATGACTGAGATAACCCAGGATGAGGCATTTGGGGTTAAGTGACTTGCCCAAGGTCACACAGCTAGTGAGTGTCAAGTGTCTGAGGTGAGATTTGAACTCAGGTCCTCCTGACTGGTAGAGCACTGGTGCTCTATCCACTGTACCACCTCACTGAAAATATAAATTACTTAGGAAAGAGCTTTTGATAAAAAATTCCTATGAATACTGAAAAACATTCTGGCAGAAATTAGCCTTGGACCAACAACTTATACCATATGCCACAATAAACTCAAAATGAACACATTATCTGAAAATTTAAGATAATGTTATAAAAGCATCAGAAGAAAGCAGGTAATATACCTTTCACATCTATGGATAAAAGATAAATTCTTACCAAACAAGGGATATAGGCAGTTACATAAGACAAGATATAATTTTGATTACCCTGCACATGAAGCTGAAAAGCTTTTCCACAAAGCTAATGCATCTGGGATAAGAAACAAAGTGGTAGAATGGGAGAAATCTTTGCATGAAGTTTTTTTAATACTTCTTGCTATGAGACATTTAATCAGACATACAAAAACTTTCTAAAAATGTTTCATGTTATTTTTATGAAAAATTCTCCTCTTTTGTGCTTTTAAGCTAAGCAATATGAGTTCTTAGATTGACTCCAATCCATCGAACCTTTGAAAATTGAATATCCTGTTATTTTTAAGCATTGCAGTAACTTGGAACTTTCGTTACAACATTCCTTGAAAATGATCTCCTCCACCTACTAGTTCTCAATTGGTTTCAAGAGAAAAATGACTTCTCTCTGACCCATCCTGTCTGGGAGTGATAGTGAAATAGCTCTTTTTTATATACACATATATACACACATGCGTATGGATACACACATACATACACACATATACACATACTTATAAATATAAAACATATACATACACACTTATACATATGTATGTGTGTATGTATGTATATACATATACATATATATGTATAAAATTTTTTCCCTCAGCAAAAATCTGCCCAAACCTTTCCACCTAATTGAGACCTGAAAATAAACAAACTTACTACAAAACATTTATGGTCAAGCAAAATAAATGTCTATACTGGCCATATAAAAAAACAAGTTTCATTCTTCATGCTAAGATCTTTATCTCTTTATCAAGAGGTGGACAATATATTTGATCATTAATCCCCTTGAATCCCGGTTGGGCTTTACACTGATCAGCATTCCTCATTCTTTCAAACTTTCCTGTCTTCACCAAATTGTTGCTATTGTATAAATTGTTCTTATTCTATCACTTCATTTTGAATCAGTACATGCAAGTCTTCTCATATTTATTTGATACCATCTTCTCCATCATTTTTTAAAGTACAACAGTGTTCTGTCACAACACTTGCCCACCTCTTCCCCAGTTCATGGGCATCCCCTCAGATTTCCCTTCTTTTGCCACCTTAAAAGGAGCTAGAACTATTTTTGTGCATCTTCATTTTATTTTGCTTAGGACTAATCTTTTCCTTAATCCATCATCCCTCTAATTCCCCCTCTCCCCTTTCTTTCCTATTTCCCTGTCGTGTGAAATGTATTTTGATACCCAACTTTGTGTGTGTATATATATATTTTTCCTTCCTTTAAGCAGTTCGGATGAGAGTAAGGTTGAAGTGTGTCACTTCACCTACTTCCATGCTTGTTTAGATGGCTGCTTGCATAACATCATTATGTGAGATATAACCTTCATTTTCCCTTTGCCTTCCCCCACACCACAGTCTATTCCTTTCCTCCTCTCCTTTTCACTGTTTTCTTAAGATCAAGGTCTAACAGAACCTCTCCCAGGCTTTCTCTACTTAGGATCCCTCTATGACCGACCTCTGATGATGATAGGGTTCAGAGGGGACATATATATCATCTCCCCAAATTTGAATGTAAGCAGTTTTATCTTTGTTTAGTCCCTTATCATTGTTCATTCATCTTTACTTTTATGTTTCTCTAAATTCTAAATTCCTGTATGGACCTGAACGTTTCCATGCAGCTCTGATCTTTTCATCAGGAATGGTTGGAAATCCTTCATTGAATTAAAGGTCTATTTTTTCCCCTTCAAGTTTTGTATTCACTTTTGATGAATGTCATCCTTGTCTATAGACCCATATCCTTTGCCTTCCAGAATAGTGTATTCCAAGATCTACATCCATCTATTATGATGACTGCTACATCATGTGATATTGACTGTGCCTCCTCAGTACTTGAATTACTTCTTTCTGATTGCTTGCATTATTTTTTTCTTTGACTAGGAAGCTCTGAATTTTGGCTATGATGTTCCTGGGAATTTTCATTTTGGGGTTTCTTTCAGGAGATGACCAGAGAATTCTTTCTGTTTTCACTTTGTCCTCCCATCCTAACACATATAAGCAGTCTTTTAAGATTGCTTGAAACATGATGTCTAACCCTCTTTTGGGGGTAATGGCATTCACAGAGTCCATTCTTACATTTTTTCTTGATATATTTTCTAGGTCAATTGTTTTTGCTATGAGACATCTTATATTTTCTTCTATTTTTTTTTCAGGCTTTTGACTTTGTTTTTTTATATTTCTTATTGCTTCACAGAGTCATTAACTTCTCTTTGGTTCGTTCTAATTTTCAAGAAGTTTGTTGCTTAGGCAAGATTTTGTACCTCTCGTAAGTTCTTGATTTCCTAGTCCATTCTCCCTTTCATAAATCTCATTTCTTTTCCAATTTTTTTCCCTCAAAAACTCTGATAAAAAGCATTTTAATTCCCTCTTTACAAAACAACAACAACAACAAAAGTCTGCTTCATGTCTCCTAGGAATTCTGGCTGAGTGTGTACCCAAGTTGTATTTTTCTCTGAGGCTTTACTTGTAGATGTTTTGGAGTCATTCTCTTCTTCTTGGTTTGGAGTTTAATGTCTCATTCATTATCACAATCTTATTTTTTTAATAATGGGATTCTTTTTATGATGAGATTCATTCTCCCATCTTAATTTCTGACTTTGAACTTGATGTTAAAACTGGGCTCTGCTGTACTCAACAAGAGAAAGTTCAGGATGAAACTTTGGCTGCTTTTTCATGGATTTCAATACTGTGTTATTCAGAATGTCAGGAAAAGGTTGAGGACCTGCAAGTTTTCAATGGTCCTAAAATGGTCTGATCCAGGGCAAAAGCTGATTTATGCACACACACACCCATCTTGTTGGAGCTTTTTAAGTTCCTAACCTGGATTTCAGTCTGAACAACAGTAGAATGTTGTTAGACTTTACTGCATCAGCTATCTGGAAAGCTCTGTTAATTCAGAGTGCCAGAACTGCAGGCTGTCCTTTGGTCTGAGTTTCCTGCCTTTGTTATTCCTGTTTAAGACAGGTTAGATGTTGGAAATGAGTCCTGACTGTGCTGCTGTGGTCTGAACCACACTTCTGCAGCTTTTTTCTGAACTACCTCCTTTCTCAGCACACTGCCCAGAGCTACCCTCCCTGGAAATCCCACTCCAGACACAGGTCCCCTTCTCAGTTCATTTGGATTTCTGGCCCAGATCTGGGTAATGGGCAATAAAGCTATCACTGGGCACCTGTCTCCAGTGAGGTACCTTGATATGGGTATGTATGTATATCCCATATGGATGGGAGATCTCCTCTAGACCTGGTGTGCAGCCTCTCCTTGAGCTTTGGAATACTCTGCTCCTGGTCTGACCTAGTCCCTAGTATTTATAAACCTCTTTGTCTGGCTCCCTGTGCTGACCTAGGAGGAACCAATGACTCACTGTGACCTTTTCTGTATTTCCTCATCAGTATTCAAACTAGTACATTTTCTAGGTGTCTTCAGAGAAGTTTTGTACAGGAGAGTTTAGCTATTTTGCTTCCTACTAACTTCACCATCTTCTCAAATTTCTCAACCAAGATATTCAGACAAACAGCAAATCTAAGCTATATAGATAAATAACGTATACATATCTAGTATATGTACTATGACAAATAACATATATAGTATATGTAATGTAAACATACACATATATTTACACATATGTGTGCAAACATATACATATATAACATTATAATGATGCTTATTTTTTTCTCTTCCTTTTTTTAAAAAAGAAATTCTTTGTCAAAAAGGGTGGCTGTCAGAGGGAGGAGAAGGAGGGGACATACAGGAAAATGTCATCTTTGTAAAAACAAAAGATTTCAATAAAATTATTTTTAAAATAAATGCCCGTTGATCAATTGCTAGACACTATATTTTCTTAGGATTTAAAAAAAAAGTCACAAAATGTAACCTCATTTCAGGGCTCTTACACTGTATTGAAATGCTCATACCCATCTCCATTATAACTCTCTTATCTCTAAAGCTAATGGGAAGTACCCAGAGTAGAACCTCCCACTCTGTCAGATCCAGCCTTGGAAACTTCAGGAGAAATATGGTGATCACTCCTATTATTTTAGAAGGACGCCCATTTGCTCATTTTGAGAATATAAGCCTCTCCAATTAATAGCCTTGGCAGCTGTCCTCTTAAATTCAAGTGGCCAGTGGCCAGCCTGCTGTCTGCTGACCATTGCCCCAGAGTGAAAAGCAAAGAAGTTTTGCTAAAAATTCCTTCCAACTCAGAAATAAATTAATTCTCTTTCTTTAATGAGATTAGCCTGCCTGTCATCCAAAGGACATTTGTTAATCAGCTACCAGTTAATCTCATGGATTAAAATGACCAGTAGCCAACTGGCTGTAAAACATTCAGGATCAAACAACTTTTTACTGCAAATTGTCCTCTTCTTTTCAATTAGCTTCCTTTTAAAATGCAATTCCTGTTCTGTTTGAAATTTGTTCACTAATTTTGAAAGGCACAGAAAGAAACCAATTGAGGGTTGATATTTCCCTGTGAAATTAAATTTCAGCAGATGCCTAGTGTATTTCCCCTCAAACAGAAAAACTGCAAAGTTACCTTTCCCTTTTCTTTTTTTTCCTTTTCCTTTCTCCTTTCTCTGTTCTTCTCTCTTCTCTTCTCTTTCTGGTCTATAGGAAGTAGCTCTTCTGTGTTACTAAGAAATTCTCAGTAGCTTATAAACTGCCTTGGTTTCTCTATTCCAAGCTTAGTTCAAAAAGGAATGCATCAGAGATCTTAAAGAAGATCCAGTCCAATATTTTCATTTTCAGTAGGGACTGAGCCTCAGAAAGGGAGATTTGCTCAAGAAGATGGAGCTAGTCAGAGTCCTAGAACCCAGGTATCTAATCACCCAGATTATCAGTACCTAAAGCAAGGGTAAGAAAAAGACAGAGACACAGTCAGAGATAGAGACAGAGAGAGGAAAATGATGAAAACTGAGATGAAAAAAAAAAAATGAACAAGTGCCAGAGCTGTATAGTAGAGAAAGTTTTGAGGATTTTTAAACTTTGTTTCTTAAATTTGATGTGGTTTTATTGATAGGGGCAACACCTGATGAAAGGATTTCTCCATTTGATAAACCCCTTTGATAATGCTGCAACCTGAAGTCTTGGGACACCGAGAAGTTAAATGAATCTGTCCAGGGATATAAAGTCAGACTATGTTAGAGGCAGGCTGTGAAGGCAGGTCTTTCTGACCTCAAAACTGGCTCTCTTTCTGCTATATGCCAGGCTGTCTCTCATTTTTAATAGTAAAGATTATAATTGAGCATCCTGTCTCTGATTATTCATTCATTCATACACTGAGTGAATAAACTTTTTTCTTAAGAGTCACTATGTGTCTAAAGCTGAGAGAGCATCTGCGGGGTTAGAGAGATGAAATATGCATGGTCCTCGCTTTGGAGAAACACATCATCCTGTATATTATAGTGTGTATGGACTGGGTCTGGGGTCTGGGGGCGGCGAATAAGAAAAATCATTATAAATACATCTAAATATAAGCAAAGTATTTCCGTATCTTCCATTCTGGCTTTTATGGTTAGCTTGGTGTACATGCTAGTAAGACCCTCAGATCACATCCTCTGTCTTCTCCTCATCATGGATAGATTCACTATGGGGCTCTTCCATTAAAATACATCAGGAAGACCTCTTGGGGAAGATTCTCAGATCCAATTTCATCAATGGTGAGAGGTTTCCCCACCCACAATTCCTTCTCTGCCATTAATTATGGAAATCACATTTCCTTATCATTAATGCCCGGCAACAAGTTACCCTGTAGCTCCCCCTAGTGGTTTGTTGAGCGACGTTCTTTTTCAGCCTCAAGGATTTAGTGGTACTTTAATCATATAATTATTCTCCTTCCAGGGCAGGGATATAATTGATCTCTATCTTCCCACTCATCAGCTCTTGAAGAGTCTCCATTGATCCAAACCTTGGATGGGATTGCTATTATGTAGCTAAAGGAGAGATAGCATGACAGACATGGCTAGACAACAGGTGTCTAAATTAGGAAGACCTGTGTTTAAGTAAGGCAATTGATACATACTAGCTATGTGACATTAGTTATCACTTAACTTTTCAGTGCCCCCATGAAATGTTTTAAGATTATATAAATTGTAATGTGGGTGCTGGTTTTCCTTAATAGAAGGAATTTCTTTACCTGGAATTCTCCGTATCAATGAAATCATAAGTCTGTACCTAAGGAGAAAAAATGTAGGACATGCTAGGAGAATGTCTAGCCCATCCTCCTGGTTCCCTACCGTGCATAAAGTCAATGCAAGAAAACTCAGGACCTCTGATTATTCTGTTAATACTCCAAATCTCAACTATCTCCCTTGATTCTCAATGTCAGTATTCTCCTCTTGTTATCCTTCAATTTGTTCTCCACGTTGCCCAGTCAGATAGGATTGTTTTATAGCTGGGTAGAGAAGTCATGTTCTGGCCTTGCCTTTTGTACTCTCGTGGGAGCTCTGGGTGATGTTATCAGCAGATACAGTACAGTAGATGTGGTCCCTATGGATTTATGAGGCACTTTTTCCAAGGTGGTGATGAAACATCACCTTCAGTACACGTACACCTTTCTCCCCATTCTACCCCATCTGCATGTAAACTGTGAACAATCCTTCCAGTAAATGTGGCACAGAGGATATTATTCATGTCAATTTCTCAAGCTTCGCCATCTAATTCTGAGCAAAATGGGTGCTTGTCTTCTGCCTTTATCAGGATGCTTAATTAACTAGAACTGGATGTTTTGACAACTCATTCTACCATTAGAAGAAAATTTTTATCTGGACACTTTACCCCACAAAAATTCAACCAAAAACCTGGACAGATTATCATTTGCCTTCTTAGAAAATCAGAGTATATCATAAGAGGGAAAACAGATAGCTAATGAAGTTAAATTAATAGAAGAAAGATGAGCTCTACTAATGATTAATGTTCAGCTTTAGAAATCAGCATGACATGAAGAGTTGAAGAGTTGCCCAGAGGGTTCCAGTTGCCTGTGTAGAGATGAGCAGTGAAAGAAGCAATCTTAGGATTTTTAGGCTCTCTCTGAGGAATACAATTATGACTTGCTTAGGGGTGCTGCTTGCTCAGTTTCAGATACTCAGCAATGACCATTTGCTCAGATGCCTTCTGGGTTTTTGTGTTTTCTCCCCCTTCTTAAAACCTTGTCCCCTCATTTAGAACTTAATTTAGAGGATGTAACTTATCTTTTACTGTCTACTAGGAGAAACCACTAAGAATGAATTTTTTTCTAAAAAATGGAATGGGTGGGTGTTTATGTGTACACCTGTATACACTCTATCCTGGGTACTGTGATGATAAGGGAAGACCCAGTGCCCACCCTCAGGGTGCTCATAGTGTCTTTATGGATATAGATAAATGACCAATGACCATTAACAAGTGTTAGAATGTTTAATATGAATGCTATAGAAAGGTCACTGTGGTCCCCAGAAGGAGCTATAATTAAGACTCCCATTTGTATAGTGCCTTGATGTCTACAAATCATTTTCTTCATAGCACCCTTATAGAATAGGTAGTGTGAGTATTATTCCCATTTTACAAATGAGAAAATGGAGAATCAGAGAGGTTGTGATTTACTCATCATTACCCAAGCCTGAGTCAGAGCTGGTATCTCATCTCCAAATCCATTACTCTTGACTTTACCAGAGAGAACATCCTCAAAGGATTTGGAGCTGGAAAGGATCTTAACAATCATTTGAGCAGGTGTTCTTAATTTTTTGGAGACGTAGACCCTTTGGACATTCTAGTGAAAACTAAAAAATACCTTCTCAGCATATTTTACATGCATAAAATAAAATGCACAGAATTACATAGGAAACCAACTATTTTGAAATATTTATCAAAGTATTAAAAAACATTCACAGACCCCAGGTTAAGAAATCCTGATCTAATATAACACTCTGCCCCCTCATTTTAAAGATAACAAAGAGACACTTTGACTTGTCCAAGATCACACAGGTGGCAAGTAGCAGAGCTTGGAGAATTTAGGGAAGGCTTCACAGTTGAGGTAGGACTTGAATTGTCCACTATGGGATGGGAAAATATGGAGAAACACACACTAGCATGTCCACCATCAACATCTCAGAATCTCAGAAGATTCCCAAGAAGTCATCTTGTCCAACACTTACCTGAAGAGTTATCCCCTCTACAAGCAGCCTTACCAGATGGTAATGGGTCCTCTACTTAAGAACTTCTAGTGAGATACAATGGATAAGCCCATTTAGCTTCAGCTTTTGAATGGCTCTAATAGTTGGAAGTTTTTCATTATGATCTGATTCCTACCTTTCTCTAACTTCTGGTCCTGGTCCTGCCCTTTGCAGCAGTCTTTTTTTCCCCACTTTTTACTCCTTAAAGTCTAGGGTTGGTTTTTTTTCAGTTCATTTATTTGAAGAAAGTTACAATGTTCTAATGTTCTTCCTAAATCTTTTATTCCCTAGGCTAACTGTCCCCACTTCTTGCAGAAACACAGACAGACCGTGCTATACCAGGATATTAATGTGTATAGCATGGTCTCTAGTTCCTGCCCTCCTTGTCTACCCAAGTTGCCACTGGCCTTCCTAAAATATGATGCCTAGAACTGAACACGGGACTCCAGATATGATTAGGGACAAGATAGTGACCCCATCCCTTCTCTGCTTGGGATCACGGTACTTCTCTGTTGATGCTAGAATTCTCTATTGAGTTTAGAATTGCGTTAGCCTTTTGTGGCCTTCTGTGTTCCTTTGCCAGCTGATACTGAGTATTAAGCCCACAAAATTCTCCAGGTGCTCCCTGCCCACTCCCAACTGGAAGACAATGCCCAGAGGTCTGGGAGGAGAGGACTACACTACACTTGCCTATTTATCTTCAAGTTGAGGTCTCTGGGAAAGCCTAACCTTGTAAATAGTGTCAGGAAACCATCTCCTCTGAAGATGTTCTGGGGCTGACAGTGGGCTCACGAACCATTCTTTCGAAAGTAATGAGAGCAAAGTATTGCTGTCTACCTCAGTGCTATTGGCTTCCTAAACATATAGCTGTATCACTGTGGGAGCTCTCAGGGCCTTCACACCAGGACCTTCACACCAGTGTCCAGAAATTGGGAGAGACTTAAGGGAAATGGACTGAATCTGTTCATAAGCCCTATAGTAGGATGGTGGTTTACAGAGCTATTGTAGGGGCACCTAAGGGCAGTGGAGAGGAGGTATCATTCAATTCCCATTAGGTGTAACTCATTCTTTTTTCTTTCTTGTCTTCTTTCTATATTTTCTCCTCCTCATTTGGATCATGGAATTTTGAGATGAAATTGACCTTAGAAATCATTTCATTACAAGCTCTCATTTTGTAGAGAAGGAAACTGAGACTCTGAGAGTGTAGAGTGAACCAATAAATATTCATTGAGCACCTATGTTGTCCCAGGCACTGTGTTAAGCATTGAGAATACAAAGAAAGGCATGACAATCCCTGTTCTTGGGTAACTTATGACCAAGTGGGGGAAGACAATGTAAAAAGAAGCTGAAAAGGAAGGGGAAACAGAGCATGATTAAGTCCTTCAGCTAGGATGGCAAGTGATCTGATAGAGTGAGAGTTACAAGGTTGATTTCATCTTGTAGGATGATTACTACTTGGAGATCATGAAGTCCAGGAGAACAGTTGTTTAGGAAATGATAAGGTAGATGTTACCTTCAAACAGAAAATCTGGAAGGAACTCCCAGGTACCCACTGCCAACCCTATCTAAGCAGAGGGAAGGAAAGGCCCTAGTGGAAGGCTGCTGAGGAGATATGAGTTTCAGAGTTGGTCTTATCCTACAGAAAGATGAGTTTCTGGAAATCATGAAGTCCAGGAGAGCAGCTGAGTGGGAAATGATGTCACCAGATTTACCCAAAGTCACATCAGAAGTAAGTAAGAGAGCCAAAATTGGGTAGGTCTTCTGACATTACATCCACTACTCTTTCCCCTATATTGAGTTGCCTTTTTTGGGTAGCTCAGATTCCACATCTGCATCTTATATCTAAGAGGATGAAGTGGTGATATATTTCTTTCTTCTTTTAATATTTACCAATCACCATGTTCCTGTCTTCCCTTTCCCTTCCTTCCTCTGTGTTTTAGACCTACCTAATGTAAGGGTTCAGTGGTTAAGTAGATCAATAAAGTCAGTCCATCTCCATTTGAAGTGATAAGATGCTCAATCACTTATAGGCTTTAAACTAAGTGAGGAAAAAATAGTCCTTCTAACTTGAATCATGTTCAGATAGACAGAGGAAACTTGGTCAAAATCCAGGGATCATCTACAAATAACTTTGCTGATCATAACCAGAAATTTTCTGATTTCTGAAAATTAGAATAAAGATGGCATTTCAGGTGAATTCCCTGAGAAGGAAGTCCTTGAGAGGGAAGGAGAGACATCATCTGGGACTCAGTCCTCTCAGTCCCAGTCTCCTTCCTTCCTTCTTTCCTTTCTTCCTTCCTTCCTTCTTTCCTATCCCCTTCTTGGAGGAGGACTTTGTGAATTTCAAAAGAGTCTGAAGGAAAGATGGACTTCTTATTCTTCCATTAGTCTCCTAGTGGAATCCTTGTATCAACTAAAGAAAGTGTCTGTATTGGGAGGCAAGAACAGATTGGATGTAGATTCATAGTTCCCCAAGGAGCTCAGCCAAGAAACTACACTATACTCTGGAGGATTTTCTTGAGCAGCCCTCAAATGAAAGAAAAGGAATTCCAGCAACTAGGAGCTTTGAGTGGTCTCTTTACCATATATGCTCTCTAAGCTTCAGCCCACTTTCTCCCAGCCTTTGTACATACTTATGGGAGAACAAGTTTTGGGGAGATGTTTTATACCAATTGTTCTTACTGCACGACCTTGGTAAATAGCCTTTTCTAAAAATTCCTAAAGGTTGGATGAATTTTACATGTATCCTTTATCTCATTCCATCCCATCTCTATAATGTTCAGTCTTTCTTTATCCATTGACTCCTCTGCTGCTTACCAACATACCCATGTTTTCACCATCCTAACAACACAACCCCCCTCAAAAAATAAACTCTCTCTTGATAGTACCCTTACTGATAGTTATTGCCTTATATCTCTTCCCCTGTTGGCTAAAATCCTTGAGAAAACTGTCTACAATTGGTGTCTCAATTTTCTCTCCTCTTAATTATAAACTGTCAAATTTTGCTTCTGACCTCCTCATTCATCTGGAACTGCACTCTCCAAAATCTTCAGTGATCTTAACTGGCAAATCTGAAAGTCTTCTCTCAATCCTCATCCTTCTTGACCTCTCTACAACTTTTGACAATACCGCTCACCCTCTCTTGCTATGTATACTCTCTTCTCCAGACACTTCTCTCTTCTCTTTTCATGGCACTAGTGTCTCTCAGTCCTCTTCCTGTCTGTTGGACCACTCATTCTCAGTCTTCTTTATTGGTTCTACAACCAGGTTATGATTACTAACAATAGGTATATTCCAAGTCTCTGTCCAAAACAATCTTCTCTTCTTCCTCTATGATATTTTCCTTGGTCCATCTCATCAGCATCCAAGTGTTCAGTTATTTTCTCTATGTAGAAGGCTTCCAGATCTAACTATCTAGCCCTAATTGCTCTCCTGAACTACAGTCTCTAATCATCAACTTCCTTTTGAATATTTTGAATTGGAATTTTTGTAGGCATATTAAACTCATCATATCTATAAGAAAATTCTAGATCTTAGGAGATCCTAGAATAGGAGTTATTGAAGTGTACATAAGTACACTAGACCATTTATTTGCTTTTGCATCTGGTCTAAAAGTCAGCTTCATTTTGACCCTCAGCAATGTTCTGAGCTAAATGCATCTGGGATGCCCATTATTGGTATAACTTTAGTCCCTTGTTTGTGCAACTACCCAACACTGGAAGAAGGAGTTGATGAGCTAAGGAAGGCCAAGAGATATACAATTCTAGACTAAGAAAAGAGGGATAGACTGATCTTGAGCTTTGGCTACCAGAGGAGTCTGTAACTGATACTTGGAAGACCATAAAACACAAAGGGAAAAGATGTTATTTCTCTCTCTGATCCTTGGCCAACAAATATTCCCTAATCCCAGCCAAAGATTAACTTCTAACTTCAACCACAAAGTGACCCTTACCTTTATTTTAGCCAGTTATTTCACAAAAGTTTATCACTGATCTCAAGTGATAAGGGATTTTGGAGCTGAAAGATCTTTAGCACCCTAACCAAGTGTCCTACGATGGCAGGTCAGGAGTATTTACCTTTGCATGTGAAGGACAGGCCATAAATTTGTAAGGGATTATTAAGGGAATGTGTATCAGATTGAAGTATTAAAACATAGATTTTGTTTTGTTTTTAAGGCCAGTGTGACAGTTGAATAATCCTCTATTTTGTCAGCCATCATATTTATCTCTACAGTCTCTGAAGTAATGCAATATTCAGGTCTCTGATGTTTACTGACATCCTATTGACCCCTCCAAGTTCAATGAGAATTGATCTTATTGTGTCTGAATAAATGAATGAATTTTGTCTCTGGAAGCAACCAGAGTGAAGGCCAGGAAGGTCTTGAGATGGTAAAAAAAAAACTTTGCTGTTCGGCAGCAAGTCTACACAATAACTCAGACTGTTCTTGCTTTCTGACTAAACACTGAAAGGCTCTGAGATTCTAAGATATGTGTGAGAAAACACTCAATGCTGTGTGTCTTCTGAGTAGTTAACAAGCTAGCTACAATACATTTCTTTTTTTTTTTTTTTTTATTATTAAATTTATTTATTTAACTTTTAACATTCATTTTCACAAAATTTTGGGTTACAAATTTTCTCCCCTTTTATCCCCTCCCCCCCCCAAACACCAAGCATTCTAATTGCCCCTATGACCAATCTGCTCTCTCTTCTATCATCCCTCTCTGCCCTTGTCTCCATCTTCTCTTTTGTCCTGTAGGGGCAGATAGCTTTCTATACCCCTTTACCTGTTTTTCTTATTTCCTAGTGGCAAGAACATTACTCGACAGTTGATCCTAACACTTTGAGTTCCAACTTCTCTTCCTCCCTCCCTCCCCACCCCTTCCCTTTGGAAGGCAAGCAATTCAATATAGGCCATATCTGTGTAGTTTTGCAAATGACTTCCATAATAGTTGTGTTGTATAGGACTAACTATATTTCCCTCCATCCTATCCTGTCCCCCATTACTTCTATTCTCTTTTGATCCTATCCCTCCCCATGAGTGTCGACCTCGAATTGCACTCTCCTCCTCAAGCCCTCCCTTCTATCATCCCCCCCACCCTGCTTGTTCCCTTATCCCCCCACTTTCCTATATTGTGAGATAGGTTTTCCTACCAAAATGAGTGTGCACTTTATTCTTTTCTTTAGTGGAATGTGATAAGAGTAGACTTCATGTTTTTCTCTCACCTCCCCTCTTTATCCCTCCACTAATGAGTCTTTTGATTGCCTCTTTTATGAGAGATAATTTGCCCCATTCAATTTCTCCCTTTCTCTTCCCAATATTTTTCTCTCTCACTGCTTGATTTCATTTTGTTTTAAAGATATGATCCCAACCTATTCAATTCACTCTGTGCACTCTGTCTCTATGTATGTGAGCGTGTGTGCATGTGTAATCCTACCCAGTACCCAGATACTGAAATGTTTCAAGAGTTACAAATATTGTCTTTCCATGTAGGAATGTAAACAGTTCAGCTTTAGTAAGTCCCTTATGACTTCACTTTGCTGTTCACCTTTTCATGGTTCTCTTCATTCTTGTGTTTGAAAGTCAAATTTTCTTTTCAGCTCTGGTCTTTTCATCAAGAATACTTGAAAATCCTCTATTTCATTGAAAGACCATTTTTTCCCCTGAAGTATTATAGTCAGTTTTGCTGGGTAGGTGATTCTTGGTTTTAGTCCTAGTTCCTTTGACTTCTGGAATATACTGTTCCATGCCCTTCGATCCCTTAATGTAGAGGCTGCTAGATCTTGTGTTATCCTGATTGTATTTCCACAATACTTGAATTGTTTCTTTCTAGCTGCCTGCAGTATTTTCTCCTTGACCTGGGAACTCTGGAATTTGGCCACAATGTTCCTAGGAGTTTCTCTTTTTGGATCTCTTTCAGGCGGTGTTCTGTGGATTCCTTGAATATTTATTTTGCCCTCTGGTTCTAGAATCTCAGGGCAGTTTTCCTTGATAATTTCATGAAGGATGATGTCTAGGCTCTTCTTTTGATCATGGCTTTCAGGTAGTCCCATAATTTTTAAATTGTCTCTCCTGGATCTATTTTCCAGGTCTGTTGTTTTTCCAATGAGATATTTCACATTATCTTCCATTTTTCCATTCTTCTCTCTTTGTTCTGTGATTTCTTGGTTTTGCATAAAGTCATTAGCCTCCATCTGTGCCATTCTAATTTTGAAAGAACTATTTTCTTCAGTGAGCTTTTGAATCTCCTTTTCCATTTGGCTAATTCTGCTTTTGAAAGCATTCTTCTCCTCATTGGCTTTTTGAACCTCTTTTGCCAATTGAGTTAGGCTAGTTTTTAAGGTGTTAATTTCTTCAACATTTTTTTGGGTCTCCCTTAGCAGGGAGCTGATCTGCTGTTCATGCTTTGACTTCATGTCTCTCATTTCTCTTCCCAGCTTTTCCTCCACCTCTCTAACTTGATTTTCAAAATTCTTTTTGAGCTCTTCCATGGCCTGAGCCCATTGGGTGGGCTGGGACATAGAATCCTTGATTTCTGTGTCTTTGCCTGATGGTAAGCATTGTTCTTCCTCATCAGAAAGGAAGGGAGGAAATGCCTGTTCGCCAAGAAAGTAACCTTCTATAGTCTTATTTCTTTTCCCTTTTCTGGGCATTTTCCCAGCCAGTGACTTGACCTCTGAATATTTTCCTCACACCCACCTCACCTCCTGATCCTCCCAGCCCGTGTTTGTGGTCTGAGATTCAAATGCTGCTTCCAGCCTCAGGGCTTTTGGCGGGGGCAGGGCTGCTATTCAGTATGAGATTATGATCTGGTGCTGAGATCGGGGCAGGGCCACCTCTCAGGCTCAGTTCCCTCAGGGGGTTTATGCGCAGACCTTCCGCAATGGATTCAGGCTCCCGCCCGCTTGGGGAGCCCCTGTCTGCATCCGCCTCTCAGCTTCTACCTCCCGGGGGGGGGGGGGGGGGGGGGGCCTGAATTATGGGGGCACTCCACTCCCCTCTCGACCCGCCAAAGAGACTCTCTCACCCACCCCTGTCACCTGCGGGTGGAGGGACTTGTGCGGCCGCTGGAGATCCCGTCCCTGAAGCCTGCTCGGATCTGTTTCTCTCGGTGCTGCAGCCGTGGCCGCAGCAGGTCAGGGCTGGGCTTTGTGTCTGCAGCGCGACGGACCTTTTGCGAGAGGTTTGCAGATCCCTCTGTGGGTGGAGGGACCCGCGTGGCCGCTGGAGATCCTGTCTGTGAAGCCTGCTCCGATCTTTTCCTCTCGGTGCCGCGGCCGCGGCAGGGCTGCACTCAGCTTCCAGTCCCGGCGCCCAGTCCGCAGCGCGAAGGACCCCCCCGCGAGAGGTTTGCAGGTCTCTCTGGAACAGAAATCTCCCTCGCTCCAATGTTCCGTGGCCTCTGGGTGCGGAATTCGCCGTGAGTTACTTCCCTGTAGCCATTCTATGGGTTGTGGGTTCAGAGCTATGTGTATGTGCGTCTTTCTACTCTGCCATCTTGGCTCCGCCCCCTACAATACATTTCTGACCAAGCCTTTAACACAATTTCTTCCAAGACAAAATTGTTATTTGTTGTTGCTTATCTTTCATTCTAGAAGAGTACCAATCACCTCAGGAGGGTGAAGTCTTGATTTGCAAGTGAATTGGATTTAAGCGAGACAGAGTTGTGTGAAGTCATCAGCCTCACTCTCTCCTCCAGGACCATCAGAATCCAGTGGCAAGACATAGGTCAGGGTGATGGCCTAGTGATGGCCCCAGATGCAATGGGAGACCTTGTCCTTTTTCAGCTAAGGTCTTTCTCAGGTCTCAGTTTCCAGGAGAAAATGGCAAGTCATAGAAATGGTAGGGAATTAAATGAGAGTATCCCAGGATTTTAAATGTTGGGACTTTTTTTCCGTAAGGGACAAATAATTTTGTTGAATTTGGGCTTCTTGAAAAGGGAATGAAACTAGCTCTGGTCTAGGCACATGGGATATATATATTATGCAATATATTAATATAATGTAAATATATAAACATATAATAAATAAATATAACATAAAGGATGCTACAAAACCCCTTTTAGGCTTTTACTGGCCAAATCTGTTTACAAAAGTCAAAAAATGTACTAGAGGCAATAGGGTGAAATTAGAGTTTACTGAATAGGGAAATAATATAGTCAGACCCGATGGAAAATCACTTTGGCATCTGTGTAAAGAGCAGATTAGAGAGAGAGCAGAAATGGAGCAAGTTGTGATAGAACTCCATGCAAAAGTTGATAAAGACTTGGACTAACTTGGTTGTATAAATGGAAAGAAAAGGAGGGATGATAAAGACATTGTGGAGATAGACTTGACAATTGATTAGGTATGTGAGGTGAGAGAAACAGTTGTGAATTTGCATAAATGAAAGATCCTAGTACTTTCAATAGAAACAAAGACGCTAGAAAAAATGTATAAGAGTAAGGGTAGGGGAGGAGAGATTGAGTTGAGTTTTGGGCATGTTGACCTTGGAATGCCTACGGTACATCCTGTTTAAAATATTCATTAAGCAGTTGAAAATGCATGGCTAGAGCTCAAGAGAGACTAGGATGGAATATTTGGTTTTGCCATCATCTGTATAAAAATGATAATGGAGCTTATCAAGTGAGATTATAGAGAAATAATGAAAGGACTCAGGATAGACCCTTGGGGAACACCCATCATCAGATGGTGTGGTATAAATAATGAACCAACAAAGGAAACTGAGGAATGTTCACATTGGTGGGTAGAGAATCAAGATAGAACGATGTGATGAAAACCCAGAAAAGAGACACTATCCAGGAAGGGAGATTGATCAACCATGTCAAGTGCTACAAAGAAGCCAAGAAGAAGAATTAAGAAAAGACCATCAGATAAAGGCAATGAAGAGAGAGCTCAGTTATGAAGTGTGAATTCTAGATTGCAAAGGGTGAGAAGTGGGAAAAAATGGAGGCAGTTGGTGGATAGTTTCCCATCCCTCCATTAGAGATGTAGATCAATAGTTTGAGGGGATGGTAGATCTAGTGAGCACTGTTTCAGAATGGAGGAGCCTGGCACACAGTATGTAGGCACATGATAAATGGTTTTTTTTTTATTGACTTAGGTGTGTTTGTAGACAGGAAGAAAGGACACAGGAGAGGGGGATATATTGGGGATCAGAGAAAGAAAGGGGATGATTGTGGGGGCAATTTACCAAGAACTAAGAGATTCTTACAGCAACACAGTTGTATAGGAAAGAGCCAGAGCAGGCACCACAGAAGAAGACGCTAAAGTTCCAAGGGCCTAAATGCCTCCCCAAAAACACACTGTTCCTTTCTATGTGATGAGAGAGCTGAACCTAGGTGTTCTCTGTCCTGGCGCAAGTCCCTTTCTGCTAGGGCCCCATTGCATCCTTGAGATAAAAGCCATCACATGGTTCTTCACAATAGAAGATAGATAAGATCTCCAGATTATAAAAGAGGTGCAGAGAAATAGCAAGAAGAGAATATAAGATCCTGCCTTTTTATATTGTTTTATTTTTAAGAAATTGATTGAACAGGCACTATGCAGCAAGGTGAGGAAACTGAAAATCTGAACACTCTTTTTTTTTGCCCAGACATTACCCAACTTCTAAATATAAATTGTTCTCGTCTAATGAGTCTTAGCTATGAATCGATTCAATTTGATTTTCCCTTTAGCTGTCTGTGAACTTTGGTCTGGTAGGGACAGAATTTCAGTACATGGAGATTCCTTCCAGGCCCCAACCATTCCTGGGCTTGGTGAATATTTTCAATCAATACGCTGATAGAGATAAAAAGCATGGTGGAACAGTTGGCTGGGGGGGAGGTGAAGAATCTCGGTTGCAAGGAAAGAGGAGAGGTGGTTCAATGGGAGAGAGATGGGTTTGGAGTCAGGGGACCTCAGTTCAAATCCTAGCTCTGGAACTTACTAGCCATATGACCTTGGGCAAGTCATTTAATACTCTCTGGGGTCTTGGTTTCTTCACATATAAAATGAAAAATTTGGGCTAGATGTCTCTGAGACTTCTATGCTCTTCTTTTGATTCTCTTTTATTTATGATCTCATCTCAGGGTGAGAGACAATTGGCCTGAATGGAACCTTAGAGGAATCATACTACTGGAAGGGGGATATTATGTTCCATTTTACAATGAGGTCAGGCTTAGAAGGCAGGTCACCATGGGAAAGGAAACCTAGGGCTAATATAGATTTGAATTTGGAATCTAGAGAGCCTGGATTTAATTCCTGGTTATGCCTTTTGTCACCCATATAACCTTAGGAAAATCATTGCTCTCCAGGCCTTGATTTTCTAATGTGCAAAATTAGGGGGTTTAACTAGATAATATATAAGCCTCCTCCCACCTTGAAATCTATGATCTAATGACTTCTTTACACTAAATTAATAACTGACTGATGTGCAAGCAAATGTTTTTTAGAGCAGGAGACAGACATAGGAGAATGTGAGCCTAGAAGAGGGAATAGGGTCTGGTAAAATAAGGTACAGGGGAAAGGTGATTATGAAGAGGCCAGGTGTGCAAGATTATTTTTTGCCAAAGACAGGTCCTTGGAGCAGAGATTTCTGGGGAAAAGTGAAGGGAAATTGTGTGTCTTCCAGAGAGAAGCTGCTTCTTCCCAGACCTGCCTGTCTGCTGACAAGATAGTGTGGAGGAAATGTGTGTGTGAGAGCTAATCAGAGTGAGCCGGGAGTCACAGGCCTGTCAGTCAAGGCTCAGAGAGAAGCAGTTATGTGGACATATCTGGTGACCTAGTGACCTTAGCTACTCCTGCTTAGACATTCGGCTGCAGATCAGAAATAAGAGAAAAGGCCCTGTTCCCTTGTGTTTAAATGAGAATCTAATGTTAACCAGGCCCTAGGATGCGGCAGTGCAGACGTTTATTTCCTGACGTGACACTGCTGAACCCAGCTGTCCCAGTGACAGACCTTGGGGATGCCTACTTGCAGAGACAACTAGAACAATCTTGGCCTGAACATAGGAAAAATGAGGTATGGCCAGGGAGAACGCAGGTCTTTTGTCAAGCCTTCAGTAGAAAGCCAATGCAGTTAAAATCTATTTTAATGGATTTTGCTTTGCTTTTTAAAACTTATTTATTTATTTATTTTTTAGTATAACTGATCTATACCAGTCATGGGAAAGGCTGACCTTTGAGTCATCTGGTTCATTTGTGACAGGCCTTATGAGAAGTATCCAAAACCCAGATCCCAATGTAGCAGCCTCCCCTTACAAATTTAGTGCCAGGTTCATTTCCCACATAGCCTCTTCCCCCATATGACTTAATTCTATTGGTCCAATTAGGCTTGTGGAGTAGTGGAGAGGAGTAAAGAGACCTGGGTTTGAATCCTCATCTGTAGCTAACTAGCTTTGTGACTTAGATAATTTCAACTAAGCCTTATTTTCTCATCTGTAAAAAATGGAGGTAATTACTTGCATTACCAGCCTTCTAAGGTGAGGACTAAATAATTGAAGCGTTAAATTAAATGTATATAGGTAACTGTTGTGAAACTTAACATTCTCTTGATAGTTATGCCTAGCTCCATTATCCTTAGAGATGTCAGTTAACAGCTGAGACTGTCTGATTCCTTGAAGCAGAAAGATGGCACTAGAGGGGTCTGTTCCCAAACCCCCAAACCCTACTTCCTAGCGGAGATAGTCCCCAGTGGGTCATGGGATTGAAGGGATGGCCCTCCCTCTTTCTGCATTTGTATGTGTCTCTGTGTGTCTGTATCTCTGTCTCTCTTTCTTTGTCTCTCTCTCTCTCCTTCTGTCTCCCACACAGGAAAGCAGTAGCCTTCTGCCTCTTCTCTTTAGAAACTATCCCTCTTCATTCTAGTGCCTTCTCTCTGTGGATTTCTGCTCATTTATCATGTACCTAGATGTCTGTATGGTCTTCCATTAGAGTATGAGCTCTTTGAGGGCAGGGACCACCTTTTACCTTTCTTTTTATCCCCAGTGTTTAGCACAGTGCTAAAAACATGGTACGCACTTAAAAAATGTTCATTGACTGACCATTGAGATTTTTCAGCCTCTTGGCTGGGTTTAGGGCCCGTTCCCTTGCTGTGGCCCCTGGAGGGTAGAGAGGCATAGATTTGTAGCCTCTCTGAAAAGGAGGCTGCATGATTCCAGGAGACAGATGCTCAAATGGACCTAAGAGAGGTTATGTAGTATCATCTTCTTGTGTGATATATATGTTTAGAATTGTTGTTAAATAATCTAAATTATAGGAATGTCATTACTAATAGTTGTATGTTGTTAAGCTAATAATAATTCCTTTGATAGTCCTTTTACTTGTTAGTTCAATTTCTACTGAATTTATATTTTCATTATTGAGTCAAGAATTCCGTCATAGTCTATATTCCGATAGTTCTTGTTAAATACTACTCTCACTTGGAAAGGGATTCTTAATCTGAGACCTATGAATTTGTGTTTTGGGGAAAAATGGTAACTATATTTTGATATAATTTGTTTCCTCTGTAATTATATATGTATATTGAATCTATACATTTAAAAATTATTTTTATTCAAGGCTCATAGACTTTATCAGACTTCCAAAAGGGTCTAAGAGGGTAAGGGATTCCAGAATGCCTAGACCCCTAATAAATTTGAGGATGCAGCAGGCTTAGCATCCAACAGAAGTTGAGAAATGAACTTATCCTTCTCTATCCTAGTTCCCAATATCATTAACGTTACTGTGCAAATATAAGCTGTCATAATAAATTTAAAAAGCATGTATATAATGCATTTAGGTTTGCAAAGCCTTTTACAAATATTCTTTAATTTGATCCTCACAATAGCACTGTGAAATAGGTGCTATTATTATCCCCATTTTGCAGATGAGGAAACTGAAGCTAACTCACAGTTAGCCTCACTGTTCGTAAGTGTCTGAAGTGGTATTTGAACTTAAGTTTGAATTCCATCCGCTGAGGCAGTCAACTGAAGCAGTCAGGCGACACAATGTGCAAGAGTGGAGTGAGGATGGCCCAAGTTCAAATCCTGCCTCAAACACTTACTAGCTGTTCAGCTCTGGGTAGATCTCTTAACCTCTTTTAGCCTCATTTCCTCATCTCTAAAATGGGAATCTACCCATACCTCATAGTAGGGCAGGTAGGTGGCAAGTAGGTGGCACAGTGGATAGAGTGCCTGACCTGGAGTCAGGATGATCTAAGTTCAAATTTGGCCTCAGACACTTCTTAGCTATATGACCCCGAACAAGTCACTGTACCTTGTTTGCCTCAGTTTCCTCCCTTGTAAAATGTGCTAGAGAAGGAAATGGCAAACCACTTCAGTATCTTTGCCAACAAAACCCCATGTGGGGTCACAAAAAGACAGACATGACTGAAAAATGACTCCAACAAATCCAAAACACTTCACAGTACTTTTGGAAGGTTCAAATGAGATAACATGTATAGCACTTTGTGAAGATTAAAGCGTTATGTGAATGCTAGCTATTATTAATAGCTATGTAGGTCCCACATGCTGCTCAGCTCTGGATTCACTTAGATTATTAGGCTCCATGTGGATCATTTCGATGATAAACAGGTCTCATTAGGTCCAAGTCTCCATCCCAGTTTTATTTGAAACATCTAAGATTATCTAAACTCAGTTTATACCAAGCGAATAAGCCAGACAACGAAAATGCATTTAATTAGGACTATAGCATAGAGCAAAAAATTTAAATTCAAAAACAGAAAAAAGTAATTTCAAAAAACATACACACACACACTGGGGAGCAGGGCTTCAAGCTCTGATGTAGAGAGAGCATGGCAAATGTCTCTAGGGAATGACCAGACTGACAAGAGGCTCCATCTTTGAAGTGTTTGGTTCTTTCCTCAGAGCATCTGCCTCTCTCTACTATCTCATGCAGAAGGGGCTCCTCTCTGAGATTACTGCCGCTTGTTGTCAGCAGCTAGCAAAGGGCTGTCCCTTCCTAGAAGTCCACCACTGCATGTTCAGGATCACCGGGCCTTTCTGAGCTGAAGCTAAAGCCTCCTCTCTGGGTTTGCTTCACTAATTAGCATGTAAGCTCTTTGATAAAAAAGGATCATCATCCTTTTTTATTTGTATCTCTGGCAATTAGCTCAGTACTTGACACGTAGTAAGTATTTAGGCCTTTCATTCCATTCCGTGAGCCCTCATTCTGAAATTCTTCCTTTTGATAAAAGCCACATCTCCTTGTGCCTCTGTCCTCCTGATTCAATTCGTTGCAACCTTCTACTCCAACTCATCTTCTCTGCCCACCACCTCTGCTATGGCCTACCTTCCCTACCTTCACAAGCTAGACCTTGTAGTGGATCATCAGTATCGCCTGCCCTGGAATCCCTCACTCCTCTGTTCAGTCACAATTTACACCTTGGCAAATTGCAACCTATTCAAGTGCTGCTGACTGCCTCCAAAGGAAACCATACAACAGTACTGACTATGGATTCGCTGTAGATTTCAGTTTTCTGGGTGGCACAGTGGATAGAGCACTGGGTGTGGAGTCAGGAAGACCTGAGTTCAAATCCATCCTCAGATCCTTACTAGCTGTGTGACCCTGGGCAAATCACTTAACCCTGTTTGCCTCAGTTTCCTCATCTGTCAAATGAGCTCGAGAAGGAAATGATGAACCATTCTAGTCAGGAAGAGTCAGATATGACTATTAAATTTGTTTCTTCTCCAAACTTCTCTATTTCTATTAAAGGAATCACTATCTCTATAGGATCAGGGGGCTTTGGGGGGAGGGAAAGATATAGTAATGATAATAACCTTAAAAATAGCTAGCATTTATAGGACACCTACTGTGTGCCAGGTACTGCACTAAATGCTTTACAACGGTTATCTTATTTCATCTTCTCAACAGCTGTGGGAGGTGGGTGCTGTTATTATCTCTATTTTGCAGTTGAGGAAACAAGCAAATAGATTTGCCAAGGTTTTTGTTGATATTGTTAAGTTGTTTCAGTCATATCTGACTCTTCGTGACCTCATTTGGGGTTTTCTTGGAAAAAGATAGAGAAGTGGTTTGCCATTTCCTTCTTCAGCCCATTTCAGAGAAAAGGAACTGAGGCAAACAGGGTTAAGTGACTTGCCAGGGTCACATAGCAAAGTGCCTGAGGTTGGTTTTCAACTCTTTGAGGATGAATCTTCCTGATTCCAAGTCCAGTGCTCCATCCACTGTGCCACCTGGTTAGCTTGCTCAAGGTGACACAGGTAGTAAGTATCTGAGGTTGAATTTGAACTCAGTGACTCCAGGCCCAGCACTCCATCAGGCACCACCTCTAAGCAGGTACTTACTAAATGTTAATGTTTATTGATTGTTTGATTGATTGGAGATTGCCTAGGCTAGACCAAGCCTAGCCTTTTACTGGTGAGAAAAACTGAGGTCCAAAGAAGTTGTGCCTTGACCAAGGTCACTTAGATAGTAACACAACTGGAGTTTGACCCCAAGATCTTCTCCCTCTAATTCAATGTTCTTTGTATTACACTACCTCGTTTCCTGCCTACTCACAGTCACTTAAGTTCATAAACTTGGAGTCATCTCTGACTCTTCTCTCTCTCTCTCTCTTACCCACCTCACCCTCCAAATTCAATCAGGTTCTGTCACTTCACCTTGTGTCTGCTCCTTTTCCTCTAGGTTACTTAGGATCCTTTTTACCACTCACACACCTGGACTCATGTACTAGTTCTCTAACTGGTCTACCTGCTTTAATTAAAGTCAAAACAGGCATCTTGAGCATAGTAAGTACATTCTGAGCACCTACTCTGTGCCAAACACTGCATTATTATATTAAGCTCTGCAAACACAAACACAAAAAAACCCTGTCCTCAAGGAATCTACATTTAAAAGGAGGTAAACAGCATGTATACTAATAAGAAATGAAAATATATAGAAAGTCATTTCAGGGAAGTGGATCAGAAGAGAGATCACTAGCCACTGGGACAGCATCAGTAAAGGCAATACAGAGTTCAGCCTCAAAGTAAGCTTGGGATTCTAAAATATATGTCCAGTCTCTCCATTCTCCATGTCATTAAAAAAATTGTTTTAAGGCTCAGTTCTGAGCACATCACTCTCCTGCTCAAAAATCTTTCATGGCTTCCTCTAAGATAAAATATAACCTTATCAGACTGGTGCTTAATACTTTCAACAAATCTAACTCCAATCCACCTTTACAGACTGATTTCATATTATTCCTATTCATTTTCTCCTCTCCTCTCTTTTTTTCTACTTCCCCCCTTCCCCCTCCCTCTCTTCCAGTTACCTGTATTTATTGATCTCTCTATGTGAGTTTTATCTTCCTCCAGCACACACACACACACACACACACACACACACACACACACACACACACACACACACACACACCTCCCAGTAAAATTTAAGTTCCTCAGGGAATCAAGTGTTTTATTTTGGTGAATCCCAAGGTTAAGGAAGTACAGTGCCTTGCAAAGTGTAGGTAGCTAATAAATGTTTGCTGAACTTAATTGATTCTTTCATTACTAATAAAAGTTTCTTGAGGGCAGGTACCAGGTGGGCTTTCATTTTACCAGACCTTAAAACACTCCTCTAACATGACATCCTGTTACTAACATTTTAATGAATCCATGAAGTCATCAGTGTTGATATTTCTTCAGCCCTCCACCCTACTCCATCACCACTGCTTGCTACCTCTCTGTTCCTCAGCTCACACCCTTCCTCGGTTGTCCTGACTGAACAAAATTAGCACCCTGCATCCATTCCTTTGATGTGCCTCTCTGAATTTAGCTAGGATTACCTGGACCATACTCAGGATTTTCATTATTGCCATCATATGTAAGCTACGTCAGGGCAGATACTTTCATTTTTGTCTTTGCATTCATAGTACTATAGCCATGGGCACATACAAGTTGTTTAATAAATGCTTTTCTATATCCCTAATACTGAGCACAGTGCCTTGCACATAACTTAACACAGAAACATTTTAAGGTGTTTAATAGATGCTTCTCTATGCCCCTCAACACTGGGCATGGTGACTAGAACAAAATTTTACTTAGAAACATTTCAAGTAATTCAATTCAACATGTTTATTGACCTCCGACTCTTTGATAATCAGGGTAGCAAGGTGGCACAGGGTTAGAGTGCAGGGCCTGGAGTAAGGAAAATGCAACTTCCTAAGCTTAAATCTGGCCTCAAACACTAACTGTGTGACCTTGAGCAAGTCACTCAACCCTATTCGCCTTAGTTTCCTGATCTGTAACATAAACTAGAGGAGCAAATGGCAAGCTATTCTAGTAGCTTTGACAAGAAAATCATAAATACGGTCACAAAAACTTGGATATGACAAAGACTACTAAGCAATAACTTTGATGATCTAACTTTTGGTCTGCTTTCCTGTCACACATAATACTCCAGCACTCACTCAGACATCAGGTAGTCATAAAATAAATTCATACAAAGAAAGCAAAAATAGTCACCTTTGGAAGCCCGAAGGCAAAGAAAGTTTAGGAGGGATTAGGATTTATATGTTTAGAAATTTGATTTTGGAGGCTTCTTCACATGAGAGGAATTTAAAGTACTGGCCATAACACATCTCTGGAGTCATGTTTTTTCCATCTCCTTTATTATTTTTAATTATTAGCTGCAGCAGCAGCAGCACTATTGTCACAAACAAATAACACTAAGTAGCTAATGAACAAAAGAAGAGCGTTATTGGGGGATTGTTTGTTTTTCATACTTTGTAGAATTAATCATTTGGTCACAATCCTTCCCCTCCAGGACACTATAGTATTGGAAAGTTCTACTTTGGTTAGCCACAACTGTGCTTATCTGGGCACTGCTCTAGTCCCAGAGCAAATTTTCTCCAAAGGCAGTTGGTATTAAAAATCTAATAATGCACTTTTCCCTTTCAGCAAAAGGGACTCTGCCTCAGCTGTCACTGCCAGATCCATTCTGATTCCAACTCTCCACATTCTCATTTTAGGCTAGCAAAGGGAAATCCGGAGACTTGCAACCAAGATTGTAGGGCTTAGGATAGTTACAAATAATACACAGATGTGGCAGGTATTAAATAGGGACCATTTGAGCAAATTGTAATAAATATTTCTGGCAGCATTCTGGTGGCAACTTCTTAAGTACTCTGTGGCTGAGAATCTGTCAGCCTTTCTATTAATAAAGTCAGTGTTTCAATGGTTTATAATCTGAAAGTTAAAAAAAAAAGTGCTCTAGGCAGGAACCTGGCATCTAAGGTCTCCATCCAGAAAGACAGACTAGAGCTGATTTGCTCAGATTAGACTGACAGTTGTGAAGAGAAATAGTTCTGCATGCTCAGATGAGGTTGGTGTCTGAACATATAACTCACATTCTTCTGTGGAGAGCTCGGCACCCTATAGTTGGTGGACAAGAGACTTAGAGAAGACCATGAATTCATGGCATCAGGGTGTGATGACCCAATATATTAATAATTCAGGAAAAAGGGTGCTTTAGATCAACTGATCAATCAGTTCAACAAGCGTTTATCAAGTACCTACTATTTATACAACATGCTACGGTCTACAAGTGCTTTCTATCTGTTGAGCCTAGCAGTGACCAAGAATATATGTTTTACTTTCTTGATGAAGAAATTAAGACCTAGAAAGATTAAATAATTTATTCAGGGTCAGTAAGTGTCAAAGATGGAATTTGATACAGGTATACTTAGCTCCAAATGTAACATGCTATCCACTATACCAGAGATGACAAATGCTGTAGCCCAAGTATGAGTAAAATATAATTGGGAAATATTGAACAAAATAAATAAAATTGCAATAAAAGATAATGTCAATTTTTGGTTTTCTGAGTCAGTATATTGCCTGCAGGGATCCTTATATGTGGCTTCATGGTCCAGTTCCTGTTTGAGTTTGACAGGACTGAACTAAACCATACAGTAAACTGATAAGAGAGCTCACAGTTGCAGTACTTACTACTGATGGGGGTGTGGGAAGAGATACAACAGAACCGGAATCCTCAGAAACATTGCCCGATGGCCTGAGAACAGGCCCAGCCTGAATGAAGGAGGCCAGTTCTTAAGGGGCAGATGGCCTGGCCTTTTCTGAAATGTAGAGGGGTTGGTCTTGTTTTAATGGTTCCAAAATAGTCTTATTTTCAATTCAATTCAATAAACATTTATTAAGCCCCAACCATGTGCCAGACACCGTCCTAGGCTCTGGAGTAGAAATGAAAAGTCTCATCCTTCAAAGTGGTTATATGCTCCTGGAGGGAAGCAATATAGACCTTGATGTAAAGAAAAGAAGTTATCTCATGTTTATATGTGTATATGCCATCTCCTCTGTTAAAAAGTAAAGTCTTTGAGCAGAGAATGTTTCCGTTTTGTCTTTGTTTTCCTAGTGCTTGGGAGAGTGTCTGGAGCATAGCAAGAGCTTTAATCAATGTTTGTCCATTGGTTAAGTGAGCAATAACGATTGGAGGAAGACAGGAAAAGCTTTCTTTTTTTTAGGTTTTTAACATTATTTATTTATTTCTAATGTACAATTTATTTATTTTTTAGTTCTTAACATTCACTTTCACAAGAATTTGAATTCAAAAGTTTCTCCCCATCTCTCCCTACCCCCACCCCAGGAAAGCATGCACCCCATCCACCCTTTCCTCCAGTCTGTCCTCCTTTCTATTATCCACCCTTCTTCCATCCCCCTTCTACTCTATTTTCCTATAGGTCAAAATAGATTTCTATACTCCATTGCCTGTATACCTTAGTTTCCAGATGCATGCTAAAACAATTTTTAACATTCATTCTTAAAGCTTCAAGTCCCATATTCTCTCCCTCCTTCCTCACCCACCCTCACTGGGAAAACAAACAATTCAATATAGGTCATACATGTGTAACAATGCAAAGCACCTCCATAACATTTATGTTGTAGAAGACTAACCACATTTCCCTCCGTCCTATCCTGCCCTTCATTTATTCCTTTCTCTCCCTTGACCTGTCCTCTCACAATAGTGTTTGCTTCTGATTATCCCTTTCCCCAATTTGCTGTCCCCTCTATTATCTTCCCTCTCCTATCCCCTTTCCCCTTGCCTTCCTACAGGGTAAAATAGATTTCCATATTCAATTGAGTGTGTGCTGTTCTCTCCTTAAGCCAAATCCCATGAAAGTGAGGCTCAATTATTTCCTTTCATCTCCCTCCTTCTTCTCCTCCATTGTAGAAGTTCTTTCTTCCCTCTTATATGTGAGATGATTTGCTATATTCTACCTCGCCCTTTCTCTTACTCCTAGTACATTCTATTCAAC
The DNA here is from genome assembly GCF_028372415.1 of Notamacropus eugenii. Classification (NCBI taxonomy): domain Eukaryota; kingdom Metazoa; phylum Chordata; class Mammalia; order Diprotodontia; family Macropodidae; genus Notamacropus; species Notamacropus eugenii. The sequence goes on along the minus strand of NC_092872.1, from coordinate 460,114,692 downwards.
AATAAATTTTATTTTTTTAGGTATTTTCCCTTCATATTCAGCTTACCCTGTGCCCTCTATGTATGTATATATGTATGCATACATATACACATACACATATGTACATATACATACCTACACATATATAATGTACAGATACATACATACCTATATGCACCTACGTATGTGTGTGTGTGTGTGTGTGTGTGTGTCTGTGTGTCTGTGTGTGTGTATTCCTTCTAACTCCCCTAATACTGAAAAAGGTCTCAGGAGTTACAAATAACATCTTTCCATGTAGGAAAGTAAACAGTTCAACTTTAATGAGTTCTTTAAGGTTTCTCTTTCCTGATTACCTCTCCATGTTTCTCTTGATTCTGCCCTGGAACTGAGAATAGGATTCCCTCTCCAGAGCCTCCTCCAGCTCTACCATGCCAGTACTCTTCCTTACCCCAGAAATGTCTCTCTGGACTGAGACCCAGATCAGTTGCTTGATTGCCCCAGGGTCTTTAGGCCAAGGGCTCCAAAAGTGGATACTGATGCTGCAGTGGCTGCTGCAGCCCTGGGGCCAGACCATGTTCCCCTCTCACTCAAGTGAAAGAGCTTTCTCATTGACCTTTGAAGTGTCTCTGGCATTTGTGGGTTGAGAAATGTGGGAACCACAGCTGCTACCAGTGATTCCATGCCCTAAAGCCTGCTCCAGTTCTGTCTGTGCCATGCTAGACCTTTTCTGTTGGCTTTCTGGGCTGTCTTGGACTGGAAATTTCTTTTACTTTTATGAAAGCCACTTTTGTGGTTTCTGCTGCTCTAGAATTTGTTTAGAGTCATTTTTTACAGGTATTTTATGGGCTATGGGGGGAGAGCTAGAGCTGGTTGGACTTTCTACTCCACCATCTTAACTCCATGGCCTCCCCACCCCGAAAAACTTTCATAAAGGAGGAAGTACTTGAACTGAGCCCTGAAGGGAGTTAAAAGTTCCAGGAGACAGAGGTAAAGAGGGCGACTACTACCAGGAGATGATGACAAACTAAAATAAAATTGGGAGCCACTAAAGTGTACATAAGGATCCCTGGGGACAATAGATAGACTTAGAACAACCCCTATTAACACTATTTGTGTTCTATTGTAATTTTTCTTCTTTTGCTAAATATTTTCCAATTACATTTTAATCTGCTTTGCATTCCACTTGAGGGTATTGTAGGCTACTGGAGGGCTTGATATTTGGCACTTCCTCCTAAGGGACAGATTATACAAAAACACAGAGAGAAGAGGCCACATCTTTTGTGGGTAATAAGTGGACCAGTATGACTGGTATGAAGCACGTGTAGGAGGAAATCAATATGGAAAGATATATTAGTGCCTGATTGTGAAAGGTTTGTCATTTTACAGGCAAGTAAACTAAGGCCCAGAGATGGAAATGGGATTGCCCTAAGTCACATAAGTAGTAAGATAAACAAATTTAGTATATGAACACAAATCTCATGATTTAGCAGTGATTCATCAATTTTGAAATAGAGATTGTCACCAAATTATGAAGAACTTGAAATGTCCCATTTCATACTGTAATGTTAATAGAATTATAAGATCTTTTATGCCCTTAGGAGGCCTCAAGTGGAGCCCACTGGGGAAAGGATTTGCCTAAGAAGGAGTTTGCTTAGGGGAAGACTTGCTTGTAGGAAGGCTTCTACACCTTTTGGTACTAAATTGATTCGGCACTGAGTCATGAGGGTTGTGATACCTTCTGGCTCTGAGAAGTATATACTTACTCTGAGTTGGCATTTTGCTTTGGAGGTTCACTCATGAGAAGGAACTATTGATTTCCTACTAGAGACTCTGAGTAGCTGTATGTTCAGAACCCCTTGACTACTTAGATGTCTGTGCTCCTTTGATCCAGTGATGTATGTAAAGTATATAGCAATGCTGCTATGTTCAGACAGTTGGAGCCCTGTATGTTGGTCTTTGTGCTAATTTCTCTGTTTGTATTTTCTATATTCACTTCTATCTCTGTAATTAAAGTAGTATTATTAACCCCTTTGAAGCTGTCTTCCCTTTATAAAGCAGATCAAAAGAATCTGTGCTAGCAGGCCATCCTGGGTGTGCTAGGGTGCTTGCTGCTACACACACTTCATTGAAATTCAATATGTATTTTATATTAGAGGCAATGAAGACACACTGGAGCTTCTTGAACCAGAGAGTAAGATGGGGAGAGCTGTGCTTTGGGGATATCTGTTTGGCAGCCACATGGAGTGTGGTAATTGAAGAACGAAATCTGAAAGCCCAAAGATCAATGAAGAGGCTATTGCAATAGTCTGCATGAGCAGTCATAAGGCATTAAATTAGGGCTATTGTAGTATAAGTGTAGAGAAGAGGGGAGCTCTGGAAGATGTAGATTTAGAGTCAACAAAACTTGGCAGTTGATTCAATAAAGAGACTGTTAAGGAAGAGTTGAGAATGACTCTGGTTGTCAAACTGGGTGACAATAGTATGAGCATTATCTTAATTCATGGCTCAGAACAAACCCCTGAGGAGTTTGTGTTATGATTATTCCCCATTTTATTTGAGTGGGTAAATGGGTAGTAGCCCAGATCTATGATTTCATCAATGCATATTGACAAGTTATCTGTAACTTCAAATCTTAGAGTTACCTGGGCCACTTAAAGGTTAAGTAAACATAAAGTTAGTGTGGATCCTCCATCTTCCAGCTGAGTAAAGCCCAGGGATGTTAAATGACTTATTTGTCCATAGTGGGATTTGAACTCAGATGTTCTTAACTCCAGGTCTTGTGTTCTGTTCATTATATCAAGCTACCCCAGCTGAACCATAAGAAACACTTAACACAAGAGATGATCATAACAATGAAGAGTTCTCATTCTCTATCACCAGATATCTGCCTTCTAGTTCATAAAGACCATAACAAGAAGATTATGTAGATTTCTGACCCCCCAAAAATGTTTAAGCTCTAGAACATAATTAAATAATCAAATGAGATGAAACTTTACCATCTAATAAAACCATCATTATTACTATTAGTCCAGTGATTTCTTCCTCAATTGATTCAGTGACAGATAGAGGCACATTTTGCCTTGATTGTTTATAATTATAGGTTCAAGAGAGAAATAGTACTATACACCTTTATTTCTTTATTTGTGTAACTGTCAGGTGTAGGAGCAAGCTTTTGTCCCAAATCTCAGGAAGAACAGACAAAAATAAACCTGTTGTAATATTCCTGGTTCCAGTTTGAGATTGTTGTACCTTATAAGCTTTGACTTCTCATTACCTAAAAAGGCCAAGGTCTCTCAGTGCATCCTGGGCCATCTCTAGTCATCCTGATGAATATCTGGTCACTTGATTCAGATGGCTCTGGAGGAGAAGTGAGGCTGGTGACCTGCACAGCCCTCCCTCACTCAAAACAAAGTCAAGTGCAAGTCATGTCATCATTTCTCTGATGGCATGGTCTTCTTTGAAACAAAGGATGAACACAACTGTCACTTGGATTCAATTCAACACTTATTATTTACCTACTATGTGCAAAGTTTCTGTGTAAGGATCTTTATGTTTTAATATTTTACCTTCAAACTTATTTTTAATTTATGGAATAAAACAAGCATTTTCATAATACAGTTTTTAAAAAAAGATGATTGCACATGAAACTGCAACTATTAAGTCTTGTGAAATCTTGAATCACTATCTTTAAAGAATTAACAACCTGACCATGTGGGGCAGAGTCACAAGCACTGAGATGCCCTTATGTCCAGGCCCTGCCCTCTAAGGGCTTACAATCTGGGCTATCCCATTTAACTTTCATGTAAAATCACCAGACCAGAAACATTAACAGCATTAGCATCCTGCCGTCTTGTTCATCAAAATGATTTTAGGTATTAAGATAACTTGGACTGTATTATCCTCTGCAATTTACTCTGATTACCTGAAAACTGAGGCAACCTATGACCAGATCTATTCCTGGGCCCACTTTTCTTAGGTATCTTCCTCTGGTTGAGAAATTCTGATATTGCTTATCCAGGCAGAGTAGAAGAATGACTCCTTCCCCTTCAGGGTTGATACAGCCCTAAAGGAATAGGGTAGTAGCACAACGATTTCATTGCTTCAAGAAACTCCCTCTACTAGAGCAGGTCAGCCCTTCTCTAGAACTTCAAGCTTCAGAGAGATGCCCAAAGCCCTGGAGTTAAGTTGACTTTCCCAGAGTCACACACTCATCATGTGTTGGAGGCAGGTCTTCCTGACTTTTACAACAGCTCTCTACCCACTAAGCCACACTGCCCCTATAGTCTAAGAAATAAATAAGGAATGAGAAGATTCCAAGGACAAAGCATGGAGACCACTTATGAATAACAAATTCAGTTTCCAATTATTTCACTTAGGGACACACATAATAAGAAGATTTTTCAAGCCTGTGTTTATGTGTGGGAAGCCCATCTATATTAAAGTAATGCCTACAACTGGGAACTTTGGAGAAATATTTCAGCTCCCCCCAATATAAATCATTTACTATTATCAACTTCCCTTAGTTGAAATCATCTCACAGTGCCAGATGAAGAGCATTTCTTAATGAAGGATTTCATATAAATATCTTCCCATTTATCTTGGTGTTGGTGGATGCATGAGCTGAATGGCAAATGAGCTGATTGGTATAGAAGTCCTCAACATTTCCAAAGGCAAGAGGTAAAGATTGTTTTCCCCCATCAGCCTGAGTGACCAAAACCCTTGTAGCACTTTCTCCTGACTGCTGTGACATTTGACTTTGGGGCATCATTACACTCAATGAGTCTCCTCCTTCCCAGGAGCTCTGTGGATACCAAAGGAAGTCTATATATCTTGAGAAATTGACCTTAACTGGTGAGAAGAAAAGTAATGAACGTTCAAACACAATTTGAACTTGCACTTTTAAGGATTGTGAGTTAATCAATATCAGTTTCCAGGAAAGGTCATAAGCTAGGACAGGTGTTTAAATACAAGGAATGGGTTTCAGAGTTGACAGTAGCCACATAATACTGGAGGCAAGGCTTAGTTAGGGTCTGGGGGAGGGCAGGGAGAATAGGAGAAAAGGGAAGATTTTTCCTCTCTCTCACTTGCTTTTAATCATTAAATGTGTTAAGTCTTTAAAATTGGATTTTCTGACTCAATGACAATTTCATTCATGGGGTCATACTACCTAATTTGAATATCTTAGTTTCCTGGCATTCACCATTTTACATTGTAAAGTCAAATGTTAATGGAACTTAGATTAAAATATCACAATGACAGGGAATGATTATACCAGATTCTTCCTTGAATATACTAAAAATCAAGTATATTAGGTGAGTGTGTTTGTGCGTGTGTGTGTGTGTGTGTGTGTGTGTGTGTGTGTGTGTGTGTGTGTTGTTCTGAATCTCTGATTTCATTAGTGAAGGAACTCCCACTGAGGGTTGTTGGCTGCTCACTGTTCCCTCCTATGCCTGAAATTCCCTGTCTCTGTCTCATGGCTTTTTTCAAGTTTCAGCTAAATTTCAGCATTTTTTCAAGAAGGTTTTCCCAGCCCTCTTAACCTTAGTGCCTTTCCTCTGAGATTACTCTCAATTTATCTTCTGTATTTCCTGTTTGTACATAGTTGTTTGCATATTGTCTCTCTTAGACTGTGAACTCCTTTCAGGGGAGGGATTGTTTTAGCTTTTGAATCCCTACATTTATTAAATGTCTGTTGCCTTCATTCTCCAAGAATTACCTTGAGACCTGAGAGATTTAGTGACTTTAATGATCCAGTTAACCTAGTCAGTATGTATCAGAAGTGGTCCATGAACCAAGCAAGGCTTTCCTGACTCCAAGGAGGCTATCTCCTAGGCCACTAGGGTCAAACTCAAATAGAAAGGGAAGAAACGGGAATTATATGATGATCCCTATGGGCCTTGTATTGACTTAACAAACTACAAATTAATATTACTTATGTTTTATTGTATTGTATCTTTATTGTTTTTTTTTTAATTTTGTTAAACATTTCCCAATTACATTTTAATCTGGTACCACCAGAACTCAGAAGTGTTCTAGCATTTGATACTTTTACCCAAGCCATGTGACCTCTTGTGTATTAGTAGAGCACAGTTAAATTATACCATCCATGCCCTTGGTTTATAACTTATTCATCATTAGTTTCTATATGATTAGGAAGCTGTCCTATTTAAATGGAAAGATATGTCATGTTCCTTAACCTCCTATAGAGTTTCAGCATTTCTTTTCCCTTGGGGGAAAAAAAGGCGTCTCAGCCACCTATTACCAGATCTCATGGACATTGTGTTTCTGCAGGCTCTGATCTGCCGCTGTTCATAAGCTGTCAGGGATGCATATTGGCTCATCCATAGGTGAAGGGCCCAAGGGGCAGAGGCCACGGCTTTTATAGAGATCTGTTCATTACAATGAGGTGCATTCCAGCAAAGGACATCCATACAGGAGCATTTGGCTGATCTCTGGGCTTTGGCTCTTCTGTTTTTATTGAAGGCTGCCTGCAGTCATGTGCAGCCCAAGCTAATGGAGTGGACTGACAAATCATTTCCATCCCTGGAGCTCAACTGACTGTCACCAGAATGTTTATGGAGCTGGGCCTGAATTCTCTAAACTGTCCACCATATTAAATGAAGGCACCAGGTGAAGTAGAGCGTCATTTACTATGCTGCCAGTAGGAGGAGGGTTCATCCTTGAGGTGACCTGAAGAATAAATCCACCCTGGCTCCCAACAGGTTATGATAGTAATGCTACAGAAACACCAACAGCAACAAAACCCTTTAAAAGCTGGGAACTACATCCACCTCAATAATGCAGGAACTGGATCTTTTCCAAAGGTAGGTATAAATATTTTCAGTGTTTATTGCCCAGAGAAGCAAGGGTGGTTTAGTTACTATGCCAAAAATGAACCTCAGAGTCAGGAATCCTGAGCTCAAATCTAGTACATGTCATATACTGAGCATCCATTTGTCCAATTGGTAGTTTTTCAGTGACGTCTGACTCTTTGTGACCCCATGTGGGGTTTTCTTGGCAAAAGATACTTAGAAAAAGGTTTCTCATTTCCTTCTCCAGCTCACTTTGTGGATGAGAAAACTGAGGCAAAGAGGGTTGAGTGACTTGCTCAGGTTTGCACAGGTAGTGATTTGAACTCAGGAATATGAGTCTTCCTGAATCCGGGTCTGGTACTCTGTTCACTGAACCACCTCCTAGCTGCTCACTGGCCATAAGACCTGGAACCAGTTTCTCAATACTCAAGATAACTTTGTAAAATTACATATTTCAGAGAAAACACAGATCTGCATTTGTGAAAGAAATTTCTCTAGGAGGTAGTATTCCCTCCACTAAAATAACCAGAGGTTTGGTGTCCACACCACTCTTCCCAAATAAGAATACAATATATCCCATTTTAATTAAGGGAAAGATTCCAAGACTGAGCATAGTGGAAAAACTACTGGATCTGGAATCAGAGGACCCCAGTTTAAGTCCTGGTTCTCATCTTTTAGCAAATCATTTCCTTCACCTATAAAATTTCCTCACCTATAAAATGATGCAGTTTATTTACCTGGCTAACTGATTCATAAAGCTGTCTTTGGGGCAACTAGATAGTGCCATGGATAGAGTACTAGGTCTAGAGTCACAGTGGCCTGGTTCAAATCTGACCTGTGACCCTATCTCTGTGACCCTGAAGAAATCACAACCTCTTCTTGTCTTAGTTTCCTCAACTGTAAGATGGGGATAATAACAGCACCTATCTCACAGGGTTGTTGGGAGATTAAATGAGACATCTGTAAAGCACTTGGCACAATGTCTAACACACAGTAGGCATTACATAAATGATTATTCCCTCCCCCTTATTAATTGATTACATAGGTCTGGTGTGGATAGAAGATAAGATACAGAGTCAGAAAGGCCTATGTTTAAAGACCCGGGACTCAGGGCAAATCACATAACCACTAACCTTAAGTTCCTCAGTTCAACATGAAGGAGTTGGACCCTCCTAACGATGTTTCCCGTCTGGTTGCTATAATCCTACAAGCTCCCGATCTTTATCTTGAGGGACAATCATTTGAACAGAGATTCCCTGAGAGAAAGGGAAGGGAAAATACAAGCGCCTACCCCAGAGTGTGCTGATATACCTAGGCACAACCAAACTATACTCTGAACACTCCTATGCTAACAATTTCCATTGACCTAGAGGGCAATAGAAACGCACATGGTGCAGATTAGGAGGCTAATGTGCATTACCAATCATGGCATGTATAAGAAGAAATGCCAAAAACAGCATCAAGCATAAGTATAACTAGAAAAGGAGGTGGAGTGCGAGAGGAAAGATCACAATGAGTCAGCCAGTCAACAAGCATTTATTTATTTTTAAATAGTATTTTATTTTTTCTAATTATATGTAAAGACAATTTTTAACATTCTATTTTTAAATTTTGAGTTTCAGATTTTTCTCCCTCCCTCCTTCTCTTCCTTCCACCAATCCTAAAACAGTTAAGCAATTTGATATAGGTTATATATGTGTAATCACGTAGAACATATTTCCATATTAATCATGTCATCAAGCATTTATTAAGCAACTGCTGTGTGCCAGGCTCAGTGTTTAGTGATATACAGGCATACACATCATTATATATATGCAAATATATACATGTATACACACATATACACATATATGCATATACATATACATACATATATATATGGACAGACAGAGACAGACTGAGACAGAGAGACAGAGAAAGGCAGAAAGATGGTCTCTGCTCTCTAGAAGCTCACAGTTTAATGGGGGAGACAATGTGAAATTTACTATGTACAAAGAAAATTTTATATACATACATATAAGCATGTGTATGTATGCATATTATATACATATATAAGATTTATACATACACACAAGATTATATATATATGTAATCTTGTTTGCACATAGTTGCTTACAATATAATTATATATAATGTAATATTTTATTAGTGGAGGGAGCAATAACGTAGTGAAAAATTTCTTCCATAAATGCAAACCCTGAAACTTATAATTTTAGAAACTTTCCTTGAACATTTAGGGATTTGTCCCAAGTCTTGTGGTTAATAGGTGACATAGGCTGAACTTGAGTTCAAGATTGCTGACTCTGAGGTCCACTCTTGGTATATAGTCTTTATACCACCTCTGCTTCTCTAGGCAACATACACTGTGTATGTACATACACACATATATACATACATACACACACACACATATATATGTATATACAGGGACAGACATACAAATAAACAGACAAACAGAAACAAAAAGAGATAGAAAGGGAGAGAGGATAATCCATGGAGGGAAGACACTAAGATTAAGCATAATTGGGAAAGTCTGGCAGAAGGTGGGTCTTTAACTGAGACTCATAGGAAGTCAGGAGGTAAAGATAAAGAGGGAGAGTGCTCCAGGCATGGGAAAACAGCCAGTGAAAATGCACATATTCAAGAAATGGAATGTCTCATTCCAGGAACAATAAAGAGTCTAGTCTCCCTGATCACAGAGTACCTGGAAGAGAATAAAATGTAAGAAGACTAGAAAGGGGTGAAAGCTCTTTATAAGCCAAGCAGAAGAAAGATACCAGGGACAACCAGTACCAATAGCAAAAGAGAAGGTATACTGGGATCAAAAGCCTGTGGTTGACATTAATTACCATAAAATCTGCTCTCTTTGCCTTTCCTGCCCACATGACCTTAAAGGTAGGGATCTCCCCTGTGGGAGAGAGAGAAAGACCCTTATGGGTTGCTGGGGCTTAAAGCATCTTCCATTAATGTTGACTTCTACCATGTGGCTCTCCCAGTCACCACTTCCACTGATTCTTTCATGCTCCACTCCAATTATCTCTTCTAAGCTACAAGTCTTTCCCTCGTCCCTAGAAAATTCTAATCTCTTGCTCCCCTAATGTCTGTGCTGAACCACTGGCTACTTAGGTGTTGAATCCCCTTTCCTCACTAACTCTCTCCATACTCACCCTATTGAGCCCAGCCTAGGTGGCTTGCCCCTCCTCAAGGGCCTTTTCTAACTGTTAGGGGCAGCTAGGTAGTGCAGTGGATAGAGCACCAGTGCAGGAGTCAGGAGGACCTGAGTTCAGATCTCACCTCAGACACTTGACACTCACTAGCTGTGTGACATTGGGAAAGTCACTTAACCCCAATTGCTTCATCCTGGGTCATCTTCAGTCATCCTGATGAAGTCACTGAATTCAGATGGTTCTGAAGGAAAAGTGAGGCTGATGATCTGCACAGTCCTCCCTCACTCAAAACAAAGTCAAGTGCAAGTCATGTCATTTCTCTGATGACATGATCTTCTTTGGCACCGAAAGACAAACACACACACACACACACACACACACACACATACACACACACACACACACACACACACACACACACACACACACCTGTCTTCTAACTATTGACCCAGACAACTTCCCTGTTCCTCCCTTAAAGGAACCCTTTCTAACAAATGATAGTCTACCTGGATTCACTCTTCAGTGGGAGACTCACCAGGATTCAATACATGCAGCCTTGATCCAAAATTTCTCCCATCTTCTCCAGCTGATTGCCCCACTATCATCCCCACTTCTCTTATTTTACATCTCTTCCTAACTACTCACGCTTTCCCTGATGCCTACCAATGTACCCATGTCTTTCCCATCTTAAAAAACAAATCATTTGAGAACGTAGGAATAAAGGGAACTTTCCATAAAATAATAAGCAGTATCTATCTAAAACCTTCAGCAAGCATTATATGCAATGGGGATAAGCTAGATGCATTCCCAATAAGATCAGGGGTGAAACAAGGTTGTCCATTATCACCACTATTATTCAATATGGTACTAGAAATGTTAGCTGTAGCAATTAGACAAGATAAAGATATTCAAGGAATTAGAATAGCCAAAGAAGAAACTAAGTTATCACTCTTTGCAGATGATATGATGATTTACCTAGAGAATCCCAGAGACTCAAGTAAAAAATTACTTGAATTAATAAACAACTTTGGCAAAGTTGCAGGGTACAAAATAAACCCACACAAATCTTCTTCATTCCTATATATTAGCAACAAAGTTCAACAGCAAGAGATAGAAAGAGAAATCCCATTTAAAGTTAGGGTAGACAGTATAAAATACTTAGGAGTCTACCTGCCAAAACAAACCCAGGGACTATATGAACACAATTACAAGACACTTTTTGCACAAATAAAGTCAGATTTAAGTAAGTGGAAAAACATTAGTTGCTCATGGGTAGGCCGTGCTAATATAATAAAAATGACAATTCTACCCAAATTAATATACTTATTTAGTGCCATACCAATTAAACTATCAGACAATTACTTTCTAGAGCTGGATAAAATAATATCAAAATTCATTTGGAAAAACAAAAGGTCCAGAATATCAAAGGGACTAATGAAAAGAAATGCCTGGGAAGGTGGCCTAGTGCTACCAGACCTTAAACTGTACTATAAAGCAGCAATTATCAAAACCACTTGGTATTGGCTAAGAAACAGAGAGGTAGACAAGTGGAATAGACTTGGCACTCAAGATGCAGTAGGCAAGGAATATAGCAACCTTCTGTTTGATAAACCCAAGGACCCCAGCTTCTGGGATAAGAACTCATTGTTTGATAAAAATTTCTGGGAAAACTGGATAACAGTGTGGCGGAAATTAGGCATAGACCCATACCTGACACCGTACACAAGAATAAAGTCCAAATGGGTACATGATTTAGGTATAAAGATTGATACCATGAATAAACTGGAGAAGCAAGGAATAGTGTATTTATCAGATGTATGGAGAAGGGAAGAATTCTTTACTAAAGGAGAGATAGAATGCATTATGAAATGCAAAATGGATAACTTTGATTACATTAAACTGAGAAGTTTTTGCACAACCAAACCCAATGCAACCAAAATCCGGAGGGATGTAGTAAATTGGGAAAAAATTTTTACAGCTAAGCTCGGAGATAAAGGCCTCATTTCTAGAATATATAGAGAACTGACCCAAATGTATAATCATACAAGTCATTCCCCAATTGATAAATGGTCAAAGGATATGAACAGGCAATTTTCAGAGGAAGAAATTAAAGCTATCTATAATCATATGAAAAAATGCTCTAAATCACTATTGGTTAGAGAGATGCAAATCAAAACAACTCTGAGGTACCACATCACACCTATAAGATTGGCAAACATGACAGAACAAGAAAATGATAAATGCTGGAGAGGATGTGGGAGAGTTGGAACACTAATTCATTGTTGGTGGAGCTGTGAGCGCATCCAACCATTCTGGAGAGCAATTTGGAACTATGCCCAAAGGGCTACAAAAATGTGCATACCCTTTGACCCAGCAATATCGCTACTAGGACTATATCCCCAAGAGATCATAAAAATGGGAAAGGGTCCCACATGTACAAAAATATTTATAGCAGCACTCTATGTAGTTGCCAAAAACTGGAAGTCAGGGGGATGTCCATCAATTGGGGAATGGCTGAATAAATTATGGTGTATGAATGTAATGGAGTACTATTGTGCCATAAGAAATGATGAACAAGAAGACTTCAGAGAGGCCTGGAAGGACTTATATGACCTGATGCTGAGTGAAAGGAGCAGAACCAGGGGAACTTTATGCACAGCAACAACCACAGTGTGTGAGAGTTTTTTCTGGTAGACTTAGATTTTTGTAATAACACAAGAACTTCTGAAAAAAAAAAAAAATCCCAATGGTGGACCTCAAGGCAAAATACCTTCCATACTCAGAGAGAGAAATATGGAAGTCACTCACATAATGTAGCAGATCATGTTTGTGTATGTGTATCTGTTTGTGTATCATGTTCTGATTTGTTATACGGATTCTTTCATTTATCTTAGTCTGACTACACAGCATGACTATAGTGAAAATATACTCAATAGGAAAGTATATGTAGAATCTATACAGAATTGTATGCAGTCGTGGGGAGGGAGGGAGGTAGTGGGGGGTGGGTGGGGAGGGATAAAATCGCAATTGTATGGCAGTGATTGTTAAACATTAAAAAAATAAAAAAATAAAAAAAAAAACTCTTATGCTAAAAAAAAAAAAAAAAACAAATCATTTGTTCCCACCATCTACACTAGCTATTATCCTACATCTCCTCTTCCTTTCTCAGCTAAATGCCTGCAAAAAGTTTTCTATATCATATTCCTTTCACCCTAACCTTAGCACATAGCTGAGTACATGGCAGAGATTCTATAAAGGCTTCATTGGTACCTTCGTTTGTGCCTTCCTCTCTGTTGGCAACATGGTAGAGGGAAAAGAGGGATGGATTTGTATTCAAAGTACTTGGGTTAAAATCCTGGTTCTGCTACTTACTATTTATGTAACCTTGAATAAGTAACTCTTTGGACCACAATTTGCTCAAATGTGAAAAGAGTCAAGTCAAAGATCTCTTCCATCTCCAGATATATGATCTTGGGTTTGGAATATACTCTCCCCATTCCCCACCCCCTAATTCTGGGTTCTTCCTCCTCTTTTTATTTTATTTTTTCAAGACCGAACACAGTTGCTATATCTTCAGCAAAACTTTCCTCAAAATTCCTCTAGTTCCTTGACTTGGTCTCCGTGATCTATGACATCTGTCCTGAATTTTAGTCATTTGTATATGTGACATATCCTCTATTGGACTATAAACTCCCTCATAACTAGAATTTGAGGAGTTTTTTCAATTTTTTTGTCCTCAGCACCAAACAATATTATGCACCTTATAAAACACTCAATAAATGTTGAATTTCTTTTTATTGAAGCCTCCATGTAGCCTCCTAGGAGCCTGAGCCTGAGACTCTAAAACAGTGAAGAATTCGGTCAGTCATCGAAGTACCAGTTATCCCTTCCATATCATGGAGGGGTTAGAGGCAAGGCACCTCCACAATCTCGAAAATCTGTGTAAAATTTTTTGGCCCTGAATTATTATGGTGTTAAAAGTTAAAATATGTTGACCTTATACAATACTTTGCATATATTTTATGTATTTCTGAGTTTCTAAACTTTTTCTGTGTCATTTCCTGGCCTTTGCATGTCATCTGCAAGTTCTGCAAAACTCCCCAGAATTTCCCATTTAATTTCTTATGCTGACCTGTGATATATCAGAACGGTGATAGGCAAAGTCATGATTTGGAAGGGATAACTGTATTTGTAATTCTGTAGACAGAGTGAGAAAAAGAAAGGGCTCTAAGTAGGGACACATGACTTCTGAGTAACAATTCATCCTGTGCTGTCAGGATCAACCTTTGAATCTGAGGAAACCAGCTTGTGTCTAGCACATAATAGGTGATTAATACATGCTTATTGACTGGCTGACCCAATCTGCATGGAAATACTTCAGAGTCACTTACCAGAATTCCTATAAAACAAATTAATATCAAACCCACATTCTGCAATGTAAGCCAAAAGTCCCAATTTTAATTCTAGCTCTTCGCACACACTGACCAGCATTGTACTGGAAAAGCAGATGGTGTTTTTATGAAGAGTGAGAAGGTGGAAGAAGAAAGTTAATGGAAATAATTCTTAATAAATGTATAAATCTGCCAACTGCTGAGGTTCCTAGCAATCATCTCAGGATTCCCCTGGAAAAGGTGAACTTTGTGTTTTAGCTGAAAGGAGGTTTATACAGCTTTGAGGCAATTATTTCTCAAGAAAGAAAATCTCTTGATCACATACCTTAATGTTTCCTGAAAGAACATTTGGTATTTAGCGGCTAAGTAAATTTGCTTTTCCATAATGAACAGAGTGGGAGATTGAAAAACATTTAATATACTGAAGTAGAGTGGCCCACTGTTCCTGAAATTACTTAACACACTGCTTGCATTTAGGGAAAAGACCGGAGTTGAAAATGATTTCCATTACACTGGAGCAGCTGGCATTAACTGAACCTTTCTATAAAAACAAACTAAAATATATGAATTGTGTTCTTCTGTTCATAGACGGATGGGGAAATTTTCCATTTAAAAAGAAAATTCCAAATATCCTTGCCAGGTTTCTGGGTTTACCTCTGCTAGGCAAAACCACCCACATGACAGCCTCGAACTGGTACCTGAAAAGTGGGTGCAGTTGAACAATAATCCAGTCTCCAAGCAGTGTCACAGCTTTAAAGAGATACAAGAGGTGATGTGATTGCCCCAGTGGAAGAAGCTTCCATCAAATTAAGAGGCAGAGTTGCTGGAGGACATTGGAGATTGACCTATGCAGAAATACATAATTAACATATTTCCCTTGTTTTGTTGAAGGGTGACTTAGATTCTGGGGATTGTCTTTTGATAAGAGAAAAGGATTTCAGAGATATCTCAATACCAAACCAGGGAGCGTTCCCTTCCACTGGAAGTGTCAATCAGAAGACAGTAGCTATTTAATGTTAATGATGTCTGTAGCTCCCTGCAGGGCAGTGTTAATGATGACAGGAATCCTGGGAGTTCTACAATTCTACAATTTTTTTTAGCCCTGTTATATTATGCGAAGCTCCTGGTGTATGAAGAAATGACCTGGTACAAAGACTTATTGGTGAAACAATTTCACATGTGCTTTGTCCTGAAAGAGGATTACTACACAGTTTAGCATTTTATTATATACTGTCTTGTCTATTGATTTATTCTTTTTTTCCTCCCCAACCAGACTATCAACTTTTTAAGGTCAAGGAGTGAGTCTACTTCTAGATTCACATCCATTGGGTGCCCAGAACAGGGCGAGATACAAAGCTGACTCTCAGCAAAGACTCAGTTGTTACCCAAAGAGTGGGTGGAGATTGAACACTTCCAGCTGAGCAGTATTAGCGGTAGAGAGAGTTCTAACTCCCTCTTCCCCATAATTCAGAAAGCTGCTAGAGGGAGATAGTAAACATTATCTAGAAATTTGTTCAGACTCTTAGAGTTAAGTGGAAAGGAAGGTGCTATATAAATTTCCATTGTATTCATTCTCCCTACTATAATATGAACTAGGTGGTGCAGGAGACAGAGCTCTGGATTTGGATTCAGGAAGACCTGAGTTCGAATCCTACCTCAGACACTACTAGTTATACAACCTTGGACAAGTCTCTTAATCTCTCTCAGGCTTGTCTGTAAAATGGGAAATAATAGTGGCATCTAACAGGGTTGTTGTAAGGATTAAAGGAGATTTACATAAAAGCTCTTTGCAAACCTTAGAATAGTATATAAATGCTAGCAATTATCATTAACTTCATGTGTGTGCTCACGTGCATCTGCCCATACAGAACATCATTTCACAATATCAGAAATGTTCTCTATGCTAATGTGAATTTATTACTTAGTAATGATGCCCCGCTAGATGAACCATGGTACCATTATATTGTAAGTTCCATTGTTTTTTGCCTCTTTTTGCATCCCCAGTGCTTAGCATGGTGCCTGGCACATATTTGGTACTTAATAAATGTTTATTAATTGATTGAGTGATTGATTACCATCCTGGCAATGGAGCAACAATACGTCAATGACTTAATATGAAAAGTTGTAGACCTGCTTTACAATTATTACAATTTACCTTGGGTTTAAAAGAAGGGGGTGGTCTGGGATATTCCCAGTACTATTCCATGTCAGAGATCATCTGTTATTAGCCTGCAATTCTGAGCTTTCCCCACTGTTGTCCTATAGGTGTCTTTCAGAAGTCCTAGTTTGTTCCATAAATAGAGCAATTTAGATGAGATTAGTCGGAACAGTAAAGGACAATTACAAAGGTAAGCATGAACACTTGACTTAGGGACAGGAGATAAGTTCAAATCCTAGCTTTGACCATTATTAGTCTTATGATTCTTGAGCATATTATCTCTATAACTCTTTGAACCTGAATTTCTTTAACTATCAAAGCTGAAAAAGCTATAGAATTCATTGTTATTTTCAAGAGTGGTCTCAGATATTGTTTATGAGAAATTACTTTCTTCTCTGTTTCATTAAATGTAAAATGAGAATATTTTAATAGCAGCTCTTTTTAGTTCTTTCATGATATAATTCCATGAATCTATCAAGAATTATTTGTGGATAATTTTCCAGAAATTTTCTTGAAGGCACCATACATGTTAGGCTGCTATGGAGATATTGGAACCTTTGGTTTATTTAGTCTATGATGCTGTGGTCTGCTGAGTTTATTTAATCCAAATGCAAGGGACATTTTGACTGCTTTCTTAGATTCACTCAGACCATTTCAATACGTTCTAAGTGTTATGGCCATTTTCTCCAATTTGACCTATTAGTGGCTGGTACAGGGGCAGTAGATGCAGTAAGAATTGTAGGTCTCCTTTATGTGTGTATAAATCACCAAGTAAAGCTACTAGTGTATGTGCATATGAGGTAAAGGAGGCGATTTGTAGAATCTGAACTGCTTTGTCAGGTTATCAAGTATTGCAGTAGGAGGAAGCATAATTTCATTTAGTAATCTAAAACTGAGAAATGCATTCTGGAAACTCAGTAGCTCGATGTTATACTTATCAAATTATGGATTGTAGACTTACTCATTTGGTGCATTGAGCCTGGCTCTCCCTACTCACTAGGAGCCAGACAGATTTAAGGGGGAAAAAAATCCACTTTTCTGGTATGGAGATTGTCTGAGATAGTAGATACCTGTTCTTCTCCTCTCTCAGAAAATTGGGTTATTTTTAACCTCCATGCAGAAGGGAAATAGGACACAACTGTGTTTGGCCTCTCCTTGTTGCTTAAATGATTTTGTCATTTCCCCCTTGACACTCTACGAGATGGTGGTGTCTTGGCTTTCCCTCAGCATAAGGTTAACAAAACTCTGTGACTCCCTCCAGAGATCTCCTCTGGAGCATTCAAGGGGAAAGTAAATGACTTTTACAGCTTTGTATATTCTCACTCTAGTCACACTGATGCCTTCCTGTGCTCAATTGTTGGAATATGTATAACACCTAGAATATGTAGAATTAATAGAATATGTACATTGTTCATTATCATTCTTTAGTTATGTAGTTTTCAGTCTTATCGTCGTCCCAACTTAGTCACAAGTTCCTTGGGAGGAAAGGAAGAGAGTGACCTTATCTTATCCTCTTGTTTCCTTCGCAGCCCCTAGCACAGAGTTTACATGATTTAAAGTATAAAAGTGGAAGGGAGATGGGGGAAGAAAGTGGGAAGGGATTCATTATTGCCTGTGTTCTAA
This sequence comes from Notamacropus eugenii, assembly GCF_028372415.1. Classification (NCBI taxonomy): domain Eukaryota; kingdom Metazoa; phylum Chordata; class Mammalia; order Diprotodontia; family Macropodidae; genus Notamacropus; species Notamacropus eugenii. The sequence goes on along the minus strand of NC_092872.1, from coordinate 460,096,562 downwards.
ATGTGGAAACCAATATGATGCCATGAAGTGTTTGGTATAACAGCTGACTGGTAGAGATTGGCAGTGAACTCCAAATATTTGGAATCCCAGTTCAACCTCACTTTCCTTCTTCTTCCTAATAATATTGTTTATTCTGATTTTTGAGATACCATTCAAATCACCAGGACATTAAGTATGGATGTGACTATTCACCAAGGTTTAATTAATGAAAGTTTGATATAAAATCTTTATAATTATGCAACCAAGATTAGCAGAGATGCAGAAAACTAGAAAAGAATATTTACAACAAGTATCTGTGATAAAGGTCTCATTTCTAAAATATAGAGAGAACAGAGTCAAAAAAAGAATGCAAGTCATTCCCCAAGTGATAAATGGTCAAAGGATATAACTAAACAGTTTTCAGAGAAAGAAATAAAAGCTATCTATAGTCATTTGAAAAAAAATATTCTAAATCACTATTGATTAGAGAGATGCAAGTCAAAACAACTCTGAGGTGCCACACCACACCTATTAGATTGGCTAACATAACAAAACAGGAAAATGATAAATGTTGGAGAAGATATAGGAGAGTTGGAACATTAATTCATTGTTGGTAGAGCTGTGAGTTGATTCAACCATTTTGGAGAGCTCTTTGGAACTATGCCCAAAGGGACATAAAAATGTGCGCACTCTTTGACCCAGCAATACTGCTTCTAGGGCTGTATTCCAAAGAAATCATAAAAATATGAAAAGGACCCACAAGTACAAAAATATTTATAGCATCTCTTTTTGTGGTATCCAAGAACTGGAAATCGAAGGGATACTCATTAATTGGGGAATGGCTAAGCAAGTTATGGTATATGAATATAATGGAACACTATTGTGCTATAAGAAATGATGAATAGGTAGACCTCAGAAAAACCAGGAAAAACTTATATGAACTGATACTGAGTGAAGTGAGAAGAACCAAGAAAACATCATACAAAGTAACAGCCACAGTGTGCGAGGACTTAGTCCTTCACAGCAATGTAAGGAACTAAAACACTTCCAAAGGACTCGTGATGCAAAATACAATCCACATTCAGAGAAAGAACTATAGTCAGAATGCAGAATGAAGCAGACTATTTTCTCTTTTGTTATGTTTTGTTTTTCTCATGGTTTCTCCCATTCATTTGAAATCTTCCATGCAACATGACTAATGTGAAAATGTGTTTTATAGCAATATATGTGTAGAACCCACATAAGATTGCATGCAGTCTTAGATAGGGAGGCGAGAGAGAGGGGGAGAAAATGTAAAACTTATGGAAGTGATTGTTGAAAACTGAAAACAAATAAATTAATAAATTTGGGGGAAAATCTTTAGAGTTGTCTCTATCAGGTCTTGACTTTCTTCATAAAGAAGATGTGGTAAGGATAGACCATGCCCTAATATCTGCTAGTTTACTGATGGTTTATTTTTTTGTTGTTGTTTTCCATTAATGGCCATGCTCCAAGATCCAATTCCAGCTTAACTTCCATCTCAAGCCTCTGTAACAGGTTCTTTCTACTATTGCCGTTGCTGCTGCTGCTACTACTACTATTAACACCACTACTACTGTTGCTACTATGGCTGCTGTTGCTACTGCTACTATTTAATAGTAGCTAGAATTTGTGTTATACTTAACGTTTGCAAAGCGTTTAGTTGCAAAGTTATTCCTTTTGGTTCACACAACAACGCTGTGAGGTACATGTTGTTATAATCTCCATTTTACAGATGAGGAAACGGAGGCTGAGGGAGGCTAAATGATTTGGTCAGGGTCACGCAGTTATTAGGAAGCTGAGGTAGGAAAGAACTCTAATCTTCCCCATTCCAAGTCTAGCCCTTTATATGCTTCGTTAACGAGTTGCCTAACACAACAGACCTCATCCTTCTCTAGCCTAGGTTCCCAAAGTGGATGATACTGCCCGCTGGAGGGTGTTGGAATGATGTGGGGGGAGTAGCCTGGGGTGTAATTGAGGATCATTAAATAAAAATAAGGGAGCTGTGGAAACATAAGGAAAGAAGAAAAGATAAGAAAATTTTAAAAAACCATTCATACCTGTTCCTTCTATTGGGTAACAGAGTTAAAGTTGTAGTGATTACATTATTTTCCAAATAAACACACAAAATGTAAGTTATGATGAATCAGCGGTCAAGTCTGCCAATAGATCTTAACAAGCAAGTGTTGGCAGGTGAGCACATAGCACTTTGTCAGGAAGTCCAGCGTGCATCAGCAGGAATATATACATGTAAAGACTTGCTTACAATACAGTTACATGACACAATATTGTATCATCAAAATTTCAATGCAGGAAAAATACTATACATTTATAATAAATCACTAAATTTAGGATGTGTCATTTTAAAAATATATATTCAATGTTTTTTGAAATGATGCAAATTTTAAAAAACAAACCATTAAAGGATTAAAGAAAGTAGATTTCCAGGGGGACACTGAGGAATTTTTTAAAGGGATCAGTAGGTCAATTAAGTTTAGGAACCTCTTCTCTAGAGTACAGAACAATGAAACACTCAAATCAGCATTTACCTAATGTAGTCCCTTGTACAAAATTTAATTTTATTTCATTGCATCCATAGTTTCTTTCCAGAGGACATGTAGCACCAGGCAAGCACTCTGTCAACAGGCATTTAACTGTAAATCTGCAAATGTTTCAGTACTTCCTTTGTGTATAGCCATGTGTTAAAGAGACAAAAGGTCAAAAATATAGCCTGTGATCTCAAGGATTTAAAAACCCATTTGAAAAAAAATATATTTCCAGCATGTTATTCTTTGATCATTTGCTATGTTTGGTTCTTAAAAGTACCACATTGTGCTTATGGAAAGATAAGCACTAAATGAAATCAAGGCCATTAGTATGAACCTCAAATCCAGAGCCAAATTTCCCAAAGAGTTGCCCGGGTTAATAATAACTGATTCATTCTAAAAAGGTAGGAAGATTATAAACCCCTTGAAGGACACACAAGAGTATCCTTTTCGTCTTTATCTTTAGCTCCTCACATACTACCTTACACATAATAGTGCTTAGGAAATGTTTGGTCTTTTTAAATTAGTAATTTAGATGAAATGTGTCATGACAGTTGGAACTCATCTCACCTTTCCCACTGTGTTAGAGAAAAATGTATGCTGGGGAAATTAGTCTCTATAATGAGAATTTTATGATCTCCTTTGCTGGGTCATAATTCACTCCAGTTATGACCATATGTGTCCCCCAAAACTGTGTCCTAGGCTTCCTACCCTTCTCTTCCCAAATTCACTTTCAGGATTTTGTTATTTCCCATAGGATCAATTATTCTATATGTTTTTGGTTCTCTAATCTGCATCCCTACTGTTGATCTTTTTTTTTCCTGATCTTGTGTACCAGGTTACCGTTGGCCTACCAGACAGCTCTACCTGGATATTCCACAGGAATCTCTAACTCAATAGGTACAAAATAGAACTCATTAGTTCTACCAACATCCCCCACCCCAAAGCAACCACAACAAACACCAACAACCCTCAGATCTACTACCTCCTCCAAACTTCTGCTTCAGTCGTGTCTCCAATCATCTGGTTTACAAACTCAGAATCCATGTCAATTATCCAATCTTCCTTATCTGAATTATCTAATCAGTGGCAAAGTATTATTAATTCTATGTCTACATCTGTCACTTCTGTTCTCTTCTAGACACTCATATAGAACCCACCCTAAGTCAAGTCCTCTTCCTTTCCCATCTTGTACTATTGAAAGATCCTCCTCTTAGTCTTCTATTCTCCTCACTCCCCAGCCTCTCCTTGCCAATCCATCTTCCACTTTGCTGCTATCATAACCTTCCTAAAGCATGTCTAACCATATTGTCCTACTTCAGAATATTTAGTGGTTCCCCATTGTCTCTAGTATAATATACAGTCTTCTCAGGATGTATTTAAAACCCTCTTTTTTCTGGTCACAGGTTGTTTCTCCATGCCCAGAATGAACTCCTTCCACACCTATGCCTCTTAGGATACTTATCTTCTTGCCAAACTCAATTACTGTGCTGTCTGCTATACCTTGATCTTTCTACTTGTTAATTAATCACTTCTTCCTTAAATTATATTGTATTTATTTATCTGTTCAAATAAGAGAACATACTTAAGCATTTTGTAAAACTCGGTGTTGTATACATGTTTGCCATTGAGACTACAGGAGTGGCTACCAAGGGTGGGAAACCTGCAGCCTTGAGGCCACATGTGACCCTCTAGATCCTCAACTGGATCTCTTTAACAGAATTCAAACTTCACAGAGCAAACCCCCTTAACAAAAGGACTTGTTCTGTAAAACTTGGATTTAGTCAAAAGGCTGTACCCAAGCAGCTAGAAGGCCACATGTGACCTCAAGGCTGCAGGTTCCCTACCTTGCTAGGCTCAGTTCCTAACTTGGACCTCTGAAACATCCTGACTCTAAGTTGTTGAGAAGGTGCCATTCTGCATGGTTAGAGGGAGTTTCCTCACCTAAAAAGCACTGACATCACAGATTCAGTTCCTGTTCCTATCATCATGGTTCCTTCAGAAAAATGCCTTGAAAGCAGTTTTTCCTTTTGTTTTTGTCTCCCTATCTCCCAGAACATAGTTGTATTATACATAGTAGGAGCTCAAGAAGTGACTGTTTTGTCATTGCTGAGTCATTCTTTCAATCCTATCTGATTGACTTTTCCTGATCCCATTTTGGGTTTTCTCAGCAAAGATGTTGAAGTAGTTTGACATTTCCTTTTCTAGTTCATTTTACAGATGAGGAAACTGAGGCAAACAGGGTTAAGTGATTTTCCCAGGGTCACACAGCTAATAAGTGTCTGAAACCAGATTCGAACTCAGGAAGAAGAGTCTCCTTGACCCCAGGCCTATTTAGTTGAACTAAATTAGATTGGATTCTGTAGCAAACTGGATAATTAATTTGATGGTATCTGTACAGTGGAAATATTCATCTTCTTGGACTAACCTCAGAGGCTATATACATCTTTTCTTAGCTTTCCTGGTAAGAAGATTGTCCAGGAAGGAGATTTTTAGAATCAGATTCTCTGTTAAGCTGAAAGATTGAAGATCTGTCCCTCACATACATATGTGTATACACACACGTCCATTGTGGTGCCATTAGACACTTGTTTAACAGGCAACTCAGCTATGCTCCTCAGCTCATGCAATCCCAATGGTTGTTAAAAGAAGGGGGAAAATATATCTGATCCAGTCATCCTATCTAAACAACGCAGCTTGAAAGAATTGAATTACTTACTGTGTTCCAGGCTCAAGGTAGTTTTAAAAAGGGGGAGGGGGTTGGGGAGAAGAAACATGATGACACGCATCAGGGGCATTATTTACATAGGTTTTCCAACTTTAATATATTTTTTGATAATGTGTGCCTCTGAATTTGGCAGTCCCCAAAACTAACAATCTTCTGCAGGGTAAAAAGTGCTGACAGTCTCTGATGACAGGCCTTTGAAATAGTTCTCTTTGCTTCAGTGCTGAAGTGCTTCTATCCTGTGAAGTAAGATCAGGAGGAGAGAGGTGACTGAGTGACAGGTACATTATTCTAAGTTTAATCAGGATCTTTTTTGACAGGTTAATATCCTAGTTCCTACCTAATGTTTTCACCTGTTTATTTTTTTTCTTCTGCTGAGCTAATAAGCTCTTAAACTGCATTAAAAGAAGCAAAGTATCCAGGAATAAGGAAGAGACAACCCTGCTGTGTAATCTGCCCTTGCCAGAACACATATGGAGGATGGCCTTCAGTTCTGGGGGCTACAGTTCAGGAAAGGCATCAAGAATCTCAGTAATATGTTTGGCAGAGGGCAACTAGGATGATGGCATATAAGGAAAGGATGTTTAAAATAAAGAGAAGAGAAGAAAATTTGGGGACAAGGCCATAATACTGTGGTTGTATTCAAGTGTTTGAATGGCTATCCTTTTGAAGACAGATTAAGATTATTACACTGCATCCCAGAACCAGGAACCTAACAACAAATATTGCTTTGGAAGTCAAACTTGGAAATTCAGACTTAGACCTCTCTGCAGTCAGAGATTGAATTTTGAGGTGGAAGAGACCTTAGGTCACCACAGAATCACAGATCAATAGCTAGAAGGAATACAGAGGCATACAGTCCAATCCAGCATCTTCAGTTTACAGATGAGGAAACAAAATCTCAGGTGAAGTATAAGTGATTTGCCAAAGGTCCAAGTGGTGAACATCAGAGAGAGAATTTGAACCCAGACCTTGTGGCCTCAAAGTCAGTGCTTTTTCCCCCTATAGCACACTGTTTCCCTATGAATGTTCAGGCTAAGCTCTCACTGATCTATTCCTTGTCACTACTTACTTGGAGTTCTGCAGCCTGCTTTGTAAGCTTTGTGCCTCTCTGAATCTGCCACTTGTATTGAGGCCTCAACAGCAAAATAATTGCTCTTCCCCTTGATTGTCCTGTTAGGACCATCAGATGCAGGACACACACCAATAAATCTTATCTTGCTCAATACACAAAATGAAATTCTCGACACGCTTTCTTCTAAAATAAAAATAAGCAGTGATTGAATTTTTTTGGTTTCCCTTTCCCCCCAACAGAGACAATAAAGTTGATTTAAAATTGCCTCAGTGAACAGCATATTTGTAGCATCTGACAACTAAATAATTTAAGGAAGTGTAATAATTGGGGATGGATCCATGCCCTTGTTCATCAAGTCCTCCTCAAGACCAGACGCAGCAACTTCTTCCCCTTCTGCAATACAATCAATGGGTGAACAATACTCACCATGGCTGGCATTGGCACTATCAGCCTCTGCTATTAACATTGTTCAGTCATGTCTGACTTTTCATGACTTTATTTGAGGTTTCCTTGGCAAAGATACTGGAGTGGTTTGTCATTTCCTTCTCCAACTCATTTTACAGATGAGGAAACTGAGGCAAGCAGAGATTAAGTGATTTGCCCAGGGTCACACAACTAGTAAGTGTCCAAGGATAGATTTGAACTCAGGTCTTCCTGACTCTAGGCCCAGCCCTCTATCCAATATATGCCCTAGCTACACTAGAGCTATCAGCTTGGAAGATGGCTACTGTACCTAGTATCTATCATATTGTAATAAAATGAGTCCCAGTCTGGAAGTGAAGTGACCCAGTATTAAGTCCTGGTTCTTCCAGATATTTCCTGGTAAACCTCAGTTTCTCCAAATACAAAAAGCATAGTGGAGGCCTGACTAGATATTCTCTGAGGTCCCCATTAGCACTGACATGTGTTGTTCTATTTTATGGTTTGTGAGTTCCCTGTAATTGGATAGTATCATACAACCATAATAGTACAACTTAAAACAGTTGCTAATGCCCCAACTTATACATAGGCATTGCTTAATATATGTTTACTAAATTTCATTGAATTGAGTTGAATTTTAGGTCATGCCTTCACATGCACACACATGTGTGTATTCCATTAATTGCAGTGGGAATGCTGTAACTACTTGAAAAAGACCAAGATGATGAATCTAAGGAAAAATTATGAAATAGTGGAAGCCTATCTGTGATGTCTGTCCATTTGCCACCCTCTGTCCCTGCTCGTCTCATTACTAGTATCCAATTCCCTTGGACTGATCTGATTCCTACAGTGGTTGCCTTCTAGGTTAGGCATAGTATTGTATTCCTATCTTTCTTCCCTTCCTCTATTCACCATCACCCTCATATCTTTCCATCAGAACTCACTGGCCATGTCCCTCATTTCCTCTCTTCAGGACTTCCTTACCAAATGGTGGAAGTTGTTCTAAGCAAATGATCTGTGCTTTTCTATATAGTTAATGATAATATATTCATGTACTGTGTATTTTTCAAGCCTTTTAATGTCTTAGGGCAAAAACCTGATAGTGGAAACAAGGTACTACAAAAGGTGGTATTTCTGGACAATGACAACTTTTTAAATTCTCTAGTCATTGGCTTGAAGTTAAGAGAAACTACAGTTTGAATTGTGTCTCGGAGTTTAGTTGTGGAATCCTAGGAAAGCCACAAACAAACTTTCTGAGTCTCAGTTTCCTCATCTGTCAAATATAGAGAACTATACTTACATGACCTACTTTACAGTATTTTTGTAAACAAAGCACATAGCAGATCTTAAAGCACTTTATCAATGTGACTGATGATAAATAAATGGATGAATGAATGAGAAAGCAAAAATAATCTCTGACCTCAAGGAGCTTACATTATAATAGGAGGAGTCAATACATATATAGTAGTGGTAGCTATGGAAGGGTATGGATGAGTGTCTTGGTCTAGACAGAAACAGACATAGTGAGTGAAACCATAGGATAGTCACATGACATGCCCTTTCCAGAAAGAATTATAGAGTTGATTTGGTTGCTATTCTCAGGGAAAGAGGTAGAAAGATGTGGACTAGTATATGAAAGGTGATAGGAAGTATAGCTAGAAGATGGCTGGGATGAGGAACGGTTAGGTTTAGACTAGATATAATGGCCTCTTGTCAGTCAGGACTGCATGGCCCCAGGATGAGGGTTGCAAAGCTAAGTGGCTTACTTCCTCCAGGATATGCTTGAGAATGTTCAGTAGCACTGAGGATGAATAATCATAATGATGATGGTGATATCAGATGGTCATGGTGAAACCTATCAAGGTATGCATCACTGCAACCCTGTGAGTAGACAGTCGGGCAGAACAGTTTGGTACTCATGAGTACTACTGACCAATAGCCCAAAGGATCCCTGCTCTTATCATTATGGAGCTTCTATAATGTACGCTAAAGAGACCTCAGCAGTCCCTTTTGTAATTGAGATGTGATTTCCCTTGCCTATCTACTTTTGTATGATTTGTTGATGGTAAGAGAAGAATGAAAGCCAGAAAGCAGGTATAGACATGGTGATATACTGGGTACTTTCTCTTCCATCCCTCAGATCCACCAACATAGGCATTTGACATTCAGGAGAGTGGTTGTTTTTTCCTCTTTGTTCTCAGGGTTAGAAGAATAAATTAGACACCTGTGGAATTCATCCCTAACACTGAATAGCAAATAAGAGGATCCATCTGGCAGAGAATCTATCAGGCTACCATTCTCCTGTATAGAAATGAAACCAAACCAGGTTACCCTAAAGCATTGGGTTATCTTAAGAATTTCTAAATCCTTACCTCCACTCAAAGACTTACTGAATGAAAAAGAAATGGCAACATTCTTAATCTTGAGCACCCTGAAGTCCCTATGATCTTGCCCACCTGGGGAGCACACTGGTCATGACCTTGTAAAAAAAGGGGCTACTCTCACTGGAGACATTTAAGCAGAGACTGAATTACTTAAGTCAGAAGCCATCTGAGGCTCCTGGCTCAGGCAAGTATTACTTGTTAATACTTGATATTACTGGATAGGAGGGTAGTTTGGACTAGGTGACCTCTCACATCCCTTGTAGCTCAGAGCTACTATGAGTTCAGGATTCTAAAATTCTCCAGAGTTTTCCCCTTGGCATCAGAAAGTCCTTTTATCCCTTGACTCTCTGACTTTTGGACCACTATATCTGGAATTGAATGCTAAGTCTAAAAAGTACACACACACACACATCCCACACGTATATATGTGTGCATATATGTATTTGTATGCACATATACATGCATGGACATATACATATACACATGCTTGCATGTATGTGTGTATATGTGTTTGTATACATACATATATATATACATACATATATACCTCTTTAAAATCCTGCTGACTTCCTGATGAAAAAAAGAACTGGGATCTTGGGTCAGATGTGAATTTAATGTAAAATCCAAGCAGGTTTCCACTGGAAGAGCTGACTCTGAAGTAATGTGAACAGACAAGAAATGCAGTCATTCCCCCTCTTTCCACTGTTCACAGATTCTGCCCCATTGCTTGGAGATTCCATCCTAAAACAATTGCACAGAACATACATGTCTCAGGAGAATTTTTTTCTCCTACTTCTCTAAAAGTTTCTTTCTGAGATCAGGAACCTGACCTCCCATAGTCATATCTCTAGCTCTTGCCCTGGTTTTATCATTTTCCAGGAGGAAAAAAAAAATCCCTAAAACTCGATTACATCGAAGATCTAATGACACACAATAGTGGCATAGCTACCTTAATAACAAATACCATCTGTCCACAAGAAATATTTTCTAATTCAATCCTACAATGACGGATGTCAGGCTAATAGATCTGCTTTTTTGTGATAGGGAAACAACAATCTGTTGGGTTCCTGGGACAAATTCAGGCCTGAGGAGAAAATCAGAAAATGCCTAGAGGATTCTCACTCAGAATTTCATTTAAGCTCTGGGAGTTCAAAGCTAGGCCCTGGAGCCCTAAACCATTTCAAATGTTGGCTCTCTGGAGAGATTAGGTGAGCAGGAGAGGCTCCAGAGGAAGCCAAAGGAAGGAAAGAGGAACAAACAGATCAGGACCAGGTATTCCAGTGTCTCCAGTATTTATGCGCATATAAAAGAGATACTATCACTGACTGATAAACTAAGAGGTTAACTACTCTAAGTGGTTGATAGGAAAATTTAAATAATAGTATGGTTGCTAAGGTTAGAGCTCTTATCCCTTAGACACTTAGACTATTCAAAGTCACCAAATAGTAAGTTATTTCTTAGGATGTGGTAAGTCTTTCTTTTAGAAAGGAATTGCTTGATGGTTTTTCAGGACTGTATCATTCTCCCACTTACAAGACTCTAGGTTAAAAAAAAAAAACTATAAATGTGAGATGAACCAAGCCTACTGAGTGAAGATTGCCTACAAACAATCAGAAAATAAGACTTCCGGGGCTATGATTGTTGGTGGTCTTGAAGGATATGAAAAAGCCGTCATATGGATGAGAGGTTTGACTTGTTCTCCTTGGCCCCAGAGAACAAAACTAAGAACCTTGGATGAAATGGATTGTAATGGCAACGAGGCAGACTTTGGCTTAATAAAAGTAGAAACTTCCTACCATATTTGTGTAATAAAAGAATAGACTTTCATGGAAGACCATTAAGGCAGACCATTAGGATATGAAAGATTTCCCTATCACTGGATGAATGGAAAGGGAGGGAGTAGAGGAAATTCCAGTTCATGCACTGGTTAGACTAGATGAACTTGGACAACTCTGAGAGTCCACAATTCAATTCTATGACTATTCAGTATTCTCCAAGTAGGCCCCCATGGTTTTCCCAATTTTAAGCTATTAGTCAATCTGTTTCCTCCCCTGAAACACTCTTCCATGCCTGCTCTTTGTTGAATTCCTACTAATCTTTTATTCCTGTTCATATGCTACCCCATCCTGAGCATTCTGGCCAGAACAGAATCTGGCCAGAAGGATCTCTATCCAATAGACCTTTGTGAGTTTCTTATCCTATGTTCACATCTTCTGTTTAGGGATCATGTCTTATGCATCCCTGGATCTATATAGAGCCTCACACATAGTAGGTGCTCAGTAAATATTTATTGAATTATCAAATATATGAGAGATGCCCTTTAGAAAAAGGGCCTTAGAGGGGCTCTCATCATGTTGCTCTGTCCCTCCCACCTGAGATGAGTGAAACAGGACAGGCTGCTTACCTGAAAAATGCCTCGTGGGACAGAGCCTTTTCTGCATACTCAGCCCCCTTCTGTTGGTGGATACCAGTTCCCAGGACTGACAAAAGAATTTCTTTGCATGGCTACCAGCCAAAGGTTCAGAAGAAGGTTAAATATGCAAACAAGGCTACTCAATCCTCTACCTCTCAGCAAGGTGGTCTCTAGTATTTTCCACTACCCTTTGCTGCTTTCTTTACACATCATCCTGTCTAGAAGAAAGACTATTACTTGGGCTGAAAGCTATAGATAGACTGAAGATTTGGACTGACTTGAGCATCAAATCTGAAGCAGGAAAAGGTCAGAGAAGGGGCAACTTCTTTCACACAGAGTCTATGAGCCATTGTGGCTCTGGATTGTGGTTTTATCCCTGAGAGAAGGAGTATGTCCCTGAGAAGATTTGAAAGAGTTTGGAAATGGCTAAAGAGGGGCAATGAGGTGATACAGTGCATAGAGTTCTGGGCCTAAAGTTAGGAAGATTCATCTTCCTGAGTTCAAATGTAGTGTCAGACATTAGTTGTGTGACTCTTCGTAAGTCACTTAACCCTGTTTGCCTCAGTTTCCTCTTCTGTAAAATGAGCTGGAGACAGAAATGGCAAACCACTCCAGTTCTTTGAAAAAAAACCTTTACAGTCAGACATGACTGAAACAAGTGAGCAGCCACAAAATAGCGGAGAGGGAGCTTCTTGAGAAATAGGTGATGAGCATCTAATCTGGAGGCTTGGCCAGTGCTTTGACTCTTCTAGCTCCTATTATCAGAGTGAAGGACCAGATCAAAGAGGGCTAAGATTGTCTTGTACTTCTTTTGCCCTGCTCCCCTACAATGTCTAACACAAAAACACAGTCCTGGACTGGGCTAATGGGTGTCCAATTTAGTGTAGCATTGATTCTTTTCTGGAAGAGACACCACATCTCTCCTGAGTGAGGGAGACAATCTCTCTCTGGCTACATTATCTTTTTTTTGTCAGGCACAAGTGGTTACCATTTTCTGAATGATCACCTCTAGGACCACAGACCAAATAAGAAAATGGACCACCATCACCACCCTCATTATCATCCTCATCATCCGATATTTATATAGTGTCTTAAGGTTTTTGATGTGCTTTATATACATTGTCAAACTTGATTTCCCCAACAATCCCTTGAGGTCAACACCATGCTGAATTTTATAGAGGAGGAAACTGAGGCTGAGTGGTTAAGTGACTTGCCCAGTGAGGTGGGATTTAAATCCAGGTCCTCCTGACTCCCCTTGTAGCAGTCTATTCATTCCATCAAACTTACTGCCTCTTCCAAGAGAATTGAAATTGACATCTGATTCTGGGCCCTGGTCTCTAATGGACATTTCTTCTCTTTCTTGCAGAGACACAGCATCCTAATTATTGTTTGCTTTTCATTATCACTACTGCTATTAATAACATCTAAATAATTCAGAAAACAAACTTTATGGTATCCTGGCTCCTTCCCACCCTTGGGAGCTTCCAAACATAGCAATAGTCATCAGCGGAGATGCTCCTTCCCCTTAAAAGTGAAAAGAGTATACATGCGGGATGCATTCATTTTGCTGAGTGGATTAAATTGATAAATTTGAATTAATTCAGACACTTCCTTCTCTTTAGTGAAAGACCTATCATATCACAAGCCTATAATTAAAAAAGACCATGTTCAATGACACTGACCCCTGTAGCTCAAGCTTCTTTATTTCCATTTTCAATTGTTCTCTGAATATAACAACCGGGAGCAGAGGAGAGCAGCTAAGAGAGAAAGAACCCCAGTCTCATGAGTGGATGTAGGCTGGTGTCTTTTGTTGAGGTGGCAGTTGTGTGTTTGTTCTCAGGTCAGGCCCAGGCCAGCTGAGAGAAGGGGAGGAGCTTTGTGACAACATGTGAAGCTTCTTCACTAAGGATTTTTGGTTTTTGTCACATAGCCCTAATATAAAAGATATTATTGAGGCATAAATGACCAGGAAATGACTAGGAAAAAGGGTGAATTGGTCATGTAGGGAAACTGAAGGACAACAGATAAGACAGCTATTCCTAAGACAACAACAATAATAAAAATAATTACAACTAGTATTTATATATTTCAGTTAATCCTCACAATAACCCTATGGGGTAGGTTCTATTATCAATCCTATGCTATAGATGAAGAAAACTGAGGCTGATAGCTTCAATGACTTGTCCATGGTCCTACAACTTGTAGAGGTTAGAGATATTTGAACTCAGGTCTTCCTGATTCCAAGTCTTGAACTGTAGCTACTGTACCAAAAGTATATCCTCTGTGGAAGATTTATGGAAAGCCATGGACAAGATTCCCCCAGGTTGAGCATGAGGTAGGGGGCAGGAGAGGGGGTAGGGCTCAGGTTTTAATCTGTGCTAGGACATAGATTACCCACAGATCCACCAAAGTATAAAGAATAATTCTAAAACTGTTAGGCTGTCAGAAAAGGGTGGTATAGTTCACTTAGAATAATGGGACTCCTGAATTCTAATGTCTCACCTCTGGATCTTAAATTTCATAATAGCTAATTTTATATAGCACTTACTATGTGCTAAGCACTTTATCAATATGAGGCAAATAGAAATTAAATGATTTGCCCAGGGTCCCACAGCTACTAAATACCTGAGATTCGAATTATACTCAAGTCTTTGGGACAGGAGATCCAGTGCTCTATCCACCATGACACCTAGCTGCCTCTCCTTGGTGATCAAAATCTTGACAATCTAGATCACTGATATGAATCTCAAATAGAACCCAGGGCCACTAAGCCCTATATCCCTGCTGGTCTCATATTGACTTGGAAAACCACATATTAGCAATATCTATGTTCTATGGTATTTTCATTTATTTTGTTAGACATTTTCCAATTACATTTTAATATGGCTTGGGTTTGGAGGCTCTTGGAAACACAGATTATAAAGGCCTCAGAAGACTATCTAGTCCCAACCCCTCAATTTTTAAGATGGAGGAACTGAGGCCTAAGAAATAATTATCATTGGGAGGAGTGACCCCCTCACCCCAGTTGTGGAGTTCAGCTGAGAATTCTAATCAGACTTTGTTAACTAGATCTATAACTTCAGGTGATATTTCTGCCATTGATCTTGGTCTGGTCTCACGTCAATTCTACATTCCTGCTTTGAAGAAGAGGTCAGCAAAGGATCTATTTAGTAGAAGTCTACTTGGAGCCTTTAAACTTCAAAGTAGAATTAATATATGAAAATCATCATTTGGATGGAGTTATTTGCATCACAAAAGGATTGATTTTAATAAGAGCACAGTTCTGCATGTACGTGCTAGGCAAGAAAGCCATATAGCCCAGTTCAGTAAGAAGAGCACTAGATTTGGGACTGGAATACCTGGGTTCAAAAGCTGGCTCTGATATTTGCTACCTGGGTGAGCTGGCTCTGATATTTGCTACCTGGGTGACCTTAGGAAAGGCATTTGGCCTTATATTTCCTTATCTAGAAAATGAAGGGGATGATCTAAACAATCTGAAAACTCAAAATTTCATAATCCTAGTTGATTTGGATTTTAGAGAGGAAAAGGAGTGGAGAAACTCCAAGTTAAAACTCTTAGGAGTCACTACCATTAGCTAGTCATCAATTCAATTCAATATTCATTTACAATTCAGGTACATAAACATTTATTAAGCATGTACAATGTACCAGACACAGTTTTAAGAGCTGGGGATACAGATAAGAAAACAAAGACAGTACCTGTCCTCAGAGAGCTTACAATCTAATGGGGGAAGATAATACAAAAAAAGAAGATGAAAAGTAGGGGTGGGAGGAGGAAAAGACCTTATGTCCTACAGCCCTGCTAGAATAGGTTAAGTGACTTGCTCGTGATTACACAGGCACCTAGAAACAGAACTGGCGTTTGCTCCCTGGACTCTGGACTACCAAACCAAGACTCTTTCACTAAATACTACAGTGAGCTCTCTAAAATGACCATGTCAATTAGTGGTCAAAGTGGATTTTGAGTTCCACAAAATTTCTGAGAAACATAGCCATCACATAAATTGGGGTATATCTATATTTTCCATTCCTCATCCCATATAATTTAAGCTCTATGAGGAAAGGGACTATTTGGTTTTTGTTGCTAAATCTTCAGCCCCTAGCACAGCACATTGCACATAGTAGTTATCTGATAAATGCTTTTGGTGATAGACTGATGAATTGAATGGAAACCACCAGTTTCCTGTATTGACCAATTTGTAGGTACAAGGAAGATCAAAAACATCTTTAAGCTAAGAGAACATAGAGGGCAAAGACTAATTATTGTGATTGGTCTCCTGCACTATAGCCCTGACCAGTCTATTCAGTGTCTCGGGGGATATGGCCTCTACCATACGTTATTGCCAGAAAGTGGAAGGAGGACAGGAGGCAATACTGTTTTCTATGTGTGGCACATTTTGGATTTTCCTGACACAGGATTTCTTCCAGGTCTGTTCTAATTTTCTTGGCTGAGTTCACTTGGTTTAATCACTGAACTAAACTCTAAAAGAGAGGAGATGCCAAGTTTCCAGGTACCTGCATCAATAGCATTAATCTGGGTTTCATTGATTTCCAAAGCTTTTCCTTCTCCACCTAAGCAAGAATTATTATAAACAAGCTTTTCAGAAACACATAATCATCTCCAAGTGAAACACATTTAATTACTCCAGACAGTCTCTATTTGTTCCTGGATCTAAACCATTCATCATTAAGAATGAATTTATCATTATGGATCATGGAAGATATTGGTATATTTGGGCTGGCTCTTCCCCAGAGTTAAGCCTCCCCCTCAGTCGCAGACTTTGTCCAAACTTTTGCAGCTGTATGGCAGAGGCGTTACTGGATCAGAGACATATGGCTGTCTTTCATTTCAGATTTTTATTCCAGTGTTTCATGGCTGGTTCTCTTTAGATTTAAGTAACTATGACAATTAACAACAAACAATGAGCACCTACTTCATACACGACCTGGTGTTGTGAAACAAAAAAGACAGACAGTCTCTCACAGGGCTCCAGTTAAGGAGACAAGATATAAACAAGTTATGGGACCATTGTTTTTTAACCATATGAGACAATGGTATGAATGGTGGTGTGGGTACAGAGCTTCCTTCAGAGTTGAGAGTACCTGGATTTTAGTCTCACCTTGACACATATTCATTGTAGAATCCTGGCCAAGTCTTGAAACCTCCCAGGGTCCAAGGCACTCTCTGACATGGCAGACTTCAGAGCAAGTGCTCTTTTGGACTGAGAGAGGAAGTTCCTCATCAGGAGCTTCCTCCTACCACAGAAACCACAGGTAGAGTCCAAAAAGAGGAAGAAAATGGCACAGTAATTGTTTCTTGCCCTTCCCTCACTCTTAAATGATTAGCTCTCCTTGAATCTCTCATGTCATTCCATTCAGAAGAGCCTCTCAGCTCCCTCCCTCCCAAGCACTAATCAGATTGGAACCTGTAGGATAGCTATCTGTGCACATCTTATCTCCCTCCTGGATTCAGTTAACAAACATTTATTAAATGCCTACTGTGTGAAAGCTTCCTGACAGAGGAGGTGCTTGAGTTGGGCTTTAAGAGTGTGGTCACAATTAAACAAACAGCGAGGTAGAAGAAAGGAGTGGATAGAAGTAAAAGCAGAGACATAATGGTAAGAGGATGTATTGTGAAATTTCCCTGGAGTGTGGCATGGGTGGATTATTAGATTGGAAGGTTGCTGAAGACAGGAACCATATTTGGTTTTTTAACTTGTAAATCAAATATCCCTTAACTGTAGGACACTAGAACCAGGGAACTTAGCCCTTCACCTCCCTCCAAGAATGGAAAGGGCTGTTTGCAGTAAAATTTGGAGACACTGAAGCCATCATCAACCAAGAGGGCAAGATGTTGGAAGTTGGAGCCTAAAATCCTAAACGCCCTTAAAAAGACAAGGAAAGCACAATATAAGACATCTTCTGAAAAAGTCTAAAGTACAGTTGAGCAAAGAGGGGGAGAGATGATTCTTCTATGTTACCTGAGGGGTGTCTCTATTTTGGGGAGCAGTTAGGTGGTAGAATGTGGACTAATGCTTGATTGGACTTTCCTTGACTATCTGGTGTCTGACCTGTCCTATTATCAGTCTATTCTCTTGTTTTTCAGACCTTCCTGTCCCCTATGTCCTGTCCTAGACCCATTGCTTGGACGTAACCACAGGCTGAGGACTCTCAGGCCTCCCTCTATCAAAATTCAAGGATGGCTATAGAATTCCACTTAGCAATGTAGCCAATAACAAAGAGCATCAATATTTGATTGATCCACTGAGTTACTAGCACCCTGAGCTAACATCTTAATTTCCAGTCTTGTAACAAGTCTTCTGCTCTCTCCCCTCCAATTCATCTTCCCTGCCAAAATCACGTACTGGAGAATGATCTTTCTTTATGCTTGCATCTTCTAAATTCTTTCAAATTTTCCTTATAGTATTTGTTTGGTCTTACGTAGGTATCTAGCATTAGATGGATTTGACCATTTGCTTTGACCTTCAAAGGAACTCTAAAAAGAGCCTTATCTGTAAGGAGAAGAAGCAGGTGGCAGAAGAGAGCTAACCTTTGTGTCAGTAAAACTGACTCGGGCATACTTCTTATCATCTGGTACAAACCTCCCCACTTTACAGATGAGGTAACTGAGACCTAAAAAAGGAAAGTAACTTGTCTTAGGTCATACAGAATGTAAGTAATAGAGCCAGGATTGGAAATCCAAGTTTTCTGAATGAGATCTAGTCTTTTTACTGCATTATGAGGCTCTCTTATGTTCTATCCTGCGTAGTTTTTAATGATTGTGGAAGGAAGGAAGAAAGGGAGGGAGGGAAGGAGAAGTGGAAAGAGGGAGGGGCAGGGAGGATGGAAGGAAGAAAGGAAGGAAAAAAACAAAGAATAAAGAAAAGAAAAGAGAAGGAAAGAAGGGAGGGAGGAAAGAGAGGAAGGAAAAGGGAAAGAAAGAAGGAAAAAGTGAGAGAAAGAAGGAAAAGGGAAGGAAGAAGAAAGAAAGGTAAGAAGGAAAGAAGGAAAGGGAAGATGGAGGGAAAGAAGAAGGAAAGAGAGGAAGGAGAAGGGTAGAGAAGAATGAAAGGATAAGAAGGGAGGAAGAAAGGAAGAAAGGAGGGAATAAAAGAGGGAAGGAAGGAGGGAGGAAGTGATTATCAATACCTAAGTTCCATCACTACTGGTACTAACAAATTTTAAAAGAAATGCACACACGCACACACACATACTTCACCTGAGTTCTAAGTAATAAAAGTATCAGGCTATTTATTGTTTTCAAGATAATTCTAAAATATGTTCCCAGAATTCACGCTGATTCAAGGAAAGAAATTCAGTAAGAAAAACCAAGCTGAGATGATTATGAATCTGTTATAGGAATTCCTTCTTTTCCCTATCAAAGTTCCTGAAAAAAAAAGTGCTTAAACCTATCTTTTCTATTTCCTCACACTCAATCTCTCTAAAACCCTTTGCAGTCTAACTTCTACTACTCTGCTGACATTTCTTTCCCAAAGGTCCCCAAAGACATTCTTTCACCAAATCAATGACTTTTTTTTTTTTAAGTTTCACCTTCCTAGACCTCTCTTCAACTTCTGATACTGTTCCCCACCACCTGGATTCTCCTTTTCCCTGAGCTTCAGAAACAAAACATTCTCAAGGTTCTTCTCCTCCCTTTCCGACTATTTCTCCTATTTCCTTTACTTACTTCTCATCCTTTCTTTGACCCCTTAGAGTGAACATTTCTCCAAGATTCTATCTCTGATTTACTTTTCTTCTTTCTTCTTCTCTCTCTCCCTCTCCATCCCTTCCCCCTCTCCCTTCCTTCCTCTCCTTCCCCCCAGCCCCTCTGTTTCATTCATTCTCATACCTCCAACTTTCATCTCTATGGAGGGGTCTTCCAAAGTTTTACCTCTTTCTAGCCTTTTCTCTTATGTACTAGACTCTCATCTCCAACTTCCTATAGCATATTTCTGCCAAAATTTCTCTCTTTGTGATTTCTCTACTTTTGTCACTAACACCATAATTCAACCAATCTTCAATATTTTTAATTCTTTAGTGCTATCATTTCTGGATATGAAAGATGGAAAAGAGTGAATCAGTGATCATATCCAATTGATTCTATATCTATAATATCTCTGTATCTACCACCTTTTCTCTATTACGGCTTCTGCCAGTCTAGTTCAACCTCCCTACCCCATACAGTTACCACCCACCTAGACTATTGAAATAGCACCACCATAGAGCTTCCCTGTCTATTAGGCTCCTCCCTTCAATTCATCCTTCATACCTCTGCTAACTAATCTCCTCCTTGCAAAGATCTAATAATGTCACTACTCTGCTTAAATCACTTAATAATAGTAATGAGTAATGATGATGATGATATGAAGGAAGATGCATAGTTATAGAAATCAAAGTAATAATACCTAACATCTGTATAGTGCTTTAAGGTTTGCTAGACTTTTTTACATACATATTATCTCATTAGAGGTTCTAATATTATCTTAATTTTCCAGGCTCAGAGATGGTAAAATGACTTGCCTAGGGTCACACACTAGGTGTCTGAATAGGATTTTAACCCAAGTCTTCCTAATTCTGAGCCCAGTGCTCTGCTGCCTCCAGGGTCTTAGCTTAGCGTGGCTTTCAGGATCCCCACAATCTAATACCACCCTGCCTTCCAGACTTATCTCACAACTGTACTTATCTATCTGCTCTAAACTCCAAGCCAAACTGATCTACTTCCTACCCCTGAAGCACTCTTGTACTCTCTCATCTCTCCTTGCCTTTACTTATGTTTGGAAGGGCTACTCTCCCCTTCTTCATTTGTTGAATTATCTCCCATCCTTAAGGTCCAACTCAGATGCTCATTCTCTGTGAAGCCATGCCTGATCACCCTGGCTGATTGTCACCACCCCATCAGACCATCTATATCACTTGTCTTTGTAATTCTCCTATTTGTTATATTATAAGATATACTAGAGGTATAAAATCTCAAGAGGCTCCATATTGCCTCCCAAATAAAATTCAAACTTTAAAAGGTCAAAATTAGAGGTAGTTGGGTATGACTTCCCATAGATCCGGTTATTCAAGAATACTTTGTAGTCTGGAATTCAAGACCTTCTACAATATGTTGCCATCTCACTGTCACAGTATTTTTACTCACTGCTTATCTCCACCTCTTTTCTACACATCTGCTAAACTATCCCCACTAGGGCACCAATGCATATGCCCCTGTTACCCTACTAGAAAGTATACTCTATGATGGCAGGATACATCCCACCCCCCCACCCCCCCACCCAGTCTCATGTCTATGAACTCTCTGCACATAGTGGGCATTTATCAGATTGAGCTGAGAGCATTTCAATACTCCTTTTTTTCTTTGATGGCAGTTGGCTCCTAGGCTATGCCAAAGGAATGGAAGGCAAATGGAAAGGAATCATCTCTTTCCAGAAAGGTGTATTTGTTATAACAGCTTTATTTGGCATTGAATTTTATGAGACAGTTGCAAAAATGTTTGACTTGGAAAACTAACGGTGGGCAGCCTATTAATTCTACAGTAATTTCCAATGACAGTCATTCAACTGATGCCCAGATTTGACAGGATTTCCAAGAAAACCTATAGATGGAAAGTCACACCATCATGTTTGTCATTGTTGGAAACATGGAACTGACATGGCCTAAGGATGTATCTTTGTAATTCAGCCAATGAATGTAATGGCGGGAAACGAAAGGGGAGATAGAGGGGGGAAAAAAGAAAGGATATGTCTGAATAGGTCCATTTACTTCTCCCTAACTTTTAGAAATCACAAGATTAAGAATAATTAGTTAATATAGCATTGCCATTCAGTATTACTCTTCAAAAGACCCAGATTAGAGGTAGCTGGATGTGATTTCCTACAAATCTAATTATACTATAATACACTGTAGCAGTAAATAATTAGGCACTAATTTGAAAAGGCGTGGTTCTCAAAAATATTAGTTCTTTGCCTGGGAGACAGATTTTCTTAAATCCAGGTCGGACTGTATATAGTATAAGGTTTTCAGCATTTCTATGATTAAGGACGTATTCTAAAGTTGGGAAGGAGGGAAGATGTGTAGCCACGTTTCAGGATCCATTGCCACTGCTGTTTGGCATGCTGAGGTATCCTCAGAGAAATTTTCCTATTTATTTTCAAAAAATAATATTGGTCACATTGAACACATCTGGATTATTGTGATCAGTTTTGGAGTGTATGTTTTAAGAAGGAAGGGAGGGAGAGAGGGAAGATGGAAGGAAGGGAAAAAAAGGAAAGAAAGGAAGGGAGGTAGACAGGAAAGAAGGAAGAAAGAAAGGAAGGAAGGAAGGAAGAAAGAAATGTGGTAGAAAAGAAGGGTGGTAGGAAGAAAGAGAGGGAAAAAGGAAAGAAGAAAGGAGTGGAGGAAAGGTGGTAAAAAATAAGGGTAATAGGAAGGAAGGAAAGATGGCATAAAAGGAGGGTGGTAGAAAGAAAGGAAAGGTGGTAGAAAAGAAGGGTGGTAGAGAGAAGGAAAGGAAGGAGGAAGCAAAGAAGGAGAAAGGAAGGAAAGAAGAAAATGATTTCATAAGTACTTAATATGTACTTGGCACTGTGCTAAGCACTGGTAATAAAAACACAAGCAAAACAAGAAAAAGTCTTGTCCTCAAGGAGCTCACTTTCCAATAGCAGTAAAACAATGTGCAAAAGGGAGCTGAAAAGTGGAAGGAGGAACTGGATGAAGGTACTCAGCATGAAGGCATGTTTTTAAAGTTCAGAGAAAGTCAGGAACAAGGTCAGAAAGGGAATAAAGGGAGGTCAGTTTACATCCCTCTACAAAAGGAAAGCTTTAGGAGCAACTCACCAATGAGAAAGACAATGGGGAGGGCGAGGTGGTGGGATCTTTTACAGGAACATTGAGTGGTAAATGGACTACTGTGGTAGTAGACTGTTCCAGGTGTGGAGATACCAGGATAGAAATTCAAGATAAGCCAGTAATAGAGGGAGTTTGGCTTGGAAGTTCAGAGAAAGTCAGGAACAGGGCAGGACTGGGAGAAGAATGATGGGGGCTGGATAATTAACTGGACCCGTAATTTCATTGATATGAGGAAACTCCCTCTATTGAGGCAGGTCAGGATCTTCTGTCCAACTTATCATCTTACTGAGTTGCCTAGAACACTAAGAGGTTAAGTGACTACGTTCACACTGTCAATGAGTCAGAAAAGGAACTTGAAGCTAGATCTTCCTGGCTCTGAAGACAGCATTCTAGCCATTATGCCATGTTTGCATCTATATACAAGGATAGATAGGCGACTACTCATATTGTTCCATGTGATCTATTAATCCGATGCCCAGACTGTGAGTTAAGAGATCTGGGTTCTGGTCCCAATTCTGCTGCTACCACTCTGGGTCACTGAATAAGTACATCTGGATGTACTGGATGAGTACATCTTCTCACAGCCTCACTTTCCTCCACAGCCAAATGAGTATGATAATTCCTGTCTACTTCATGGAAGAACAAAAGATCAAGAGTTGTAAAGGTTTTTAATCAGCTCTTGGTGGTATATACCATCATATCCCAGATCTAGGATATGTGTAAGTTTCTGTCTAATTCTATTGAAAGCCTTGACAAATGTGTTGGGTTGTTTTTCTGTTTGTTTTTGGGGGGAGGTGGAGTGCATTCTGATTTTTTCAAGGTGTTTTATATCCCTTAATTGAAAGGAGCTCTGAATCTTTCTTCCATTTCTTTTATATTGCCAACAGATTCCCCTGGTTTCCTACTTCAAAATAAATTCCCTGGGAACCCAAGCCTCCTATGGATTGGGGTCTTCATTGTTTCATTTTGGTTTTTTGGTCTTTTTTTGTCTCCATTGTTTTGACTAACTCTTTGACTCCAGGATACTCCAATATTTACATGAGGGGGAAAAACAAAAAAACTCCAAAAAACCATTTTCAGTTTTCTCTCAGAAAGCAGTCGTTATGAACGTCTTATTTAATACTTTTTTCACAGGCTGCTTACAATTTAGCATTCTCTTTTCTGGTCTCTTTAAATTAATTCAACTAGGTTTTACTGCCCTGGCTGCTTTGTTTACAAACAGTCCTAAGAATTATGGTTAGGAGCTACAGGAATAGAATTGACTGTTTGCAATCCCAGAGCACTCCTTTCCAAGGCCCCTCTAGCTTGGCACTTTTTATTTTATTACAGATATTTGGTCATGTGAGCCTGAAAAATGAGATATATAGAAGAGTAGGGGGAGGGAGGGGGCAACTTTAAATGTTCCATTGGGCTTCCAGGCAAGGATTTAAGTTCTACATATGCAGTGGTGCCTGAGAAGCACTTCTATTAGAAAGGCACTTGTCCACCCCAAGGACTGGTTTCTTAGAATGAACTTCAGATACTTATTTGCAGAGCTAGGATCCTAGAAGAGATTCGTGACAGTTCACTGTCAGTGGATTAACATGGCTGTCTTCAGGCACATTTCATTGTGGACACCGATGTTCAGAGGTTGAGTTTTCTTCTGCAGCTAGTTTTCAATGCTGAAGTTCTTAGTTATCAGTGTGGTCCATCACAAGAAAGTATTTGGGGGATTCACAAGTGTGTGTGTGTGTGTGTGTGTGTGTGTTAAAAGTACTGGTTTTGGAGTTGGGAGGTAGAATCTGCTTTCTAAGACTCCTTAACTTTATGATCATGGAAAAAAATCACTTGTCCTCTCAGTCTCAGTTTCCTTGTCTTCAAAATGGACATCATAATATCTAGTGGTAGCTACTTCATGTGATTGTTGTGAGGATCAAATGAAACAATGTAAGTCAGTTGATAGATAATCCTTCAAACAATATTAGGGTCATAGAATTAGAACCAGAAATACCCCTTCATTTTATAGATGAGGATCTATAGATGAGAGTTTTAGGAAGAATAAGTGACTGACCCAGGGACACATAAAAAAAACAGGAAGTTCTAAGATTCAATGCTGTTACTGCTGATCTGTATGTAAACATCCTATCAGGCAGTCAATAAGCATTCATTAAGTTCCTACTATATGCTAAGTATTATGCTAAATGACTGGGATGAAAAGCAAAGCAAAAGACAGTCCCTGATCCCGAGAAGTCTCAGTTTAATGTGGTCTATCAACCACAACATCAATCTTATCGTCATTTATTCAGAAGCAACTTGTGCTGCTGATTCCAATTTAAACAGTATAAGCAGTTCTCTAAGTCTTATACCCTGTTAAAAGATGGATACGTCTATGTATACAAATTCAAGGTGGTCATTACTGGAGTATAATAATGATTGAGAAAGATTAAACTCTACCTAATATCTAAGAGGGAAGAATGGTTGAAAAATTCATCACTTTGGCCTAGTTACATTTCTTTTATAAGGATTGGAACTTTAAGTATATTTTTGATGTTTATTTTAAATAATATGCTCTGCTTTGATCACTAATGCAACTGTGAATGAATTCCCATGTTTATAAGAGAGGGTTTCCTAGCAAGGACCCAAACTCAGGCAGTGTGTCTACCCTTACATCTTACTCAAACTGACCATTAGCTATGAGAGTTGAAGCACAAGTAGAACCTCAGTTCATAAATTTTATAAATTATTCTTCCCTGTTTATACCATTATCTGGTATTCTATGTTGGGTTACAATAGAGAAACCAGGCTACTTCTTGTGAAGAAGTCCTGAAACTCTCTCAATAATTTGTCAAAGGATATTTGCCTCTGGTAGGTTTTAATAAAGTTCTAAAAATCAAGAGATTTAAATGACTTCTTGATTCAATGAAGCAGCCTAAAACAGGAAATAATTTGTTTTATTTCAAAATGTGGTATTGTCACTCATTATTTATCTTAAAATTCTCGTGAAGATACATGCAACGGCATTTCCTAATGTCTAACAAACTTCCCTTGTCTATATTCAGGCCCCATTCCCCTCTTGGGCGATTTAAAGTTTTAGGAAAACTTGAGGTCAATGTGAAGAGTTATTTCTTTTCCCCCATTCAAGCTAATCCAGTGTTTACCTGGACTGAGTTTCTTTCTGAGAAACGAAATGTTTGACTAATGCTCCAAATGGCTCTCTTGGCATTAGTGGTGATGGAAAGATTGTAGGAAAAATGATTTCTTTCTCTATTCATGCAATATATCATCTTTTTTTTAACATTTAAGTAAACATGTTGATAAAAATGCATCTCAGTTGATTAGAGTGAGTCATGTTCCATAGTTTGTGTTCAAAGTTTAGTTAGAGACTTATTTAGAAAAGTGTTAATTCCCCCTGAATTGTAGATTTCATAAGAAACACATGGGCTAACATAGTCCTGTACAATAAAACATAATCAATTCTGACCTTCCTTACTCATGTAGAATGTATGCTAATTAAACCCAGCCTGGGCCCAAGTTACACGCCCACCCCCACCCCCCAAATCTTTTACTTTTTATTTCCTTACTAATCCCTGGCACAACGGTACTGTTGAGTCTATTTATTTCAATTGTTTGCAAATAACTAACGTGCCAAAGTGGAACTGCTGATTACAGATATGTCCTACCTCTAAGTTAAAGGAGCCTCACTGAGGTCTATATGTGACAGCAACTGGTTAGGGGAGACTATGATTACTCTCTGCTTTAAGCAATTCTGTTAACTTTCAGTCTATAATAATATTCTGTAATTCAGACTTCAAACTCTCAGGCTAGCTGTACCACCATCATCTCTTCATCAGAGGTAGATATGACTATAGATTTTTACATCTGAATTCTAACAGAAATTCTGACACAGTGACTATGTGACCCTGGACAAGTCACTACCCCCACAGTGCCCCAGATAGCTCTCTAAAATCATAAACTGAAGACTAAGTACAGACTTGCACTGGTAGACGAAGTTACCAAAATCTAGAGTTCCCTACACCAATAAAATCACAGGCCCTGACCAATAAAAAAAAAAAGAAAAATGAAAAGAGCTTACATATTTCCATGAATTTTCAAACAGTAGGGAACCTTTCTTCTTCAGATCCTCACCAGCAGCAGGACAGGGATGGGAATGCCCTGTGTGTGCCAACCAGTTACACAAAATAAGCTGCTTCCTTATCCTCTCCTCTCGTTCCCATCCCCGGGGCATCTGTGGACAAAGATTTCAACTTGGTCTTATTTTGCACACTTCAATAAAGGATTTCCCCCACTTCAGGATTCAAAGGGCAGGTACTAGGAGGAAGAAAACATTTGACTTCTTCAAAATCTGAAGCACTTTGCCACCTACTCCTGAATAAATGAGTTTTCACACAAGTTCTCTTTGGTCTCACCAGGGTAAGAACGCAGACTGAGATTAGCAAGTCTTTCCTTGTGTTAACTAGAATTCAGTGCCCATCTGAAGTCTTCTTAACAATACCCTAGTTCTGAAAAATTAAATTAAATGTGGGGGTTTTCTGCCACTGAGCATTGCGTGGTAACCCATCTAATAAAAATTCACTTGAACGTTCCACTCAGTGGGATTCTGTGTAATTCTAGACAAGGAAAAATTATTTCAGAAATATGTCCCAGTATTCTACTGTGTAATGAATACAATTATTCTTATCACCCCACACTAAAATTGTGAGTATTACTGCATGTTAAAGACTGTGTTTGTTAAGGAACTCTTTAGATATCATTCCTGCATACTGAGCAGTCAGTTCATTTGGAGCTGGCCTTATCTCCTCTTTGCCGTGGAGATTGTAGGAGGGAAAGATAATGAGATTTTTTTTTCTTTTTAACTATGTCACAAAAGGTAAATAGAACCTTAAGTCCCCAAAAGAAATTTCTCCATTAGTGCAACTTCTGAAAACATTTTATACAAAGATGTCCAGGAAACTTCCTTCTCTAAATCCCTTTCTGAAAGTTTCTGTTAACATGATCATGGGGCCTTGGTTCCTGAAAACACTCTAAGTGGCTACTTGGTGATTCGCACTTAAGCTGGTATTTTTCTTCAAAGTTATAACCAAGAATTTTGTGCCCCAGGCAAGTAAAGCGAACTGAGCCTGAGGCAAATTTGCCCTCTGTTGAGAATATGCCATGAGGAGAGTCACCAAGTCAATCAAGTATTATGTATTTATTAAGCACCATATTTGTTAGCACAATGTATATGCCATACACTGTGCTAGACACTGAGGCTATACAAGCAAAAGGAGTTCCTGTCCTCAAGAAGCTTATGTTCCATCTGTGGAGTCAATATTTACAAATGTAAATATATATGTGTGTGTGTGTGTGTGTGTGTGTGTGTGTGTGTGTGTGTGTGTGCATGTAGAATTTTTTGAGGAAGGCACTAGCATTGGGAAGGGTGGAATGGGGGAAACTCTAATGCGGAACATGGAGCTTAAATTGAGTTTTGAAACTGAGAATTCTAAGTGACAGAAGAGAGGAGGAAAAGGAAAAGGTCTCTCCAGACCAATATCATTCAGTTTCCTATTTTAATTAATTATTCTTACTAACTTGGTACTGAGCTTTGTTATTTCTATGCTACCTGAGTATGGTTGAAGCTCACAGAATCTTCTAACGTTGGTACCCTAGAGCAAAGTCCCTGATGCTCAACAGTGGTTACCTCCTTTTTTCTTATATAAGATATATGAGATCTTCCCTTTTTTCTTTTCTTTCCCTTCTTTCTTTTCCTTCCTTTCTCCTTTTTCTTTCTTTTCTTTTCCCTCTTTCTTCTTTTCTTTGCCTTCTTTTTCTTTTTCCTTTTTTTCCTTTTTCCCTTTCTTTTCTTTCCTTTTTTCTTTTTTCCCCCCTTTTCTTTCTTTTCTTCCTTTTTTCTTCACATCCCCTTCCCTTCCCTTCCTCCTCCCCACATTTTTTTTTGGTCCAGATCTATAATTTCATTGATTTAGAGAAATCTTGCTAAGGAGACTCTCTGTATTAAGAACTAGAAGTATTCTCCAGATTGTAGTCTTAGAAAGTTGCCTGGTGCAGTTAAGAGTTAAGTGACTTTCCCAGAGTCACAAAGTCAGTATGTGTCAGAGGCTTAACCTACTTCTTGCTGACTCTGAGGTTGATTCTCATTCTACAGTGACTCATAAGCCCTTATAAGTATCAAAATATTCATCACAGAACTTTTGTGGGAGCAAAAAATCTGGAAACCAAATGAGTGCCGATAAATTGAGAATAGTTAGACAAATTCTGGTATGTGAATGGAATACAATACAAAATACTAAAAAGAACCATGAATGAGAAAAAATTTAGATACATGGGGAAAATTATATGAGTTGATGCAGATTGTAGTAAGCAGATCCACTACAAAGAGATCTACATATCTATCCATCTATCTAACCATCTATCTATCTATCTATCTATCTATCTATCTATCTATCTATGTATCTATGTATCTATCTATCTATCTATCTATCTATCTATCTATCTATCTATCTATCATCTATCTATCTATCTTTTTTCTTTCTTCCTTTCTTTTTCTCTTTCTCTCTTTCTCTCTTTCATCTTTATTTCTTTTTTCTGTCTTTTCATCTATCCATCCATCCATTTATCCATCCATCCAACTATCTCCCTTTTTTCCTTTCCTTCTATCCATCAATCATCTATCTATCTATCTGTCTATCTATCTTTCATGACTACAAAAATATAAATGAAAACAACACTGAAAGGTAGCTGACCTCAGATTAAAGGCAAAGACCTATCATGGTCTCTGAGAGTGGATAATGCATTATATACTCCCTTTTCAGGGACTATGGGAGCAGAATATTTGTATCTACTTTCAGACTTTCATTTTATTTAACTGTTATTAATTTCAAGGAAAGACAGAAAGAAAGATGGAAGCCAATGGAGGGAATGAAGGAGCAACCCAGAAATGACTGGTATTAAAAAAAAAACTGCTAATGAAACATAAAAAACCCACATATACTCTTATAATTACTGATATTGTTTTACTATGTAGGACTCATACACACATACAAAAAAGAAACAAAGAAAAATTGTTTCCTCTGAGTAGACCATGAGCTCTTGAGGGAAAAGGCTATATATTCTTCATGATGTTCAGAATAGCAAAGATACCTTAGAGCCTGGTTGACTTGTGGAGGGAAGGAGGTGGTGGAGATGATGGTGATGATGGAAGATCTATAAGAAAGGACAACCAACTACCCATCCCTTGGCCATTTTCCTAACAGCCATGCCAGTAGCTGTGTAGTTGCCCAGATACCTTGCCCTTCCATTAGAGTTCTCAAACCATGATCTGTCAGCCCTGATGCTGTCGCTGGAAGGGGTATGCCAATTCACTCTGTTGATCATAGCTGTCACTTCACCTGCCTGTCACATTTCTGGACCAAAGTACTTTTCCCTGGTTACCTTCCCCTATGGTGCTGTCTCCCACATTTGAATGTAAACTCCTTGAAGGAAGTGATTGTCTTGACTTTATTTCTTGTATCCCCAATACATATCGTGATGCTTGACACAGAATGAGTGTTTGTTCAATGATTTTTCATTTATTCTCTCTTCAGCAAGGTTTTATTAAAGAAGTCCTTTGGAATATCTGATCCCGTGGTACCATGTCATAGAATTATAGACCACTGCACTAGATGGACTCAAGGGTCCTTTCCTACTCTAAACTACCTATTTCATAGACAGGAAAACTGAGCACTCTCATTGTAGCATAGCGGAATGAATGCTGAACTAAGAACCAGGGAAAGAACACCTCTGGGCCTTCTAATTAGCTGTGTGACCTTAGCCAAGTCAGGACCAGAAGGTCATTGAACTGGAACTTGAAGAGGTTTTTTGATATTATTAGATGATAATGACTAGATAATCCAATCCTCCTCACAGATGAGGAAACTGAGGACCAGGTTGGCAAGTTGCTTGTTCAATGCCATTTAGATAATAATTGACAGCTAGGATTTGAACCCACAATCTGTAACTACAAGTCCAGGTTTCTTTCCACTATATCACAGAATTCTCTGGACCTCAATTTTCCCATCTATGAGATAAGGTGTTAGGACAAGATGATCTGTAATGTTCCTAACAGCTCTAAAATTCAGTAATCTATATCCTAATACAAACTGTATCTATAAATATTAATGCACCTCACTTTCCCCTTTCTCTTTCAGGGAAGAGTTGACTGGTATGAATCCATGGAGAAAGGGGCTTAACTCTAGGAAGGGTGCAGGCAACAAGCTTAGACTTTTATGTTATCTATCCACATCCCTAACCACACTATTCAGCTTTTGATTTAGAATGTCTATATTGAATACCAGTGAGAGGGTAGAAGGCGGAGGGAAAATGATTGCAACTCCATATCTGACTGTGGAAAATTACAGAGTAGCTGGAAGAGAAATCTGGTGGACGAAATGTTAGGTTTGAAACATTTCGGTTCTGAGAACCCTTGAGTTCATAATCCAGCAGAGAGAATCAGCTTAACCTCTCATCTGTCCCCAGGAGACAAACCCAGTCCCCTGCAGTATAGCCCAGCACCTGGACAGCATTCAAATTATCCAGAACAGCAAATATTGCCATCTGCTTTACCCACATCTGTACAAGCAAATGTAGCCTCTCCCATCCAGGAGTCACTGTTTCCTCCTTCCCCCAAACAGTTGCCTATTTCTAGTTTATTTCACCAGAGTCTTAATGGAAGGACATAATTCCATTTCTCATAGGATTAGGAGAAAGTTGAACCAGGAAGAGACCTTTGAGGTCACCTACCCCAATCCCTTCATTTTATAAAGGAATAAAATGAGGTTCAACATGGTTCAATGAGTTGTCCAAGTTGTAATTTAGCAAGCAGAATCCTGCATTCAACAAGAATTTATTAAGGACCTACTATGTGCCAGACATTATTTATATTAGGCCCGGGAGAAATAGTCCCTGCCCTCAAGGGGTTTATATACCATATTCAGTCTCAGGCCTGCTGATCCAGTGACCTTTCTGCTAAATCATTTCTCATACAATCAGAAAATACATAAACATGCTTAACTGAGTCTGGATTCCCATCTGATCCCCCCCTCCTCTCCCTCACCTAGGTTCATTGTTTCTTAGAAAGACCCTGGGAATAGACAATGCCATTGTCATCTGAAAGCCAAACATTGGTCTAGAGCATGAGACTCCTAAGAGATACTGTTGGCTCCAGCACTTCCTCTACTGTCCTCTACTCTGAAAAACTGAGTGGTGCTTTGAGTCAGCTTAAGTGGAGTGCTCATCTTTTAGCAATAAGAATGGCTCTGTGTGGGCTGGTGGAAGCTAATAAGACACCATCAGTCCCTTAGCCAAAGTACCATGAAATATTTGACCCATCTGCTGGATGTAGTAGAAGCACAATTTGTGGAAGTGAATGGGATCAAAGATGGAGCATAGTATGAGGAAGGAAGTTTGGATTTCAGGTCAGAGGACCTGAATTTGAATTCTAACTATGTTACTAACTTGATGTATGACCTTGGGAAAGTCACTGCTCCTCTATGGATCTCAGCTTCTTAATCTGTAAAAGGGTCATACAAGGTGATCTCTAAGTTCTTTTTCATCTCTAAAACCTATGTATCTAGCATCTATTCAATTGTTTGGTTCCTCCTTTTTATTGTTGTGCTCTGTTGCTCAGTC
The DNA here is from genome assembly GCF_028372415.1 of Notamacropus eugenii. Lineage (NCBI taxonomy): Eukaryota > Metazoa > Chordata > Mammalia > Diprotodontia > Macropodidae > Notamacropus > Notamacropus eugenii. The sequence continues at coordinate 460,064,471 of NC_092872.1, read as the reverse complement.
CTGCCCAACTCTCCATGACCCCATTTGGGGTTTTCTTGGCAAAGATCCTGGAGTAGTTTGCCATTTCCTTCTCCAGCTCATTTTGTAGATGAGGAAGCTGAGGCAAATGGAGTTAAGTGACTTGCCCAGAGCCACACAACTAGTAACTGTCTTGAGGCCACCACTGCTTTCTCGAGGAAATCTCCCCAGGTCCTCATTTCACCTCATTCATTGATCTAGGGACAGTAAGGGAAACAGGCAGGAGCTCTGATGATGTTGCCTGTGATTTGGGGAACTGTCTCAGCAGAGAACAGAACTGCCAGCTCAACTTCTGCTTGCAAAACTCTCTTAGCTCAGTCAACTCTAGAAAGATTAATCTGAAGCCTTGGTAGGTGACTATTGGAGAAAAAAATAAAAATAGTAAAAAAGTTAGTCTCTGCTCCTAAACTTTTTGGGGAAAATAATGCAAAGTGCTGTGTTCAGTGCTAGACATACATAGTGGATATTTAATAAATACACTGAATTGGTGAATTAAATCTTCAGTCCCTTAATACAGTCTAAGGTGGGGTTTATTTTGTCTAATTTAAGCTCTAGGCCTTCATTATGGATACGGAAAGCCAATGTTCCTGTTGTTCTGAGGCTTGGATGTTATTATTTTTTTTCCTGATATAATTTCCAAATTGTTTGGAAAAGTATGGGTATGAGCTTATATACACGTAGACATATGCATATATTCATGTACATGAATATATGCAAATACAGATGTGCTTACATAGGCTGAAGTATAGATGTAGATGCAAAAGCACAGAGATGAATTATCTGTGTTGTTCTCTCTAAGACATGCATATATGCTCTGGTGTTCATGTTTGCATGCATGTTCACATGTATATGTATATGTGTGTAAATGCATGAGTATATATATATAACACTCAGGGACCGCTCATGCTCAGACATAAGGTACCCAAACAGCATTTCCCTTCCTTAAGTATTTTCTTTTTTGCTCTTCCCTAAAACCTATTTCTCAGCTGCCCCTAGTGTAAGATGCTGGTATGTAGCCCAAAAGCCCCATGGCAGTAGTGGGAAAAGTCCTAGAACAGAAATCAGGAGACATGGGTTCAAGTCCTGGCTTTGCCACAATGTAGTTATGGGACACCAGAGAAGGGCTTATAACCACTTTAAGGCTCAGAGTCCTCATCTGTAAAATAATCTCAATTATCTCAAAGGTTCCTTCCAGTTTTAACAAACGGTAAAAAAACGACCTGGATTATTGCAGTAGCCTGCTGCTGCCTCAGATGTCACTCCACTCCAATCCAGCCTCCATTTAGCCTCTATGGTCATTTTCCTAACGTGCAGATCCATCAGTGTCATTCTTCTGCTCAACAAACTCTACTGGTTCCCCATCATCTACAGGATCAAATACAAAATGCTGTTTGGCATTCAAAGACATTTACACACCAGTCCCCTCCTACCTTTCCAGTTTTCTTATACCTTACTCCCCGACACATACTCTTTGATTCCATGAACAAGACACTCCTCCATCTCCGGCTCCAGGCATTCTCTCTGACTGTCCCCCTTGCTTGGAACGCTCTCCCTCCTCCACTCTGACTACTGACCTCCCTGACTTCCTTTAAGTCTCAACTCACATCTTACCTTCTATGGAACGCTTTCTTAGTTCTAGAATCTTCCTTTTATTAATTACTTCCTGTTTATCTTGTATAGAGCTTGCTTTGTAAATGGCTGTTTCTATGTTGTCTTCCCCAATAAATTATAAGCTCCTTGATGGTCGGGACTGTGTTTTACCTCTTTTTTGTGTTCCCAGAACTCAGCACAGTGTCTGGCACATAATAGTTGATTAATAAATGTTTATTGATTAATTAATTGATTGACCAAGTGCCTTCCTAAGATCCAACCTGTGAGGTAGTTAGTGTATATAAATTCCCATTCTCTAGAGGAAGAAATACACAGATAGTTGAAGTTACTTGAATAGTTTCACACAAATAGTAGTTCAAGTTAGAAAGCAAATCCAGAACTGCTAACTCTAAGAACAGAACTCTTTTCATTACAGCACAGAGTCTGGTTTATGACTTTATGACTTTTATGCATTCAATTCTGTACATCTAGTAACTTCTTTCTGGTCTATCTCTGCCAGGCATGGGCTTTGACCCACCCATTCATTTCTAATGACCCTAGCTTGAATTTTTTTCCCCCTTTTATAGAATGTAGTTGATAATCTATAACATATTAATATAATAATATTCTATTCAGAGTTATAAGGAAATTATTTTATTTTTTAATTAATTTATTTGTTTTCAGTTTTCAACATTTACTTCCACCCCCTCCTTCCCTGAGATGGCATACAATCTTGTATGGGTTCTACGCATACATTCTTATTAAATACATTTTCACATTAGTCATGTTGCATAGAAGAATTAAAATGAATGGGAGAAACCATGAGAAAGACCAAACCAAACCAAAACATAACACAAGAGAAAAAGTCTGCTTCATTCTGTATTCTAATTTCATAGTTGTTTCTTTGGGTGTAGATGGCATTTTGCCTTAATAGTCCTTGGGAATGTTTTCAGTCCTTGCATTGCTGTGAAGGACTAAGTCTACCAGAAACAATCCTCACATATTGTGGCTGTTACTGTGTATAATGAGGAAAATATTTAATAAACCTTAGTACACTATATCACTGTTTAATTATTTATCAACAAAGCAACAAGCATTTATTAAGTGCTAAGTACTGAGGAAAGGGCAATGAGGTGAACTAGATAGAGTGCTGGGCCTGGAGTCAGGAAGACTCATCTTCCTGAGTTCAAATCTGGCTTCAGACACATACTAACTGTGTGAGCTTGGGCAAGTTACTTAACCTTTTTTGCCTCAGTTTCCTCATCTGTAAAATGAGATGGAGAAGGAAATGGCAAACCATTCCAGTCCAGTATCTTTGCCAAGAAAACCCCAAATCGGGTCATGGACAGTTGGACATGACCAAAATGACTGAACAAAGTACTAGGGATACAACTGTATTCTCATAAAGCTTACATTTTCTTTATGTATGAGTATTAGAGAGTATGTATATGGGGGGAAGAGGAGTTGGGAAGGGCAGCAACATATGCATATCTAATAGCTATACACAAAATAACTACAGAATAATCCAAGGTAGGTAGAGGTGGGTGAGATATGACTAAGAACTCACTGCATCAGGAAAGGCTCCATGTTTAAGATGGCACCTGAGTTGAATTTTGATAAATGAGGGTGGAGGCAAGGAGGAAGTACATTTCAAGCACAAGGGGGAGTTTGTACAAAAAGTCACGAGAATGTATTCAACAGGGTGATGTAATGATCAGCTCTCTACTTTAGGGAAACCATTTCGGCAGCTAAGTAGAGAGTAGACTAACGTAGGAAAGATGGGGCAGGGGAAACATTAGATAATAGCCCAGGGGAGAAGGCTGGAACTAGGATAGTTCTCTCCAGTGAGAAGTAGAGATTGTATATGGGGAACAGGAAGTTCAGTTTGACTGGCCAAGAAACTGAGGCTTTGACAGGTAAAGAACACCAAACTAACAAATGACAGATTTAGGATTTGAGTGCAGGCCTTCTAACTCTAGTTTCCAGTCAATTTCTCCTGAACCATGAGGACCTCACCCCTTCCTCTCTCCAAAAGCCAATATTACAGCTACTGTTTCTTCATTTTCATTTAACCCCCCCCTTTAGTAAATTGGAAGAATTAGTCCCCTAAACTGGACTCTGTCCTTCTGAATACTTTGTAGGAGAGGAATTGGGGTACTAGGAGAAATCTGGCATACCATTTCCAGACAATACCATCAAAGGTTAAGACCCATGAAACAACCTCTTGCAAACAGTAGAAAGACAAGTGCTCACCCAGCCCCAAGTCTATGGTACTTTAGATGATGTGCACAGGAGAGGAGCAGGAGAATGGCCAATAAAGAAAAGGATAATGGAACATTGATCAACTCTTTATCACAGCAGGAGAACTGAATCTGCAGTGGTCCAACACATTATCAATAAGGCCTTTGATTAAACTTGTATAACGGCCCCTGAGCTAAATACTCCCATCAACAACTAGAGCCAAAAGGGAAGAAAAGAGTTTATTGCTTTATGATTATACAGGGGGCTGTCAGCTGGAAAGTTTGAGAGCTATCCATGTGGGGATAATTAGGCTTAACATTGCCTTTATGCCTTCCAGATTCAGAGCAGAAAGTTTGTTCCTCCCCAGGCTATGAAGGGGGTTTCTTCCCTATCCCATCCCCCCCCCCCACACACACACACACACCTCGTCCCCAGACACATCATGCCTTAGGACAGGGTCTGGATCAGCTATGTGAGGTCCAAGTGAGTTTCTGTGTGATCAAATACAGACTCCTCTGTTTGGCAACCTGGCTCCAATCTAGCATTCCTGGGTTATTATACATTATTTTCCTTCACGTTCCCTGTGATCCTGCCAAATGGACTTTATTACTGTTACTTGGGCAGGATAGTCCATCTCCTATCTCCATATCTTCATTCATGGTTGTCCCCAGTTGCCACTTCTCCTGCTTCTGTGCTGCTGAACGATAGTGGAGAAGTCATATCATGCTAACCAAGTCCACTGCCAATTTACGTTATCTAATATCAACCTCAGCCTTCTCTTGCAGCAAAGTCACCTTTCCACTCCTCCATAAATGCTTTTCTATACTATTTACCCCAATGACTGCTCTAAACTTCTTTCTTTCAGCCTTCTACAATATCCCATAACCATATTCTTTAAACTGAGGAACTTGATACATACTTTAACAAGAAAACAAAGACCTCTTGAAGTGATCACTTTCTTCTGAAATGAAATAATATTTATTAAGTGCTTAGCACAGTTCCTAGCCCATAGCAGGTGCTATATAAATTCTTATTCCCTTCCTTTCCTTCTTTCTCCTCTTCTCTTCATTTCAGAATCCTTTCTTCTCATATTTCAGTCCTCTGACATCATCACCTACAATCTCCTAATTCTATCCTCTGATGAAGAGATGGCTGACTCTTAATTTCCCCAGTGACAACACTTCAAGTGTCCTTGATCCCATCCCCTCCTATCTTATATGTCAAATTGTCTTTACTGTCCTCCTATTTTTAGGTACTTCCCAGATGCCTATGAGCATGACCAAATCTCCCTCATTCTTAATCCTCACAAGAGTCAACTATTCCTGGAAGTAGTTGTCCTATATGTATATATCTCTCCTTGTCTAAACCAAACTTGGAAATGCAGTCCACACCTCCTGGCTCTACTTTTCCTGAGTTTCATCTGAACTCTCTGTAATATGGTTTCTAAATTCATCACTCAACTGAAACTCATCTCAAAGTTATCAGTGATCTCTTAATTGTCAAATCTAGTGACCTTGTTTCATTCCTTACTTTTCTTTCGTTTTTTGTAACTTGCCATTGTCGATCACTCTCTCCTCCTGGAAAATGTACTCTCTGGGTTTTTGTGATACTGCCCTCTTCTGGTTTTCTTCCTTCCTATTTTCCAACCCTTTCTCAGTCTCCTTTCTCAGACCTTCATTCATATCACACTCACTAACTATGGGTGTACCCCATGACTCTGTCCTCAGCCCTCTTTTCTCTCTACACTCTCATGTTTGGTGATTTCATTAGCTTCCATGGGTTTATTTATCATCTGCATCAGATAATTACCAGATCGGTATATCCAACCCTAGTACCTCACCTGAATTCTAGTCTTACATCATGAATTGCCCATTAGACATTTTACAGTAAATTCCCTGAAGCCATATCAAATTCAGCCATATCTAAAACAGAACTTAGATATATGTGTGTCTATGTATGTGTGTAAGTATATATATTTAATGTTATATATACCCACACATGTATATGTATACACATATGCATGCACACACACATACACATAGACATAGACTTGGAAATACATAAAATATGTATGCATGTACATATGTATTTTCCAATATCTATTTCTCCTTGTTCTATTATTTTCAAAGGCCCCACCATCCTCGCAGTCACCCAGACTTGCGGTGTCAGCATCCTCCTTCATCCCAAATATCCAATCAGTTGCCAAATCTTGTTACTTTCATGTCTTCATGATGTCCCTTAAAAGTTTCCTCTTCTCTCGACTCACACAGACACTACCTTTGTTCCAATCCTTATCACCTCTCTCTTACACTGTTAAGATAGCCTTCTAACTTCCTTCCCTGTCTCAAGTCTTTCCCACTCCAATTTATCTTCCACTAAGCTGCCAAAGTGTTTTCCCTAAAGTCTGACCATTTTGCCCTCCCCCTTCAATATATTCCACAGGCTCTTTATTACCTCTAAGATCAAATATAAACTTGTCTCTTTGTCAAGTTCTTTATAACCTGGCCCTTTCCTCCCTTTCCATTCTTACACATGACACCACTCCACTGATTCTGTGGCCCTGCTATACTGGCTTCCCTGCCGTTTCTCAAACAGGACACTCCATTCCCTGCCTCTATACCTTGGTATCTGAAGTCCACTTCCTTTTTGTTTACATTCTTGGGATTTCTAGTTTCCCCCTCAGATCAACTTCTATGTAAAACTTCTCCTGATCCCTGAAGGGATCCTCCCTCTGAAAACTACCTGATAGCCAATATGCCCTCCCTCACTCAAAACAAAGTCAAGTGCAAGTCATGTCATGTCAAGTGCAAGACCATGATGTCATGGTCTTCTTCAAAAATGAAGGATGAACACAACAATAACAATAAGGTATCCTATATGGGGTGTGCATTCCGTAGGTACTTATATGTGTAAATGTTGTCTTCCTCATTAGAATGGAAACACTTTGAAGGCAGAGACTATTTCATTTTTGTCTTCATGTCAGGTACTGACTAGCCCAGTATCTGACATTCAGTAGGCTCTTAAAAAGTGTTCACTGGTTGAATGATTGACTGAGAGGATACAGGAAGGCCGTGCATATAGGATTTATCCAAGACTCCTGAGAGTTCTTGCCAGAGTTTTGACAAGACAGGAGAAGGGCTTTGCTCTGGACACAGAGCACAAAGCCAGAAAGTGCTCTTGCTTTTCATTTTATAATTATATCCCAAAGTATAGTCATCTGCTCTAAGAAAACAGATTGTAAGATTATGAGTCTTTTTTTCCTTAAAAGACTAAAATGCAGATTTTGTGATGCCCAATCCTGTGTTCTTTCCACAACAGCCTTCCACCTTCAAAATGAATCCTTTTTTGAAACCTTTACTCACTAATGCCTCCCTTTCAAATCAACTCATATTTATTCTCTTCATATTTGTTTTGTATGTGTGCAATATATATATACACATAATATACCCCTGTATGTATATGCATGCATGTGCATGTGCATGTGCATGTCTATACACATATATGTATGGACATACGTATATATGCATGGTACATGAATATATACATATAACATGTTGTGTCTCTGCTAGAATATAAGCCACTTATGAATAGGGATTATTTCGTTCCTTGTACTTATATATCCAGCAACTGTACAGTGCCTTAATAAATGTTTGTTGGTTAATCACTGATTGATTTCCATGCTGTCATGGTTTACCTTTTTTTTTTTTTTTGCTGTGCCATGTCTTTGTTATATGACCTTGACTCCTTCTGGACCTTATCTGTAAAATGAGAGTGATGCTATTGACCTTACATAATCACATAGAGACATAAATGAATACAAAAGAAAAATAAGATTTTCAGCATGCTTCAACATTTTTGCTAAAACTGCTGCCTATCTTTATAGGGCATTACTGACTAATTGTGATATTCTTTTTCCTATTCTGTAGTTGACATGTAGAGTTAGTGCTTATGGAATCATGGAACGTCTAATTGTACGGTATTTGAGAAAATACCTCCTCCAACCTTCTCATCTTTGTGTGGGTATGTGGGTGTATGAGTATCTAGAGTTGTAATTTCATTACTCAATTCCCAGTATGAAAACTCCTTCCAACAATGCAACTTGTCCATGAATATAATTTGGGATTCTTCTGGACTGTAACGGTGGCTTTTCAACCACTCATGCCATTTGGCCTCTTGAATATTTGGTCTTTCAGAGGGGGAAACTGAGCCTCAGTGAGAATAAGTGATTTGGCCAACTTCTCATGGCAGATGAGTGATAAAATTGGGGCTCAAGTCTTCTGATTCATCTCAGTACTCTTTTCATAGTACTTTGCTTAATATACACTCATAAAGATGACATTTCCTATTCTACTAATGATCCCCCAAATTCTCCCTCTAGCCTATTCCATATTTCCTAGGGTTTCCTGATATGATGACTTAGACCTTAAATCCAGACCAGGTTTTCCTCCTAACCAATACCATTTGGAATTCACCAGGGATTCTTATTCTCAGTGTTTGCTGTCATATAATAGTGAGCCTTAATGACTATAATTTTCTCCCATTCTCAGTCTTCAAAGAAAGAGAGGAGAGCTTCCCCAAGCCACAACAGGAAAACAAGGTGGAGGTAAGAAATCAGGAGGGGGAAAATACATGGCACACAGAAAATACTCCACAATCAAAAAATATTTGTTGAATTGAAGTGAATTGGAAAGCACTAGCTGGTTTTGGTCCAAGTAATCATGGCACAGTGGATAGAGTGCTGGCCCTGGAGTCAGGTGGACTTAAGTTCAAATCTGACCTCAGACACTTTCTAGCTATGGAACCTTGGGCAAGTCACTTAAGCCTGTTTGCTTCAGTTTCCTCATCTCTAAATGGACCCAGAGATGGAAATGGAAAACCACTCCAGTATCATTGTCAAGAAAACCCCAAGTGGGGTCATGAAGTATTGTTACCCTTGTAAGTTACCCTTGCCTTCAGGGTAAGGCTCTTTTCTTTGAGAAGCTTCAATTACCTCTGCCAACTTATAGAAGAGATTTCCCACAGACAAATAAATGAATGTCTCACAAACCCCTCTGCCTACTGAATTTAGAGTTAAGAACATTGGGTTCCAATGCAACCAAAATTCGGAGGGATGTAGTAAATTGGGAAAGAATTTTTACAGCTAAGCTCGGGGATAAAGGCCTCATTTCTAGAATATATAGAGAACTGACTCATATGTATAATCATACAAGTCATTCCCCAATTGATAAATGGTCAAAGGATATGAACAGGCAATTTTCAGAGGAAGAAATTAAAGATATCTATAATCATATGAAAAAATGCTCTAAATCACTATTGATTAGAGAGAAGCAAATCAAAACAACTCTGAGGTACCACATCACACCTCTAAGATTGGCAAACATGACAGAACAAGAAAATGATAAATGCTGGAGAGGATGTGGGAGAGTTGGAACACTAATTCATTGTTGGTGGAGCTGCGAGCGCATCCAACCATTCTGGAGAGCAATTTGGAACTATGCCCAAAGGGCTACAAAAATGTGCATACCCTTTGACCCAGCAATATCGCTACTAGGACTGTATCCCCAAGAGATCATAAAAATGGGAAAGGGTCCCACATGTACAAAAATATTTATAGCAGCACTCTATGTAGTTGCCAAAAACTGGAAGTCAAGGGGATGTCCATCAATTGGGGAATGGCTGAATAAATTATGGTATATGAATGTAATGGAGTACTATTGTGCCATAAGAAATGATGAACAAGAAGACTTCAGAGAGGCCTGGAAGGACTTATATAACCTGATGCTGAGTGAAAGGAGCAGAACCAGGAGAACTTTGTGCACAGCAACGACCACAGTGTGCGAGAGTTTTTTCTGGTAGACTTGGAATTTTGTAATAACGCAAAAACTTCTTATAAAAAAAAAAAATCCCAATGGTGGTTCTCAAGGCAAAATGCCTTCCACACTCAGAGAGAGAAATATGGAAGTCATTCACAAAATGTAGCAGATCATGTTTGTGTATGTGTATGTGTTTGTGTATCATGTTTTGATTTGTTATATGATTTCTTTCATTTATTTTAGTCTGACTACATAGCATGACTATAGTGAAAATATACTCAATAGGAAAGTATATGTAGAACCTATATAGAACTATATGCAGTCATGGGGAGGGAGGGGGGTCGTGGGGGGTAGGTGTGGGGGGGATAAAATCTCAATTGTATGGCAGTGATTGTTAAACATTAAAAAATAATAAAAAAAAAAATTTAAAAAAAATAAAAAAAAAAAAGAACATTGGGTTCAAGGCCCATCTCTGACCCTTACTTACACTGATGAACATCAGTAAGTCTCTTCATTTCCTAAGATCATCAGATCATAGATTTAGAGATAGAAGGGACCTATGTGAGCATCTAGTTCAAGTCAATGAAGAAATTGAACTCCAGAGAACTTAAGTGAATTCCCCCAGTTCACAAAAGTAATAACAAGTGTTTCAACTGGGATTTGAACCCAAGTCTTTTGAGTTCAAATCTTTCAGTGAACCTCATTTTTCTCATCTCTAAAATGAAGATAATAATGTTTATAAAATTGTCAGGTAAAAAGTCAACAGGGACATGAGAAAACTAGAGGCCTGAGAATATAAATGACTTACCCGGGGTCGCACAGATAATAAAATGGCAGAACCAGGATTTGAACCTGGTCCTCTGATTCTGAATCCAGAGTTCTTTCTACTACATCATGTGCCCCATTCTATTAGCTACCTCACAGGATGGTTGGGAAGATAGAATCTCATAAACCTTAAACTGAGTTTTCTGTCTTATGAGCACACACATACATTCACAGCTGTAATAAATCTGAATTATCATTATTGTTATTGTAATTACTGTACCATAATCAAAATTACTGGACCCTCCCCATACAGGAAATTCCAGCTGAGAAAACTCACTACACAAAAATGAATTTACATAACAGAAAATGTCTCTGCAGGGATCCTTGATTTGCAGTGTACCAAGGGCACCTCGTTTGGGGGGAAAACACAAAAACAACACAACTCAATTCCTACCCTTTGACTGAAATGCAGCTATTATTTAACTTGGGGCCCACCTGCAGTGAGATTTTCATATACCTACACTTAGAATCGACATGGTTCCTTGTGTGATCTAGAAAGAAGAATGAGATCATGGTTGAGGAGACAGAAGACCATAAATTTTCCTGGAATTTTGGCATGTAGGCTTGCTTTTTAAATAAGCTGTCCAATGTCAAAAAGATGCTCAAAGTATTAGATAGGTCTCTATTGCTTAACACTGCTTTCAGGTTTAAAATCCCCCATGAACAACAGCAAGCAAAATATCCTTCCATCCTTGTTCTTTCTCATTTTTAAAAAGCCAATTAGGAGATATTTATCTAGAAGAATCTTTATAGCCAGAAAAATTGTTGACAATTATATTTAACCCTAACCCTAAATTTGCTTAACATATAGAGCTAAGATTTAGGACTGTATGACTTAGAGATGGAATAACCAATGATGCCAATAGTGATAGATAGAGCTGGGAGCTGAACTCAGATGCTTAGACTCTAAGCCTGTTATGTTTTTCTTTTTATGACTAACAAGAACCAGATTATTTCTGAAGCTTGTTCTATCTCTTAAGTGTTCTGTGATTTGTATATGGGGAAGGAGCTTCCTGAAAATGTCTATTCAACGGAGATCATAATGGAGTACTCCATCATGGAGCCAATCTGGTTGGAACTATCTTCTCTCAGTCTCCATTGGTCTTACGGAATGCTCATCAAACAGCAAAACTATGTTTCAAGGTGAATCCATATCCTCAGTTTTCAGGATCATCCTAGTAAAACATCTAAAAGAAATAGGTAAATAATACATTCTTTTTAATGATCCTTGGTCTTTAGAAGCTATGACTATTATTTCAGCCTAGTCACTGGAATTAGGAAGGACCCAAATGGCATATTCTTCCATGTTCTCCACGGTCTGCATCTCTACCAGCAATTTAGGAAAGGGTACCGATTTAGTCCTGGACCATCCTGCACCTATAAGGAAGGTTTTCACATTGCTTTTGAAGTTTTCAGATATGGCACAGAGAAGGATGCCTTTTTCCAGTGGAGTTTGTGTGCCTCAAGAAGAGGGAACTGTGGCATATGGTTTGCCAAAGACTATATAGTAACCTCACAACTCCTAGGAGGAATCTCCTAGATTCATTTCATTCCTAATTATTCTCTGGAAACAACAATTATTGGTGAAAATGAATGTTTTATCTAATGGACTTCAAATTTTCTTGTAGGCTGAAGAAACTGAAATCTGAACTGATAACGTGCTTTTTACAGGATTGGACTAGATAGAGAGAAAGAGAGCTAGGTGGTGCAATGGATAAAGTGCCATACCTGGAGTCAGGAAGACTCATCTTTCTGAGTTCAAATCTGGTCTCAGACACTCACTAGCTGTGTGACCCTTGGGCAAGTCACTTAACCCTATTTGCCTCCATTCCCTCATCTGTAAAATGAGCTGGAGAAAGAAATGGCAAAATCACACCAATATCTTTGCCAAGAAAACCTCAAATGGGGTCATGAAGTGCTGGATACAATTGAAAAATGACTGAACAAAACAGAGAAATAGAAACCTCTAGAAAGAAGGCTTTAGGGGAAGATCAAGATGAATGAATGAATGAAGTGAAAAGCATGTACTGTGCTTTCTATATAAAAACAACTGTCCTAAGTGCTAGAGAAAAAGAAGACATTATTTGTTCTCAAGGAGCTCAGAGTCCAATTGGGAAAAAAAAAAAGGCCCATGTGTTAGAGCTCAGCTGCAATGCAGAAGAAAAGGACCAGGGATCTTAAGGGCACAGCTATGAGGCTAATGACAAAACCCCAGAGTCCTTAGAGATGCATAAGAGCATCTGCTCCACAAGAAAGCATACCAACAACCTAGCCTCTCCAAGTCTATGTCTAAAGGAATGCTGGTAAATGTTTAATAACCATCCACTAGGGGGAAATAATCAACACATTTTTAAACTTAATTTGCACTATTCACTTTTTATTCATCACTTTCTTAAGTACAGATAATCAACAAAGCAATAAATCAGGCCCTGATTTGTAGCATTTGCTACAAATTTAAATTTTATTTGAGATTCAAATTCCAGGATACAAATACAGAATAGAGATAAGAAACAAAAACATATCATAAGCTTAAATATTGGGATTTATACACAAAGTAAGAAAGAAAGAAAAAAACCATGTCATGTGCATAGCAGAACATAACAGAGGATTCAAAATATGTAACAACAAACTTTAATTTCTAGAAAGCCTATATGATAAATAACACACTTAATGTTGAGAACTGTCCATCTTTTCTTCCTTTTAAGTTTTCTTTTGTTCTCTGTTGTGCACTTTTTTACTTTGTTCTTTTTTCCCCTCCTTCGCACCCCAGAAGGCTATAATTAAGTTTGGATATGTTTCTCTATAAGTATAGACACACACGCACACACACACACACAAACATACACACACACACAAAGATGTATACTTTCCCAAACAAATTCTGCTCCTGATCTTTATTTCATATCCTGTTAGTAAATGCTAACGTTGAAAATTTAGCAATCAGCAGCCAGCCTCCACTATATGCCTGTTATATCAGTCAAATGAAGTCATAGAAACACCAACAGAAGTAGAATTAATAAAAACATCCAAAAGAAAATTGATTTTTGGAAGGAGAAAAAAAATCCAAAGAAATGAACCCACAACAGAAGAGAGAAGACTAACAAAATGGAATTGTGACTGAGTGGGTTAAAATGTCAGAAAGGAAGATACACTATCTTTTTTTATAATTAATTTGTTTTTAGTTTTCAATATTCACTTCCATAAAATTTTGAGTTTTAAATTTTCACCCTTTCCCTTTCCTCCCCCCTCTCTAAGACAATATGCAATACATTCATATTAAACATATTTTCACAATAGTCATGATATGAAGAAGAATTAGAACTGATGGGAGGAACCACAAGAAAGAAGAATCTGAATGAAACAATCAAAGAAAAGGAGAGCAAATAGTCTGCTTCCATCTGCATTTGGACTCCAAAGTTCTTTCTCTGGATATGAATAGCATTTTCCATCATGAGTCGTTTGGAGTTGTCTTAGATCCTTGCACTGCTGAGAAGAGCTAAGTCTATTAAACTCAGTCATTGTACAACATTGCTGTTACTGTGAACAATGTTTTGCTGGTTCTGCTCACTTCACTCAGCATCAGTTCACGTAAGTCTTTCCCAGTTTTTCTGAAGTCTGCCTGCTCATCATTTCTTATAGCACAATAGTATTCCATTACATTCAAATGCCACAGCTTGTTCAGCCATTCCCCATTTGATGGACATCCCCTCAACTTCCAATTCTTTGCCACCACAAAAAGAGCTGCTATAAATATTTTTGTACATGTGGGTCTTTTCCCAATTTTTATGATCTCTTTGGGATACAGGCCAAGAACTGGTATTATTGGGTCAAATAGTTTTATAGCCCTTTGGGCATAGTTCCAAATTCCTCTCCAGAATGGTAAGATCAGTTCATAACTCCACCAACAATGCATTAGTGTTCCAATTTTCCCACATCTTCTCCAATATTTATCATTTTCCTCTTTTGTCATGTTAGTCAATCTGACAGGTGTGATATGGTATCTCAGCATTGTTTTGATTTGTATTTCTCTAATCAGTAGTGATTTAGAGTATTTTTTCATATGACTCTAGATAACTTTAATTTAGGAAGATAAGCTATCAAGAGAAATATGAAAAATGAAATTAGAATTTCATCAAGTTATAATAAAATGAATAACCAAACTGTATTTTTGATAGATGCAACCACAGAGAAAACTCTGGAAAATTGATTATCAATGTTGAGCAACCCATAAAAACAGGGAAATATATGATCATCACAAAAATTTCCACTATCTTTGAAGATGCCAAGCACAGGGCCCAGATGGAAGAGAGAGTCCTTCAAATGATGAGGCCCTCCACATGTACATACTGAACTGAATTTCCAGAACTCTGAAGGACCTATTCCTTGGAACCCAAGGTCACTCAATAGAGATCAACTATTTAATATACTACAGAGGAAAATGTAAATGAATGAAAAATGCCTGTTACTAATCCAGCAATTTTCTAATCTATTTAATAATACTAACACCACCTGAGAGACCACCAATACCATTTTACAGAACAGTTGCTCATGTTGGACAGGTCTAGTCTCCCATTAATATGACATAGAGTTAGTTTGTAGCAGGCAGGCAGTCGATGGGTGAACATTTATTAAGTGCCTATTATATGCCAGACACTGTACTAAGCAGTGGGGATACAGAGAGGCAAAAGACAGTTCTTGCCCTCAAGAAGCTTACAACCTAATGAAAGAGACAACATACGAGCAAACATATACAAGTAAGCAATGTATGGACTGAGAAAACATAGGTAAGGCACTAGCATTAAGAGCGGTTGGGAAAGGCTTCCTATAAGTTCCAAAAGTGAGAGAGGCCACCCCAGGGCCATTGAAACTATCCAGGGGGTTGGCAGTAGCCCCAGATGCAATTGGGGGGGGGGCACTGAGTAAAAATCAGGGAATGATGAAAGCATAAGAAGAGAATTTTGAAAAACTGTTTATACATGTTTCATCTATTGTGTAAGAGTTAAACTTGTAGGGATTACATTATTTTACAAATAAACACACAAAATGCAAGTTATAATCAATCAGTGGTCAAATCCACCAACAGGTCTTAACATGCAGGAGAGTGTATATAACACCTTGTTAGGAAATCCAGCATGCATCGGCAGGAACATGTGCGTGTAATGACTTGTTGACAACATGATACTATATAGTTATATGACACAATATTATGTCATCAGAATTTCAATGCAGAAAACCCTCCACAAATTTATAATAAATTATTATATTTAAGATGAGTCATTTAAAAAGTAGACATTTTTTAAATGATGCAAATTATTTTTTTAAAAAAACTGTTAAAGGGTTAAAGAAAGTAGATTCCCAGGGGGTTGCTGAGTATTTTTGGGGTGGGGGGAGGAAAGGGGTGGTAGACCATACAAGTTTGGAAACCTCTGAGGTAGAATTTTAGTTGGAATTTAAAGGAAGTCAGGGAAGCCAGTAGATAGGGTAGATACAGGAGAGCACTTTGGACATAGAGGGCAGCCAGAGAAAATGCCCAAAGCTGAGAGGTAGAATCTCTTGTTTATGGAACTGCCAGGAAGCCACTGTCATCGGACTAAGACTATGTGGAGATGTAAGATGTAAGAAGGCTAGAAAGGTAAATGGGGGCTAGATTAGGAAGGACTTTGAATGTCAAACAGAGATTTTTATATTTGATCCTGGAGGTGATAGTTACTGAGTATGGGAGTGACACAGTGGATTCTACATTTTAGGAAAATCACTTCAAGTGGGCCAAATGGAGGATGGAAGGGAGTAGAAGGCAGACCCACCAGCAGGCTATTGCAATAGTCCAGGCATGAGGCAACGAGGGCCTACACTAGAGTGGGGGCAGTGTCAAGGGAGAAAAGGGGACGTATTTGAGAGAAGTTGCAAAAGTGAAATTGACAGGCCTGGGCAGGTTGGAAATTAGGACTGAGTGAGAGAAAGATATTCAAGATAACTGCAAGGTTGCTAGCTTGAGGGACTGGGACCATGGTGTTGCCCTCTACAGTAATAAGGAAGGGAGTAGAAGGAGAGTTTAGGGGAAAGAATAATAAGTTCTGCTTTATTTTGGTTTGCAAATGGTCAGTAAGCAGACCCAGATTTACAAAAAAAGAAGGAAATAGCTACAATTGCAACTGGAAAATTGCATTAAAATGTCAGTGCTCCCAAATTCCTATCTGATGCAAATCCATTTTTTAATGCTAACTATTCTCCTCATGATGCTAGATGGCTACATATTTGTAAGAATCAGGTCTCTAAAAACTAAAAATTAAAGGACCCAAAGGAAGATAGATGAATAGAAGGCATGAGATTGTCTATGATAACATGTGCATAAGATTCATGATGTAAAAGACATCATCCAAGTAATGTATGATAAGAAAAGGAGGCAGACCAATCATATAGCAAAAGCAAAGCATAGCAGATGGATGACCAGAGCATTGCACTGGTACCCATTAAATGCTAAACATCTTATAGAAATACCTCCAGCACCCTGGGTAGATATCTATATGGCATATCCTGAGATGGTGAGGCTCTCTGGAGCAAGAGAAGGTGCACCCATGCTAGTGAGAAGATGTAACCATTGAAGTAAAGGACTAGATCTGTAAGGGAGCATCTTAAGATGCAGTTATTGACGAATGGGGAGCATCCCAAGTGGGAGCAGTGTGATGCCATCACCAGGAGACCCTGGCAGCCCTATAGCATTGGAGGTGTGATTTGTGGGCCTCTTCACATGCACGCATCTTCCCTAAATATGTGTGCCTCCATGTGTGTGCTCTAGCCACACATTTTCCCTGAACCTATGATTCTTCCTGTATGTTCCTTAGGTTTTCCCATTCTTTCTAACTGAGGGTGTATGTATTTGTAAGAAAAACATTCTTTTATTAATCTTACTATGCAAGTTCATTAAATTCATTTCCTTCTTAAACTGATTATACTCTTTGGTTGACTAGCAAAAGCAAAGGCATAGTTGGGAACTTTGGAGCTACAATTTTATGCAAATTTAGATCCATAGAATATTTTGATTGGCTATGGGGAAGAACTATGTGAGATGTCTCTGCCTGGGGGAGAAGAGAATGTACTCCCCAGGGTTACACTCCTATTTGTCAGTTACTGACCTAATTAATAAAGTTCTATGCGTATGTGTATCTCTGTATATATGTATGTATATATGTATGTAGTATGTGAGAGAGAAAGAATTTTAAAAAGTATGGATTGCTTTATAAATTCAATTTAAGTTATTAAATTCCTGTTTATCCTATTCACTTAAAAAGTCCATGCTCAAATAACCACATTTTCAAGTCAATAGGTACATTCAATAAGCATGCCCTGTTCCCCAAACATAATTGGATGGATAAGCTAAGCATGAGGATTAAAGAGGTGTTTACTATATTAGCAATTCTGTAGGGAGAAGAGAACAGCTTTTGTTTGTCTGGCTTTGAGTGGCAAGGAAATAGCATGATGTGGTGAGAAGAGTTGTGGACTGGAAGCTAGCTAGGTTACTATGTCTAGTTCTGTGACCCTGAGCAGGTTTTATCTCCATTATACAGATTTGGAGGCTGAGTCTATGATGAATGATGCTTACATTCTTGTACAAAAAAACTAATATGGAAATGTTTTACATGAATCCACATGGATAACCTATATCTGCTTGCTTACCATTTCAGGGAAGGGGGAGGGGAGGGAAGAAGAAAGGAATAGAATTTGAAACTCAAAACTTAAAAAAAGCAAATGTTAAAAAATTGTTTTAATGTAGGATTAGGGGGAAAATAAAATAGATATTAAAAATAATATTTATATTACCTGTTTTACAAGTTTCTGTGAGGCAAGCTCACTATAAATCTTACTATGCTATAGAAAGCTATTGTATTAGAATGAAAGCTGATTTGTTTTTGACTTTCTTTACCCCAATCTAGCACATGGTTTTGCATACGTAAAGGTGAGGGATTTCCATCCCCAAACTCAATTAAAATAAATTCAGAAGGCTCAGATTTCTTTGATTCAATCAAAGGCATAACTTCATAATCAAAGGTATAGATGAGAACAAAATGAGGACGACATTAATCAATTTGGGAGCAGTAGAGTGCTTTGATCACTGGACAAAAATAACTGGCTAACCAAAGCAAAGGTTTTGTTATTGGTGGAAAAGAAGCACAAAGACTCTGCTGAATTGTATTTAAAACAGCAAGCCAGTGCTAGAGTCTGACTGTTCCAGTAGCAGCAGTGGTCAAGGGAATTCCTGTTCTTCCTTCCTCTTCTCTCCATCCTTACCCCTTACCAGGGGAAGAAGAGTTTATGAGCTTCGAAAGGTCAAAAAGATCCGTAGTTCTGGTTGTCATTCATTCCTATGTAAACATCCCTAAAATTGCAATAGCTAATGACAACATTCACATAGGTAGCTTAGATGCAGACTGAAGATAAATTAAACTAAGTAAGAAAAGGCAGAATTAGGCCCTACAAGGGCACTGAACTTCAGAGCCATCAAGATAGTTAGACCTAAGGAAACTCATAAGGGAGAAAAGGAGTTCTGCAGACTACAAATTGTACATTTAAACTTTGGCCACATATGCCTATTCTTCCCAGGAATCTTGTAGTGCAAGGGAACAGTGTGTCCCTAGTCTAGGTGGATATTTTGTACTAACTGTCCTTGTCATACCATATTATTAAATAACTTTCTAAAATTTAACTGTATGGCTAGCTTATAATCAATCAAGATTATAAACTGGATATATAATAGTACTGGAAAACCTCATCCCTTAGAATAATCCATGAAAGGATGAATAATCAGTTCTTTGGTGGGAACATGGCCCACCAATGCAAATACGTATTTGGGAAAGTAGGCTCAGAAGATATGTTATATTTGTAATGGTTCCTTAAATATGTGTTGAACTGATCATATTGACAATAATGCATTTTCCCCCAAAATTTGAGAAGGTTGTATTCTAAAAGATTGTTGTGAAGAGGTTCTAAGTTCCAAACACAGGGGGCACCCTTAGTAGCAGAAAATAATTTCAGATAATTCAATCCTGTGAATTTGAAGCTAAAATAGAACCGCATAACACATTTTCAATTAGACAAACTTAATTAGATGGTAATCAATGGGGAACACACCTGATGGGCAATGGTACTATGAACCCCAGCTAAGTGCTGGGGATATAAATACCAACTGAAGAGAACCCTTTGCTCTCCAGGAAATTGCATTTTATAGATGAGAATCACTTTGCCATACAAGTCATCCTCCCTAAATGAGTTTGATTCAGACTACTTAAGAATCTAGTCACAACTCAAAAGATAAGCTAGGGCATTTCCACAGATCTAGCAGGGGTAGACAGAAAAGAATCTAAAAGCAACTATGGAAAGGCTGAGCTGTTAATTTGAAAATTAACATGTTAATGATAAATGCAGAAATAAGGGGAGCTATTTGCAATGGAGGCTAAAAAGGAGAACCAAAGAGTGGTAATGTTTCACTAATCTCCCAAACTTTTCCCGTTCTGGGCTTCTCTAATCTTAATGATTAATGGAAGTTCTCTTTTAATTAAACAATATTTTATTGATATTTTTATGCCACCTTCTGTTTCCAATGAATTCTTTCCTCCTCACCCTCTAGAGAATCATTTGATATAACAAAAAAATTCAAAAGAGGGGGAAACATAACATTTCAGCACAACTAACTAAACTATCAAATGTCTGTGTACTTTTGACACTCAGTGTGCCATACCCACAGTTCCCCATCCCTGTAAAGAAGGTAGGGGATGACTGAATCAATTACCTAGTTAGTAGAACTCTGGCAGCACAACTCACTAAGATATTATATCTTGATGGAAGCATCCCTAAAGAGCACCTAGCCTGCCTTGCTCAAATTCTCTATTCATCAATCTTCTAATGTTTAATTTGGCAAAGTGAGTACCTTGCAAGAAATGACCTACATCACCTGAAATAAGCACACCCTCTTGGTAGGTAGGTCTAATTTCCTATCACTTTAAAAATCAGTGTCTGTCTGGTAATTACTGGGAGAGTAATGTTATATATATATAGAAAATATATATGTATATATGTATGTATGTTTGTATGTATGCATAAACACAGCATTGTATGTCAATTTCATGATGGCATGATGTTTGCCTGGGTCTGGATATTGGACAATGCTCTCATGCCTTCCCAGTCATCAATGAAGTAAAACAGTTCTATGTGCTTGCTCCCATGCTTTTTAGCATGATGTTTTTAGTCATGTTGTCAAATGCTTTCAATGAAGAGGAACATGGCATCAAAGTCAACTACCATATTGATGGTAAGTTTTTTAATTTGAAAAGGTTACAAGGTAAGACTAAAGTGGAGGGAGTGTTGGTGCATGATTTTCTGTTTGCAGATGACTGTGCACTCAATGCTGCCTGTGAAGCTGAGATGCAACAAAGCAGGGATCAATTCTCTGCTGCCTGTGCTAATTTTGGCCTAATAATTAACACCAAGAAAACACAGGTGCTCCATCAGCCACTAACTACCACACCATCCATACGTGGAACCATCCGTTACAACAAATGGGGAAGTTTTGAATGCTGTGGATAAGGTTGCTTACCTTGGTAGTGTACTTTCCAGGGATGTACACATTGACAATGAGGTTGACATACACATTGCCAGAGTTAGCTCCGTGTTTGGGAGATTCTGAAGAAAAGTTTGGGAGAGAAGAGGTATTAGACTGACTACCAGACTGAAGGTCTACATAGCCATTGTGCTGACCTCATTGTTGTATGCCTCTGAAACATGGACAGTCTACCAGTGCCATGCCAGGAAACTGAATTGCATCCATTTCAACGGTCTCAGGAAGATTCTGAGGTTCACCTGGCAGGATAAGGTACGAGACACTAAGGTCTTTGCTTGAATTAAACTGCCAAGCATTCAAACTATGCTTCTGAGAGTACAAATCTGATAGGCTGGCCACTTTGTTTGAATGCAAAATGTATACTTGCCAAAAAGACTATTTTATGGAGAACTTGCATGGGGCGTGCAATCACATGGTGGTCAGAAGAAGCAATACAAAGACACTCTCAAGGTTTCTCTCAAGAACTTTGGATTTGATTGTGCGACATGGGAAACACTGGTACAGGACCACTCAGCATGGCGAGCCCACATCAGAAAAGATGCTGTGCTCTATGAGCAAAGCAGAATTGAAACAGCACAAAGGAAATATAGGATGCATTGGAGTAACCACCTCAAATCTTCACCCGGACTATCTGTGCCCAATCTATGGTAGAACATTCCGAGCTCATATTGGTCTGATCAGCCACAGTCACACACACTGAAACTTCACTTTATCATGGTGATATCGTTTTGGTCTTCTTCAAGAATGAAGGATTACAACCAGCTCTGTGTGTGTGTGTGTGTGTACATATACACATACACACATATATACATACATATATGTATATATAAAATAATAAAATAAAAATAATTTTAAAAAATAGAGACAGACAGAAAGAAAAATGGAGAGACAGAGACAAAGACAGAGAAAGAAACAGTAAGAGCAAGAGAGACAGAGAGAAAAGAGGAGAGGAGAGGAGAGGAGAGTAGAGGAGAGGAGAGGAGAGGAGAGGAGAGGAGAGGAGAGGAGAGGAGGGGAGGGGAGGGGAGAGGGGAGGGGAGGGGAGGAGAGGAGAGGAGAGGAGAGGAGAGGAGAGGAGAGGAGAGGAGAGGAGGGGAGGGGAGGGGAGAGGGGAGGGGAGGGGAGGAGAGGAGAGGAGAGGAGAGGAGAGGAGAGGAGAGGAGAGGAGAGGAGAGGAGAGCAGAGGAGAGGAGAGCAGAGGAGAGGAGAGGAGAGGAGAGGAGAGGAGAGGAGAGGAGAGGAGAGGAGAGGAGAGGAGAGACAGGGAAGGGGAGGGGAGAGGAGAAATTAACTTTTCTGGCAAGGCCTCATGGTATTTCTGAACCCTTGTAGAGTCAACTGCCTCCTGGATCTAGGCATTAACTTGGGTTTGGTTTTGCTTTGCTTTCAACAGAAAAAATATTCAATTCCATCTACTCTAGTCTGTCAGGATAAGGTCTATGGTTTTAATAAAAAGTACAGTCTTGGACTTGGGAAGGTGCTGGAAAAGCTACTAATTTCTAATGCATTAAAAAAAGTAATAATGACTTTGATTAACAGAGTAATCTTTGAGCTTCTATAAGGAAATGTTCTCTATAAATATATATTTATTGCAAACATGCTGGGTCCATGAGCAAGAAGACTTAAATGTTAGGAGGAGCTTAAAGAGTTAACTCCCCAACTCTTCGATCTTTTACTTATTAACGTGGGGTTATGTTTAGAAATTAGATTCTCTGTGAGAGGTACAACTTATAATTTAAGTACTTTTGCTGTACAACCATTGCAAAGCAATTACATAAAGATTAATTAGCAAATTCCCGAAACAGTAGTAAGCTGCAAAGTAGTTTAATTAAATACCATTATCTCCAAAATCGAGAGTTAATAACAGTTGTAGCATAATGGGGAACAATATGGCAATGGAACATGAAGTTGGAAGGTGGAAAACGTGGCTTTGTACCTCAACACTTGTTTTCTGAGGGCTTTCTCTTCTGTTGTGCTGGTAAATTACTACCCAAGACTTTTTGACCTACTGAGTCCAGAGTTACGCAAAGGAATATCTATCTCTGTGACTTTCATTTACAGTTTCATATGAAGACACTTTTATTTTAGAATCAGTAAGTCACCAGTGAGAAGCCTTTAATCTTCAATATGTTGTAGGTTGTTGGCTTTCATTCTCAAAGAGGATCTCAAAATGGCATCACTCTGCTGGAGTCAAGGTACAATGTGTCCGACTATGGTGATCAGAACAATATGAGCTTGAAAGGCTCTACCACATGTTCAATACAAATATTTTGGTACAAACTTGTGGATTGGACATGTCTAAATTTGCAATCTCATGTTTCTTTTAAACTTCTGCAATTCTGCTTCACTCATAGAGCATGGTGCCTTCTTTGATGAAGAGAAGAAAGAGGGGTGGATGTTAAAAATGAGATGAGGGGATGGAATGGAAATTGACCTTTCCAGATATGAAATTGTGAAATGTAACAATATATCATTAATTTGTACTCTGTTAATTAAGAATCTGTGATAAGTAGATCTAGGTCTAAGCTGCATTAAAACGTTTGGTTTTTTTGATAACTCCAACGATTCTGTGTTCTCATTGATGTGGATACTTACTCCCTCCAATTGTGCAGATTACGACTCATCATTGCCTTCATTCTGTGTTGTTCCATAAATTCTCCACTAAGGGTTGACCCACTACAGTGGAGGCATTCCTCTTGATCTTTTGACATGATGTGGCCATCTGCAGGATGTTCATGGGTTGTCCCTCTCTCGAATTCCATAACCACCTCACCTCCTTTTCAGTCATATATTATATGATGATATAAGATATGATGGAAACCTTTAGGCTACTTCTCCTGTGCAATTCTTCATTTATAATATGTCAGACCTATGCACACTCTTTCCCTTGATACCCCATACCTCCCTATTGCCTTATGGGAGAATTTAATCTTCCAGAAAGTATAACAGACAAAAGATTATAAGACTTGAATCTTTACCAAAAGACTATTCATGTTTTAAAAAAATAGACAAATTTTTGTTGCAAGAAGAAGCTTGTAATTGTTGATAGGAAGAAAGAAAGGAAGAAATGAAGAAAGGAGGGAAGGAAGCAAGGGAGGAAGGGAGGGAGGTAAAGGGAGAAGGAAGGAAGGAAAAGCAATGCATGGTCTCATCAAAGCAATCCATTCTTCCCTCTATTTTCCTTCTACATGGTTCTAGACCCAGTTAATGATGCATCCTCATCTACTTTGTAAGAAATACAGATTATCCTAAAAGTTTTAGTGCAGCTTTAAACATTAAAAACTTTAGAGGCATAAATGCTACTAACTTACAAAAAGTAATATTTAGAAGGTTAATTATTTACATTTTTAAAATATTGATAAGTTTCATATTAAATTCCAATATTACTATCATCACTCTAGTTAATTTTTGAACTTTGTAAAAAATTGTAACTTTGTAAAAAATTCCATCCCTTACTTCTCAGTGACTGAAAGGATCACATTTGTAATGTAAGACTTGTGAAGTTTCAATACGTGCATGACAGCTTTGATATGACCTCACCTCCTGCCAAAATAAAAGTCTAATGGAGATAGATCAGGGGACCAAGATGACCAAACAAGAGGTCTTCCTCTATCCCTTCACTGGTCATGAAACTGTCATCTAAAAAATATTGCATGTGGAATGCATAATGACATAGTGCTTATCTTGCTAAAATTTAAAATTTTAATTTATTATTCAAAATAAAAAAGTACAATGGATATTTAAATAATTAAACTTTCTTTTTTAATTTTTATTTTAATTTCCAAATTTTCTCCCTCCCTTTACTCCTTCCTCACTCATTGAGAAGGAAAGAAAAAGCATACTCATTATACATATGAAGTCATGCAAAGCACTACCAAATATAATTAAACTTTCAAATGATGCTTTTGTAAGCCTCTAGGCTTTATACTTCTAAAATTATTAAAAATTAAAACTGAACTAAGTTTTTGGATACTGTATGCACCAATGAATCAGACTTCGTTGCTGCCCATCTGATCACATATGATAATTTAAACAATATGCATTCTTCATCCCTTTAAGTTTTTCTGAGGGTGCAGGCTAGAATCCATCTAGTGAGGATGGATCTAACTTTGGAAGTTATTGGTACTTGGTACAATTAACAAATGTCATCAACAGAAAGGAGGACCTCGCCACCTAAAGGGAATATCACCTTGAGTTGGTCTCTGGGCTGCATATTCTCCATGACAGGAGCAAATGCCTTTAGTAAGAACACGTCTGCTTCTGTTATGCCTCAATTGATACCAATAGTCAGAAGATTGTCAAACAAAGTTATATCTGCTGTTATATATTTTGAGGAATTTTATATGATTTTACACACCTATGAAGACACCTTGTTAGAGGACAGCCTTTAAGGAGTCTCGCTCCACCAAATCCATTTCTTTTTTATAGTCAGAAAATGATAAACACAAAGGGCCCTTGTATTTTCTATACCTTTCAGTCATTTGTGTAAGTTGAAGATGGGTCTGCGGTAAAAATACTGTTTGTGAAAGCCTACCTATTCACTTCTCATCTCCCTGATATGTGTGGAGATTATACTCATAAAGATTTTATTGAGATGGGAAAGTAGGCATATGGATCGGTAGTTACTGATTTTTCTCAGTTGCTTTTCTTGCTATAAATGAAACTGAGAGACCAAAAAGGAAGTTGCAGCTCATTGAAAGGGTGGCTCACATTTTCTTCTGAGACAGAGTTTCTACTAGCATTGACTTTATGGTGTGTCCAAAGACAAAAGGAAACAGCATTTCATGGGACACTTGTTCATTTAGCATTGCAGTGCCCATGATGGGTACTTGTAAACGATGACTGTGAAGACATTTGTACTTTACCCACCAACATATGTTGGAGAGATGAGGAGATAAAGAAATTCAATGCAGAACTCAATAAGGTCCTCTGAATCAAATAGATGTGTATTCAAACTTGGGGACTTCAATGAAAAGGTGGAAATAGGATCACCAAAAAATGATGGAAAACATTAGGTGGGTCAAGGAATAGAACACTGGTCTTGAAGTCAGGAAACCTGAGTTCTAATCTTGCCTCGGACATTTATTAGTTGCATAACCTTAGGCAATTCATGTTACCTCTCTCACATTCAATTTCTCATCTGTAAAATGATGAAAGCACCTACTTCACATGGTTCTTGTGATGATCAAATGAGACAGCATATTTAAAGCATCTGGAAAACTTTAAAGCATAAAATATGCTAACCATTATTATTAATAGTATAAAACACAGATCAGGAGTAAGAAACAAGAGACCAAGAGCTTGTAGACAATGCAGAAGCTTCATGCCTGTACGTGATGAATACTTCCTTTAAGAAGCAACCTAGTAAGCACTAGACATGGCGAGTACTATATAAGTTCACACACACGAAACAAATTAATACATGCTAGAAAGGAAATAACAAACAATCAACGTGGGAGTCCTTCCTGGTCAGCGATTTATATAAGGAGAGACTGTTGATTTCTTGGAGTCAAAATCAAAATCAGTACCAAACTAGTAGAGTAAATATGATAAGAAGATACAAATAATATAAGAAATGGCTCCAATTTCATACATTTAAACAAATTGTAAATATCCAAGAAATGGGAAATAGATTAAAAAGATATTTATCAATATGTTCTATTAGCATTTCCTAAGGAACTTTAACAAATATAAGTCAATTGCTCTATGAGGAGACCAAAAGACCCTAAAAGGCTTTTTCACCAGAAATCATTTGGTCTCTGAAAAAAATGGAGAGTTATGACCCACAAAAGGACACATCATTTTAGAACATGCACTTGTTTGTGAAATATTATAGAAGAGGATGGTAGAAGTCTGTAAGCAACATTATAAGAAACAATTAAAAAAAAAGCTTGCAAAAATTTGGTAATACACCCAATTAAGCTAGAAAATCTTGAAAGCATAAAGATGACCAAACAAAGAAAAGCTTTTATCAAGGTTACTATCATTGGGTCTACATCTCTTCATCAATGGCAGTGAAATGGCCACGTTTGGACACTAAACATCACAGCCTTTGATCTGCCACATGAGGAAATAGAAATGGCTTTAAAGAAAGCAAAGATGGGAGGAGGGCCAGGACTAGATCAAGTCTACAGCCTCCTGGAGGTAACATAGTGTTAAGGACACCGAAGGTTTTATTTCAAAATACCTGAAATCAGAGTTAGCAAATATTTGGGGGGAAAAACATAGCCTTGCAAGTAGTAGGCAATGAAGGAGTAAGTGCTGAATTTGATTGAAATTATTTTTCTTACAACAAGGCTTCAAGGATTCACAATTTTATTGGCATTAGTACTCCCTCTTAACCAATATAGGTTTCAACTGCTCTTTATTTAAATAAGTGTTTTCTATAAATTGTTGTAAATGAAAAAACAAACATATCACCTGGGGGCTAAGTTTCTGGTGAGGGGTCCCTTCAAAGTTAGCTAAGTTCTTGGACTGCCGATATATTATTCATCACTAAATCCATCATTAAAGTCTTTGCAGTTACTAAGATCTGCCCGGGGTTTTTGTTCCATTGGCATAGCCTCAACTCCATGTCCTGATGAAGTCAAGGTCAGATTATGATGAAGAGCTTTAAAGGCCAAAAGCAAAAGTTTGTACTTTTTCCAAGACACAATGAGGAAGGTTCTTGAGCAGTGAAGTGACATGGTCAGATTTGTGCTTAAGAATATCAATATGGGAGCTATACAGAGGAGCGATGTCCAATTCAAATAGAAACAATGGCCACTAAATCATATAGAAGGATCCTTTATTGACTTAGAAAATGACACATATTTACATGTTCCTTTTAAAAATTAATATATCAACATATTATTGTCAGAAAAGAACTATATTTTAATCTGGTTTGGACCACTCTCTAGAGTGTTGTGTGGACCGTAATCTGCTGGCTTCTTATTTGATATCTCCATTGTAAAGTTGGATTGGAGAGGGGGAGAGATTGGAAATGGGAAAGCCTATTAGGAAACTATTACAATAGTCCAGGTGATAAATGATAAGTCCTGAATTAGTGTGATTGTGATGGTGCAAGAAGAGAAGATGGATACAAGAAATGGAATAGGGGTGGCGTTGGAAAAAGGAAGAATGAAGTTGGGGATTTCGGAGTAATCCAGCTATGTTTCTTCAACAATAGTCATCATCAGACTTGTCATTAGTTTGGACAAATCTTGCCTCCAGTCAGTCTGAATCAGTGAGATGTGACTTATTCACATTTGGAAATAGAAAAATATCCAACTTGGGCAGGAAACCACTCAGTCTTTCTCAAAGGACTTTCCCCCACAATGCTCTTCTTTCCTCCAGCTTGTCAAAAGCTATCCTAGGTACATGACAAGGTATGCTGGTCTTGAAATCACCTCTATAAATAGGAAGCTAGAGTATGTTCTATTTAATCAATTTTTTAAAATCCCCATTAAGGGATGTGATTGAGTTAGATTGCCTGCATTAGGTATGGATTATCATATCATTAGTGTCACCGATTCCACATATATAGAGGAGGACAAACAAAACATATACACTTTATAGCCATGTTACATGAATATCGATTGTCCCGTGCTCTTCATTCACAGCCTTGGGAATATAAGAGTCATGTATCCAAGGATCTCTTAATGGTCTTGAAAGGTAGTCTGGTACAGTGGAAAGGTATTGGCTCTGGAGTCAGAGGACCTGGGTTCAAATGCTATTTCTCTTCACTTACTACCTGTGTGACTCTAGGCAAGTCATTTAACCTCTATGAATGTCAGTTAACCAGGAGACCTGGGTTCAAACATCACCTCTAACTCTACCTGTATGTTGCGGGTCAAGTCATTTAACTTCCTTGAGACTATATTTCCTCACATGTAAAATGATAAGGAAGGATTAGATGCTTTCTGAGGTCCTTTTTGACTTGAAATTTTTGATTCTATAAAGTCTAATTATAACTATACTGGACATACTTAAATATTTTTAACGAATATATATACATATATATCTTTATTACTTTTGTCATCAGTAGAAATACACATGTAACATAAATAGGGTTGGGACTAGATCCCTGATTCCACTGGTGTAGGGAAGTCCTTCTACCAAATTAGATTGAAACCTTCCCTTCCACTCACAGCTATAGTTGTCTAAAGCACTGCAAAGTTAAGTGACTTGCCCCAGATTGCACAGAGGTTTAACATGAACCCACATATTCCTGGTTTCAAGACAGAGGCTCCAACTACACCAAATTGCCTCTCATGATATTAATGATAAAACAGCAACTATTACTATTACTACTACTACTACTACTACTACTACTACTACTACTACTACTACCACTACTACTACTACCACTACCGTTACACTACTACAACCACTACTACCACTAATAATAATTAGAGAGACAGTACAGTCTAGTGTATAAAAAGCAGGCTTTGGAGTTGGGAAGACCTGAATTCAAATTCTGCCTTTGATATTATACTGTTTATGTGACCCTGAGTCAATAATTTAATCTCATGACTCTAAGGTTGTAAGTTAAAGAACAATTGCTGATCTACGTTAGTGGAGAGAGTTTTCTTACCAGGAATTACTTAAACTAATGAAATCATAGGCCTAGATAGTAAGCAGATAAATACATAGATACATCTATAAATTGATAAAATTGGCATTTATTTAGCACTTGGAGGTTTACAAAGTTCTGTACACACATTTTCCCACTGGATCCTTACAACAACCTCATTAACCACTTGGCTCTGATCTTTATGATCCAAAAATCATTCTCTTTGCAAGGAAAGAAAATTTTTTTTAAAAAAAGCAAAATCCAGATAAAATTTGAGTGTCTTTGCCTTCTGTTCATTGACAGTTATCATCACCCCATCAGTCTAAGATAGGTTCCCTTTTTTTCTTGGAACTTCATTTTTTTCCAATGTATAATAAGGTCTAGGACTTGGCAAGGACCTTCAAGGTTATCTAATCCATCCCCATTATTTTCTAGATGAGGTTCAGGGACTTAGGTAAAAGGAGGAAGAATACTGATCAATGGGAGAGCATTTCACAGAAGGCAGCTAGAATACTGAGGAGACTGGAAGCTGTGTCCTTGGGAACTGGTTAAAGGAACTGGGATATTTTGCCTTGAGAATGAGAGTCTTGATGGTTAGGGGAATGGGAGGATGATAACTGTCCCGGAATGTGAAAATCAGTCTTGTAGTATGCAAGGATTCAACTGATTCTGCTTGGCCCTGGAAGGTAGTGGTAGGAGTGATGGATGAATGTTACAGAGGGGTAGATTTAGAATTGATACAAGGAAAGTTTCCTAACAACTAGACCTGTCCTAACATTCACAGGAGAAAAGAAACTGATGAAGAAGGGAGAGTCTGCAGTAGTTATAAAGAATCTGTGGTCCTTGTTATGCACTAGGGCTTTAAAAACAAGACTGTTGACTAGTTGATTTGGTACTGCAAAAGGAAGACAGGGAATAATTTGTTCACACGAATTCAGAAAGAATAGTGGCTCCCACAGCAGAGGGTTGCATATTAGGACCAGATACCATTACCTGAGGTAAGCTTTAAGAACATAGAAAGCAGGGCATGGATTAATGGAAAAGATCAGCCAAGGACATAGATGCTATGGTGGTAAAATAGGAGTTCCATATGATGTCATCAGTCTGAGGTTCTTAACCTTTTTATGCCATGAACCTCCTAGACAGTCTAGTGAATCCCTTCTATGAGCCCCTTCTCTTCTTAAATGCATAGAATAAAATTCACAGGATTATAAATGAAACCAATATACTGAAACACATTTATCATTTTTTAAAAAACAAGCTCACAGAGCCTACCTTCAATCCCTATGTTAAGGGAACCCTAAATGCTCTCTTCTCTTCCTGTCACCATCTGTCCCAAGCTGGCGTCCTGACTTGCCCAAGGGGCAGTGTTTTATTTCACAATGAGAGATGAATCTTATTTCCTGGAATTCTCTGGGCTCCTCTTATTGTCATTCAGTCAACAAGCATTTATTAAATGCTTATTGCAGGCCAGGCACTTTTCTAAGCACTGAGGACACAAAGAATGGTTCTACAATCCCTGCTCTCAAGAAGCTCCCATCCAACGGAAAAGAAAACATGCAAACAACTATGTATTTGCAAGATGTATACGGGAGCAACGAGGGTAACCCTAAAAGGAAGAAGGAAAGGCCTTGAGTCAAGTCATAAAAGAATCAGAGAAATGAAGAGATAGTAGAGAAGGGGCAGAGCATTGCCAGGTTAAGGACAGCGGGTACAAAGGAGCAGTGATGAGTGTGAGGAACATCAAGGAAGCCTGTATGTCTGCATTGTACATTGGTGGTGGGAAAGAATAAACATACCAGAAAAGTAGGAAGGCGTCAGGTTGTAAAGGACTTTAAAGGCCAAATTACAGTTTATATTTGATCCTGGAGGTAACAAGGAAGGGGAAAGCAGGAAGGATGAGAGCACATCTGAGTTGTGACATCTGCCTCATGGCCATGATGGCTCATCCTCCTCTCCCCCATCACAACTCACCTCAGGAATGGATCTGAGATCAGAGGAATTTTAAGAGGAGTCTGCATGTGGGGGATTAAGTGTCAGAGTGGGAAAAAGATGGAGAGCCAAGATTAGAAGAACTGAAAGCCAAGTTCAGTTTTGTTCAGAATACAAGAGACTTAAAGCCCTTCTCAGTGCAATAGCTGCAACCTAGCCCATTGTTGGCTGATGTATCTTCAATGGTGCTAGGCAGACAGACTATGAAATTATACAGTGTGTGTGTGTCTGTGTCTGTGTTCAGAAAATTCTATTTCAGACTAGAAGCTTTTCAAGGGCCATATCTGGTTAGCCAAATCTCTAGAGCCACATGCAGAGGCTTTGACACTATATGGAACCTCTATCCTACCCTGGGAGGTAACTACTTAGCTCTATCCACCCCACCCAATCAGTCCAGCATCAGATGGGTGCAATCCTCATCCCTGAGCCCTGGGTGGTGATGCTGAGCCCGCTCAACTCGAAAGTGTGGCCAGCAGATGGCGACAGACACAACAGAGAAAACTTGCTCCGTTTGGGGAAATTTAAAACTATTTCCGAAAATTTTAGGAATTGAGAAAATTGTCTGAAAGATGAAATTTGCTAGGGATGTGGGGAAGGACTCAAACAAGAGGCTCCTTATATAGGACAAAAGTCTATAGCAGAGCTATAGAGCAAAGGCTAAAGACCAGAGCAAGGAGATATCTACCCTAGATCCAAGAGAGAAGACTCAGATTCCATCTGGCTCCTGGGCTACATTGCTGTCCTGAAGGACGTAGCCACCAGCCATCAGAATCATTCCTCTTTTTACCTAGTCAGTTCCATTGTTTATAGGATCCTGGCCCTATTACTCAGCCTGGCATTTAAAGCTTTCTGCAACCACCCCCTTTTGGGGGTGGCGGGGAGAGAATCTTTCCTATTTTTATTTCTCACTACTCCCCAGCATATAGTCTATCCCTCTACCTGACTGCTCTGCTCTCTGTTACCCAACTACACTTTGCAGGGTACCACTTTTCTGCCAGATTTCCATTCATATCCAGCCTCTGGTTCTTACTACCTGTGTGAGCTATAGCAAATCATTTCACCTCCCTAAGTACTTCATCTATTAAAATAATCAATAAACATTTATTAAGCTCCTACTACATGCCAGGCACTGTACTAAGTGCTAGGGATACAAAAAGAAGCAAATGACAGTCCCTGCCTTCAAGGAATTTACAATCTAAAGAGGAGTTTAAGAAATAAGAATATTATACTAAGGTATCCTCTGAGATCTCTTTCAGCTCTCAACCTGTGATCCTATCAATGTTTCTACAGTCTCTGTGTCCTTTACTTCTCCATCAGACATGGAATGTTCTCCTCTTCTCTCTCCTCCTCCTTGCATCTTACCGATTCTTTAAGCCTGAGCTAAGTCCCGCATTTTCTGAAGGAAGCATTTTCTGAACTGAGGCCTTTCTTCCATGTGGGACTTAACAGAGATTCAGAGAACTTTAAAGTTTTAAGGAAACTTAGGGATGATGTCATCCAAAGCCTTCATTTGACAGACAAGGAAACTGAGACCTAGAGAGGGGAAGATACTTATCCAGTGTCACACAATGAGTTAGTGACACATCATGGGTTGGATTATAGGCTCCCTGAATGCCAATTACAAGGCCTTTCCACTGAACCCTTAGAGTTCTCATTATCTTTCTTCTTAGATCAGAAATACATGAAAAGATAACTGTCTCCTAAATAGATGCTAAACTCCCTGAGGGCAGAGTCTGCCCCTTCTTTTCACATATCTATCTCAGCACCTAGTCCAGAGCTGTATACATAATGGATATTCAGTATGCTAGCTGAACCCCACTTTCTGACCCCCTTCCCCAAACACATACATGCACATGTGGGAGGGGAGTAGGGAATCTGTCAAATAAATGTTCTGAAATATCCTGAGAATGAATGAAAATCACTAATCACAGCCCTTTGCCCAACATTGAACTGAGCAAGTCCCTAAACCCAAGGAGCTGATTCTATAAATATGGAGTCACTTTAACGTATGACAGATCTTCATACGCAGAAAGGAATCAGCTGCATACAAGGCGAAATGATCAAAGGGACCCAAAAATGAATTTTGTATTGAACTCAAAGTGACTCTGAAACTGTCATTCTGGGATTACACAGCCCAGCAGGAGAAGAACCTTGGGCTTCAGGATTTCATTTGATTTTTCATATATAAACTTTATCCACAAAGAGAAGGACATCCCCTGGGATCTGCAGGTAGGGATGAACAAAGGACAGCATACCTAATGAGGAGAGACTGGCAGCAATATCTTCCCAAAAGAAGTTGATCACACTAAGTCTAGATCATCCCACCTCCCTGAGATGATCAAATCATGCCCAAGACAGAGTTTTTCCTGAGAGGCTGCAGAATGGATTTTGATTGACAAGGGAAGAGGTTTCTCTTGAGCTCTATGTTAAGGTAGGGTTGTGGTCAGTGAGAAGAAATGGGAAAACAAGCCTGAATGATGGCACAGAGGTGCATTAAAAAGTGGCCAGGGAACCACATGCCTTTGTAGAAGCAAGGGGGCCACAGATGTGACGCATTGCACATATCTTTAGACTTTTTAATGCATTGATTTGTTTTACTGATTTTTTTCTCTATTTTCTTTAAAAAATATTATTTGTCATATAGGATGGCTCTCTGGGAGGGGGAAAGGAAAAACTTCCAACATGACCTTGACCTTCACTTGACTATTTCAGAGACTTTGTTTACCTATTTCCAAAACAGGTCCCTGATTTCTACCCTACAAATATGATAGAAAGGGTGGCTATCAGGAACAATTGAGATAATGGATATGAAAATTTAAAGCCATATAAATGTGAAAAGGATCATTATTCCAGTGCTTCTTGGAGGGATTTAATTAAGTATATAAGCATGAGAAATGCATCAGCCTACCTACCTCTATATTCTCACTCTGATTATGCCACTGTGGGATGGTTTATGGGAGAATAGAAAGCTTACTTTCTGTTATAATGTCCTCAAATGACTTTTCTCTAAACCCCAACTTTCTGTCTTTCTTGGAATAACTATTTTCCTACGATCAAGGAATAAAAAACACTAGGAATCACCCTTAACAACTCACCAGTTCAATTCCTATCCTTCACTTCTTTCTACCTGCAAGTCCTACTCAGATACTAAATATGAATCTATATCATAAGTTGAGTTAGAAAGGCCCTTAGGGAGCTCCTAGTTCAATTCCTTCATTGTAGAGATGGGGAAATCAAGGTTCACAGATGAAAAGTGACTTTCTCATGGAAACAAAGTAAGTTAATCACATAAATCCCTTATTATTTTCTGCTATGGATCCTTCCCACCCCTGTGTGATCTGCAGATTTGATAAACATGATTTCTAGGACTTTATCCAAATCACTGATAAAAATATGAAGCAGTATATAACCAAGCATAAATGCCTGAGACATTCTGCTTCCAGGCTGACATGGAAACATCACTGACTAGCCTTTGCTTCTAGTCATTCAAAAGAAGCCTTGTCATAAAAGGAAGAAAGTACTAGCTTGCCAGTCAGAGGACCTGGGTTCAAATCTTACCTCTGGATGCTGACTATTTGGATGGCCTTGAGGAAGTCATTTAATCTCCTTGGACTCAGTATCCTCATCTATAAAATGAACAGATTGGATAATTGATCTCTGAGGTCCTTTCCAGCTTTGGACTTGTGATCTTATGACCACAAATGAGTTATATCTAATTTTGTTATCAGCAACCCCACACATCTTAATCTTTTCCCCAAGAATATTGTTGTTATTCAGTCATTCAGTCATATCCAAGTCTTCATGTTCCCAAGGATGGGAAGCATGCCAGATCCTTCTATCTTCTTCTATGTCTCAAAGTCTGTCCAAGCTCCTATTTGTTGCTTCTATGATACTATCCATCTCATCCTTTGCTGTCCCCTCTCCTTTTGCCTTCAATCTTTCCCTACATCAGAATCTTTTCCAGTGAGTCTTGTCATCTCATGATATAGACAAAATATTTAAGCTTCAGTTTCAGTACTGCCCTTCCAGTGAATATAGAAATATTATCAAAGACTTTGCTATCTACAACACTCTTGTGATATCTACCAGTAGAGTAACCCTATCAAAGAAGAAAAACAGGTTAGGCTGGTATCATCTGTTCTTGGGAAAGCCATGCTAGTTCCTGATAATCACTACTTTCTTTTCTAAATATTTACTAACATTCTCTTTAGTAACATATTCTAGAATTTTATGAGGAATTGAATTCAAGTTAACTGGCTTAGTGTTTACATATTCCATTCTATTTCCTTTTTTTCCTGAAAGCATTAAAATATATTCCCTTCTCAAACCTGATTCTCCATCACATTCAAAATATAACTGACAGTTCCTAAGCAATCATGTCTGCCAGTTCTTTTAATACCGAAGGACACAATTCATCTGGGACAAGTGGCTTCAACTTAGTTAGTCTAGCTAGGCACTTTCTGTCTCCTTTCTTATCTTTAGTATCAGCTTCCTAATTAACCAGTTTTGTTCTGTTCTCTCCAGGACAGATATCATTTTCCTTGGCAAAGAAGCCAGGCTCAAAAGCTATAATTTAGCAGCTCTTCCTTCTCCATCATCAGTTATCATCATCACATCTACTGAGACTAACTATTCCAAATTTTTATCAGTGACACAATGGATTCCATAGATGGCAGGCTCATCAGATGTATAGATGACACAAAGCTGGAAGGGGAAACTAACATATTGGATGATAGAGTCAGAATACAAAAAAATCTCAATATACTAGAACAATGGACAAATCATGGGACTACCAGTGAGATAAAACTCAATAGGGTTTTCGTGTTTAAGGAATTAACTGTCCAAATACAAGATGGGGAAGGTGAGGCTAGACAGCAATCACATGAAAGCTTTCTAAAAATTTTAATCCAATGCAAATTCAACATGAGTCAACAATGTGAGGTGGGAGCCAAAAAAAAAAGCTAACATGATCATATGTTGCATTAATAGAGTATAGCAGCCAAAATGAGAGAGGCAAGAATTCTACTATGCTACATCCTGGCCAGTCACATCAGGAATATTGTCTTCCCTTCAGAGTCTTACATTTTAGCAAGGACATTAACAAACTTCTGAGTATCCAGAGAACGAGACACCTCATATTCCATATGATTAAGGAAGTAAAGGTGATTAGCCTGGAGAAGCAAACACTTGAGAAAGTCATGATATTTGGCTGTCTGAGTATTTGGAGGACTGTGAGATGAAAGAAGGACTGAAATTATTCTCCTTGTTCCCAGAAAGGAGAGATAGAATTTATGTGTGGTAGTAGCAGAGAAGCAGATTTCAGTTCAATATAAAGAAATTTTTTTGTTTTATTTTTTTAAAGAAACATTTTTAATCAAATGTCCAAAAGTAGGCTGGGCAGCCTTGGGCAGTGGTGACACCTTTTTCACTACTGAATGTCTTTAAGTAGAGGGTGAATAACAAGTACAAATTGTTGGGGACATTTGTTTAGGTATGATCATCTCTAAAGTTCCTTCTAAGTTAGGGGCTTGATCCTTTGTAACTAATTTTATGATCCCAGTTCAGTGATTTAGGATGGAAGATGATAGGGACTTATTTATCTTAGCCAACAGCTCTGTGTGTGTGTATGTGTGTGTGTTTCCTTAAGAAAGAAGTTACTTTTAAGTGATTCTTTCTTTTCGTGGGCAGGGGATGAGGAGGAGAAGGATGTCAGGCAGGGGGTTGCTTTTCTATTCTCTTGACAAGTTCCTACAGACTTCATTTAAACACCCATAGACATTTCTAGGTGCATGATATTTAGAAAGAAAAAGGTTTCCTTGAGGCTGACATCCAGGGCAGCACAATAATTAAAAGAAAAAAAATCAACAATCTCCAGAGTGACTTTTATATACAGTAGTACTGACACTAATAGCAAAGACCTCTTTGTGCCTTGGCTTCCAGATCTTTCTCTTTTTTAAAAAAGAAAATAATATATTTCTGTGAATGAATATTATATTCAGGACAAGGTCATAGGGGTGACTTTGAGCTGTGACTATCAGAGAAGAAATTACTACAGAATAGATTTTGAACTCAGTTTCCAGCCATTTGACTCAAATTCCAAACCAAAATTTCATCCATTGCCCAGGCTTTAGAGAATCAAATGTTCAGTTATTTTTTCAATCAAAGTGAAAAATGAAAAATGGCACTAACCATTTCAATGTCTCTCACTTTAAACAAACCCAACATGTGAACATTTCAAGTGAAATTTCATTAATGCTGGAAGGAACATTCGAAATCATTGAATCCAAGCCCCTCATTTTATAGATGTGGAAATGGACCAGATTTATCCTCCTAAAATAAAACAAAAAAAAAAATTACATTTAGGAGACCCTTTCAAAAAAAAGATTCTTTATAGATTCCTTTAAAAAGTAAGAACTTGTGATGAATTTGAAATAGGATTCAATTTATTTTCAAAAATTGATTTATGCTCAACCTATTCAGGAAAACATCTGTAAGCTGATCAATCTGCAGCATGGGAAATTTATTCTAGACCAAATGGAGGTATCCTCGGGTCTCTACCTCCATTTTCCCTTAGTGAGTAATAGACAATAAATTTATTTTTAACATTCAGCATTTCTTGTACATCACTTAGAAGGGATATAGCCCTTGAACATTGTTGTTTAATTTTCATTCCCAAAGACTATATTTCTGAAACATGTTGATTTTAAGGGAAGAGGAATGCAGAAAGGACTGTGTAATATAGAGAAAAGAGGACTATATTTGAAGTTAGGACACCTAGGTTCAAATCTTGATCTTAGAACTTATAGTACCATTCTCCATATAACTTTGGTGTGTGCATCTGAGTTTGATAGAAAATAAAGTTAATAATGCTAAGCACCTGTTGTATGATCACTTATATTGAAAACATGATGAGATACACAGAGAAGTATAAGGTACAGCCCCTATTGTCAAGAAGTTTGCACATCTGCAAGGTTCATTAACAATACAGTTTTAAATACATATATCTTATCTCCCCCTCAATAGACTAAATGCCATAAATGGTATTTAAAAAAACCATAATTTCTAAGGGGAGGGAGACTTCAGCATAGGCAGAAAGGGTCAAGGAATGACTTTGTAGAGAGGTTGAGTAGACAGCTAGGTTAGAAAAGCAGATGCCAGATCTAAAGAGCATCGATTTTAGTAGGCAAGGCATTTAACCACAGAAATTTTTCTTTTTTTTTAGTAGAAGAATGACATCATGGGAGTAGTGCAGTGGGAAGACTAACTTAGTAGCCTATGTAGAATAGATTGAAAGAAGGAAGAGAACTGAGAGGGAATTGCAGTGCAGCGGTGTAAGTCACAAAATCGTGGGACCTCAGAGTTGGAAGGGACTTAGGAGACCATCTAGTCTAAGCTCTACCTGAACTGGAATCTTCTTTCCACTACCTCTGAGACATAATGTGAACCTGAACTGTAATGGTGGCACCAAGAAGGGAAACAAGGGAATGGAAGACATTAGAAGAAATCAACAAGACAATGTCTGACTAATTGAATGTCCCATGCCAAGGAGAAGGAAAGCGAAAAAAGTCAAAAATAAATGCAGTTTCCATCATGGGGAGGATGAAAAGTCAGCCCAGGGAACTTTAGTAGGCAAAGAGGTGTTTGTTTGATTTGCTGAGTACAAATGCTTAATAAATACTTATTGATCTTGGACCTTGAGAGAACAAAGGTGATGTCTATGTTTTTAGACATCCTCATTAATTTTCACATAAGTAAACAAAAGTCTGAAACAGCCTAGTCCCGTGATCCCTTCAAATGTCTGGATTTTTTCACACTTTTTTTCCTTCAAGGGCAGAAATGAAATACATAAAAAGGAATCAACATATGTTAGCAAGATTGCAAGTTTGTGAGCATGATCTAGGAGAAGCACTAAGGACCCACAAATTAAAACAGAAAATGGACATTTTAAACATACAGTAAATGTGATGAATGAATGAATAGTGACTGTAGTACTTTCTATAGAGTTCTCAACCTTGCAAAGTGTTTCCCTCAAAGTTATCCGGTGAGATAGGAAACACAAGTGTCATTAAGCCCAGTTTCATTAATGAGGAAACCAAGGCTCAGAAAATCTTGCCCAAAGTCACACAGAGAGTATTAGAGTCAGAATTTGAACCCTAACTCCAAATCCAGCATTTTTTCACTATGCCTTGCTGAAGAATCACAGAAGCTCCGAGTTGGAAGCAATTTAGTCCAAACCACATGTGAA
The DNA here is from genome assembly GCF_028372415.1 of Notamacropus eugenii. Taxonomy (NCBI): domain Eukaryota; kingdom Metazoa; phylum Chordata; class Mammalia; order Diprotodontia; family Macropodidae; genus Notamacropus; species Notamacropus eugenii. Next base: position 460,024,581 of record NC_092872.1, on the reverse strand, counting down.
TGAGAATCCCCTCTGTAACATAACCAATGGGAGGACATTGAGACTGTGCTTGGAAACATTCAGTGTGACAGAAAACCACTCCCTTCTAAGACAGTCCATTCTATTTGGGAATTGTTTGGAGAAAGTATGAGGTTTCTACTCAACAAAGGATAAAGTTTGTTCTGAGAGTCAAGATAGCTGAAAAGTTAACTCAAAGAAAGTCTAGATGAATTGAGTGATAGAAACATAAAAGCTTAAGGGGAACTTTGGAATCTCTATGATGTTGAGAGTAAACTAATCAACCAGTTATGAGAGCTTTAATATTTCTCTTAAGATATATTACTATTATACCAAACTGTGTCAACATACAGATGGATGAATGGATGGATAAATAGGGAAAAAATGTATAGTACTGAAAGTTAAATGAAACCTGAAGAAAGAAACTGGAAGAAATAGTAAATCAATAGGATGACAGATCAAAGTTGGGATCCAAAAAGATATTGAGAGGCTAAATCAGCTGAAAGAATATAATAACAATAATAAATATTATTTAGAATTTACAGAATACTTTAAGTTTTGGCAAAGTTCTTCATATATTTTGTCTCATCTAATCCTCACAATAATCCTGTGAGGTAGAAGCTATTATTACCCTCATTTTACAGATGAAGAAATAGGTGGAGAGCAGTTAAGTGACTGGCCCAGGGTCAAACAACCAGCAAATATCGGAGGCAGGATTGGAAGTCAGCCCTTCCCAACTCCAAGTTCAATGCTCTATCCACTTCACCACCCAGCTGTTTAAATCTGAGAGAGGGATAAAAGCTTAGGGGGGAGCAGAGAATGTTTGTGGTGTTGAAAGTAAACTAATCAGACAGCCAGCAGGTTTAACATTTCTCTTAAGATAGATTACTGTTGCCCAGCACTGTGTCAAAGTATGGATGGATGGAGAGATGGATGGATGAACAGGAAAATATATATAATACTAAAAGTTAGATAAAACTCAAAGAAACTTGAAGAAATTGTTAATCAGTAGAATGATATTCAAGTTTATATTGAATATTTGGATATAGATGTTGTCTGCCTTCCAAATCTATATCATTTCTGCACATATGCTTCATCCCTAGTTCATCCCTAGGAATCCATTCTATGTACCGGTAGCCTTCCTCTCTTTCCATTGACATTGTGAAAGTAACAGTGAAACACACTAGCTGTCCATCGATCATCCTTTATTCTAGTCATGTGACCAGCCCATCGTATTTTCCTGCCGTCCATTTCTTGGATGATCTACTTTATCCTGTCTCTTCTTCATAATTCCTTATTTGCTAAGTGTTACATCCTGCCCTCGTTTACCATGTACCTCTCTATTGCCCTTTGAGTGATACTCATTTTTTATTCTTTGGAGATTGGTGTTACCTGACTCACAATCTAACTGGAGGGTTTTACACTTATGCCTATTATATTTCATCTAGATCCCGCTGCAACTTAAATGAAACATAACTGGGATAAATGTAAAGTCCTATGGTTGATTTTTAAAAATCAACTATACATATACAGCTTGGCTGGACAATAGCTCCTGTGGAAAATATTTGGGAATTTTATTTGCTTACAAGATGGATATGAAGTAAGAGCATAATATGATAATCAAAAATAAAAAAATTCATAAATTGAATCAGGTTTAGGACATCTTGATAAGCATGAAGAAAAGAAGAATGGAGGGACTAGTCCCAATTTATTTTGTCTCAGTCAGAACACATATAGTGTGCCACATTTTAGGAAGGATATTGACAAACATGAAGGGGATGGCAATCAGGAGGGTGAGAGTACAGGAAACTATACCAGATGAGAATCAGTTGAAAGAGTTAGGATACACAGCCTGGGGAAGATAAGATTTAAGAGTGGACATGGTTGCTGTCTTCAAATATTTAAGGGCTGTCATGCAGAAGAAGATTAAACTTGACCCTAGGGCACAGAATGAGCAATGGAAACCATGAGTAGAAGTTGTGGAAAGGTAAATTTTAAAGCTCCTTATAAAAAAAAATTCTAGCACATTTGTTGTTATTATTCAGTCATGTCTAACTCTTGGTGATCCCATTTGGGGGTCTTCTTGGCAAAGATGCTAAAGTGTTTTGCCATTTCCTTCTTCAGTTTATTTTACAGATGAGGAAACTGAGGCAAACAGGGTCACACAAATGGTAAGTGTCTGAGGTCAAATTTGAACTCAGGAAAATGAGTTTCTCTGACTTCAGGTCAGGTACTCTATCCACTGAGTAACCTAGCTGTCCAACCACAACAACAAATAAGGAAAGGCGAAACTCTTAGCAAATAATCATCCACAAATGGAATGGGCTGCCTTAGAAAGTAATGAGAGAACTGCACCAGGAGACTGGACAACCACTTCTCAATGCCATTCAAACAAACAGAACTGAAGAAAGAATTCACTTCAGGTACAGGAGACTCCTTTAGCAAATGAACAAGGTGGCAGATGGAATGTCAACAGTTTTGCTGGAATATGTAATTAATGAGAATAATGTGAAAGAAGGCTAGAAATGTAGACAAGAACAGAATGGTGGAGGCCCTTAAAAACCATGCTAAGAAATTTATGTTTTATCCCACAAACAAGAGGGACCCACAGAAAGTGTTTAATCAGTGGAATAACATGGTCACACCTGTGTTTTAGGGAGACCCTGAAGGCAGGTTTTGGGAGGACTGATGGGAAAGAGAAGAAACTGGAAGCAGAGAGGTTAATTAGGAAACTACTTCAGTCATGTGTCTGGGAGGCAATGAGAACCCAAATGATGGTAGTGGATGTGTGAATGGAGAGAAGGGGAGCAATTCAAGAGAGGTTGTCAAAGTAAAATTATAACAAGACTCCACAACTGATTCAATACATGGTGGGAGAGAGAGGGAAAAATTAGGAGTTAAGGATGATTCTATTATTACAAAACTGAATGTCTGGGAGGATGACAGTGCCCATGAAAATAATAAAGAGGAAAGGTGATTTCTTTTTGGCACAATAGAATAAGAGATGATTAGAGCATATTTTTGTTTAGTTGTTTGTCTGGGGTTTTGCATCTTCCTAACATATAGGCTTCATTCACATTATTGCTTGTTCTGCATGGATCATGTCTCTCATATGTAAAGATTCTATCAGAGAGGCCAAAGGCCAGGTTTTAGTAACCCTCTGACATCCCCAGTCAGAGGTAGAGTCCTGTACTGGAGAAAGCACCTGGCCTAACTATGGGAGTGCCAATGTGATGTTCATATGAGGCTTCCCCTCATAATAATATCTTCATGCCATGCGTACAGATGGACAAGACAAGGCTGACACTGCATTGTAGAACATGCCTCAGTGAGTCCCTGTATATTGTTACATGAAACATGAATTTGAAAGGATTTCTATTTAGACACCTAAGGATCATTACCTAAAGACACTAAGTCACCTACAAGTTTGGAAGGAGTATGCAAAAAATAGCTGAGCTTGCTGCTTTAATGGAATGATGTTTGACAGAGAAACATGCAAACCTGGGTACTGCTGAAAGATAGGGGGTTCATGAATATGCATGGAATCCTTTTCCCAGACAATCAGGGGAACAATTACTAGAGCAGAACGGGGGAGGTAAAAAGATTGCTTAAACTCAAAAAGAGAGAAAAACAGTTAGGTGTGCAAGGTGGTGTGTATATAGAGGAGATTTACAAGAATTGTTATGTGATGCAGGAGGGAATTTAAGAAAGAATTTGAATTTTGATTCAGAGGATATGAGTTCTGCTAATTGCTATTTGTGAGACCTTGGGAAAGGTCTCATTCTAACTTCACGTCTTTGAACCTTCATTTTCTCATCTATAGAATGAGGAGGTAGGACAGGTGATTTCCAAAGTCCCTTTCAGTTCTAAATCCTATCACTCTTTAACTACACCATCATCTCACTGCACTATCTGGATATGCCATGGCCCTAGCTAGAAGATCCATACTCCACTTTTCTAGCTGCAACTTATGTTGCATCTCAACCAGGGAAGAGGGGAAAAGAGTCTAGTGCCTTCTACCAACGCTGTGGTGGCTAAGCTGTCAATAATTTTGAGGCTAACCAGCTCCAATAAAAGATGAAGGATAAGGGGAGAGGTACACCAGAAGCCAAATGTTGATCCCCTCTTCTCAAACAAAGCAGGATGATTCACAAAATATGTCAATGAACAGATGTCAGCAAACTTTGCTTCTATATTGTTGGAGGTAGAAAAGAGAGAGAGATGGATGGATAGATAGATAAACAGACAGATACATATATCTATTGCTAGCATTTATATAGCACTTTAAGGTTTGCAAAGTGTTTTACAAAATCATCTTATTTCATCCTTACAACAACCCTGGAAGGGAGGTGCTAGTCTCCATTTTATAGATAAGGACACAGAAGCAGATAAAGGTTAAGTGACTTTCCCAGGGTCACGCAGCTAGGAAATATCTGAGGCTAGATTTCAACACATCTACTTGATTTCTCTTCACTCCACTGTCTAACTGTCTGTCTTCCTTTCTGTCTGCGATATACACATTCTCTCTCCTTCTATCCCTGTTATCTCACCATCTCTTTCTTTGTGTCTCTCAGTTCACTTTCTTTTCTCCCCTATCAAATTATAAGGTGTTTATTTATCTGTATACATACTGTAACTCCCCAGTACAATGTAAGCTCTCAGCGGGCTGAGATTGTTACAGGTATGTTTTGTGTATTTATGTTGCCAGAACCTATAATTTTGCCTTCTTACCGCTGTTGCTCAGTCATTCAGTTATGTCTGACTCTTTGCTACCCCGTGGACCATGTACACCAACATTGCCTATGGTATTTTCTTGGCAAAGATACTACAGTGGTTTGCCATTTCCTTCTTCAGTGTATCGAAGCAAATAGAGGTTAAGTGACTTTCCCAGGGTCATACAGTTAGTAAAAGTCTGAAGCCAGATTTGAACTCTTCCTGACTCCAAGCCTAGTGCTTTACCCACTCAGCCACCTTATTGCTTCCATTTTTTAAAAATTAATCAATGAGCAAATATTTAAGTGTCTCCTATCTTCCAGGTACTACGCTAGGTGCTAGGGACACATATATAAAAGTGGGTCAGTTCATGTCTTTTATATGGTAGATCCTTTAAAAATCATTAAGAATTGAACCTCATATCTCTATAAGCTTCATACTTTATAAACGTCATTTCATGGATCCTCAGAACACTCCTGGGACCCAGGCAGGACATTGGTGTAAGACTCATACAGAAATGGGGCCACTAAAGCATATCTAAGGATCCCTGTGGGTTGTATATTGACTTAGAAAACTCCAATATCTTTAATTATTTCTTTTTTACTTATATATCACCATGCTAAAATCAGATAGAAACTACGTTTTAATCTGGTTCTGCTACACTTAAGAGAATTGTGCACCACACAAAGAACACAGGCTATGTGTTTGACTCTGTAGTGTAGAACAGGGGCTTTTAGTCATTCATGGACCCTTTTGGCAGTCTGGGGAAGCCTGTGGACCTCTTCTCAGAACAGTGTTTAAATCTGCAAAAGAATATACCTAAAATTTCAAAGGAAACAAATTATACTGAAGTACAGTCATTGGAATAATTGTTTTTAATCCACAAATCCCACATTAAGAACTCTTGTTGTATCCTCTGACATCCATGCTAACTCCCTGCCTATCTATTATTCTAGGTTGCATCCACTTGTCTCATCGTCACGTATTAGTACCAAATTCCTGCATGTGGTCCTTTATGCTTATAACAATGTGTGTTAAATATTTCTCATGAACTCAATGTATACCAAGCTTTGTGAAGGATTCTGGAACCTGATGAGAAAAAAAATTAACAAGTTGGCCCCTCTTGGATAGTCAGAAAACTTCCCACAAGTCGCCTCAAAAGACAAGCAGAACCCCAGTTGAAATGTGGCACTGGGTCTTCCCTAACTAGCACCTTGTACAGTATGTTTCATATAGTAGGTGTTTAATAAATGTTTGAGCTCAATTACTACCTCTGCCTCTCTATCTCAAAAGCCTCCTCACATCTCTTCAGGACAGCCTCTAACCCAGTCTCCCTGCCTCTAGAGGCAGCTAGATCGTGCACAGGGCCCAGTCTCTAACCTGGTACCCCATCCCCTGTACATTGCCAATCCATCTATTACAGGACAGTCAAGAGAATCATTCTAGGGCACTATGCCGCTTTTCATTTCCAGTGCTTACCACAATCTTTTGTTCATAGTGTTAATTGTTGAATTCAGGTATAAACTCAGCATCCATTCTTTGCATCTCCTTACTCTTTTCCTACTTCTCACCCTTCAACATCCACTTCTCCCCTCCCAGGAAAGGGAAAAGCACTTCTATTGCCTCTCCTGTCTCTAATCAACTCATTCACATTAAGGTATTAATAATTTCATATGGTTCTTTCTTGAAGGATTTGTAATTTTTGAAAGGAAGATAGTACAAAAGGAATAATTACCTCAAAGGAATGAATCTCTATCAGTAGAGTAGGAGGTGATGATGAGGAAGACATTCAGGGGCAGGTGGCCTTCCTTGCTCCCCTCAAATCATGCCATCTACTCTATCTTTGCATAAGATTGCCACTACCCCTGAATGAAGTTCCTAGAATGAGTTTCTTCCATACCATCTTGACCAAGTGAGACCTTTTTCACAGCTGGGTAATCTTTATTTGGAAGGGGTAGGAGGGAGAATTTGGAATTAACCTCAAGTTAGAGAGAGCAGTCTGCTTGGCTAATGTCTTTCCAAAGAGGTGAGGCATCTATTCAGCAGATGGATTCTGCTTGATGTCAGTATCTTCAGCCAGCCTGCCTTTCGTCTTCCAGTCTGCCTCCAAGCCTGATGCAGATAGATCAGAATGACAGAATACATCAGGCCCAGCCCAGACTTCTCTACTGAAGACATTTTTCTTTGAACCACCGCAGAGATATAAGGTTAACACCAGCAGCCCTTTCCCACCTGATGCTATGCTTTCTGAAGGAGGCCCAGATAAAGAATCAAGGCTAAGAAGGTGACTCAAACTCAGACATATGGGGCCATCCATTTAGATGTCCTGTTGATCAGGTGAATCTGAATTCACTTTGCCAGAGCAAATGTCACTTAAGGGCTGGAAAAAGACAGAATTTCTGACTATTTGGAAACCAGGCTATGAGACTTAATAGATCTCACTTGAGAATGGATGGTTGGTTGGTTGTTGTCCTTCCTCTTCGAAGAGGACCAAAATGACATCACTATTGTAAGTGTGTCTGACTGTGACTGATCAGACCAACATGAGCTCAGAATGCTCTGCCACAGGCTGGGTACAAGTAGTCCATATGAATATTTGGGGTGAATATCCAAAATTTGTGCATCCTGTGTTTACTTTGTGCTATCTCAATTCTGCTTTACTCAAAGAGCACAGCACCTTTTCTTATGTGGGCACCCCATGCTGAGCAGTCCTGTGCCAGTGTCTCCCATGTTGCACAATCAAATCCAAAGTTCTTGAGAGAGACCTTGAGAGTGTCCTTGTATCGTTTCTTCTGGCCACCATGTGATTGCCTGCCCCATGCAAGTTCTTCATAAAATAGTTTTTTTGGCAAGTGTACATTTGGCATTTGAACAACGTGGCCAGCCCATCGGAGCTGTGCTCTCTGAAGCATAGTTTGAATACTTGGCAGTTCAGCTAGAGCAAGAACTTCAGTATCTGGTACCTTATCCTGCCAGGTGATCCTCAGGATCTTCCTAAGACAGTTCAAATGGAAGTGCTTCAGTTTCCTGGCATGGTTCTGGTAGACCATCCATGTTTCACAGGCACACAACAATGAGGTCAGCACAACGACTCTGTAGATCTTTAATTTGTTAGTCAGTCTAATTCCTCTTCTCTTCCAAACTTTTCTTCACAGACTCCCAAATGCTGAGCTAGCTCATGTAATACGTGCATCAACCTCATTGTCAACGTGTACATCCCTGGAAAGTACACTACCATGGTAAGTAAACTTATCCACAGCATTCAAAACTTCCCCATTTGTTGTAATTGATGGTTCCATGTATGGATGGTGTGGTAGTTAGTGGCTGATGGAGCACCTGTGTTTTCTTGGTGTTAATTATTAGGCCAAAATTAGCACAGGCAGCAGAGAATTGATCCATACTTTGTTGCATCTCAGCTTCAGAGGCTGCACTGAGTGCACAATCATCTGCAAACATAAAATTATGCACCAACACTCCCTCCACTTTGGTCTTGGCTTGTAGCCTTTTCAAATTGAAAAACTTACCATCAGTATAGTGGTTGACTTTGATGCTGTGTTCATCCTCAATGAAAGCATTTGTCAACATGGCTGAAAACATCATGCTAAAAAGCATGGGAGCAAGCACACATCCCTGTTTCACTCCATTGGTGATTGGGAAGGCACGAGAGCATTGTCCATTATCTAGAACCCAAGCAAACATGCCATCATGAAATTGACATACAATATTGATGAACTTCTCTGGGCAACCAAATTTTGACATAATTTTCCATAAACCCTCATGATTAACAATGTCAAAGGCCTTGGTCAGATCTACAAATGTTGTGTACAGACCTCTGTTCTGCTCCTGGCATTTCTCCTGGCGTAGTTGGGCAGCAAACATCATATCAACTGTTCCTTGGCCCTTTCTGAAGCCACACTGGCTTTCAGGTATTTGACCATCTTCCAGGTGAAGTTTCAGCCTGTTAAGGAGAACTCTAGCAAGAATTTTTCCAGCAATGACTAAGAGAGAGATCCCTCTGTGATTGTTGCAGGACAACCTATTCCCTTTACCCTTGTAGGAATGAACAATGAAGGCACCCTTGAACTCTTGGGGGATAATATGACTATTTATTTATCCGATAATTTCTGACTATTTGGGAACCAGGCTAAGAGACTTAACAGATCTCACCTGAGAATGGATATTGGTGAATTGTTTAGGTCAAGAGCAGAGATGATCTTCATCCAATGTCTGGGTTGGAGAGGGAAAAGAAGTCAATCTGCCACAGCAGAAGTAAGACATTCTCAAAAGTACCAATTTCTTTTTCCAGTAATTAATGTGGACCAAAAAAGAATACTGGGAAGATGATATTGGATGACACTGGGAAACACAAACAAGTTAGTATGCTAGGGGCTTTGTGCTTGGTGAAGGCTGGGATTCCACATTTCGCAGACACAACTAGGATTTCTCCACTGTCTCTAGTAATTCATCTTCCAGGGAGACTGAATCAACTCTGAAATTCACACTTTCTTAGTAATCAATGCCCCTGCTGCCTCCTCTTCACTCTGGGGAAGATAGGGGGAGCAGGGTAGATATCAGAGAGCTTCTCTCAGTTCCTCCATTTAATCTGGGGGCCCTGGACAGCTTCCTCATCTCCCTCCTGGATGCAGGATTTCATCATACTCCCACGTTGGGCAGCCTCTCCCCCCTCACACCTTTTCAGATTGTTTTTATGTGTTGTCTTCTCCCATTAGATTGTGAACTCCCTAAATGAAAGGACTGCCTTTTGCCTTTCTTTGTGTTCCCTACACTTAGGTGCCTGGCACTTAATAAATGTTTATTGAATTGAACTGGTTTGAATCAAGACTCTTGAGTTGTAGCACCAACTTTGCTACTATTTAACTGAATCATTCATATTTTTACTCATAGTTCAAATTCTTAGAACCTCAGTTTCTGAATCTGTCAAATGGGGATGATATATACCTCGTTTAGCCCAGAAAGCTGTTGGTGAGAAATAATCAAAACAAGAGATGTAAATTCTCTATATGTATGTAAAGTATGGCTTATGTCTCCATATGAGCATGAAACTTGCTCAGGAAAGCCTGTCCATTTTCATAAGTCTGGCCTTTCAGTCTGTGACTGTGCAAAAAACCATGAGATTGAGGGGGTGGGCAAGACAGCTTGTATTACTCAGTTGTCAGGGTGACCACCAGGTTTAGGGAATGGTTGGTTATATGAGGTTTTATGGATCCTTAAAGAGAAATCAGGAAGAGATTCAGTCAATACTGAAAAGCAATGCTCATCCAGAAAAAGAGAGAGAGAGAGAGAGAGAGAGAGAGAGCTCTTAGGTTCTGTGACAGGGGAGATAAATTAATGGCATTGGGATGTAACAGAAAGATTGACAAATTTAAAACTGCTTAAGGGAGATAAATGGGAAACAATTGGCTATACTCAGTTTATGCCTGATCTCTTTATCTGACTGTATTACCTCTACTTCCTGTTCTCATTCATCCTTTGGAGATTGCTTCCTCTTTATATCTGACCACAGGGAAATGGTGCCCAGGACTTACAGGATTAGATTTTTGACATAAGCCACAGTTTGCTTCTGTTGGTGTTTTTAACTAACAGAGGTTGGCTGACAAGAGATTCTATTTCTAAAGACAGTATCTCCTTGATTTTCATGTAATACCTTTGGAGAAGCTTAAGAGGAGGACAAAGAAGGACAAGGGAACTTCTTATCCATATCTATCCCAACCTTCAATTCTATTCAGTTCAATGCAGAATGACTATTCTGTGCAAGGCACTTGCTAGGTTTGTCAGAGATATAAAGGAGAAACAAATAACAAAAAAGAATCAGTCCCTGCCCTCTAAGAACTTAGATTTGAGGGCTTGGGTATACAGTATATATGTAGATAAGCAAATACAAAGTGATTATCAGAGGATAAAGGACTAGCAGCTGGGGGCATTAAGGAGGTAGCCGCTGAGTCAAGCCTTGAAGAAAGCTAAGGCTTCTAAGATGATGGAGGGAGGATAAAGAAGATGAAGGCTGCTAAGAGAATGATGGGGAGATGGAGGAATGCATTTGAGGCACTCATGAAGACTGGGGTATAAAATGCATAATCTAAGGAATAGCAGGTGATCCACAGTGACTGTAATGTAGACTGTCTGAAGGGGAGTAATGTGAAATGAGATCGTAAGTGGAAGCTGGAGCCCAGCTGGGAAGGATTGTAAATACTTTAGATGGCAGGTTGGGGAGTTTTTTTAACCTAAAAACATTAGGGATACACTGAGGATTTTTGAGCAAGGGCATAACATGGGTAATTGTTATGAGTATGATTATTTCAGCCATGGATAGAGGATGAATTGGAGAGAAGAAAGCCTAGAAGCAAGGGGACCAATTAGGAGGTTATCGCAATAGTCTGGGTGAGCTAGTGAGGAGGGAATGGCTGCATGAGTGGAAAAAAGGATGTAAATTCTGGATATATTGCAGAGGTAGAATTATTTAAAAGCCAAGGAAGAGAGGAAAAAATTTCCAAGAGGTGGCCAATAGTATCAAAAGTTGCCAACAGGTCAAAAGGCATGAGGATGGAGAAAAGATCAATCTGGCCCCTTACCAGATTTTCTGAACAGTTGCAATTATTTCTAGACTTCCCATACACTTTGTCTACCAGTCTCAAACTACCATAACTCTCCGTGTACAGGAAGCAATAAATATGAAGAGCTCACAGAACCATGGGAATATTGTGATCTAATGTAGAATGTAGTAAGCAGAAGCAGAAAAAATCATATTTAAAATTACTACAACAATGGAAATGAAAACAATAACAACAAATCTAAAAGCTGTGAGGGAGCTAAATGGTACAGTGGATAGAGTGCTGGAGTCAGGAAGACCTGAGTTCAAATCTGGCTTCAGACACTTACCAACTGCGTGATCCTGTGCAAGTTCCTTAACTTCTGTCTGCCCCATTTTCTCATCTCTAAAATGAGAATAATAATGGCATCTATCTTGCAGGATTGCCGCAAGGATCAAATGAGAAAATATTTGTAAAATATGGTAGATACTATATAAAAACTTTCTCCTTCCCTATGAAATTTAAATGACTTAATGACCAAGCCTAGCAAAAATGTACTATACTTCCTTCCCTTTACTGGAGAGTTGGGATGGGGAGAACATAGATATGGAACACTGAATATACTGTTAGTTGATGTTATTTAATTTTACTGAACCGATTTCTTTTTTTCCTATTTCTTTTCATTTTTTATTTCATTTATTTTTGTTTTTTCATTGAGTGGAGAAGGGAGATTTCTGAAATGAGGGTAATATAAAAACAAAGATCCACAATTAAAATATTAAATTCTAAAAGAAAATCTCTATACCCCACACGTGTGTTTAACCTCAGTGTTTCAAAGGTTTGGTAGAAATCAACTAGCCTAACCCATGCAAAATTAGGCCCTGAGAAGAAGAGACTTGACTCAGTTAAAATACTGAGTCAGTGCTGGAGCAAAGACTAGAATGAAAGTCTTCTCACTTCCAGTCTATGATACCAAGCTGCTTCAACATGTTTTGTTTCTAAATTACTCACCTGACATGATTTTGAATGCCCTTTCTTCACTTCTGTTCCCTCCTCCCACTCCTCATCCCATCACTAATTGGGTTACACACCATACACCCACATTCATATTTTGCACAAATTGTATATAGACAGTCCTTATTGTTGTCTGTTGGGAGGAGAAAGGTTACTCTTGATAGAAAATATTCCTCAGGATTCATGGACAGGGAGGTATAATAATGAGCAGTAAAGATAGCTATCCCTTCTGTTCCTAATGTCACTGAGTGGTACCAAACTGAACTAGCTTAAAATAAAATTTGTAACATTTCTGGGTCTCTATCTTTCCCTTCCCTGAAATAGCTCTTGCCCTAATCTAAACAAGCTTCTTAGAGCCAGGGCAGACCTAAGGTTCATCACAAACTTGTCCCTTCTCTTCCAGCACACTGACAAATAACCTTTGCCTCAAGTACATCATGGAAAGAGGCTTCCCTCCATATTCAAGAGGGTTGAATCTTTCCTGCTCTGTCTAAATATCAAAACTGAAATAGACTTCTTGGGATTTTTTTTCCTATCAATTTGGATCCTTGGATAAAAAGGCTCTAGGGATGATGGGACACCAGGTAGAGCCTCCCCATTGGGATCTGAATGCTTAGATGCTATTGCTAGACTGTCCTCTTGCATATCAGGAAAAATTGCCACAGTGATGATTTCTCTTTCCCTTCTGCCCATACTGTTTAACCATATGGCTGAGGAAATAAGTGTTTGATTCTGTCCTTCCATTTCAAGTCAGTCGTATAGCAAGCACAGAGCTCTCTGACAGCAGCAACATGTTCTTTCAAACGCTCCTCGAGCCTTGTGAATACTAAGTGTGAGAGAGTTACAGAGACATGGATTTGGCAGAGGAAGAGGGTGGGGCTAGACTCTGTAATGGAAACCCCACACTCTGTTTTGGAGTTCACTTTGTGAAGATGTTAACAACGTCCTGGTACATAGTGGAAGGAGCCTTGGATTTTGAATCAGAGAATCACCAGATCTGAGAGTTTGAAGGTCACCTTAGGTCTAGATGATCTGGTCTAGGAGTTCTTTTTTGGGAGGCCATTTGTCAGTCTGAGAAAGCCAAGAGATTCCTTCTCAAAATAATGTTTATAAAAACTTAAAATTAAATACAAAGGAAACCAAGTTCTGCTGAAACATAGTTTAAAAAAAAGCACAGATCCCAGATTAAGGTCTTTGATTCTAGTCCAAATAACCCTCATTTTAAAGATGGTCTAACTGGATCCTAGAAAAGGGGATAGACTTGCTGAAGGTCAAACAAACATTAAGTAGCAGAGCTGGTCTTGGTCCCATCCTCTGCAATTTACCACAGCATTTCTTTGGGATGTCCATTTACCTTTCTAGGCCTCTGTTTTCTCTCCTGGAAATCCCAGGGTGGACTACATGATCTTTAAAGTTCCTTCCAGCTGTTCCATGCTGTGACTCATTGTCTCCAAACCTAGTATCACGCAAGTGTTCTGGATCACAGTTTCTTCCACAAAGATTCCCCTCAGTGGCATTCCTTGGAGCTGTTACTTTGCCAACATTGTTGAAACACAGCCAAGAAGACCTCTGTGCTGACCAGCATGGGTAACGATATTAGAATCCTCAGATGTTTGGACAGTTCCTCACTATGAAGTATGCAAAGTCAACAAATCAGTATGGGTTATTAAGGGACTACTATGTGCCTGGTGCTGTGCTAAGCATGAAGGATACAAAGGAAGAGGGGAAAAAGCCCTTATTCTCAAGTTGCTCACAGTATGAGGGAGAAAACATAGGAGAAACTATATACAGACAAGATTATATACAGGGTAAATTAGAGATAGTCCAGAAGGAAGAAGGGAAGTGTTAACATGATGAGGAAAGTCTTCCTGCAGTAGACAGGACTTTAGCTGAAATGTGAAGGAAAAGCCAGGAGGTGCAGATGAGGGGGGAGAGAGCTCCATGCATTGGGGGACAACCAGGGAAAGAAAAGGGACAGAGATGGGAGAGGGCTTGTTTTGTTTGAGAAAATGTAGACCCTGTTGAAAAGGGCAGAGGGAGATTCTCTCATTTCTCAAATGAGCCAGCCTTCGAAGCCCACACTCATGATGTTCTCCTCTTGATTTCTCTGGTCAAAATTCTACCCACTTGTACCTGACCTCTTATACTACACCCCTGTCTGTACTTAGTAGTGGTCCACTGCCTTAGATTTTTAGCTAATATTTTACATAGTTAAATATTGTCTCCCCCAACAGTTGTGTTGGTGCAAGCTATCTCACAGCATCTCTAGTATCTCCCAGGATCCCCAGCACAAAAGGCTCTTCTCCATTCCTGGAATCCCACTTCCTCTCTCTTTCTCTAGCCTGTGTACAGCTTACCTGTATTGGATTCCTTTTATGATAATGTCACACCCCTCCTCTCATTCTCCATCCTTCCCTGCTCTCACTTCTCTAAAATACTTTGTTAGTTACAGAGTCCGTGTAACCCAGTTTGGCGCATCCTCATATGCTGCTCCTTATGATTGCTGAACGTGGCCCGTGGGCAGCATGACAAAAGCACTGGGTTTGTAGTTGGAGGATGTGAGTTCAAATCTCAGCTCTGCTCCTTCCATGTGCATAAGGTACATGGCATAACAGAAAGAGTACCTAATCTGAAGTTAGGAGACCTGGGGTTGAAGAGTAAGTCTGATACTTCCTAGCTCTGTGACTGGGGCCAGCCCACTTCCCCTCTCATAGTTGCTCCCCCATTTCCCAAAAGCCACAGCACTTTTGGACTTCTTTGGGAGTCTCCATCATGCCTCCACACTGGGTTCCTTCTCCTTCTGTGGGTTGTCTTCTCCCATTAGACAGTAAACTTCTTGAGAGAAAAGATTGTATTTGTATCTGTATCACCCAGTGTTTAGCACAATGCCTGGCACATAGAGTTAATATTTATTGACTTACTGACTCCCTGGGTTTTTGTTTTGCTTTGCTTTGTTTTTATTTTTGTCTGGACCTATATGGAATTCCCAGTGAGGAGACTCCCTCTATCAACAGAGATCAGCAACTATTCTGCAATTTTGGATGCTACAAGGTTAAATGACTTATATGGAAAATGGTGCTAACACTTTCACTGACAAATTCACTTTGTAAACCGGCCAACAAGTACCACAGAAATAGAAGCTATTGTTATTAGAATGAGTCCCCAGTGTAGGGACTGCTCTTAGTGCACCCTTCACTCCCACCCCCACCCCGATGTGGCTTGGATGGCCGCCTGCAGTCAGCAGGTACATAGTAGACCTGTTAGTTGAGGAAGCAGTCAGGCTAAAGGATTCACAAACTCACCTGCTTTCTCTTCCCTGCTGCCTTGGCTCAGGCTCATTTCAGTCCACTTGAGTGAACACTTGAGAAGGAAGCTCTTCAGTTGTCCCAAAGCTATGAGCCCAACTGGAAGACTCCCACCCCACTGTGAACTTAGGATCCCTGGACCCTCCTTAAAAATAACAGGACTGTAGGATTTGGACCTTAAGGATCACTTCATCCCAGCCCATTTCAGAGATGGGAAAACTGAGAATCAATCACAAACCTTTCTATTTACATCTAAAAGCCTTCACAACCCAATTCAGTTTGCCTTCCCAGGCTGATTATTCCTCCCCTTCAAGTAGCTTGTGACCAACCAAAGAGAACTGTTTGCTGTTCCCCCTATTATAAAGTTGCACCTCCTGTCTCAGGCTCTTGGACTGGCTATCTTCCACGTACAGATTTGTTTTGATTGACTATGAATACTAGAGACAAACGTTTTCTGTCACCTTCTCAAGTTTGAGGGGGCAGGGAGTTAGGTTATAAGAGGGGGACAGCAATAGGATCACCAAAGTGGGAAAAAAAAGAAAAGCAGGAAAGGGTCATTGAAACTTTAAAAAAATGCACAGAAGAAATGGATGGGTTGTGAACTGCACTGTTAGAGGGAGTGCCCATGATGATGAGCGAAAACAATGGTTGGCAAACTATGGTCCACAAGACAAATGCTGCCTGCAGCTTGTTTTTGTACAGCCCTGAGAACTAAGAATGTGGTTTTTTTAATTTTTAAATATTACATTGAAAATTATAAAAATTATTCTTAGTTCACTGGGTCATACTAAAAAACACAGCAGGCAAGATATGGCTGGCAGTTTCTAGCTTACTGAACCTTGAATTAAAATCACCCTTGAAGCTATCAAAGTCAAGTTAAGTCAATTAGCATTTATTAAGCACCGACTATGTGCCCCGTACTATGCTGAGGGCAGGAGATAAAAAAAAAAAAAGATAAAAAAACCAGACCCTGCTCTTCAGGAGCTAACATTCTAATGGAAGAGACAAAGTAACCATCCTCAGTACTTTGCACATTGCCCTGCATACAGTAAGCACTTAAATGATTAATTTTTTTAGAAGGCTGAATCTCTATACAGTGCAGTCATTCCCCACATGCCGTAGTGCCCTACAAGAATATGAACTTCATAAGAATAAGAATCATGTCTGATTTAATTTTGCATCTCCCCAGTACTGAGGACAGGGCTCTGCACAAAGTAGGGTGTGCATAGTTCCATCAATCAACAAGGATTTATTAAGTGCCTACGTGCTAGTCATTGTGTAAATACTGTGGGGATAAAAAAAGAGGGGGACAAAATGTAGCTCCTCCTCTCAAGGATCTCACAGTCTACTGGAGGGAGAAAATAGACAATGAGCTATGTATAAACAAGATATACGTAGAAAGACTATATATTCGAAGGACATTAATATATTTGGTATGCAGTACACGGTAATAACCATAGTAATCTAGTGTTTGATAAACACAAAGATCCAGGCTTTAGGGGTAAGAACTCGCAATTTGAAAATAAAATTGCTGGAAAAAGTAGAACATAGTTTGGCATAAATTAGGTATAGACCAACATTTCACATTGTATACTAAGATAAAGTCAGAATGGATAAATAATTTAGACATAAAAGGTGATATCTTTGACCCAGCAATATTGCTTCCAGGACTGCATCCCAAAGAGATCATAAAAATGGGAAAAGGATCCACATGTGCAAAAATATTTATAACAGCTCTTTTTGTGGTGGCAAATAATTGGAAACTGAGGGGATGATCATCAATTAGGGAATTGTTAAACAAGTTGTGATATATGAATGGAATGGAACATTATTGTTCTATAAGAAATGATGAGCAGGCAGATTTCATAAAAACCTGAAGACTTACACGAACTGATGCTGAGTGAAGCGAACAGAACCAGTAATTGTGTGATGATCAACTATGAACCTGAGGGTTCAGGATTCAAAGACAAAAATAAAAATAATCCCTGCTCTCCTGAAGCTTAATACATTCTCTCAGGGGAAACTGAAAATATTTACAAAATATATACAAAGGAAGTCGAAGGTGGGGCTTGTCAAAGTCAGTTTTTAGGGCAGTGAACAAGCATTTATTAAGAGCCTACTATGTGCCAGGCCCTCTGCTAAACACTTTACAAATTTTATCTCAGGAAAAGCTTTGTGTGGCATTTCAACCGAGGTGTGAAGGAAATAAAGAATTGTAATGTAACCCCAGTCACAAACTCATGCTATATATGGGGGCCAGCCCCAACTACCTGAGAGTCCCTCACTACACCAACAAGTCAAAGTAAACAGAGGGATTCCTCCAGGCATGGAGGACAGCCAGTCCAGGAGCCTGAGATGGGAGGTGCAACTTTATATAAGGGGAACAGCAAACAGGGCACTTTGACTGGGTCATAGATGGCTTAGAGGAGTAATATATAATCAGCCTGGGAAGGTAAACTGAACTGGGTTGTGAAGACCTCTGGATGGCAAATAAAGAGTTAGTAATTAATTCTAGAGGTAATAGGAAGCCTCTGGAGCTTTCTGAGCAGGAAGTGACCTAAGTGAACCAATCTTTTAGGAATATAATGACTGCTTGGCTTCTTGAGTGCTCTGTCAATGGAATGTAAGCTCCAATAGGCCCTACCCAGTAGAAAGGATTCAAGTATGGGACCAGTGATGATCAGGTGCCTGAGAACTGACTGGCTCCATCTGTAGAAGCCCACCCTCAAGGTGGGCTACTAGGTGGTGATTTTTTTTTTTTTTGCTACAGCAATTCATAAAGCCGTCTTTAAGGCAGCAAGGTGGCACAATAGATACAGCCCTGAGTCTGGAGTCAGGAGGACCTGAGTTCAAAACTGACTTCAGACACTTACTAGCTATGTTGACCTTAGGTCAGTTGCTTACCTCAGTTTCCTCAACTTTAAAATGGGAATAATAATAGCACCTACCTCACAGAGTTGTGAGAATCAATGAGATGATATTTACAAAATACTTAGCACAATCCCTAGAACGTAGTAGAGGATATATCTACTTATTTCTCCTTCTTCCAAACTAAAGGACTTTTTACACAGATGAAATCAGAAGTATACACCTAATTTTCTATGAATGAATGAACAAGAAAGCAATCATTAAGTACTTATTCTGTGCAAAGTGCTGGGGATACAAACAGAAATGTAGAGACAGACCCTGTTCACAAACAGTTCACCTTCTAAGTGGGGAGATACCATGTATGGGAGTATTCTGCTGCAAAAGCAAATGAAAAAGTCACATGGTCATTAGGATTCAGCAGCAAAAGAGATGGAAATGCCTCTTCTTCAGTGTTATTTACTTGGATAAAATCCTATCAGTTTCTGATGCCAAACCATTTGATGATTCCAAGGACTTTGGCGGTAAGAATCTTATTTTCCAGGTTTTCAGTAGCTGTGGCTTTAGAATCCACAAAAGCAAGTTTCTAGACTGACTCTCTGCTAAGATTTGCTTCCCATAATGATGAAAGTTGGGGCTAAGTTAGAAGGAATATGAGTGATCTGGGGGATACTTCTGTTCCTGAAGTTCTTGGGCTTATCTGCCTCATGGTGGCAGTTGGTCAAGAGTTTGTCTTTATTGTAGCAAGGAAAGTGGTTAGACCCTAACCACGGTGATTGCTTCTTTCAATAATGTCTATGGGGCTTGAGCTGGAAGCAGAGTGCATATCTTTGGGGACATTGCTATTACCAAAACTCTTGGGTCCTAGGATATCTCCTTCTGAGTATCATGGGAAGGTATGAATGGTCAAGATGGTGGAGTGGGTTTGATTTGCCTGAAATATGACCCCATCTTTCTATCTCTGTGTCCATTGGTGCTCTAACTAGGTTGGATGGCCACTGGTGGGGGTAGCTGACCCCTTCTCCAAAGGGGCTGATTCTTGTAATGTTGGCTGTGGGTCTGGTCTTGAGAGGGAAATACAGTCACTCTCAGGGATCTCTGGCTTATCAACCAGTTGATGGCAATTGGTCAACAGTTGTTGGAGGTGATGTTAAATAAGGTGTGCCCCTTCTCCACAATGACTTCTCCTTTCAATGATGTCTTTAGGGCTAGGTTAGAATCAGGTTCAGTGGTTTGAAGGGTGTTCTTATTCCCAAGACTCTTGGTTTCAAAGTTCTGGGCTGTCTCTACTGGATTCTCATAGGGAAGGTGGTGGTCTAAAATAGTAGTTGTGGATTCACTTGCCTGGCACATGCCCCCTCTTCCCACTCCTTCAAGGTGCCTTGATGTTTCAACTAGACTATATTCTCATCTCTCTCATAGTGCTGTCAGCTTGAGATACAAGGGGCTTTTCCACCACATAGATGTGAAAAACCATCACATGAACTTGTGCTCTTTCCTTCAAACATGAAAACCCAAGGTCATAAGCCCAATACTCAGCCTCTTTCTCTAAGCAGAACTGAATGATTCTGTTGTCCCTTGCAGGTATGCTCAAGATGAAAAGAGGGCAGCAATAACCTTTGCTGTCTGGGTTCCACCAATATAAAGTACCCTATAAATACTAAATAATAACAAGTGTATACCACTGGCAGGAAATAATCAGCATGCCTCCTAATGCTATTGATGGTGGTGAGATTTTTATGACTATCTCCTAATATATGTCAGGTCAAATATAATATTTTGTAATGTCAGTGCTTATCAGCCTCGCCCGGAGAGAAAACAAATATGGCACGCACAGGGAAGACACTCTTGGCATGCTTTTAAGCATGAACTGTCAGAGACTCTTGAAATACAGTTTTTATAACATCAGAGCACCAGCACCACAAAGCCAGGATGAGGATTTCTCCAGGGTCTGGTAGAATCTAAAAGGAGTTTCAACAACTCTGGGCCTACAGCGGCTTTTCAAAAGGTCTCAGACTTTGCTGTGGAAGAAGCCAATTCTTTTCCTGATAGGGATGGGTTCTAGTTTGAAGGGTCAAGGAAATAGGATGTCAGTTGCTCTGCTTGTGACTGGAGTCCTCCCTGACAGACCACTTTGGGAGAGGTTGCCTTGATAGTCCTAGGTTATAGAGAGGACTAGCTAAGTGTAGCTAAGCAACAGTAGATTGAGTTTGGAAGTTCTAAGTTCAAGTGTGACCTGAGACACTTACTAGCTGTGTGACCCTGGCAAATCACTTACCCTCTATTTGCCTCAATTTCTTCACCTGTAAAATTAAGATAATAATAGCACCTTCCCAGGGTTGTGGTGAGGACCAAATGACATAATAATTGTAAAGCACTGAGCACAGTACCTGGCACATAGTAAGTGCTAAATTAGTTATAATTGACTATTATTAGAGGCGTGTTTCCTGCCAGAGAGCCTAAAACTTGGATTCTAGTTCTGGCTATGTCATTAACTTAGTGCATGACCTTGTACAAGTCATTCATACCAACACTTATCAAACACCTATGATATACAATGAGAAGCAGTATAGAAGTCCAACCTCTGGCACATAATATGTGTGTGTGTGTGAGAGAGAGACAGAGAGACAGAGAGACAGACCTTAGGCAATAAGCTTTCAATACTTTAGACAACTTTCTAAAATTATATATTGCAGAAAATAGTCTAAGTGTCTACTATATGCTAGACACTATGTGAAGCACTGAGGAAGCAAAAAGGAAAAATAAAAAAGGTCAGTTTCACCCCTCAAGGAGCTTACAATCTACAAAATAAAACAAAAGGGAGTTGAAAAGTAGAGGGAAAGAGGAAAGGTATCCAAAAGTCAAAGAAGTCTCAGAATAGTGCAGCCAGGTGAGAAATGATGTCTGATCTGAGCTTCCTCCTTAAAGAGAGACTCTGGTGCTGATAACCATATTGATAAGGCACTTTTTCTTGTTGCTAATATAATTTTTCATCTTAATGGGAAGATCTTCCCCACTCATTAATGGGCCTGCCCATTAAGAGGAGTTTGATTAGGGAAGATTTGTAGGAAGGCCCACATCTTTTGTTAATTTTCTAATGAGGTACTGGTTCTCAAGGGCTATGAAAATGTGTAAGTGCTCTGAGGTGAGGTTTTACTTTGGGGCTTATGGATTGGAAGTGTTTGTTTGGCCAGACTCTAGGCAGCTGCTAAGAAGCCACCTCCCCACCCCCCTTTGAAAACCCCGATGTTGGTGCTTCCCTTTCTGGTAACTGTGTATATATGTGATGGTCAGACAGTTGGATCTGTCTGTTGATCTGTGATGTATGTATTGGTCATGATCCGACAGTTGGAAGCTGTCTGTGGATTATTATTTCTCTTTCTTTTCTCTGAAGTTCAGGGTGCTGCCTTTTTCCCCTGAACTAAATGAATGATAGATGTGCTTGATTGAAGTTCCTTTTAGAATGCAGATCTAAGAACCTGAACAGCAGGCCCTCTTGTGTATGTTAGGGGCTTTGGTTCTACAATAACCACCCCTCTCCAGACAGAGGGACAGAAGACACTGATGAGGTAAAGTACCAAGGCTGCTGAGATCCTGCAAGAGGGGAAAAGGGAGGGTGGTCTATATCAATAATTTAATCTGTGGAAGGGCACACCTGGGTGGGGAAACTTCCTTCATCAGTGCAAACTAGCAAATAATTTGCAATTTCTTGATTTAGAGAGTTACCTAGAGGTACTGATAGATTGTGACTCCCTAAGATCACATAACTAATATGAGTGGATGAATGAAAATGCATTTATTAAGTGCTTGATATGAAGAAGAAAGACTAGTGAGTCCCTGCCCTCAAGGAGCTCACTTTCTAATGGAGGCAAAGAAATCTAAATAGGGGAATGGTAACCAGGAAGGGATATTTTCATCTGGAATGTTACAAGACTAGTGAGTGGAGCCATGGAGTGATGGATTGGCCCATTCCGTACTGGTAGTGGTGATGATGATGATGTGATGACCATTCTCAGAGGCAGGAATTGACCCCAGGTCTTTGGGATTTGAAGACTAGTCCTCTCTCCACTGCACCATGCTGCCAAAGATGATGGAGATATAAGACTAGATCCCTGTCCTCAAGGACTTCATTATCTGTCACTTCAATTCTTGTCAGAGCTCCAAATTCCTCATCTATAAAATGAAGGCTTTCAACAGGTAATAGATAATCTCCAAAGTCCTTTCCCATTCTGCTTTCCTGGCATCCTATAATGGCCCAAGTCAACTTACTTTTGATGACGAGCTTGCAACTCCACTTCTGTGTAGAGAGAAGCATATGCAGGTTGGTATCTGTGGCCCAACACTTCCCATGATTTCATACACACCTCAGTGAGTATAATAATTAGACTAATGAGTAAATAGAATTAAGTACGCTAGAAAAATTATATTCTTAGGGGGGTCTCCCTTCTTTTACCTACCTATCCCCTGCACTTTGCTCAATCTGAGGGCTGCTTATTAGTGCTAATGGGAGATGGATCCATGTGCAGAAGGGAGAACACAGCCCTTCACTTCTAATTTTCCATATTAAAGAATCAGACTTAATGGAAGTGAGCAGTGACTGGCGGGATATCAGCTCCTCAGAGCCTGCCTACTGGGGTCCCACTTAACATTATAGCCCAGTGTCTCTTCAGGAATGAAAGAATGCAGTTTCATGGGAATGACCTTCTGCCTGACCTAGATGGGGCTGGGGGAGGCTGAGCAATGATTAATTTTCACATGTGTGTTGCTAAAAAGGATGTGGTATCTCAAGGTTTGGTAGGAGCTGACAGCACCGTGGGTGTAATAAGGAGAAAAATAAAAATAGGCCAGCACTACAAGGATCTCTGACATCATGTCAGATAATATGAAACAACGGATGATCCAAAAGGCATATATCTGCATACTAGGCATTCCAGCACTCTCTCTAATTCTGTCTTGGGGCTTTTCCCCTAAGAAGATTCACCTTTTCTAATTATATTTCTCTCCCATTGACAGAAGAATGAGCTTATATACCCTAAGCAGGCACTAAATGAGTTAAAGAGATCTTGGAAAAAATTAGAGGGAGTTAGCTGAGAATGAAGTATTTATTTCAGATATTCCATAAAGCAATGATAATATGACAAGCTGTCCTCAGAGTCAGGAAGGTCTGAGATCAAGTCCTGACCTTGATATGTATTTATTGTGTGATCCTGCATCTTCTACTTTGTCTACTCTGTAGGTAGGCTCTAAGTGATGTAATAAAATACTGGCTTTAGAGTCAGAAAGACTTGAATTCCAGTCCTGCCTCAGATACTTCCTAGCTGTGTGACCATAGGCAAGTCACTTAACCTCTCTGTGCTTCAGTTCTCTTGTTCATAAAATGAGGATAATAATAGTCACTAACTTACAAGGATAGTAGGCACTTAATACATGTTTATTGATTGACTGATGTGAGGACCAAGTAAAATAACACATGTAACATGTTTTACAAGCCTTGAAGTATCATGTAAATATTAGCTGTTATCTTGTAACTATTTGTCTCCTTTATTAGAATGTAGGTTCTTAGATTAGAATAACTATTTTTGTTTCTCTTTTTTAACCTTAGTACTTCACACTGTCTGGCACATAGTAAGCACTTAATAAATGCTTATTGATTGTTGATCGACTACTCAATTCACTGAATTTCTCAATACCCCAGACAACGCTAAGTCTACAAACTGCAGAACAGGTACTAAGTTGCATCAGTATCAAGAATTTTCTCTTCAGAAGTTGCTTAAACCACAGAGATCACCCCCTGTCTCCCCAGCGCTCCCCTTCCCCAAATCCATAAAGAAGAAGTTCTTCAACTGGACAATTAAGAGCTCTTACCATTCTAGAAGCCACCAATAGGAAGGTGCATTTTCAACAGACCTTCATGATGGGATGTTGCTCATACGAAAAGGAAAACCTGGAGTTTGTTGACTGGCACAGAACCATCTCTTATTCTCTGGGACTTGAGTTTTAGAAAGATCCTTTGGGATCTTTAAGCTCAGCGATTAGTTAAAGAGGATGAGAGTGGAATGGTCCCTGCTTTATTCAAGGTGAGCTAACAAGGGGAATATGGAGAGTGTTAGCAAATGGTGCTAGGTTCTAGGAGGCCACTAGACTTATTAATGGGCAAAGTCAGGGAGACTCTCCTGGTTTTAGGGCTTTAGGGGTAAAAGTAAGGAACAATTCACATTTATGGCCTACATTCCACTTCTATGAAAAGCATCAAGAGAATAATTTTGGGTGGTTCTCTCAAGTGAAGAATCAAAAGCTATATAGAGGTGTTTATAGGTTTTCTTTTTTTCATCAAGACTCTACAGGTAAAATACTAATTCATATCCCATAGGGGTAGGGGCAGTGACCACTTCCTTATCTTTACATAAATAATAAGAACAGGATTCAAGAGTACAGAGATCAGGAATTATGAAAAGCTTCATAGCAGTTCAAGTTTTTTCACTTTTTTTTTTTTTTGCCCTGCCATGTGTCTTCACTTGACTTGGCATTTTCAGAACCGATGCTGTAGGCTTTCTACACACTTCAATTAGTATAGTCATTAGGCTAATCAGTAAATTGGACTTGGAAGGCTGGAAAAATTATATTCCTATATGCCTAAGCACCTTCCCACTCCTACACACACACACACACACACACACACACACACACACACACACACACACACACACACACACCCGCATGCATGCATGCATGTATGCACCATTTTTTATTCCATTTAAAGGCTATTTATTAGAATATGTGAGACCCAGCTTATGGAATGCCAGGGAAGGAGAGCAGAAGGCTGCTGCAGCTATTTGTCCCTCATTCTCAAAGAGGTTCATGACATCAGGGAGGTGATGCCAAGACAAGCAAATAAATTGGATTTAAGGGAGAGAGGGCTGTGCAAAGTCACCAGCCTCATTTTCTCCTTGGGAGACATCTGGGTCAAATGGGAAGATATAGATCAGGATGCCTAGAGTTGACCCAGGACTTCAAGCCAAAGAGTTTAACAGGTCTCAGTTTGACTGAGACAACACCCATTCAAGGATTGCTACTGTTTGTCCTTTGTTCTTGAAGAGGACCATGACGTTAAGGAGGTAATAGGAAGGTAGGTCAAGTCAAGAAACATTTCCTCAATACCTACTATGTTCCAGTGTGCTAACTGTACCTCCCAAGCTTTGTGCCCTCTGAAAATGTGATGAGCGAGCCATCTATGCTTTTATCCAAGTCAGTAATAAAATGCTAAACTATGCAGGCCAAGCCTAGATCCATGACTACTCCATGTGTCTAATGATTTTAATAGCTCTGAATCTAATTTTACTGAATAGTCTGGTCCACATTTCTCCTTTTCCCACAAGAATAGCATGAGATACTTTATCAAGTGCTTTGATAAAATCTAAATAAATTATTTACAAGTAATACATCCTTTTGATCTTCCAGTCTAGCAACCCTGTAGAAAAAAAAGGAAATGAGGTTAATCTAGCTTAACTTGTTCTTAATGAAATCATGCTTTGCTTTCTAGATGTTCACTAACCATTGCTTGAGTCAGGGTTGAGGAACCTGCACCCTCGAGGCCACATGTGGCCCTCTAGGTTTTCAAGTATGGCCCTTTGACCAATTAGGGCCACACTTGAGGACCTAGAGAACCACATGTGATCTCAAGGCTGCAGCTTCCCCACCTTTGCCTTGAGTATTCTGTTCCAAAAATTTCACCAGAATTGAAATCAAGTTCCCTAGGCTATTGTTTGCAGACTCCCTGCTTTTGTGGTCTACCTCTTTGGCCCTTCGCAAAGATTACTGACAATGATCCTGCAAATCATAGTTACCAGGTCTTCAGGATGTGGTTAATTTGGACCTGGTCACTTGAATTCAACAAGGGTTTCTAGGAAGTCTTTTGATAATCTCTTTACTTATCACGGATATCTATTCCCTCTAAATCATATTTGGTCTCTCCTTTCTAGTCCAAAGACCATTCTCCTTGAAAGAGAAAGAGAAGCAAAATGGGAGTTACATCTTCTTCACCTTCTTCATCTTCATTTCAGAGTCCATCAAGTCCAACCTTTGATTTTACAGATGAGGAAACTGAGGTATAGGAGAGGTGAAAGGTACAGCTTTAGAAACAGAGGGGCTTCAGAATTCATTAAGTACAACCCTTGCATTTTACAGATGAGAAAACTGAGGCAAAAGGAGGTTAAAGTGAAGCAGATCTATCTAATCTTTGATCTTTTTATTTCTCCAATACAGCTTTTAAAAACATATTTTTAAAAAATTGTCCAATTTTCTAGCCAGCCTCAGATCATTCTGAGCTTTACCTCTCATAACACTGTTTATAGAGGACTACACTACGCTTCTGAATTAATTCTTTATTACTTATCCTTTTTTTTTCCATTTTGTGCATATCTCTCCCTCCCCTTGACCCCATTTAAGTGGATTGCTCAGTTTCCTCTGCATCCACGTTCGATACCCAGTGGATACCATGGCCACAAGTCCTGCTCACAATAGGAAACTGGCACTGGGTAGTCACTTTATCTCCCTGATGGCTTTACCCAATGTCAGAGGGTGCTTTGAGGCAGCAAGATGGCACAGTGGATAGAGTGTTGGGACTGAAGTAAGGAAGACCTGAGTTCAAATCCAGTCTCAGAAACTTACTAGCTGTATGACCCCGGGCAAGTCACTTAGCCCTGTTTGCCTCAGTTTCTTCATCTATAAAATGAGCTAGAAAAGAAAATGGCAAACCACTCCAGCATCTCTGCCAAGAAAATTCCAAATAGGGTCATGAAGAGTAGGATGTGACTGAAATAAGTGAAGTGGGTACTTGAGAGGGCTGCCAAGCTTCATGTGTTTCCCAGAGAATTGTTGCCTCAATCATCTAGCTTGGTCTCTTGGTAGGTGAATCCTCTCCTCTTTAGTTTGGCATAGGAGTTCTTAACCCAGTGAATCTGTTTTTTAAAAATATATTTTTGATAATTATATTTCAATATATTTTAATATGTGATCTTATATATTTTATTTTATATGTTTAAGTACATTATCTGGAGAAGGGATCTATAAGCATCTCCATGCTGCCAGAGGACTTCATGATTCTCAAAATTTAAGAACTCTGGGTCTAAGGATTGTGATCAATGCAAATTTACCTAATCAGAATCTCAGCTCAAGCTCTTACTCAAAACTTTACTCTCCTACCTAAGCTATTGTATCTTAATGAAACCTGATTATAGTAATCACTCAATCAACAAACATTTACTAGACACCTGATATATTCCAGGAGATGTGCTAGACACAGAGGAGATAAAAGTAAAAGAGAAAGAGCCTCTGTACTCAGAAAGAAGCTTGGTTTTTTTCAGACAAACTAAAATCTAGCCGTGTCTCTCCCATCTTGGATTTATGAAGCTGATTATGAACTATCTCATGTACCTCCTGTATATTCTATCAGGAAAAACATGTGCATATATTAGTATATACAAAATAGATATGAAATTGACACAAGGTACTTGTATTGCAGGGTGGGAGGGAGTCAGCATACTACCTATTGGAGGAATTGGAAAAATCTTTACATAGAAGGAGGATCCTGAATTGAACTCTGCAAAATGCAGTCAATGAGAGAACTATATTTGAATGTACACAATTGTTATCTTTATTCATAAGCATAAAAAGAAAAAGTCAAATACATATTTAAACAACTCCAATGTAACCGTGTACAAAGCTCTTCCTGGAGCCAGGCATTGCTTAAGCAGGCTATAGGAATCCCCCAATCTCAGGAGTTGAGAGACACACAATTCAGTTGCCTAGATATACCCTCCTAGCATTTGTTGTCTTTGGAAATGGAAAAAAAAATATTCCCAAATGCTATACCATTGGTGACCTGCAGGAGGATATTAATCCATTGAGAGAAACTCATGGTTTGGAGCAACTTTGTTGTTTCTGGCTCCTTTCCGTGGACAAATTAGACCCAAGCAATCCTTGGCTACCTTTCCTCAATGCTAGCTGCTCTACTTGGGTCATATATACAGTCCCTCCAGTCTCAATACGCCCCTCACAAACCCTCTCCTGCCCATGGGTACAACTTCACGATCATGTTACTCATCACAGGAAATCTAGCTGCAGGACAGGAGTAGGCAATTTCTGTTTCCACTGCCATTTAGCTTCCTCAGTCTGGGTTTCTCCATGGTCTTGAAAAACCCTTAACCCCTAATTATGTCTTTCGCTACTGAGTCTCCATCATTTCTATCCCATTTCACAGCCTTGCTCTCTGGTTCCCAACTCCCCAGCATCTAATCACGTACATATTATAGTCTTAGACTCTTGCCTAGCTATCTTACAGCAAAGGGCAGCATCAGAAAAAGGAGTTTTATACCGTTTTATCCTCATCATAAGTATTTATCTTTGTGTCTTCCAAAATTTTTTTTCTTCACAACTTCCCATCCCTCCTGGGCTGGGTTCCATTATAGAAATTTAGTTCATGAGAACTAATCTCAGTATACGGCCTTCCTCCTGAAACCAAATGTTTCCCTTTAGTACTTTGTAAGCCTTAGTGAACTATTAAATATACAGTTTTACTATTATCTGATAAAATTGGATTAAAATAAAAAAATCCTTCCTGAGCACTTTGAAATCTGCTCTCCCACAATGTGTTACACACGTTAGACCACAACCAGCTTTATTTTTCTTTCCTATTACAAATTCTATGATGAAATGATCATTTTCTGTCCCCCATCCTAAGTTCCCCTTATTTCCACCTCAGCTACTAGTGTTTCTGGAGACACAGGACCTGAGTTCAAATTCTGCCTCTCATATTTACTGCCTAAATCACTTTGGTAAATTCTACTTCTGCCTTTCTCCTCCTGTTACAAGGCAGTCATTATTAAAATATCTCCAGCTCTAGCCTGGGTACTCAACCTAGACTATTCCATTTTCTTCAGGGATCAGCACCAGTGTCTTGGGATTTGAAAGGGTAAACCTTGTGAAAGCGGTCAATCCAACAAGTACTGACCAAGTGCAATAAAGGATAGAAGATCAGTTACGACATTCTCAGCCCTTGAATATATGGGGAGATAAGACTAACTTGTGATAAGTAGAGATCAACATAAAACAATGGTGTCAGGTGCTACATTGAGAGGCAAAAGGACTACAAGCAGAAATGACTATCCTAACTTTCTTTGTCTATAACATGCCCCCTAGTAGACTGTAATCTTCATAAATGAAGAAAGCACATCTCGCCTGAACTCTCTTCTCTTAGCACTCAGCACATTTTTCATACAGTTGATGTTTAGATACTGAATGAATGAATAAATGAATGAAAGTTGATTGCAAGTCAGGGGTAGAGCTAAAGGGGAATAGGTAGTGTCTTGTTGATTGGGGAGAGATTTCTTTCTGTCCTTGTAGCATTTTTTCCCCTATTCACATCCTGGGGTTTTCCAGTGTTGGCTTTATGAAGAAATGCAGTAGAATCCTTCCATTTGATGACATATATGTCACCAGGGTTTGATTCAAAGTAAGACATGGGGACCTGATATGTAGGAGGAAAGGCAAATGTGTCACTTGGAATTAAAAGTATTTATGTGTTTCTGGAAAAAGTTTAGGTCTTAATCCTTTCTGCTCTTGGTATGAAAGATAAAGCCAGATGCTATGAGAGCCCAGAATCAAAGGGCCAGAGAATGGCACTGGCAATATAAACACATCCTTTAGTCCTCCCCAGGGTTCATGGTCAGTAATGATAATGGCCTTCTCAGACAAAGCAAAGACCATCCACAGAAGCTGCCTCTGCCCCCAGCGCTAGAAGGCACCAAAGGGCAAGTGAATTCTGAAATTTCCCAGATTTGTCCTTTCCTGTCCCTGTGCCTTTCCAAACTTCAGCATTTTTATCTCTTCTAGCAGAAAACAGACTGGCAGGAGACACTGATTAAAGAAATAGCTTGCAGAAATATACATGTAGAATAACCCAGCTTCCCCCTCCTCCAACACTCTGTATCAAACACATTCTCCAATTCATTTCAAACAAATTTTCAGTAGGATGGAGTTGCTGACTGCCTCAGGTGCCCAATGTGTCTTGGCCACCCTTACCTGTCATGACCAGTCCAGGCTCCACTTTCTGTTTTATTTCAACTTGAGTTTCAGGGCAAAATCCTACAGCCACATTTCCTAACTGCATACTGTTCAAATACTGGATTCCATAAGCTTTGTCAAAGTTCTAGGAGAAGAAAAAGTTAACAGGGGGAAGATAGATTAGACCGCACTGAGTACCAACTATCAATGAGCAACTATGACTCTGCCTTATTAGATCTCAAATTAATCTAAACCAGCTCTGGAGTGCACCATTTTTTAAAACTTACTCCTAATAAGCTGGGATCCAATTGGATTACTATGGTCCAGAAGGGAAAGGAGAAAAACAAACAAACATAAGATCTAAGAAATCTTTTCCTTAAACCTTACCCTCAGATCCAAATTTTTCCTGAAATCAAGAAGGAAACTGCATAGATTCTTCCCTATTAAAATTCAAAATGCACTTATTGCTCACCCTATTTTGAGCACTGTGGGAGATGAGAGAAAAATAAGATGGCATATGGAACCTTGCAGAGCTCAGTTAGCACAAGGCCTCTTAACTTGGAGTCCATGAATTCTTTTTTTTAATGTTTTGATAATTATATTTCAACAGGAATGCTTTTATTTGTAATCCTATGTATCTTATTTTGTGCTTTTAAAAACATTATTCTGATTAGGGATCCACAAACTTTGCCAGATTTCTAAGGGAGGTCCACGATACAGAAGAGGATGAGAGCCTTTGATTTGGAACAAGGAAATAAAACAAGGACACAGATGACTTTAGCACAAGGCAGGTTATGATATATACCCAGGGAAAGGAATACAATTCTATGGAGGTTTAGAGGAAGGAGAAATCACATCCAGTTAGGGGAAGGGTAAAGAGAAGGAGATCCAGGATGATTACATGTAAAATAAGGCATTTGACCTTGACTGAGAAAAATGGGTACAATTTCAACAGGTAGAGATAGGAGTAAGGATTGGATGGGATGGTTTCTTAGAATCCAGAAAGAACATGACTCAAAGACTAAGATGTGTTTCTTTAAAAATCAATGAGCAGCCCAGTTTGAGTATGCATTAAAAAGGTATGGAATTATATTCAAAGCCTTTTACCATATAGCCTCTGCCTACATTTATTTACTAGCTTTCCATATACATATATGGAGAGCTAGTATGCCTGTGTCTCCAGAATATGTATATAGCCAAGTCAAGTCAATCAGAATATTTAAGGCTTTCTCCAAAATTGCTCTGAGTATAGTTCCACTCTGACCTCTCCATTCACCTTTCAAATTGTAATAGAGGGACAGTGAGAGAGACTTGTTTTTCCCTATACTCTATATCTACCTGTTTGTAGGAAATAGAGAACTGGTCTTGAAACCAGAAAAATCTGGGTTTAAGGCCTGCTCCTGATACATACTGGCTGTGTGACCCTAAGCAAACCATGGGCTCTCATCATGACACTCTCTGTGGTCTAGGTAACTTTGCTGGATAGTTGGCTTGCACTAATAGAAGGAATTCTCTCACCTGAGAGTTCTCTAGAACAATAAAACCACAAGTCTTGTCCCTAGGGATCTCTATATTTTGTTTTTGTTTATTTATGAACAGCTATACATAAATCCCTGCCAATTTTTCTAGTAGGATGTCAACTTCTTGAGGTCGGGTCTGTTTCATTTTTGCTTTTATCCTCAGTTTTCTTTTTCAGTACATAGGAGTATGCTTGACACGTACTAGGTGCCTCATAAATGCTTGTTAAATTGAGTTAAATTGATTTCTTCCCAACTTTGTGTTATGAGAATGGCAAATGTCACTATTTATTTGAGGGCAGTGAGGAATAGGGGAAAAAATACGCAAAATTCTTGAATTTTTTGCTGCCCTACTAAAGAAAGGGTCAAGAAAACACAGGCTACTGAGGAAAAGGGAAGTGGTTTCCAGGATCCAAAGACTTCCACTCCCAGGTTTTAGATAAGAGTAATACTGAGCCCTGTATTTCAGTTTGGTTTCAATAAATGACAATGGTGGCGAACAAGATGGCACTTCTATTTGCCAGAACGTTGCTTGGAAGAAGCTAAAAACTCAAATGTGAAGAAAGATACTTGGAATGATTTTCTGGTAGTGCCTTCTGATGAATGAATTCTTTATGGTGACAGAGAATATGGGTATGGGGCGGGGGGGCAGGGTGAATGCATTCCTATCTCCAGCTAACTGGTAGAAATCAGGAAGGGAGAAGGAAGGAAAAATGGAGAGAATTCTTTCATAAACACTTTCTTGGAAACACAATATTGGGAAAACATAAATCTTCCTAGGTTTATGGCAGAAACAATTCCTTAGTCCCAGAAAAATGTGAGTTTAAATCAGCAGTGCATTAACCCCTTAATTCTATTTCTAGATAATTAATAACCCACTTCAACTGAAGCCATCAATCATTTAGTTGACTAATGAGACTTAGGAATGAGTGACAGGCAGCCTATGAAATTTCCCTAGGTACTAAATGCATTCATTTTACTCCCCAAACTGGGAACCACCTTGCCTCTAAATATTTCCAAACGCCCATCTCATTTTGCCTTTCCTTCTCTATGTGTACAAAATGCAGAAACCAATAAATTTAAAAAGATAAGCATTCCCTATTTTATCTAAGGGCACAGAGAGTTGCAACAGATTTGAATTTGAAAAAGAACTTACTAACTGTAAGTATTGCTAGGGCTGGTAAAGGTATTGTAAAGGAGAATGTGATGTCTACACAGTATTAGTGCTTTCCACTGTTGATTACCTCCAATTTATCCTGTACATGTCTTATTTTTTAAATTATTAAAAATTAAACATAAAAAATTAGCATTCATTTTTTTTAACATTTTGAATTCCAATTTCTCTCCCTTCATCCCACCCTATCCCCCTTCTTGAGTAGGCAAGCAATTTGGTATCAATTATACATGTGACACAATGCAAAAATAATTTCATATTAGCCATGTTGCAAAAAGAAAAACAGACAAAAAGAAAAATTTAAAAAAAAGTTAAAGTATGCTTCAATCTATATGCAGAGTTGATCAGTTCTCTCTTTGGAGGTAGATAGCATTTTTCATCATGGCTCTTTTGAAATTATTTGGGATCACTGTCTTTATTAGAGTAGCTAAGACTTCCAATGATCATCCTTAAATAATACTTATTGTATACAATGTTCTCCTGGTTCTGCTCACTTCACTTTTCATGAGTTCATGAAAGTCTTCCCAGGATTTTCTGAAAACACCCTGCTCATCTTTTCTTATAGCACAGTAGTATTTCATTGCATTCATATACTATAACTTGTTCAAGCATTCCCCAACTGATGGACACCCCCTCAATTTCCAATTCCTTGCTATTCCCAAAAGAGTGGCTATAAATATTTTTGTACAAATAGGTCTTTTTCCCTTTTCTTTGATATCTTTGAGATACAGACTCAGTAGTGACACAGCTAAGTCAAAGGCTATGTACAGTTTTATGGCTCTTTGGGCATAGTTCCAAATTGCTCTCCAAAATGGTTGGAAAAGTTCACAATTTTACCCACAGTGCACTAGCGTCCCAGTTTTTCCACATCCCTCCCAGCATTTGCCATTTTCCTTTGCTATCATGTTAGTCAATCTGACATATGAGTTGATACCTCAGAGTTGTTTTAATTTGCATTTATCTAATCAATAGTGACATTAAACATTTTTCACGTGACTACTGATAGCTTTGATTTCTTCTAATGAAAACCACCTGTTCATATCATTTGACCATTTATCAACTGGGGAAGTACTACTATTTTTTATTAATTTGGCTCATCACTCTATATATTTGAAAAATATATATAGAGAGAGAAACTTGTTTTAAATCCCCCCAACTTTCATGTTTTCTTTCTAATATTGGCTGCATTAGTTTTTTTCTTTCATAACAGTATTTTATTTTTTCCAATTACATGTAAAGATAGTTTTCAACATTCATTTTTGTAAGATTTTGAGTTCTAATTTTTTATCATCCCTCTCTTCCCTTCCTGCTCCTGAAGATATCAAGCTATCTGATATAGGTTATACATGTAAAATTGTGTTAAAAAATACTTCCACATTAGTCACATTGCGAAAGAAGAATCAGAACAAAAGTGAAAAACCATGAGAAAAAAAAGGGAAAATCTGCATTCAGACTCCATAGATCTTTCTCTGGATGTGGATAACATTTTCCATCACAAGTCTTTTGGAATTCTCTTGGATCATTGTATCTATTTTTTTAAATTGTAACTAGAACATTGTATTGATAAGTCAATTATAATTGATCATCGTACAATGTTGCTGTTACTGTGTATGATATAAATAAGCTCAAATCAATACTTCATTCAGCATCAGTTCATGTCAGTCTTTCCAGGTTTTTCTGAAATCTGCCTACTCATCTTTTCTTTTAGAACAATAGTGTTCCATTCCATTTGTATATCACAGCTTATTCAACCATGTCTTAATTGATGACTATACCCTCAATTTCCAATACTTTGCCACCACAAAAAGAACTGTTATGAATATTTTTGTACATGTGGTCCTTTCCCCCTTTTTTATGATCTCTTTGGGATACAGACCTAGTAGTGGTATTGTTGGATCAATGGGTAGGAACAACTTTTATAGCCCTTTGGATATAACCAAATTGCTCTCCAGAATGGTTGTATCAGCCCACAACTCCACCAACAAGCTGTATTAGTTTTGTTTGTATAAAAGTTTTTTGGGGGACAGAGCCAAGATGATGGAGTAGAAAGATGCATATATTCTAGCACTTCCCCCACAGCCTACAAAATACCTGTAAAAAATGACTCTCAACAAATTTTAGAGTAGCAGAAATCACAGAACAACAGAGTGAAAGAGATTTCCAGCCAAAGGTAACCTGGAATGCCGACAGGAAAGGTCTATCCCAAGGGACACTGAGTAGAGTAGAGCCCAGCCTTGGCCATAGAACCTGAACAGGTCTCCAGGGCAGAATTCCCAGCAGGGAGGGTCCCAGATCCCTCAACTCACAAGCTACAAAGAAAGCTTCAAAGGTTAGTATGGGAGGGCTTTTCCATCTGGGCAAGAGGAAAGCAGGGTTCCCCCCAGCACTGGCCCCAGACAGTGAGAGAGGTGGCAACAGCAGCAGCAGCAGTGGGTGGCGGGTGGCTACAGTGGCCATGGAAGCAGCCTGGGTCCATTATCTGAGCAACTCACCTTGAAGACTCTGGGGGAATTGAGCAGCTGGTCTGAATCTCAGCCTTGAGCATGATACTGGGGGGAGGAGGAGCACTAGAACCCCCCCCCCTCTTGACAAAGGATTCAGAAATCAAGTAACTGGCTGGGAAAATGTCCAAAAAAGAGGAAAAAATAAGACCATAGAAGGTTACTTTCCTGGTGAACAGATATCTCCTTCCATCCTTTTGGATGAGGAAAAACAAGGCATACCATCAGAGGAAGTCAAGGCCTCTGCCTCCAGCACCTCCAAAATGAATATGAAATGGATGCAGGCCATAGAAGAGCTTGAAAAGTGAGTCAGCAGCTTGCTAAAGGAGAAACAAAAAAATGCTGAGGAAAATAACACCTTTAAAAATAGGCTAACTCAAATGGAAAAAGAGGTTCAAAAAGTCATTGAGGAGAAGAAGGCTTTAAAAAACAGAATTAGCCAAATGGAAGAAAAGGTTCAAAAGTTCATTGAACAAAATAGTTCTTTAAAAATGAAAGTGTAGTTCAGGGAAGCTAATGACTATGAAATAAACCAAGAAGTTACAAAACAAAACCAAAAGACTGACAAAATAGAAGATAATGTGAAACATCTCATTGGAAAAACAACTGACATGGAAAATAGATCCAGGAGAGACAATTTAAAAATTATGGGACTACCCAAAAGCCATGATCAAAAAAAGAGCCTAGACATCATCTTTCATGAAATTACCAAGGAAAACTGCCCTGATATTCTAGAACCAGAGGGCA
Source organism: Notamacropus eugenii (assembly GCF_028372415.1). Lineage (NCBI taxonomy): Eukaryota > Metazoa > Chordata > Mammalia > Diprotodontia > Macropodidae > Notamacropus > Notamacropus eugenii. Next base: position 459,988,140 of record NC_092872.1, on the reverse strand, counting down.
AAATAAATATTGAAAGAATTCATTTATCACCTCCTGAAAGAGACCCGAAAACAGAAACTTGTAGGAATATTCTGGTCAAATTTCAGAGTTTCCAGGTCAAGGAGAAAATATTGCAAGCAGCTAGAAAGAAACAATTCAAGTATTGTGGAAATACAATCAGGATAACACAGGATCTGGCAGCTTCCACATTAAGGGATTGAAGGGCTTAGAATAGGATATTCCAGAAATCAAAGGAATTGGGATTGAAACCAAGTATCACCTACCCAGCAAAACTGAATATAATACTTCAGGGGAAAAAATCATCATTCAATGATATAGAGGACTTTCAAGCATTCACGGTGAAAAGACAAGAACTGGATAGAAAATTTGACTTTCAAACACAAGAATCAAGAGAAGTATGAAAAGATAAACAGGAAAAAAAAATCATAAAAGACTTTCTAAAGCTGAACTGTTTACATTCCTATATGGAAAGATAATATTTGTAACTCTTGAAACTTTTCTCAGTATTTCAGTAAGTGGAGGGATTATACACACACACACACACACACAGAGAGAGAGAGAGAGAGAGAGAGAGAGGGTACAGGTTGAGTTGAATCAGAAGAGATGATATCCATAAAAAAAATAAAATTAAATTAAGGGGTAAAAGAGAAAAATATTGGGAGGAGAAAGGGAGACATGGAATGGATCAGACTATCACTCATACAAGAAATAAGAAAAATCTTGTTCAGTGGAGGAGAAAAGGGAGGAGGTAAGAGTGGAAAAGTGAAGCTTACTCTCTTCATGTATGGCTTAAAGAGGGAATAACATGCTCACTAAATTTGGTATGAAAATCTATCTTACATTACAGGAAAGTAGGGGAAAAGGGGACAAGTAGGGTGAGGGGGATGATAGAAGGGAGGGCAAATGTGAGAAGGGAGTAACTAGAAGTAAACACTTTTGGGAAGGGACAAGTTCAAATGAGAGAATAGAAAAAAAGAGGGGGAGACAGGGTAGGACGGAAGGCAATACAGTTAGTCTTAAACAACATGACTATTATGGAAGTCTTTTGCAAAACAACACATAGCCTGTATTGAATTGTTTGCCTTCTCAGTGGGGATGGGTGGAGATGGAAGGAGGGAGAGATGTTGGAATTCAAAGTATTAGAAATGAATGTTGAGAATTTTTATTGCATATAACTGGGAGATAAGAAATACAGGTAATGGGGTATAGAAATTTATCTTGCCCTACAAGAAAAGAGAGAAGATGGGGATAAGGGAAGGGTGGGGTGTGATAGAAGGGAGGGAACATTGAGGGAAGAGGTAATCAAAATTTAATGAGTTATGGGGTGGGGGGAGGAGAGAGATGGGGAGAAAAATTGGAACTCAAAATTTTGTGAAAATGAATGTCAAAATCTAAAAATAAATAAATAAAACTATTAAAAAAATAAAAGTTTTTCAATTTTATATAATCAAAATTATCCATTTTACTTCCTATGATCCTCTCTATCCTCTTGTTTTGTCATCAGCTCTTCTTTTATCCATACATCAAATAGGTACATTTTTCCATGCTTCCCTAATTTACTTATGATATCACTCTTTACGTCTAAATTATTAATACATTCTGACCTTATCTTGGTATATGATGTGAGATGTTGATCTATGCCTAGTTTATGCCAAACTGCTTTCCAGTTTTTCCAGCAATTTTTTTCAAATTGTGAGTTCTTACCCCAAAAGCTTGGATCTTTGGGTTTATCAAGCACTAGATTACTATGGTTATTTCCTTGTACTATGTACTAAATATACTAAAGAAATGTTCCTTGAAAGTATAGTCTTTCTATATATATATCTTGTTTATACATGACTATTTGTCTGCTGTCTCCCTCCAGTAGACTTTGAGATTCTTGAGAATAAGAACTGCTTGTTTTCTCCTAACCCCAGCATTTAGCACAATGCCTACCACGCAGACACTTAACAAATCCTTGTTGATTAATTGAATTATGCACACCCTACTTTGTACAGAGCACTGTCCTCAGTCCTGGGGACATGCGAAGTTAGATTAGACATGATTCTTATTCTTATGAAACTCATTCTTGTAGGGCACTATAGAATGTGTGGGAATGACTACATTGTACAGAGATTCAGATTTTTTTAATTAATCACTTAAGTACTTACTGTGTGCAGGGCAATGTGTGAAGCACTGAGTATGGTTATTTTGTCTCCCCCATTATAATGTAAGCTCCTGCAGAGCAGGATCTGCTTTTGCACTTTTTTAATATCTCCTGCTCTCAGCATAGTGCCTGGCACATAGTGGGTACTTAATAAATGCTAATTGACTTAGCTTCACTTTGATAACTCCAAGGATGACTTTAACTTATGGTTCAGTAAACTCCAAACTGTCAGCCATATCTTACCTGCTGTCTTTTTTTAGTATGGCCCAATGAACTAAGAATAATTTTTATAATTTTAAATATTATATTTGAAAATTTTAAAAATGTTTTTAGCTCCCAGGGCTGTACAATAACAGGTTGCAGGCAGGATTTGTCTTGTGGACCATAGTTTACCAACCATTGTCTTCACTCATCATCATGGGCATTCCCTCTAATAGCATAGCTCACAACCTATCCATTCCTTCTGTGTGTGGGATTTTGCTTTTTAAGTTTCAATGATCTTTTCATACATTTTCTTCCACTTTGGCATTCTATTGCTATCTCCCCTCTTGTAATCCAACTCCCTGCCCCCTCAAATTTGAGAAGGCAAAACAAAACTTTTGTCTCTAGCATTCGTGATCAATATAAACAAAACTGCACACTGGTTATGCCTGAAAATCTATGTCTCAATATACAACTTTGAGTTCCTAACTTCTCTGTTAGAAGTTGGGTGGCATATTTCATCACTGGTTCTCTGGATTTGGGATTTGTCATTGAATTGATCAGATCTTGAGTCTTTAAAAATTATTTGTCTTGGTAATATTATTGATAGCATATAAACCATTCTCCTGGTTCTGCATCACTTCATTCTGCATCAGTTTATAAGACTGTTGCCAGATTTCCCTGAAGCCATCCCTTTTGTAACTTCTTACAGCACAATAGTATTCCATTCCAATCACATATGTTAATTTCATCAGTCATTTCCCAGTTTGATAGGAATTCTCTTAGTTTTCAGTTCTTTGCCTCTACAAGAAAAGAGCTGCTATAAATATTTATGGGTCTTTTTTTAATTTGATCTCTTTGGAAGTATAGACTTAAAAATGGTACCTTGGGCCAATGAGTTTGTACAGTTTAGTGACTTTTATAGTGTAGTTTCCAATTGATTTCCCAAATGCCTGGACAATTCACACCTCCCCAATAGTACATCTGTGTACCTCTTTTCCAATTGGCTTTTCAACAACTGTCATCATACTTCTTTGGTCATTTTTGTCACACTGATGGGTTTTCTCCTGGCCTACTGCAATGACTTCCTAATTGGTCTCCCTGCTTCTAGCCTCTGCTCTCCAAACCATACTCTAAGAGACAGGAGAGTAATCTTCCCAAAGCACTAATCTGATCATATCATTCCCAAGCTTGGAAACCTTTAGGGACTTCCTGTTGCCTATGGAATAAGATAAAAAACCCCTCAGTCTGCACTTGAGGCTCTCCACAGAATAGCTTCAACTTATCTTTCCAAACCTATTGCTCATTTCTCCCCTTCAATGAGTTAGACCTTCTTGCTGTATCATCACAACTCCCTACTCTATTCATACCCCAAGGTGCCTGCCATGAATGGAATGCAATCTCCCTTCATCTGTGCCTTTCTAAGTCAGTATCTTCCCTCAGGACTCAGGTCAAAAGCCGTCTCCTTTGTGCCTCCCCCCTCCATTAATTAGTGTCTCTCTCTCTCTCTCTCTCTCTCTCTCTCTCTCTCTCTCTCTCTCTCTCTCTCTCTCTCTCTCTCTCTCTCTCTCGCTCTCTCTCTCTCTCTTTCTCTCTCTCTCTCTCTCTCTCTCTCTCCTCTCTCTGCATCTCTCTCCCTGCCTATCTCTCCATCTCTCTTTATCTTTCTAGCTATCTCTGTCTCTCTCACTCCCTATCTCTGACTCTTTCTCTCTATCTCTGTCTCATCATTCTCAGTCTCTCTTTTTCAGTCTCTATCTCTCTATGTGCTTATCTCTTTCTATCTCTTTTTGTATTTATCTGTTTCTATCTCTCTCCCTGCCTATCTCTATCTCTGTCTCTTTCTATCTCTGTCTGTCTCATCTCTCTTCCCCGCCCCCACACATTATATGTAAATGCCACAAACTCCCAGTATATTGTAAACTCTCAGAGGATAGGGCCTGTTGCCTAGTTTCTCTCTTTATATTACCAATCCCTATAATTTTGCCTTCAGCCGATCAACAAGCATTTATTAAACGCTTGACACACAAGGTCCTGACCTGTGATTTCATCAGTGTAGTTTCATAACCAAAGAAAACCTTTATGAGGGATTTCCTTCTATCAGTACAGAGCAGTGCCTGTTCTGTAACTTACAGTGTTAAAGAGAGTCCTGGGCTGCTGAAGGGGTAACATGACTTGCTCAGGGTAACACAGCCAATATGTTTCAGAAGCAAGACCCTGAAGTTGCTCTCTAGCTGCTGCCTCCACTCCCATTTTGCAGATGAGGAGACAAGGTTAGAGACCTGAGTCTACTTAGCTAGCCAGGATTCTTAACCACTTCCCCTGGCTCCAAGTTCAGTACTCTTTCTTTATCTGCCTGACTCCCCAACACTCTCCTCCTTCTTGGGGTTTAGCACCCTTAACCTGGAGGCTGTGACTCTACTGCAGACCCTGGAGGAAGACAGTCAGTTGAACCATATGCTGAATTCAGTCCCTCTCCTGCCCATCTCTTCCCTGGGGTTTATTTGGCTCACGTCTCTAGGGCTGCTGATAATTTGTTAATTAACTACCAGACACACTCCGAGATGGAGCATGAGGAATACTGTCTGAATTCTCTGATAAACCCAACTACACTTCAAGACCAGCTCCTTTTGTTTTCAGTCATTCTGACGCCAGGAGCCTGTGATAAGAGTGATTGGTATGTTAATGATGCTTTCAGAGTGAAGCTTAAATAAAATAGCCAGCAAAGTCCAACTGGGACTTTTTCAGGTGCTACTTGCTGTATTTAAGTGGGTCACTATTTTTAGCAGCAACCTCCAATCAGAGACTTTGGAGAGAAATGACATAAATTTTTGGAAACCATTAACTGGGGAGCTCTGGCTTTTCCACTTAGGACTGCCCCTTGGATGTTGTTCTCCTAAAGGTTTTCCTTCCAAACCTCAGAATTCTTTACTGAAAAAAAAACTTTCCCCTAATGTAGTGACAATTCTGCTTGGATGGAGCACAGATGGGTCGCAGTATGCAGGTTGGAAGAGCCTTGTGCCAAGGGTACCAAGCGATGCTGCTGATGGGTTGGGGAAGTTATGAATGAATCTCCTTGGAATATGGCCAGACTTAATGAACAACTTTTGGATAATCAGGCAGATCAAAGCTTGGGCTGGATAATAGAAGCATTTCAGGAAAACTTCAGAAAGAAAATGAGAGGGCTTAGATGGTACTGTGCCTAAAGGCAGGGGGCAGGACTAGATAACCTTTAGGCAGTTCAGTTTACTCTCTCAGATCCTGGACAATCCCTATGCTCACAGAATCATAGACATAGAGCTGGAAGGGGCTTTTAAAAGTCCTAAACCCCTCATTTTGCAAGTGAAGAAAGTGAGGTTCAGGGAGATAAAATGACTTGTTCAAGGTCACATTGGCAGAAAAGGGCAGAATGAGGATTTGAACCCAGAGCCTCTGACTCCAAAACCATCACTCTTCCCACTGTGCTATGTTTTACCTTTAGATTAAAAAAAAAGTAGTTGAACTATTGAGAATATATTATGAACAAGACTCTATGACAGGCAATGAGAGAGGTGTCATGCAAACAGACTTGTGGTTCTAATTCCAGCCAGCCCTGACACTATCAGTCCTATGACCTTGGCAAGTGACTTGCTTCCTCTAAGGCTCATTTTCTTCATATGTAAGTTGGTGATAAACTGCCTGTGGTATCTATCCCACAGGGTTATTGTGGAGACAACGCTTTGTAAAACTCATCTTTACATGACTGAGAGTTTATGTTGGCGACGTCATCATCATTATTGGTAGTAGGAGTAGTATTACAAGGAAAAATAAACTCCATGCTTTTGTCCTCAGTAAGCTCATCAGCTTACCAGTAGGGAAGGTTTTTCATTGCTGTTCAGTCATGTCCAGACCTTCATGACCCCCTTTGGGATTTTCTTGGAAAGATACTGGAGTAATTTACCATTTCCTTCTCCAGCTCATTGGACAGATGAGGAAAGTCACACAGCTAGTAAGTGTCTGAGGGCAGAACTCAGGAAAATGACTTCAAACTAGACACTGTAGTCACTACTCCACCTAGCTGCCCTGAGTTTAACATAATAGTAACCTCCCCTTTTTGAATTTGCTTTTGCTTTCGTCTGTGCAGTTGTAAATGTTTTACTGATGCTTTTCTCTTTCTTTTTTTTGTATCACTCTTATTATAAACCAAAAAAATTCCTTTCCCAAAAAAACATTTTCTTGCAATCAATAAATATAATCAAAACAAATCAACATTTTTCTGTTGTTGAACCATTTTAAAAATGTCAAAGACTTAGGGATAAGTACTTTCTTTTCTGGGTCTTCAGTAGCTGTGGCTGAGGAGGATGTAGGAGCTGTGGTCAAGTTGCATCTCCACAAGGGCTCATGGCTGTCGAGGCCAGGCTGGAAGCAGAAATTCTGCAGAGTGCTGCTCTTTTATGGGCTGATGGTTTTGGGGGATCACCATCAAAGTTTGATGGTAGTGGTGGAGATGGTGGTAAAGATCTGACTCACCTAGAAGGCACATACCACTTCTTATAGATCCCTCAGGCAACTTCCCTCTTCAACAATTGTAGTTAGCCTGCCCTGTGGATGGAAATGAGCATCAGATAACGTAACTCATCAGCACCTTCACCGAAGGGGAGAGGATCCTATTGATTAATCAATTAATTCATCAACATGCATTTAGTAAATGCCTCTTTCATGCCAGGAACTGGGTTAGGCAGGGGAAAGATAATCAGATAACCCCCAAATGGAAGGGATAGTGTCCGGTAAAACTGAATTTGCATTCAAAAAGATTTTGCTGGGCTAGGATATTGGGTCAAATCTAATAGCATAAATAATTTAATCTAATTTCAATTTAGAAATGAATATTTACAAGATGTACAGTTTTAGAAATCAACACACTTTGATAGCTTCAGAGACCTTAGAGGTCATTTAGTTCAATCTCCCCATTTCATACATGACATAACTAAGACCAGAGAAGTTCACTGATCTTCCCAATGTCACCTAAATTACAAATAAGAAAACCTGAATTTGAAGCCTCTGATCCCAACTCCCATGTGCTTCTCAATTTTACAACTATGAAATGGGACAACATGTTTGTTTTTTAATGGATTGTAACCTCATTTTGAGTCAAGAGTGCTATAAGGCAGTCAAAAAACAAACTTATGAGATCTTAGGCTGCACTCCCTCCCATGGAATGAGGAAGTGATAGTTTTACTGTACTCTGCCCTGATCAGACCACATCTGAAGTATTCTATTCAGTTCTGGGTACCACATTTAAAGAAAGACATTATTGATAAGCTGGAGAACATCTAGACAAAGGAAACCAGGATGATGAGGGATTTTCCTTTTTATATCATGTGAGGATTCCGTAGAAGAAACTTTGGACAATTAGCATGAATGAGAAAAGACTTAGGGGAACATAATGGCTGTCTGCAAGTGTCTGAAGTAAAGCAAAAGAAGGATCAGATTTACTCTGTTCAGCCTTGAAGGGTAAAACTAAGAGGAATGAGTTAATGTTGTGACAGGGTGTGAGTACAAGCAAAGTGGGATTTTCTGTTGTTGTTTTTTTTTTCTTTTTTGGAGTTCAGTTTCCCAGACTCAGGCTAAATTGTGAACATCTGAAGGCTCAGTCTCCTTCGAACCCTGGTAGTTCACAGTTGTGCTGAGTTAAGTGGGTTGTGATGCCTTCTGGCTTTAAGCCTATTAGTTGAAAACTATATATGCTAGGAGGTTGGTGTTTTGCTTTGGAGGTTTCGCATATAAGAAGGACCTTTTGATTCCCTGAATGGAACTCTGAGTAGCTGTTTGTTAAGAGCCCCAGACTACATTGTTGATGCTCTCCCATTTAGTTTTATTACTTACTTGTGGTAATTTCTCTGCTTGTATTTTCTCATCTGTATTTTCTCCATGTTCAGGGTGTTGACCTGTCCCCTGAACTAGTGAATGATTTACATATGTTTAACTAAAGCAGGATTGTTAACCCCTTTGAAGCTATCTTTCCTATATAAAGCAGATAAAAGAACCTGTGCTAGCAGACCATCCTGGGTGTGCTAGGGTGCTTGTTAGTGCACAGGGCAAATTTAGGTCTGATGTCAGGGAAAATTTCCTAACAATTTGAGTCATCCAAAAAAGTAAAACTGGCTGCTTCCTGAGGGCAAATGTTCCTCCACATTAGAGCTCTTCAAGCTGGATGATCACTTGTTAAGGATGCTGGCTTTCTTATGCAGGTATGGATTGGACTATGTGGTCTCTTCCATCACAGAAATTATGATGTGATAACGGCACTCAAACCTACAGTTCTCTCCCTGCCCCCTGTCACCCCAGTAACCTGAAGGCTCTAGGGTAGCCCTCCTAATAGGGAAGGGACTCATTTATAATTCCTTGGGAGCTTGTAGGAGATTGAATTTATTTCTTTATGAGGACAGAATGTTTCTATTACCTAATTCGTTCCCTCCTTCATTATCTTTCTGTATTGACTAAAATACATTTCTGCCTGGTCTGAAATAAAATTTTGCATGGAATCAGGGGCTTAAATCATCATTTTGCATATTATGTTTACCACAAACACTCCATATTGAATATGAGTCAAGAAAGGGGTTAAGTGGAACAGTTAATACACTGTTATCTCAAAAGATCAAAACTGCACAACATCCCAATGCAATATGGAGATGCATGGTATCAGAAACATATTACATGATGAATTATTTTACAAAGAAGCATAAAAGATATCATCAAAGAGATGAATAACCTGAGAAGGAAATGGAACAGATATGTAGCAAGAACAAAGGATAGCAGATGGAAAGTCTGACTACTACATGAGTATTTGTGTAATATCAAGAGATTAACAAGTTCTCCAAATCACCAAGTGGACCTTCCCATGGAGGATTGATAGGAAGACCTAATGAGAGTCCTCCAAAGATGAGAAATCATGGAGAGCTGATTATCTGTAGTACAAGTAGCGGTACCCCCAAATCACTGAGGTCACCAAACCATGAAAGCATTCTAATCTCACCTGTAACAGACATGCTGTATCTTTAATAGAGACAGGAATAAAAAGAAAGGTGGAAAAAATGGAAGTGGCAGGGGGGGAGAAATCTCATATTACTTAAGAATTTAAATTTTCATTTAAAATGCACATCCATGAGAGTGGGAAGCATTCTCATGTTTGGCCATTCCTGGTTAAAACTGTTTCTTCTGTGCTTATTTCCATGGTGACGTCAACCTTGGCCTCTGAATTCGAGTACTTCCCTTCGATGCTATCTGCCATTTGTCTAGCAGCGAGCTGCAAGCAGCCTGGAGGGCTATTGCATTGGCATGCAGGATGTGTTGCTAGAGAGCTGGCTTGTTGTCAGCTGTCTTTGGGTTCCCACAGGTAATCCAAGGGAGCTCAGGATCTTTGCAGTCTGGAAACATTCACCTTCCACTTTCAGATGCTTTTGTGAAAGTGATTTATAAACCTCAGAGCACTTTGCATGTGTAATGGAATATTATTATTATCATTATTGCTGAAAGATGTTTCTTCCCTGTCTCACAAGCTATTATGTAGATAATATGCTTTATAAGCCTAATTGGCGTTGTTGCTGCTGCTGCTGCTGCTGCTGCTATCACTACTATTATTTTTCTCCCAAGTTGAAATGTTCCCTTTTGGGGGTGGGGATTGGAAAGGGGGTTCAATGCTTCTTGGATTCCTAAGGAAGACTCAAAGAAATGAGAATTATTGCCTCTGCCCCTAAAATCATAGAAACATATCATTTTAGTTGGACAGTCAGTTAGTTGACAACACTTATTAGGAATTTACTGAGTGCCAGACTTTGGGTTAAGTGATAGGAATATAAAGAAAGTAAAAAACATGGTCCCCTGTCCTCAAGGAGCTCATATTCTAATGAAAGAATCAAAATAAAAACAGCTATCTACATATCTATATATCTATATCTATATCTATATATATATACATATATATATATATATATATATATATATGCACACGTGCACCCAAGTGCACACATGGTAAATGGTAGGTAATCTCAAAGGCATAGAATTGAGGAGAAAGGGTTCTTATAGAAGGTAGCATTTAAGCATTTAAGACTTAAGCTAAGTCTTAAAGAAATTTTAGAAGCTTGAAGGTGAAGATAAAGAGGGAGATCATGGAAGGAAGGAAGGAAGGAAGGAAGGAAGGAAGGAAGGAAGGAAGGAAGGAAGGAAGGAAGGAAGGAAGGAAGGAAAAAAGAAAATAAGCAAACATTTTTAAAAGTACCTACTATGTGCCAAGCACTATGTTAAGTACTTTACAAATGTTATCTCATTTGATCAGCACAACAACCCTGGGAGGTAGATGCTGTGGTTGCTTTTTAAAATAATTTTATTTTGAATTTATTAAATAAAACAAGGATTTCCCTAACATAGTAGAATAATAAAAAGATGATTGCACATGAAGTTGCAAATCTGTTATATACACCTCCCTATCCTTTATAAATAAATAATAAATTGATCATGTAAATTTCTTTTTTTTCTTCTGTCCTCCCTCCCCTCCATTAGACACAAATACGTACATATATAAAGTCATTCTATACATCTTTCTATTTAACAGTTCTTTCTTTGGTTGCAGATAGGGTCTTCCTTCATGTGTATCCTTTGCAGTTAATTTGGGTATTTATAATATTCAAATGACTTATTCACTCAAAATTGTTCTTAAAACAATATTGCTGTCCCTGTATACAATGTTTTCTTAGTTCTGCTCATTGTATTTTTCATTATTTCATGTGTCTATCCATGTTCTTCTAAGATTATGGAGCTCATCATTTCTTCTGCCACAGAGGTATTCCATCATGATGTTATACCACAATTTGTTTAGCCATTCCCCAATTGACAGTCTACATATAAATTCCATATAGAAGTCCCTCTTACCTTCAGGACAAATATACAGTTCTTTGTTTCTAGGGCCCTCCAGAATTCTTACACTTTACTTCTCTCCTTATACTCTACATTTCAGTATCTTTGACCTCCTTGCTGTTCCTTGCACGTGATACACCATCTCCTACCTGTGTGTCTCTTACCTGACTGTCCTTTATGCTTGGAAGGCAGCCAGGTAGCCTACTGGATAGAACACTGGGCTTTCAGTTAGTCAGACCAAGCTCAAATCAGACTTACAAGATGTTTTGACCCTGGGGAAGTTACCTAACTTCACCATAAAATAGGATAATAGCAACATCTTCCTCACAGAGTTCTTGGAAGATCGAATAAGATTACAATTGTAAAGTGCTTAGCACAGTGTCTGCCTGGCACATAGTAGGTACTACGTAAATGTTAGCTAGTATCACTATTATTAATACTTGACAAATGGTTGGCCAGTGTCTGTTCAAAGACTTCCAATTACGGGGAAGCCTCTGCTTCCTTAGGTAGACTATTCCTTGACCCCGATGAATACCTGTAATAGTAAACTTTCCCCCCTTAGCTTTAGACTTATATTTGCCTATTCCTTGACCAACTTAATTAGAAAACTTGGGAAGTTTAACTAAGGTTTTTCTGTACATAGCTATGCATGCCTAATCGCCCCCATTAGAATATAAATAAGCTTCTTGAAGTCAGGGACAGAGTTGTTGGGGTTTTTCTTTGGGGGGGGGGTTGTTTCTTTGCCACCCCTTCTGTTAGCACAGTGCCTGATACATAGTGAATGCTTAATAAATCTTGAATGACCATGGGCTCTTGCACTGCTTTATTTGGCCTCTGGTGGCTGAGTTAAAACAAACACCTGGATTCAGAGTTTGTAGAAATTTGGTGCTCAGGGCAATTATACAATCCCAAGCTTTACTGTTTACTGTAAACTTTACAAGTTTACTGTAGGTAAACAAAATATATGAATAGACCCTATAGCAACAGAAACAGACAAAGTTTTGTCCCCACATGAAAGAAACTCATCCAAGCCTGACTATGAAGAAGAAACTAGTGAGGGAACACACTCAAAACTGGGGTTCAGGTGGCAAAATGATTTATCTCCAAAATGGGCTTGGTTAAGAACTGGTGATTGATGCCAGATGTAGCAGAGGATGTTCCAGATAAAGCAGAAAAATTCTTGGGGTCCCTCATTAATACTAGTCTTGGATGAAGCTTGGATAAGGGGAGCTTCTTTTTGGGGACCACAAACTGGTGGGAGGGCCCAACATTAACTAAGGAGAATGTCTCAAGGTCCCTACAACCCACTTTCCTAATTGTTGCCAATCAAACTGTCTTATTAGAAGTGTCAGAGGGTCAATATGCTTTAGAGTTCCAGGAGAGCTTAGAGATAGATGCCTGACCTACTCACTTTCCATATGAGACAGCCAGTGATTTGTTGATGATCATGTAGCGAGTAAATGGCAAGACTGAGGTTTGAAGCCGAGTTTTTTTGTCTCCAATTCCAGTGTTCCTTTGCATATCTGCTTCAGGTAACAATGTCAAAGAAAACTTTTGACTCCCACAAAAAAAGGGTTTCAGTTAATTTATTATATTACAATGACTTTAAAATAGGACAAGCCAAGTCAGAAAGAATCGACACTCAGGCGAGCTTGAGAGAGAGTACTCTTTGTAGGTTAAAAGCCTTAAAAGAAAATACTGTGAGCCTTCAGAATTTGGATTAATGTAATGTAGTAAAGGATCTTGGGGCAGCCGGGTGACATAGTAGATAGGGTGCTGGACCTGGGGTCAGAAAGACTCCTCCTCATGAATTCAAACCTGTCCTCAGACATTTACTAGCTGTGTGATCTTGGGCAAGACACTTTACCTTGTTTGCCTCAGTTTCCTCATCTGCAAAATGAGCTGGAGAAGGAAAAGGCAAACCATTCCAGTACCCCAAGAAAATCCCAAATGGGGTGACAAAGAGTTGGACATGACTGAAAAACAACTGGCAACAACAGCAGTGACTGATCTTGATTCCAGAGGAAAGATGGCAAGATTTCATTCTTAGTGGAATACTGCATAGGCTGTCTGACAAGATGAATATCTCTATTTTCTCTGCTAAACCATTTTACTTTGTTGCAAGGCAAGGTTCTGGAGGGACTAGGGTTGGGAAATGATGGAAATGTAAGACAACAAAAAGCACTCCTTTTATCATTATTTAGTAGTCGATAATTGTGGTTAGAGATGATCAAATTCAATTGACTAACAATTATTTAATGAGTGTATCATTGCTGTGCCTAGCTATGAGAAGCATTTTATAAAAGACATCAACATAATCCCTGATCTCAAAGGGATTTGGGTCTGGTTGAGTAGATGAAACACACTTCACAGTACTCAATTAGAGAATACAGCAGACTTTGATTTACAAAACAAACAAAGAAAGAAAGAAAAAAAACAATTACCAGTGCAAAAGAAATTAGAAAATCATAGAACATTGGAGCTGGCAGGGATCTTAGGGAATTCACCTGATGAGAGTCAAGTGGAATTAATCAAGGAAGGCTTCCAGTAGTTGATGAACTTAGACCCAGATCTGGCAGTATTGGAACTCATATCCTCATCATACAAATGGGGAATCAGAGATCCAAAGAAGGATGGAAACTTGTCCAATGTCTTACATCTAGGTTAGGATTAGAACCCAGATCTCCTGACTCTCAAGTAGAGATCATTATGGGCTAGAAGCCCACAGAATGAATTCAGGGTCAGACCATCTCAGAGGCAGATGCTTAGCTTCTGGATTTTAAATACAAAAAAACCCTCCAGATCTAGGGTAATGAGTAAAGTTTCCCTTCATAGATATCTCAGATCCCAAAATATGTAATTCGTGGCCATACACACAGTCAGGGATATGTTTTTGCTGTGATAGGCTGACTCATGGATACATGCTAAGTGGTTTTCTTATGGGCAATTCGAAGCTCTTACAAGCACTTAACATGTTGTCTAGCCCTATGTTGGCAACCAGTGTTCTAGAAACAGAAGGCATGGCCCCATCCTCTTAAGAGTTCCCAATCCAGTTGGGAATACTGAGAAAAAACTGCAAAATAGTATTTCTTAACATTTTTTTATGTCATAATCTTTTTTGGCATTCTGGCATAATTTCTTTATAAAACAAACCAGGTAGGCTTACAAAAGAATTATAAAGACACTTATCTATCTATCTATCTATCTATCTATCCATTAAAGTTCATGAACCCAGCCTAAGAAGCCTTGCTATAGAGTATGTTGAGCAACATAAAAAGTTAACAAACATGCAGTGATGTACCATGGATTTATTATGTGTGTGGCTGGGGTGTAGAAGAAGGGGAAAGCTTCCCTTAGGAAGTCTAGTCAAGTGGAATTAATCAAGGAAGGCTTCAGGTAGTTGATGAGCTTAGACCCAGATCTGCCATATTGGGAACATTGTACGGACTGATTTGGGTTTTTCTAACCCTTCTAAAGGTATTCTCCACTCCTTAGAAAAGCACATGCTCCATTTGTGTATTATGCCTGTATGTGTTCCTATAAATCACTTCTTAGAGCCAGAGCAGACTTTCCCAGCTCAGGATCCCCAGTTTAGCTTAATAAAAAAGTAATTATATCATATTAAAGATAATTTGATTGTTAGCAAGACACTAATTGAGTTGAAGAGCACATGCATCAGACCCGTCAGATTGGCAGAGAGGCAGCTGAGCTTAAATGCAAACAGCAGTGATAGTGGAATTAAAAGATTGTCAATGCAGTTAATTCAACAGCAATTATTTTCCGAATATAAATTCACAAGCAGTGAGGAAACAATTATATCTACAAATAGTCATAAGGAAATAATTACCCCCATCCTCTACCTGAAGCTACATTCTACCAAAAAAAAAAAAAAAAGGGGGAGATAAAAATCAGCCTCAGCAGTCCACATATCCAAGTTGCTTTCACTGATAGAAAAGGCAAATGAGGTTCAATCATGACTTGAGCTTTTGGCCCTGTGGCATTTATTCCCAGGATGCCAGGACACAAAGGAAGAAACACACATATAAGATATTAAGTGACTGTCTTTCCTGCTTCTCTGCTCTCTGAATGACTAAAGATATCCTTGCCTGCTTGATGGAGCTTCCAGAGAGTGACCCCTATGCTTTTTGACTTAGCTGTCTATGGCAGGAAATGAAGTCCACTTGTTTAGCCTAGGCACCTTTGAAGATGGTTCTAGGAGGTTAAAGTCACAAGTCTGATCTCCATAGGAACTAGTAAGCTTTACGCACATAATGATCTATTCATGTGACACAGTTCCCACCCTTATTTTTGTCCCATCTGTCTCTCAGACATGAGGCCAACTTTAAAAAGCTAGTTTACTAAGTTCTTTAACCAGCTGAAGTCAGAAGCAACTTGTAGAGATTATGTATACCAACCTAAGCCTCCAACTAGAGTAAGAGAAGAAGAGGGATTTCCTTCCTTTCCACCCCTCCCCTACCCTATCAGCTGTAGCAGTGGGGCTACTTGCCAAGTTGAAGACACCAACTTGTGCCAGCAGGGACCAGGCACACAACCTCCAGAGAGACATGTAGACAGAGAGTAGCTGCAAAGAGAGGGACCTCTGGCAGCCAAGGAGAGAGATGCCTGTGGACCCAAGAGAGGACTATCTTTGGTGACTGAGAGTGGAATCATGGAGAAAAACAGCCTGTGAGCCCAGTTGAGTATCTTGTTCCAAAAGAGGGAGGGGAGGAGTATGTGCACTGCACGAGAACAGAAAGGGATGCTTAACACTTGAGGCATGACTTTCCTTAGACACACATTACCTACATGTGTTTCTCACTACTCCAGTATATTCTAAGTATGTTGTACCCATACCTCCCACAGGGGGTATGTTAAAAGAACCCAGAGGTGTATTTATTTGTTATGGAATGTACTCTGAGTTTTCAAAGGCACTCCAATTATTACTATTGCATGTTAGTAAAATGACTCTGGTTTGAGTTAATTGTGACTGTTAAATATAAGCTCACAAGTTGAGGCTTATGGGTTATAGTTCAGGCTCATAGATCTACAGCATGCCCCTAAAACCCAGAACCTGTCACTCTCAGGGTGATACGAATCAAAAGAGCGAGTAAAAATTGGATGAATATCCCATAATGAGGTCTACAATAACTATAGCTGACCTTTATTTTGTGCCATAGCTTCACATACATGATATGATTTAAACTTCATAGCAACTCGCTGACATAACTACTATAGATATTATGCCCATTTTATGGATAATGAAAGTGGGGTTTAGAGATTAAACTATTTTCCCATGGTGACACAGGTAATAAATGTTAAAAGTGGAATTCAAACCCAATTTTCTACTGATTTTTACCATCGTTTCCTCTTTGCAAGGTATCCTTAGCCTGGTATATCTGATCTTTTAAAAAAAATTTTGATAATTGTTATTGTCATTTCAGTCAAGTCCCAATTCTTTGTGACCTCATTCATAGTTTTTCTTGTCCAAGATACTGGAGTAGTTTGCCATTTCCTTCTCCAGCTCATGTTATAGATGAAGAAACTGAAGCAAACAGGGTTAAGTGATTTGCTCAGGATCACAGCCAATTAGGGTCTGAGACCACATTTGAATTTCCTCACTTCAGGCCTGGCACTCTGCCCACTGTGCCACCTCACTGCCCTTTGTATTCCAATATAATTGGTTTCCTTGGTAGTTCTATGTGTTCCATTTTATGTATTTAACAGCATTCTTCTGGGAAGGGGTCCCCAGATCTCACTATATTGACAAAAGGGTACAGGGCACACAAAAAGTTCACAAAAACCTGCAATGAGGAAAGATGATAAAATAAAAAGCTGTCAAAGGCTTAGCCACCAATGCCTACCAAGCCCCAAATAAACAAGAAAAATACTCCACAATAGGGAGCAATAACTTCAATGACAGGAAAAGAAAAATTGAGAATAAGCCACCACAGAATAATTCTTCCAGAAAATTTAATTAAATCCAATTCACCAACTCTCTGTTCCCCTTTCTGACTCTCCCTTCCCTCAGACCACAAACAGATTCAGGACCTCCCAATGTATCTAGTGATAGCACTCATTTTAGGCATTGACTTTAAATTGGCTCCTTGGCAGGAGAGGATGGAAGGAACATTTATTTCCTGGGTAGGTTGAGTTCTAAGAATTAGACCAACCCTGAGGAAAGGGTCTTCAGAGGAGTGTGAATACCATCACTGAAGATCATCAAAGATGATGAACGAGTGGCCCAGGAATGAGGGGTTTGTTTGCTGTGACTATTTAATGTTATAGAACAGGCAACAAGCAGGTAGCAAAAGGAATATGAGAAACGTAGAGAGGAGAACAAATAGTAAAGATTTATCTGGATTTGCCTCAACACCAATAGGAACCTTTCCCTACCTTCTTCATGACCCATCCTCCTCCCCTCTCATTCTGTGTCTGAAGAAAACCAGTTGCAGAAAGGAGGGCACAGCTCAGAAAAGTAGGACTAGAGGAGAAGAAGAAGAGATCCAACCACAATGGCCACTCAATATGCTCCTATAATGACATCCCAACTAATTCCCTTGAAACCTTGCAGGCCCAGAACTCTTCCAACAGATCTATCATCTAAGAGAAAATAGAATAGGCAGCAAGGCCTGGAGGAGAACAAAGACAGAGCCTTTGAAAGATGTGATGGTAAGAAGCATTCTTACAGCAAGAATAAGACACACAAAACAGCAATTAGAGAGAAAGACAAAGAGTGAAAAAGAGAAACTAAAACAGTAACAACAGAAGAAGAAAAGTAACCCCAATGAACACGTATTTTACAACAAAGGAAAATGAGTCAAAATCTCTTGGAGAGGGTGAAAGTATTACAAAAAATTCTGAAATGCTCCCTTAAATATTAAGAACCTCCAGATTCTAAAAAGAAATCAAGGAATTAAGTGAAAACATCATATGAATGAGTTGAAGTATTTATTAAGGATTTACTATTTAGTAAGCACTGAGCACTAAGCGCAGAACCTTAAGTCCTGAGGGTACTAATACAAAAGGGAGATCGTCTCAACTATTAAGAAATTCCCATTCTAAATGTGGGAGAACAAATATGAACAAATAAGAAGGAACATTTAAGACTTTTAAGGAAGAAATTAGCAAGGCTAACAAAGGACTAGATAATTTAGAAAATAAAATAAAACACTCTCCAAAATAGTAGACTCTGTAAATTTTCTTTTAAAAGTACTACAAAAGTACAAATGCAGAAAGAAAATTAATTCACAAAATAAAAGGAAAATTGGAAGCATAAATGAAAGCTCTACAGAACAAGAATATGCAAATCAAAGATAGGATGCAAAGAAATAATTGAAGGATTGTAGGTTTGCATCCTAGTTGAAGCACAAAGGCATGCTGAGGAAGAGCTTAGAGGAAGTCATGTGTCAGGCAAGTCACAGCATTACCACTTTAACCAACTTTTCCCTTCACACCCCAATGGAGTAAGTCCAATGCCCTGAACCTAAGATTCTTATGAATGTCAGTGCTCCCTCCCCAAACCACCAGATCTATTTCAAGCCTATAACCATCAGACTGCTACCATCAAGCTAATGGTCACAATAACCCAAGAGTGGCAGCCCCACACACTCTTACCTCCAGACTTCATAGACATTATCCAGGGAAGCAGCTCTAATGAAGAGGAAGCAGCCATTCCCACCAACTGCCAACCATTTTCCACCCATACGGTAGACAAGCCAGTCTAGCAAGAGATCCTAAAGGAGAGACAGGACGCAAGTAAAACCACAATATTGATCGTCTCTTCTAGACCATAACAGAGACCTAAACCCGAGAGCCTTGGGATTAGCAGTGCTTCCAGCCCAGGGCCTTCAGCCATCATCCTAGGAAGCAACCCCATAGAGATACAGCCTAGTCACAGTTCCTGGAAGTGCTACAGCCAATGCCAATGAAGATCCAGAGAAGAATATTCTGGCCACCAGAGTCTTTGGCACTGTCAAATGGTTCAAAATCAAATACAGAGATGATTTCATAAGTAGAAATGACATTAGAGAAGAGATACTGCCATCTACTTTGTTGCTGTACCCTAAGGATCATAGGACCTTTCCATCTCACTCATAGCTGAAACTTCCCATACACGATATCTCTGATATCTCCCCCATTAGAATGTGAGCTTTTTAAGACTAGAGACTTCATTGCTTTTTATCTTGTATCCCTGGTACTTAGCATAGTACTGTGCGTGTGTGTGTATGTGTGTGTGTGTGTGTGTGTGTGTGTATAATAAGCAACTAATAAATGTTTTATTTCATTTATGCATTCATAGAGGTATATTTTTTTTTCAAAAATCCTGAATATTACATTTCAGGAAGTCAGGTAATTTCCCAGAAATGTCTGCGGCAGTTGTCAAAGTACAACTGTTGTTGACCACATAGGGTCCTTAGTGTGTCGAATACTAAGGAATGAGAGTCACAAAATAGTTGCAAAAATAGTTTTATTAAACTTATAGAAAACATAAATGAGAATAAGTTAATGCTTCTAATGGGGGTAGGAGCAGGAAGGAAACAATCATATCTATACTGAACAACAGGCTATATGGGGAACTCCAGCATCAGGAACCTGATGTGGATAGGACCCTCAATGAGCTAGTTCAGAACAAAACTTTTTATGTCAAATTGAATTCTTTGTCTGGAAACTGGCTCAACAATTAGACCTTGTACAACAGGATTGCCCAGTGATGTACCACTTGGATATTATACAACACAGAAGGACAAATTAGTGAATTCCAGTGACTGGCTTTAGGCAGAGGTTATTTCATATCTGAAATCTGAAGAGACCTTTTTGTTCAGTCTTTCTTTGCATAACATCTGCAAATTCCCATTCTGCTATAAGAGATCAAGAGATCTCACAGAAAGCCAATAGAAAGAAACTCTAAGCCTCCAAATACATCATTGACAAACTTTAAAATATTTTGCAGTCATTTCTAGCTAGAACTCTGCCTCTGACTCCAAATTTGGATCTCTACCCACCTGACCACTTATTCAAGTTTCACAGTTAGTATACGGCACTGAGGGTATTTAAGATGAGATCTTCTGAGTACATATCTGTTTCTAGGAATGTTGGTTTTTGGTGGAAGCTGTAGGAGAGAGAGCAGAAATGCTTTGCAACCTAAATCTGGAAGGCAAATCCTGTTCTCTGCCTTTCCTCATATTAATTGTTATTCTTTTCTTTGATGTCATGCCATCTTTCGAGTTTTCTTTCACATGCCCCAGTAAAGTTCCCAACTACTTCCTCTCCCCTAGTGGGAATTTGTGTTGAGAAGCAAGAAACTACTTTGGATTGGGGTTTTTTGTTTCTTTTTGTTTTTTTCCCCTGAAGCATCCATCATTACTATTCCAACAGAATTTAGTTCAAGACCTGTCTCAATTCTTCCAGCTTCTGTGACAATGAGGTTCCTGATGATACCAGATTATTATCTTCATGCTAGCGTGCTCCAAGCCTCACTTTTCCCTCAATGATCTGCCCCTCAGTGTTTTATTCATATACTTTCACCACCACAAATACAGGGAAAAAAATAGAACAGCTTCCAGGTATCTCTTTTCTTGAGTCTTGACTAGTCTATTCTTATCCCATCTTTATTTCTCCCTAGCTGAAAGGAATTCCTCTATATTACTCAGTCAGCAATAATATTGATTATTGAGAAAATGAAATATTCTGGCCCTGGGATACTAATTTACTTTTTCTTCCCACTCTCCTGATTTTCTCCCTTAGGTCTTTTACTGCTAAGATTCTTTATGCTACTGATACTCTCTTTGTACTTTCATCATCTCTCAGAAAATGTGCAAGTTTCTTTTCTTTTCTTAAAGAAAATAAAAACACAAAAAAGAAAATTTCTCCTGACACAGTTCTGGCCTTGCCTAGGCCTAGTTACGTGAAGGCAAACATTTAATTTCATTGCGGTCTGAGAGAGTGCAACTTTCTTTCTTCATTTTGGTAATTTCACATGCTGAATACCCTACTCACATCTGAATTCTTTTAAAGGAGTAACTTCAATCTTTTGCTAAATTTGCAATAATTTTCTTCAATGCATAGGCCCATCTTTGCAGGATGTCATTTCAGGGTGCCAAATGATCTTTGCTACTTGGAAAGTCTTTTCATCTTTTCCTTTGGAAAACCAAGATTAATCAAGTCATTCTGATTCATTGTCCTTGGAATATGAAGTTTCCATTCCTGAAAATAGATTGTAGAGTATCCCAGGGAATAAAAGGAATAAAATAGAGTGTGGAATGGGAAAAAACACATTTCTAGGAAAGGGGCAAGTGGTGTGGTTGATAGACATCCAGATCTGGATTTAGAGGTGGAATCCTAGGTACTAATTACTGCACCCAGGGCAAGATCCATGAAACAGGCCCTGAAAATCAACTGAGGTGGATGGTATTGGGGAGAAAGAGAGACAGAGACAGAGACAGAGAGACAGAGACAGAGAGAGAAATGAGGAGGTGCCACCTGGAAAGGAGCTCACCTGGTGAGCAGAAGGGTAGGGGAAAAGTATGGCATATGGCAAATTTCCAGTTTAACTCATTATTCTTGCTAATTGGCTACACCACTGTTGAAGGAGTGAACGAAATATGAAATGTAAATATAATAAGCATAATTTTTAAACTATACAATCTTTGTTTAAAATTTTTGTAACATTTAAATTTTGGTGTCCTGGACATTGCCTCACTCATCTTACCCTAGTGGGAGTTCTGACCAGAGGAACTGGATTTAAATCTTGGCTCTGCCAACTTACCACTTTGTCTCTCCAAGTCTATTAGTCTCTAAAACAAGGAGATTGGATTAGCTGATATCTAAAGTTCCTTCCAATTCTAAATGTGTGAGCCTATATGTTCTTATACCCCTGTGGGCCTCTATTTCCTCAGTTATAAAATGAAAGTATTGGACTAAAGAATCTCTACTTCTAGCTCTAAATTTATGGACCTACAGCGTAGGTCTTTTGGTTTTTTGCCTAGTATTACATGTACTTTTTACAATACTATGTTACTTTGTTGACTTTAGAAACCTGGAAAAGTAAGTGACTCTTTTTTTAGGACTAAAATCTAAAACTTAAGACATTTTCTGGATCCTGTTTCACACAGCATCACCTACAAATAAAAGAAGATGAGAGGATACAGAATTTGGGAACTTGAATAGGTGGCATCAAGAGATTCCAGAGATAGGAGAACAACGATGCCCATCATTTAGGAAAAGTGATCAACAATCAAAAGATCTCAGAGTTTGGAAAGTATTGTAAAAGGTTATTTGTTAGTTGGATCTTACAGCTCTCAAAAGAGATATATTAGTATACCATAAAATTCTCCACATTTTTCACCAAAATTTGCCATTTATCTCATGTGGGGAATCCTTCTGCTCAGTCCACAAACAACACAGTTATTATTAGATTGTTTTCCCTTGGGCATGTGATGCCCCATGGGGTATAGAATGAATAAGCCATGATCCCCTCCCTCAGATATCTTACATGTAGTCCAGTTGGGAATGCAAAACACAGATGTGTTAAAAAGAAAGTAACAATGTAAAAGTTCCTACTGAGTGGCAGAATCAGCAATTGATTTAAGAGTCTAGGGGGAAAGGAGATAATAGAGAGATGGGAGGGTCATAGAAAGGTTTCATGTAGCAGGTAATGGGGCTAGGTTGTGGGAACCCTTGGACTTCAGACTTAGGTAGTGTGACCTTTACCCTATAGGCAGTGGGAGGTTTGGATCTGTGATCAGAGGAGGAAGTGAGAAGTGCAGTGCTTTAGGGCAATTTGTCTTTTTGGGAATGAGTAGGATGGATTGGAGAAGAGGTAAGACTGAAAACAGAGAAACATTTGGGGTCAATATGCAAGACATGAGATGATGGGGACTTGAATCAGGGAAGTGGTGGCAGGAAAGGAAAGGAAGGAACTGATGATCGAAAAGCCTTTAAATGCTCATTGTTCAGTCCTGCTGACTCTTTGTGACCACATGGACCATATTATCCACGGGATTTTCTTGGCAGAGATACTAGAATGATTTGCCATGTCTTTCTCCAGTAGACTAAGGCAGATAGAAATTAAGTGACTTGCCCAGGGTCACCAGCTAGTAAGTGTCTGAGGACAGATTTTGGTTCAGTTCAGTTGTTTTTAAGTTATCTCTGACTCTTCATGCACCCTTTAGGGGTTTTCTTGGCAAAGATATTAGAGTGGTTTGCCATTTCCTTCTCAGGATCATTTTACAGATGAGGAAACTGAGGCAAACAGAATGAAGTGACTTGTCCAGGGTCACCCACCTATTAAGCATCTGAAACCAGATTGGAATTCAGGTCTTCCTGGCTCCAGGCCTGGGTCTCTATCCTCTGAGTTATCTACTTTTCCCTCTTAAGTAATTACCATGATGCACAGCATGGTGCTAAGTAGGGGAGATACTAGTACAAAAACAAGGCAGTCCCTGACTTCTAGGAGCTTACATTCTAATAGGACAGAGAGCACATCTGGAAGAGTTATGGTTACTTAGGAAAGGGAGTTATGGCCTGGAAGTCAAACCCTTTCCATAAGCAACTGTAGTGGTGATTTGACTAATTTTCAGAGCAAGAGGTAGAAAAAGGCAGAGGGCAAACATGGCAGCTAGGTGGAAAATGGCCAAGTGAACTGGAGAGGTGGCTACCTGGTCCCATGGACATGGAACTGAGTGGCTTAGCTTCTACCTTCTGTGATTTTGGAGGGGAAGAGTTGGAAATGGAAGGCCAGGTAAGGAAGAAGCAAATCAATGGGGCTTGGTGAGGGTTGAGCTGGGAAGAATGAATGAGAGCTGAGAGTCAATAGATGTGCTTCCAGGAAATGTATCTTGGATTATATAAGGGGAGTCAATGGGAAAATAGAATTTCATTTACAAGTGAAACATACGTACTCCTCAAAGCCCTGTTCTATATCTTCATATTTCACAAGTAACAATTTGTAAAAGAAAAAGTGGTAAGATTCTTTTATTAGAAAGTTACCCTTTCCTCCCTCAGAAGTGGAAAAGTCATCAGGTTGGACTTGGGGTTACAAGAAGAATTCATTTTCATAGTCTGGCTGTTGTGCTGCTGTGGTCTGGCTGTGGCCTCCATGAAGCTCTCAGCACAAAGGCTTCTGTTCAAGGAAAAATGTCTACTTTTAGCCCAGTTTGACTGTGAACAAACACTTAATATGCCAGCCTATTTCAGTGTTCTGATTACTGGGAGCTAAAGATATTCTGGGTGCAGAGCATGAAGGCTGCTTCTCTTTTCCCTCTAATGAAGTTTATTTAGTGAGCAGATGCAGTGATGCAGACAGTAGGAGGAAAGAAAACGTGATTGACAGTTGTGGAAGCTGGTCCCACCTGGACCAATGGAAATGGGGAGCAGGAGAGAGAGAGAGAGAGACCACAGAAAAGAGTCCAAAGGCTACTTTTATATACAATATTCAAACACAGGGTGGAGGAGGTGAGGCAAAAGTGTATTGAGAGTCTCGAATTAGCTGGATAATTGCCTTGTTCCTTCACTTCACTTACTTGGCAGGTGCAGACATAGCCCAGAAGAGAAAAGTGTGGAGAAATGACTGAAAATATTCCTAACACTTTAGTGAGAAACAGATGCTCAATAAAACTGGGGATACTAGCTAGGGATACAGGTGGGCACATGCAAGAGAGGTTTGTGGTGTGTGGGGCTTCACCTCCCTCCATTTTTAGTCTTATCAAAGTGTCCAAAACAAAGTATTTGCTATTAGAGAACTTGCACCTTGGAAGAAGGCTGTCAATCACTATAATCGGAGTGCTTGTGTCGTTGGGGGGAAGGGGGACAGAATTGCAACGCACAACTTACTTTTCCTGTGAACAGTAATGCTGGCTCCCTCCATCCACCATCTCCCTTGCCATTTCCCATTCTCTTACTAAGAATCAACAGTATAAGCAAATGCAGCAGGCAAGATTCTCTGGAGGGTGCCATCTGCAACTGAGTTCAATTTAACTCTTTGCCGAGTAGGCAGCAACAACTTCCTCCCCTTCACCTCTTTCTTCTCCCCAACTCCACCTCTCAGCACATACCCATAATTCCAGCTCTACCAAAGGCAGATACTGTGTCTGAAAGCAAACCCTGGGATTCTTCTCCTCATTGGCCATCAGTGAATCCATAGCTACACTGGCACATGTTCCACTACTACCAAAGCCCTACAATTGTGTCTCTAAGGTCTGGAAACCTGACATTTAAGCTTTCCCTTTGGGCAGAAAAATGGCTTAGCCAGTATGAGGTACTCTCTGAAGCTGAGTCTGGAAAAGCAGAGAATTTCTAAACAATTAGAGTAAATTAAACAGAAGTTCCTTTTGGTTTGGTCTAAATCACTCTGTAATTGACGAATGGGCTTTTCAGCAGCCGCTTTTATGTCAGCCTAATGGCTGTGTAAGGAGATCAACAACGAAATGACTGCATTAGGGCAAGGAACATTAATGAAATTTTAGAAAGATACGCTGCGTGTCATGAGAATGTTCCCATTCTAAAGAACCCAAATGGCATGGGTCCATCAAAGGGGACAGACATACTGGCAGAGGCTGGATTTAGCAGACTTAAGAGATGGAATTT
Source organism: Notamacropus eugenii (assembly GCF_028372415.1). Taxonomy (NCBI): domain Eukaryota; kingdom Metazoa; phylum Chordata; class Mammalia; order Diprotodontia; family Macropodidae; genus Notamacropus; species Notamacropus eugenii. The sequence goes on along the minus strand of NC_092872.1, from coordinate 459,962,318 downwards.
ATAAACAATGGAAAATTCCCTAAGTGTAACAGTACGTGTTTACTTATTTATGCAAAGTAAGCCTGGGCTAGTACACCCACTAGCAACTATTGCTTTGGATTTATTAAGAGAATAGCTCTTTCCCTCTTTTCCTACCTTCCTCCCTCCCAAGATAATTCCAATCTTAGAGATTCTAACTACACCAAGCTTGTGTCTCAGGACCCTGCTATTATCTCCATTTATGTGATTAAATGAATTAAGTCCCCAAGGTAAATGAGTAGGAGATACCCTTAGGAAATGAAGTTCTTCAATAATTAACTCCTACCACTGATACAAAATGTTGTTTTAATGGACTTTCTCTCTCCCTTTCTAAAATCTGGGAATTACAATGTAATTACTGTGCAATGGTAACCCTCCTTCCTTCCTTCACACACACACACACACACACACACACACACACACACACACACACACACACACCTTAATAATCAACCAAGTGGCTCACTTAATTCAATTTAACTTTAACAAACATATTCCAATAATAATAGAATATTAAGGTTTGCAAAGTACACTACATAGGTGACTATTTCATTTGAGACTCATGATAATGCTAGAGGTATTATGAGCAACCATTTTACAGAAGATAAAAATGTGGCCAAAAGACCCTAAGTAACTTTCCAATACAGTCACACATAAGTCTTTCAGACCGTAAGTCCATCTAACATAATATAATTATATAAATTAATAAACTGAATTTATTATTTTAATTAATTAAATAATTGGCTAAATAATAAAACAGCTAAATTTTATACAGCATATTGTTATCCCAACCTAGAAGGAGGCACTCTTATTATTTAACAGATGAACAGAAAGTGCATGAGTAACTTGCTCAAGGTCACATAGGTAATCAATTTTTGAAACAGGATTTGAACTGAGATCTTCCTAAATCTAAGGGCTGTGCTGCAGCCACAACATCACCCAGCTGCCTCGCCTCTGAGGATACAGAGAAGAAAATGATGCCCCTCAGAAGCTAACATTCTATTGAGGACAGAAACATGTACAACCATAAATTTGAGGAGAAAAAAAGAGAAAGCAGGTTTTAAAGAAAGTATTAATAATGGCAAGGAGTGGAGGGAAGGGTCAGAGCTCAAAGAAGACTTCCTGGAGGGGTGTGAATCTCTGCTTAAAAACTTAGTAAGCATGTGACCTTGAGAAAGTCATTTAACTTCCAATCCTCAGTTTTCTTAACTATGAAATGGACTTACTATTTGTGCCACTTCTCTCAGGATTGCCAGAAGGAAAGTCCCTTGTGATCTTTCAAATGCCAATAGATTTCTATTTGAGATATGAATTATCATAGGTACTCCATGAATTGGTATTGATCATAGCCTTTCCATATGCTTAGGGCACTATCTTCCCCAATTCTCTGTGGTCAAAAACGTTCACATCTGTGATGTGAATGAGTCTTTTCACACCTAGCTGGCCTGAACCATGGACAGCAGCAGGCACAGGCCAGTCAGAAGTTTAGCCAGCCAAATCTGAAAGCCTTTCCAGCATGATAGGACTCATGTTCCACTGGTGTAGCTTTTTAGAACTGAGAAGTACTCCCATCTTACTTTGCTAAAGCCTAAGGAGAGCTTTATTGGGGGGAGGGGAGGAAACCCTATACTCATTATCAGATGTAGTTTTTTAAATCACTGTGACATCTATCTCCTACTTTTGTAGTTGTGTACATTATCCTGTATAACTGGTACCCCCTATTCACCTCTGCCTTTTGGAAGCTCTGGCTTCTTTCAAGGTTCACCTCAAGTGTCAACTCCTATGCAAAGTTCTTCCTAATTAATCCCCTTCCCCATCCCACTCATTTGATAATGCTTCTTCCAAAAAAAAAAAAATCAGTTTCAATTTGTAAAATTTATTTTTATTTTTAAAAAGTAATTTTAAAAGTCATATCTTTTTATTTTGTGCTTACTAATATGTTGCCTATTACAGAAGCTAGGTGGCACAGTGGGTAGAGCACCAAGCCTGGAGTCAGGAAGACTCATTTTCCTGAGTTCAAATCTGACCATAGATACTTACTAGCTGCGTGACCCTGGGCAAGTCACTTCACCCTGCTTGCCTCAGTTTCTTTATCTGTAAAATGATTTGGAGAAGAAAATGGCAAACCACTCCAGTCTCTTTGCCAAGAAAATGCCAAATGAGGTCACTAAGAATCAAATGTGATTGAAATGACTGAATATGTGGCACAGTGGATAGAGAGCTGGACCTAGAATCAGGGAAATTTGAGTTCAAATCCATCCTTCGACACAAATTGTGTGGCCTTCAGCAAATCATTTAACTTCTGCCTTAGTTTCCTCAACTGTGAAATGGAAATAGTGAGAGCACTACTCACATGGTTGTTTTGAGGATCAAATGAGATCATACTTGTAAAGACCTTAGCATAGTACCTGCTAACAGTAGGCGCTTAATAAATGCTTGTTCCCTTCCTCCCCTTGTCTCCCCCCCACACACCCTCAGTAGAAAATAAACTCCTTGAGGTCGTGGATTGATTTATTGTTTGTCTTCCTATCCTCAGCACCAGGCACATGGTAGGCTCCTTGTAAGTATTTTTTGAATTCCATTCAATTGAATTTTTTTTTCCCATGGGGCAGTAACAGATGTTTCCATTTGCAGTGACACTGAGATGTGAAGGTCTGGGACTCTGGGTCAGGACAGGAGGGGAGAAGACATGGAAAAGGTGTTTCTTTAGTGATTGAGAACTAAAAGCTCCGAAAGCATTTAAGGGCTGGAATATCCGGGCTGAAAATCAGCGAGTATTACCCTTTGGGAGAGCTTGCAGCTTGTCACTGTAGATCTGGGACTCCCTTATTAATTGCTTCCTGGGTCTGTATTAAAATTATGAAACTATCCAGCAACCTGACAATGAAAATAACATGTTGGAAGTAGCCGTGCGGCAACAATCCATTAAGTGTTTTTTGAGCAATAGACTTTGGTGTGACTATCGAGCGGTGGTAGCATCAAATTGCCATGATTTATAGAATCCTCCCCAGGCCTTCCAACATAGCTTATGGGACTAGGAAAAAATGCTGCCTTGTATCATGAATAGATTATTAATAATTTAATTGTGTTTGAACCAGCCACACTCATTAATCTACCATTGGTCTCGGGATTTCTCAAAAGGATGAAGGCAGCTGAGTGGAAACAATGTTTAGAGGACCAAGGGTGTTTAATGAAGCAAGCGTTGAACCAAGGACCCGGGGGAAGAAATAGTACCTTTTCCTCAGCTCAATCACTGATTTTCAGTCTGGCAATGGACATGGCATTGAATTTTCCAATGCCTTAGTTTCTCTGCCCCACCACATCTATAAATTGGGGGAATATTAAGCCCCCGTTGGTGAAGATTGGAACTCAAGTGGTCCAATGAGGCACTTTGGTTGCTGTGTCAACTGGAGTACATCAACATCACTGAGTCCTTATTTAAAGTCTTTCTTTTAAACCTCATGTTAGTCTGGAGGTAATTCCAGATTTGCAAATGTTAGAGTAGCAATAACAGAGGTCAATATCACTCTCAACCAATCTAAAAAGGCTTCAACTATAAGTTTCATGTTGGGCTGAATATGTCTGCTAAGATGAGTGACTGGTCAAATGTAAATGACATAAGTAAATGGTGACCATCAGATCATGAATTGGGGGGGCGAGGGGCACAGCAAATCACAAAGAGGGGGTGGGTCTTCTCACAAAGGCATAGATGGGTTGGAAGATTCTGAGGATCATCTGGCAAGATAAGGCACCAGACACTGAAGTCCTTGCTCGAGCTAAACTGCGAAGCATTCAAACTATGCTTCAGAGAGCATGACGTTGTTTGAATATGAAATATACACTTGCCAAAAAGATTATTTTATGGAGAACTCACATGAGTCAGGAGATCACACGGTCAGAAGAAGCAATACAAGGACACTCTCAAGGTCTCTCGCGAGAATTTTAGATTTGACTGTGCAGCATGGGAGACACTGACACAGGACCATGGCATGGCATGCCCACATTGGAAAAGGTGCTGTGCTCTGTGAGCAAAGCAGAATTGAGACAGCACAAAGTAAACGTTGGATATGCAAATTTGGAGTATCCACCCCAAAGTTCATACGGAGTATCTGTGCCCATCCTGTGTTAGAGCATTCTGAGCTCCTAATGGTCTGATCAGCCACAGTCAGACACAGCGAAACTTCACTTTATCATGGTGATGTCGTTTTGGTCCTCTTCGAAAACGAAGGACAACAACCAACCGGATGGGTTGACATCTGCATCAGTGGAAGGAATACCCATACAGATGAAATGATTGATGCTTGGGGCATTTGAAAGAGTGTACAAAATCTTAATACACAATCAACATAAAAATTCTAAAAAACATCTGCAAGGGTTTTAAGAGAAGGAGGAGAAATATCACCTGTCCTCAAAGAGGTTATCTTCTCTTTGGAGACTTAAGACATGTGGAGCTACAGAAAGATGACTAGTGTAGAAATGAGGAGTTTTAGATCTATCCTGTCACCATCTCCACATGTGACCTTAGACAAGTCACTTCCCTACTCAATAAACTCCAGTGGTTTCCTATTGACTCCAGGAGAAATGATATACTTTTAAAGCCCTCCACAGTCTAACTGCTACCTAACTTTCCAGCCTCTGGGTCTGGCAGCTATGTGGTACGGTGGATAAAACATTGTGCCTACAGCCAGAAAGACCTGAGTTCAAATCCATCCTCAGGAACTTAATAGCTGTATGACCCTAAGCAAGTCACTAAAACTTTGTTTTAATGATAGCCCTTGTCTCGCAAGGTTTTTGTGAGGATCAAATGAGATATTTCTAAAGTGTTTAACACAGTGCCTGGCATGGAGTTCTTTCCTTTCTTCCTCTTTGTACATTGTTCAGTTGTTTCTCAGACATATCTGATTCCTCATGTACCCGTTTGGGATTTTCTTGACAAAGATACAGGAGTGGTTTTTCATTTCCTTCTCCAGCTTCTTTGACAGATGAGGAAACTGAAGCACACAGAATTAGGTGACTTGCCCAGGGTCACACAGCTAGTAAATGTCTGAGGCCAGATTTGAACTCAAGAAGATGAGTCTTCCTGACTCCAGGCCCTGCGCTCTGTGCACAATAGCACCACCTAGATGCCCATTACTCCCTTCGTTACACTCTGTAGCCTCACCACATGGGCCTTCTTCACACATAGCACTCTACCCATCTACTTGCTCTATGTATTATATCAACCATTCCCTATAGCTGGAATACAGTCTCTCCTTACCTCCAATTCACAGAATCCTTTACTTCCTTCAAGACTCAGCTGAAGCATCACCTTTTCCATAGAACTTTTCATGGTTCTCCCAGCTAATGCTTTCTTTTCTTAAACTACCTTGTATTTATTTTGTGGACAGTTAGGTCCCGATTACTACAAATAATTATCCCCATGAAATGGTTTGATTTCCCACTATTCAAAGCTACACTTATACAAAATATACTTATTGGTTCCAAACCCTCAGAAACATGCAGTTTGAATTCAAATAATGCAACAACTTCACAAGGTTCATTATTCCCACTCATCCAATCCTAGCTGTGTACTTGTATAAGTATACATGTCATCACCCCCAACAGAATGTATGCTTCTTGAAGGCAAAGAATGTTTAATTTTTTTTGTCCTTGTATACTCAGTGCTGAGCAGAGTGCCTGGTACACAGAAGGTATTTAATAAGTGTTTATTAATTGATAGATTACTCTAGATTTTAGTTTCCCTGTCTTCAGAATAAGAGAGCTAAATTGATGGAAGACTCTGATATCTCCCAGTTCTAGCAGACTGTGATTTAAGACACAAAACAAAAGGTAAATACACAGCGTATAATCAAAAGCTTAATGATATAGTACAGATAAAGAATATAGTAAAAAGGTGAACTAGATTTGGAATCTGAGAACCTATTTTCAAATCCTTCATCATCTACTTTCTACCTATGTGAACTAGCAGAAGTCAGTTCATATCTAAGGCAGCAAGGTGACATAGTGAATAGAGTGATGGGCTTGGAATCAAGGAGACTCCTCTTCCCAAGTTCAAATTCAGCCTCAGACACTCACCAGCTGTGACCCTGGGCAAGTCATCTAACTCTGTTTTCCTCAGTTTCTTCATCTGTCAAATGAGCTAGAGAAGGAAATAGCAAACCACTCTATTATCTTGCCAAGAAAATCCCAAATGGAGTCACAAAGAGTTGGACATGACTGAATGGGACATCTAGTCTGACATGACTATGTGATTATATCTCAAGAGAAAGACTAAGACTGAATATATAGCTCTAATAAATACACAGTGACCACAATCTCCCATCTGCTTTCAACTTCTCCTGGAAGTCTGGATACAGTCTATACCTCTCCTAATTTCTTTTCACTTCTCGCTGAACCTTACACAAAATTGCTATTAAGAAAAAGCCTAGTGACAATAGAAATGAGAAAAACTTGCTATTAGTGGTAAAGAAGAAACTTTAGAGAAAGTACTCACAAGGATCACATCTCCAGAGCTAGAATGGAGTCCTGGGGGCAATCTAGTCCAACCACCACTCCCATTAACTCTAAATGTTCTTTCCCTCCTCAAGAAATGGTATAATCTAGAGAGGTGGGGAACCTGCAGCCTCGAAGCCACATGTAGCCCTCTAGGTCCTCAAGTGCTAATCTTTGACCAAATTCAAAAATCTGTACTTGAGAATCTAGAGGGTCACATGTGACCTCAAGGACTCAGGTTCCCAGTCCTAGATAGGATTTTGTCTGGATTCACTTCAGATGCCACCTCTTCCATGAAAGCTTCCCTAACCCACCCCAAGCCCTCTTTCTTTCAAACTCCTTGTATACCTAACCATTTTCTGTCTACCTCATTTATATGAGGTAGAACTCTTCCATACCATGAGGCCTGCTATGCAAGGAGTGAGCAGTTGCTCTTATATTTAATGGATAATACTTTATTGGTAGAAGTGGGATAATGGACAGAATCCTACCTATTCTAGGAGTAAGGAAGACATAGGCTCAAGTCCCATCTTTGACAATTACTGGTTGTGCAACCTTGGGCAAGTCAGTCTCTCACTTGACCTTGTTCCCTCCTTATCGTTGTCTTTGTCATATCCCCCCATTAGAAAGCAAGCTTCTAAAGGACAAGGATCATCTTATCTCATCTTTGCATCAGTAGCACAGGGTCTTGTGTATCAACAGTCAATAAACATTTATTAAGGAACTCTTCTGTGCCAGGCATATGCTGAGCCCTGGACATACAATAGACACTTAATAAATGCTTTTTATTTGCAATAACAACTGCTATATAGCACTTCAGGTTCTGCAGAGAGGTTTGCCAACAACAACCCTGGGAGGCAGGGATTAACAAGCATTGTTTTCCTCATTTTACAGAGGGGGAAACCAAGAATCAGAAATATCAAGTGATTTGCCCATGACCACATAGCTAATAAGTATCAGAGTCTGGGAAGCTAGGTTTTCCTTACTTTAAGTCCACGATTCTGTATCGTTCTGTGCCTTTAATAATACTGTACATTTAGCGCTAGAATCTCCTTTTTATAGGTGAAGAAATTGAGGTGGTGTTGGTACTGTTCAGTTGTTTCAGTCATGTCTGACTCTTCATGATCCAATTTTGGGGGTTTTCTTGGCAAGGATATTGTGCCATTTCCTTCTCCAACTCATTTTACAGATGAGGAAACTGAGGCAAATAAGGTTAAGTGACTTGCCCAGGGTGACACAGTTAGTAAGTGACTGAGGTCAAATTTGAACTCAGAAAGATTAATCTTTCTGACTGCAAGCTCGGAATTCAATCCATTGCACTGCCTAACTACTACTAATGTACACATGGGATTCTACTCCAGATCCTCCTGGAACCTCCTACCTCCAACTCTAGCACTCCCTCCACTCGACCAGGTATTGAATTATCCAGGATCACTCTGTGAGTTAATGGCAGAGATGAATCTGGAATCCAGCCTCCTGACTCCCAGTCCTGTGTTGTACCAGGCTGCATTCTGCCCAGCAGCTCTAGAAAGAAGCCCAGTATCTGAGCTGTTTCTTTGCAGCTGAAGTATAGTAAGTACTAGACAGGAGGACAGACTATAATAAGAAGTATGCCTGCCTAGAGCATCCAACCTAAGGCAGCTGATCCTCTGAAGCCATAAAGTGGGAGGGCTCTAGTCAGGAATGGGAATGAGACATTCTCACCTAGGAGCAAATGTCTTTAAGACTCCACCAACTGTGCATACGCACTCTGCACCCACATAATTCATTTGAACACAATCAATACACGGTCTTTAAAATGTAATAAACACATGGTAATCATAGAGGCTGATTGCTGAGCCAAATAAAACGTTTATGGAGACAAGCATTCGATCGCACCTATCTATCACATTTACTTTCCTGTAAATGTAGACACCACATAGCAGAGAAGGGCAGAAAACTGGAGCACCCATGTTTGGGGGAATGCAGACAGTTACAAGCCCCCCCCAAAGCCCTAAGCTTTGGTTGTCTGTGATCTGATGCTGAGAGTCAGCTCAGCATCCCTCCCACCCCTCTGTGGCCCTGAGCTTTGGCATGGATGAGAGCTCCCTCTCCATCATCCCTCTAATGCATTTCGACTTTGGAACAAAGCAACACAGGTCAATGGTGCCCTGGAGTTTTATTGGACAGTAAGAATAAAATTTAACAGCAGTGTTTGGTTTGTGGAGACTCATAGCCCCAAATTTATGACATTTTAACATACTACAAGAGATCATACTGGGGGGAGGAAGAGGGCAAAGGGGGCTCTCAGTAATGTGTAGTGATGCTTTTAGGGGTCAGCCCTTGTACTGCCGCCAGCAACAGCCTCCGACACTATATGGTTTCTGCTTTTCTCTTGCTTCCATCCACAATCTCCCAAGTAATCCTTTCTGACGCCTACTGTATCTAGTCCAAACTTTCTAACCTGGAATCTGAGATACTCTGTAATAAAGTTACAAAATACCTATCCAGCCTATTTCTGCCTCCTCAACATGTACTGTACTCCTATAAAACTGGATTTCTTGACAGTTCCTAAGCCCACTATGGTAATCCCAGCTCTGGACCTTTCTCAGTCTGTCCCCTGTGCCTGAAATTTCTCATCCCACCTTCTGTCAGCTCTGTCTGGAAAAATCCTATCCATCCTTCAAGGCTCAGTTCAAATGTTACCTCTTCCATGAAAGCTTCCCTACCTCATTCCAAGCCCTCTTTCTTCTCAACTCCTTGTATAGTTAATCATTTTCTGTCTTAATCCCTACCTCATATAAAAAGGTAGAACTCTTCCGTACTATGATCCCTGCTATTCTATTCAGAGAGTGAGCAACTACTCTTATCTTTAATGGATAATACTTTATTGGTAGAAATGGGATAATGGACAGAATTCTAGCTATTCTGGGAGTAAAGAAGACATTGGTTCAAGTCCCATCTTTGACAATTACTGGCTATGTGATCTTGGGCAAGATAGCCTCTCAGCATCTCAGATACTTCTCTAAGACTATAAATTGAAAAGAAGATGGTGATGTCCATCATAGAAAAAGTATCCTCATTGGTGATTCCCAGTGCCAGTGAAGTAATGAATTCTGAGTGTGTGTGGTGTGTGTGTGTGTGTGTGTGTGTGTGTGTGCGTGTGAGAGAGAGAGAGAGAGAGAGAGAGAGAGAGAGAGAGAGAGAGAGAGAGAGAGGCTGGTATGATGGGACTTAAGAAAGAACAGAGTTGAGAGATACTCACCTGTTCTAGTTTGGTCTGTGGAGATGTCAAGCATGGTCTGGAACTCAGACATCCACCCTGCCACCTGTAGATGGTACACTAGCTGAACAAGTTTAGGCCTAATCAAACAATTAATAAAGAAGAGAGAGAAGCCACTTTCTCACTTTTTTCTCCACATTGGATGGATGAGAGGAGGAGCAGTCAATAGGTACATTTTCTTTTCAATGTATTGATTGGTTTAGCAGAGCTGTTTTTCCCCCTTCTTCTTCATTCTTTGTCATATGAGATTGCTTTCTGAGAAGGGGAGAAAGGAAGGATACACCAGGAAATGAAATTTAAAAAAATCAATGAAATGCATTTAAAAAAAATAAAGTGCATTAGAACTTCATTTCTTAGGATCTTTAAGAATGAAGACTCTCTTAAAATGAAAATCTCCCACTCCTCCTCACCCTACTAAGGTCTATTTAGTACTTACCACATGCAGGGCACAACACTGGACACTGTGAGATTTTTTTTCTTTTAACAAAGGTTAGATAAGGCAGGGGTCTTCCATTCAAAGATTTTCCAGTGTTGTAGGAGGAAACAATTATCATCTTAAACCATTATCAGCTTATGCCTTAGTTAGCAGCTGACACCTCAGCAGGGATTACTTAACTGCCAGCTGAGAGCAAGGAGAGGACATAGGATGGAGAGCAGGAGAATGTCATGTCATGGAGTTTCTCAGAGGGGCTGTTGCTAGGGAATTTAGGAGAGAACCAGAAACAAACTCCATCATTCAGTGGAGGAAGTTCCCTGACACTTTGATTTCAAATGCTGTTGGAGAAAGAAAAACAAATAAAACTATCCAGGCCTGGGAAGATGTTCCAATCACAGGGAACTGACCAGAGCAGATCCCAAGGCCAAGGCTACAAAGACCTTTGCCACTCTGTCAATGGCTGATGTTTACATTTGAAATCTTTGCTCAATTAGGCAAATGTTCCCTTAGTCTGAGGATAAAGGGGTTCAGAGGCCACTGTGTGGGTGTTTGAGTAGAAGGCCTATGGAGACTGGCAGGAATGCCAACATCATTTTCTCCCAGTGACCAATCCTTCAATCAGAACCTTAAGCTTAATGAGGTATTTTTTTGGTTTGTGTTTCTTTTTTTTTGGTTTGGGGTATGGTTGGAAGGGGACACAGAGAGGAGAGAATCAGGTGTTTTTGGAGGGAGGAGAGGAGACCAAGGAAAACACTCTTCTGTGGTCTTTGACTTCTGAAATAGATTTGTCAAGCAGTCAACATGCAGATTTCTGTGCCCTTCAGTGTCTAATGTACATTTCATTGCAACGGAGAAATAAATCTACATGGTATATAAAAATCATCCCAATAAATCCAGATTGTCCAATAGACCTAGGAGACACCCCTCCCCCGAAAAGGAAAAAGCAAAGCCATAGACATAAATTTGGTTCTCTGGAAACATTTTCCTCTTATGGTCCCAAGGTCCCTAAAGTGAAAATCTGAGAACCAGAGACTTAGCTCCTAACTTTGACCTACTGAGCTTGGACCCATGAGCTGATCACAGACAGCTAGATGGCTCTGCTCATCAGTGAGGTGGCTAAGCAGTTAGGGTGTTGGACCTAGACTCAGAAAGTACTGGATTCCAAACTTACCTCTGCCTCTTACTAGCTGTGGTACCCTCATTTGAAAAATGGGTGTGATAATAACAGCATTTATCACTAAAGATAGTGTTGTGAAGATCAAATGATATAACAAATGGAAGTACTTTTGAAAGCACAAAGTACTCTCTCTCTCCGTGTATATATATATATATATATGTATGTATGTATGTATGTATGTATGTGTGTATGTATTCTAGCTATTATCATATCCATTTACTTTTATCAGAGATATGAAGGACCAGAGGAGAATTCACATTCCCTGCTTCACTCACAACAGAACTTCAATCTCTTAATCAACTTGTTTTAACAGCTCTTAGTGGTGCCCACCTTGAATAAAATGAATGAAATTCACATTCTCTCACCCTTGATTTTTTCAAAAAAATTTCTGTTAATGGCACCACCATTTCCCCAGTTATCCAGGCTCCTATTCAGAGATTTCGAGCTAGAAAGGACCTAAGAGATATTTTAGTCCAATTCAAATCTCTATTATCTCAGAAGAAATGATTTAAATTAAATTTAAAATTTGAAATAAGGCTTCCATTTTAAAAATAGGGTGACACCTTCATTTTTCCAGTGAAGAAACTGAGACCCAGAGAAGATAAAGTAATTGTCCAGGAGATTTTCAGACCTCAAAACAAGAATTTTTCATCACTCTTTTTTCCCTTGGAATCTCACAGGTAAATAGGTATTTAATACATACAAGCACTCTGCTATTCTACTAACCCACCATCATCAGAGCCTGAGCAAAAAACAATGCTCAGTAGCAGAAATGGGTTGCTTTAGTCAGTCTTTGCTCAGTGTCTTATTGATTAACAATACATATTAATATGATGGTTGGTCAGGGTTAGGGATATGATCTTGACCTTGAGGCAGAGTAGAGCTTACTGGTCCATAAGGAGATCAAGCCTTGATCTCATTAGCTTCTAGTTCTACCCTCAGAGATAGCTAGCACAGCTGAATTCATGATTGAATGAATGAAGAAGCATTTATTTATTAAACGCTTACTATGTGCCAAGACATCTACTAAGTGCTGAAGATATAAAAAGAAAATGTAAGAAATGTCTGCTTTCAAGAAGTTCATACTCTAGTTGGAGTCAACATATAAAAGAAATTTCAGCTCCATGTCAGTTAGAAAGGCTTGGATTTCCTATAACTAGGTAGATGGAAAGGTTCAGAGGTCCCTCAGCTTAGGTCAGAGGACAGAGCTAAAGGTCTGAAGATTATTATGGCAGAGCAGATGGTGAGGCCTAGAGACCTTAGGGGAGAGTCACAGGGCAGATGGTAAGGCCTGGTGATCTTATATCTCATTGGAGGGAATAAAATTAGTAATTCCCATTTCATCCAGGCCATATGGGCAGTCAAGCCGCTGGGAAGGGTTCTGAGCAGCCCCAGGGTAAGGGGGGATGGGATAAAAGTAAGGAAAAGGGACAGGATGACCCTAGGGATGCCAGTTTTCCCACAACCAGGTTAGCCCCATGAGCTCTGGGTGTCCAGGCTAGGAAAAGGGAAAAGAAAGACAAGAGATATAAAGCATTTTCACTTGCCAGATTTCCTGAATGGTTTCAGATGAAAATGATTAAATGCAATGCTTCTAAAAGATAAAAACAAACAAATAAAAAGTGTGATAATATACTCAAATGCTTTTAGAATCATGGTATTAAAACTCGAAGGGACCTTCAACATCATTAGGCAAACTCCCTCATTTTTTTTCTTTATTAAAATAATATATTTTGCTTTCTTTTTCTGTTTGCCTTTTTTTGCCCTTTATTTTAAAATCATAATCATTTCTAGATATGCCAACTGCTCCCCTCCTCCCTCTCTATCCAGTTTATCCCTTTCTTTATAATAAAGAAAAGCAGTTAAGAAAAAAATTATCCCAGTGAATGTATCTGATGGTGCTTCTGAAGTCCCTCACCTCTCAGCCAAGAGGAAAGATTCCTGTTTCATGATGGATTCTCCAAGACCAAGATCAGTCATGACAAACCGAGTGTTAGCTTTCTTTTAGTGTCCTTTTGTACTTAGATTAGTGTGGTCATTGTGTATATTGCTATACTCAACCCACTCATTTTATAGACCTGGAAACTGAGAAGCAGAGAGGTTGAATGATTCGTCCAAGGTCACATACAAAATTGTTGGCAAAGCCAGGAATCAGACTTGGGTCTTAAAACTCTGAAGTTAATTAATCCTCTTTCTGCAATGCCATACATGTCTCATAAGGTCCTGCTGATACCAGCTGATAAAAATGCTTTGTTTAAAGGCTTCCCACATGCACATCTAAATTTGTCCTTCCTAGAAACATACTTGAACTCAACACCCATCTTTGACATTCAAGGGAGATCTCAGTTGATTTCCAATATTCTTAAGATCACAGATTTAGAGCCGGAAGGAATCTTAAAAGCTTTTTAGTCCAATTCCCTTATATTATAGATAAACAACTTAATGCCCTTGGTGCTTAACAGTTTGCTCAGAATAATAGAGAGAAGTGGAGAGGGGGATTTGAACTAACGTTATCTAATTCAAGAACCAGCCAGTCATTCAGAAAGTCAAGAAGCATTTAGTAAGTGCTTAGTATGGGTCAGGCACTATGCTAAGTGGTCAGGATACAAGAAAGAAAAACAAAAACAAAAAAATATATAGTCCCTCCTCTCAAGAAATAGACATTCTAATGAGTGAGATATCATGTAAATATTTAGGTACATATAAGTTATGGGCAGAGTATGTGATGATAGTCTGAAATGGGAAGTCATTAGGAACTAAAAGGACTAAAGAAATGTCTCCTATAGAATGTGACATGAAAGAATCCAAAGTCTTGAAAGAAACCAAAGAAACTGAGTTCAGGGGGCAGAATATTCCAGGAATAGAGTACAACACATGCAAATGGAGACGCATGAGAGGTGGAGTGCAGAGTATATGGAGGGGAGTAAGGTACAAAGGGGTTGGAAAGGTAGGAGAGGATCAGATTATAAAGAGCTTTAAATGCTAGGCAGAGAAGTTTATACTTGATTCTGGAGGTAATTGAAAGGCACCGCATTTCCTTGAGCAGAAAAGTGACAAGATAAGACCTAAGCTTTAGAGAATTCACTTTGGCAGCTGAGTGGAAAATGGATTGAAGTGGGGAGAGATGTGAGGCAGGAAGAATAATTAGGTTATTGCAGTAGTCTAGGCAAGAGGTGATGATGGGCTAAACTAAAGTTATGGACATATGAGTGGAGAGGAGACAAATATGAGATACTATGTTGTATCTCATTAAAACTTGAGGGGACCTTCCACATCATTAGACAAACTCCCTAATGGTTCAAAGTGTATGTACATTTTTATAGCCCTTTGGGAAGAGACAGTCTTTTGCCTCTTTTTGTATCCTACCACTTAGCATAGTGCTTGATACATATATGGCATTTTAATGTTTATTGACTTATTCTCTGCAGTATTTGATACTATTAGCCACCTCTTTCTGGATACTCTCCCCTCTCTAGGTTTTCATGACTATTCTCTCTTGTTTATATATTGTCTCTCACATTAGATTGTAAGCTCCTATTGCATTGGATATATGGGTTGAGTGAGAGTAACGTGTCAAAAATGACACTGAGGTCACAAAATTGGATGACTGGCATGATGGTGATGCCCTCAACAGTGAGAGGGAAGTTCAGAAGAGAACAATATTTTGGGGAAAAGATAATGAGCTGTTTTGGACATGTGAGTTTGATATGCCTATGAGATCAAGTTAGCACAGATAATAAAGGCCAGAGGTGAAAGTCTGAGATGACCAAGAAGATTGACTAAGAAAAATGGACATACCTGACTTAAACTCAGCAGAAAGACTAGGGTTAGATTTATAGATCTAGGAGTCATCTGCATACAAATGATAACTGAACCCTAAGAAGCTGTTGAGGCCACCAAATGACATAGTATAGTAAAAAGATAGGAAGGCCAAGGCTAGAGTCTTGGAGGTCACCCACAGTTAGAGGGTGTGATGTTGATAAAGAACAAGTGAATGAGACAGAGAGTGAGTGGTTGAACAAACAGAGGGAGAAACAAGAGAGAACAGTCATGAAAACCTAGAGAGGGAAGAGTATCCAGAAAGAGGTGGTTGATAGTGTCAAATACTGCAAAGAATAAGTCAATAAACATTTAAATGCCATGTATATGTCAAGCACTATGCTAAGTGGTAGGATACAAAAAGAGGCAAAAGACTGTCTCTTCCCAAAGGGCTATAAAAATGTGCTTACATTTTGACCCAGCAATATCACTTCTAGGACCAAAGAGATCATAAAAATGGGAAAGGATCCCACATGTATAAAAATATTTATAGCAGCTCTCTTTATGGTGGCCAAGAACTGGAAATCAAGGGGATGCCAATCAATTGGGGAATAGCTAAACAAGTCGGGATATATGAATGTAAAGGAATACTATTGTGCTATAAGAAACGATGAACAGGAAGAATTCAGAGAGGCCTGGAAGGACTTATATGAACTGTGTGTTCATCCTTCGTTGCCAAAGAAGAACATGCCATTAGAAAAATAATGATATGACTTGCATTTGACTTTGTTTTGAGTGAAGGAGGTCTGTGCAGGTCACCAGCCTCACTTCTCCTCCAGAGACATCTGAATCCAGTGACCAGATATGCATCAGGATGACTAGAGATGACCCAGGATGAGGCAATTGGGGTTAAGTGACTTGCCCAAGGTCACACAGCTAGTGAGAGTCAAGAGTCTGAGGTGAGATTTGAACTCAGGTCCTCCTGACTCCTGCAATGGTGTGCTGTCCACTGCACCACCTAGCTGCCCCACTTATATGAACTGATGCTGAATGAAAGCAACCGAATCAGGAGAATTTCGTACACAGCAACAACCACAGTGTGTAAGGAGTTTTTGTGGTAGACTTGGTCCTTCACAGCAATGCAAAGACCAAAAAAATTCCCATTGGACTCTTGGGGCAAACTGCCTTCCACATCCAGAGAAAGAACTATGGAATTGGATTGCAGAATGAAGCAGGCCATTTTCTCTTGTGTTATGTTTTGTTTTGTTTTATGGTTTCTCCCGTTCATTTTAATTCCTCTATGCAACATGACAAAGGTGAAAATGTATTTATTAAGAATGTATGTAGAATCTATGTAATAAGATAGCACTCTGTCTCAGGGAGGGAGTGGGGAGGGAGGGGGGAAAAGGAGGAGGGAGGGGAAAAAATCTAAGCTATATGGAAGTGTGTATAGAAAACTGAAAACAAATAAAATAATTTTTAAAAAAAGAAAAGACTGTCTCTTTACTCAAGGAGCTCACATTCTAATGTGAGAGACAACACATAAACAAGTTATGTACAAATAAGCTATAAATAGGAAATAATTAACAGGAAGAAGACACTAGAATTAAGAGATGTTAGGGAAGGCTTCCTATCGGTGTGATTTTAGTTGGAACTTAAAGGGAAGGTAGTACACAGAGAAATGAGGAAGGAGAACATTTTAGCCATGGGCTACAACCAGAAAAAATGCCTAGAACTGGGGTAGCTACTTGGCACAGTGCATAGAGCACTGACCATGGAGTCAGGGGGACCTGAGTTCAAATCCAGCCTCACACACTTAGCACTTACTAGCAGTGTAACCCTAGGCAGGTCACTTAACCCCAATTGTCTTCCAAAAAAAAATGCTGAGAGGTGGAATATCTTGTTTCTAGAAAAGTGAGGAGACTAATGTCACTGGATCAAAGAATATGTGGTAGGAAGTACAGTTTAAGAAGACTATAAAGGTAGGAGGAGGCTAGGTTATGAAGGACTTTGAATATCAGAGGCTTTTTTATTTGTTCCTAGAGATAATTGAGAGGCACTGGAATTTTTTGAAGGGGGTGATGATGGAGGGAGTGATATGGTCAGATCTGAGATTTGTATCAGGACTAAGAAAAGGCCATTGGATTTAACAATTAAGAGATCATTGTTAACTTTGCAGCGGGTGGTTTCAGTTGAATGATGAGGTCGGAAACCAGATTCCAGATGGTTTAGAAGAGAGTGAGAGGAAAGGAAGTGAAGGAACCAATTATAGGTGGCTTTCTCAAGGAGGTTAACCACAGACAGGAGGAGAGATATGACAAGAACTAATGCAGAGATGGGCAAATCAAGTGATAGTGGGTTTTTTCTTTTTTTTAAGTATCAGAGAAACATGGATATATTTATAGGCAGCAATGAAGGAGATAGTAGATAAAAACAGATTGAAGATGGCGAGTAATGATTGTTGGGGCAATATGTTAGAGAATCCCAGAAGGGATAAGATCAAGAAAGGAAATAAAGGGGCATGCCTTGGGAAGGGAAAGGGCCACCTTTTCATCTGGGACCAGAATTCAGGTAGTGAAGAAAATGTCTAATGTGAGGTGAAACATGAGGCAAAATCCTAAAGTGAAAGGGTGGGGAAGGGAATGAAATGAGGGCTTGAGGAGAAATGAGAATATTTGGAATAGAAAGTGGACTAGTGAATCAACTATGTAGTAACAGAATTTTGCCTTTCTGCAAAGAGGGTATAGATTAGATAGATACAGAGATATAGAGGGTTGAGATTAGATAACATACTCATAGAAGACCCAGTCTCATCATTTCCTCCTGATCTGTTGAAAGGTATAGGAAAGTGGCAGGTGATAGGAGTTAGCCATGGTTGGGGCTTTGTAAGGTAGGATCATTGACAGGACAAAGAGACAAGAAAATTAAGTGCAGAGGACAGTATGGAGTTGAATTGGTTCACCAAGGGTTTAAGATAGGAACAGGAGCGGAATTTTGTCAGTGCAAGGGAGATAATCTGGAAAAGAACTGAGAGGAAAGACAGTGTTAAGATGGTGGAGTGATAGAAAGCAATATAATGAACTCCAGGCCACTCATTCCTCCAAACAGATCCAGAAAATGTATCCTGACAGGAAAATCCAGAAAAAGTCACAGTGAGTCAGTTGCCCAGCCCAGCTAGGAATAGAGAAACAGTTAGAAAGGTCTGTGGACACTAAATGATGTTAAAGCAGAGCATGCCATCAAGGAACCACTGTAGGATCTATGGAAAGGAAGTGTATCAAGGTAAGAGGAGGCCCCAGAACTGAACCAAAACACCACCAGACCCATATTTAGTCACTGGTGCCAACTGGCACCTTTGTCACCTTGTAACCAACCTAAGGTCACAGATCCAGGGCAAACTAAGAAGAAAACTATAACAGCAAGGACCCCAGCATACACAGGAGGGTCTGTTGTACAGGTTCTTAGATCTGCTTTTCTAAAAGGAAAGCAACTTTTGAGGGGTCAACAATCTACTTTAATCAAGCACGTATATCATTCACTTAGTTCAGGGGGAAAATTCTGCACCCTGAACTTCAGAGAAAATACCAACAGAGAGATAAAGATCAACAGACAGGGCTTCCAACTGTCTGACCATAAGCAATCCATACATCACAGATCAATAGACAGATCCAACTATCTGATCATACATGTGTAGTTTCCAGAGAGAGAGAAGCACCAACATCTGGGTTTTTAAAACTGTGGGGTTCCTTAGCGACTTCCCAGAGTCTCATCTGGCACACAAACCTTCCAAAAACTAAGCCCCAAAACAAAACCTCACCTCAGAGTATTTATATACTTTTCAGAGCTAGAGGGTAGGACCCTCTGACCAGTGCCTCAGTAGAAATTAACAGAAGGTATTGGGGCCGGTTAATATGCAGGGAAGATATTTAACTCTACCCCCTACCCACCATTAACCTTACCTTATCATTACAGGGACCTGCATAGGAAAGTGGCTTCCTAAGTAGAGAGGTCCTCGACTATGTATGGAGAAAGGAAGAAATTCACAAGCTGCTGCAGTAGCATAGCAGCAAGAGTGTGGCTCAGACCCCAGAGTCAGAGCAGTGTCTCCTTGTAAGCATTTAACTTAGCCTACAGAGGAACAACCAAGGTGAGACCCTATAATTCTGCCACTTTGAATGAACAAAGCTTCCTAGCTAGCTGATTCTATTTAGCAATATGGTACTCTTGCACAGAACCAAACCCAGGTCAAGAACTTCTAGAAATCAGACCGGGGAGAAACAATAAGACTTTGTCTTGGATCAGACCACTGGGAGCAGTGAAAGCCTGCAGTTTCCTAGAGTGCTGCTGAGATCCTAGAAAAACACAACACTCAATACCCTAAGAAAACAGCAAGAGGAACCAGCCCAGACCTTCCCTCCAGAAGTGGAGCTGAGTCCAGCCCTAACATCAAGTCCATAACTGGGAAGTTGGCTGGAAGAATGGGCAAATAAAAGAACCCTACCATAATAAACCAGTACAGGGGCAAGAAAAATGAAGACACAAACATGGGAGAAGAGAATGTTTCCAAAACCTCTACAAGCAACATCTCAGAGAAAAATGGACCTTTAATACAATAGAGAACACCCAAGCATTCCTGATGAAAAGGTAATAGTTGAAAGGAAGATTTGGACTTTAAACAAAGGAGTTAAGAGAAACATTAAAAAAAAAAAAAAACAGCTGTGAATAAACAATGACAAAAGCATAAATAAGGATAAATGGCTTATATTTAAATATGGGCAGATGACATATGTGCCCCCTCTGATTCCTGTCATCATCAGGGTTCATAGACAAAATTCAATTAGACAAGGGCTGGGAGTGACCATGTTATACCTTGGTGACCTTAAGAAAAAAATTCAAAGGAGAGGAAGAGGAATACACTGAGAAGATGAGGGAAAGGCAAAGGAAAGTTAGAGGAAATTATTTCACATTATTATGGGGCACAAATAGATATCTATAAAAATAATTATGGTGAGAGGAAATGACTGACATTTTAGCCTCACTCTCATGTGACCTTAAAAGAGCTGATTTCATAAATATATTTCACTCAACAAGGAAATAAGAGGGGATAAAATAGAAGTGAGCAGAAAGAATTAGAAGGAAGATAGATTAAGGGAGGGATTATTTCCAAGCAAAGCAAACTTTAAAGCTATACAAAAGTAATTATAACTTTTTTTGAGATGGCAAAGAATGGAAATTTGAGGGGATATTCATCAATTGAGGAAAGAATGAACAAGTTTTGTTATATAAATATGACATACTACAGTGTTGAACTCTTATCAATGTAATGACCAACCAGGATTCTAGAAGACTAACGATAAAACATGATATGATCTCCTGACAGAGAGATGAAGAGCTCAGAATAAAGACTAAAACAAAATATTTTTGGACATGACCAATATGGAAATTGATTTTGATTGACTATAAATGTCTGTGATGGTTTTTTGGAGGGTAGGATGGGAAGATGAGAAGGAAAGGTCAGAAGATAGCTCTTGGCTTATTAAAGCAAAATATATTTTAAAAAATGAAAACTTGCGTACTGTTACCAATACAGTGACCAACCATAATTCTTGAGTACTCATGATGAAATATGTTTCTCAACTCCCAAGAGAAAGATGATAAACTCAGAGTATAGATTAGGGTATATTTTTTAAGACACAGCCAATAAGAAAGTTTGTTTTGCTTGAACATACATGTTTGTAATGAGGGTTTTTTGTTTGTTTTCCCAATTGGGATTAGAGGGAGAAAAGAGGGAGAGAAGGCTGATCTTTGAAAATAAATAAAATTCAATTTTAAAAGAATGAATGAACTTAGGGATGAAGGGAACAGGAGTCATATTGAAGATGAAAAACAGGACTGAGTCCTAAGTTCTAGGGAAAGATGGAATGATAAAAGATGATGATCAGACAAAAACATTTCAGAGTTCATGAACATGGAAGTGGAACCCTTGTGAGTGAAGGCAAGATCAAGGATGTGACCATCTCTGTCTGGTTGAAATGACTTGAAGGAGTAGGTCATGGGAACTGAGTAGATTGAGCCATTGTGAGGTTAAGGTATTTAAGGGAGTATCAAAATGCATGTGGAAGTTCTGATATATGAGGGCAGATGGGAAATTGCTATCTCCAAAATAACCAATAATCTCTTAGCTCCCTAATCCTGTGATCTTTTTATCAATTCTCATTTTTTGTGACCTCTTTGAAGCCTCTAATACAGTTGATCACCACTTCTCACTAGGTTTTTAGGACCCTACTCTCTCTTTGTTCTCCTACCTACCTGACCACTCTTTCTCTGTCTTCTTTGTTGGATCCTTTTCCAAATCATGCTCCCTAACTGGAGGTATCCCTCATGTTTCTGTCCTAGATCCTCTTCTCTTCTCCCTCCATATTACTGCACTGGTGATATCGTTAACTCCCATGCACTTAATTACCATCTCTATGCTAATTCTCATATCTACCTATCTTGCCTCAGTCTCTCTGCTGACCTCCAGTCTCACATCTTTTCTTTCAGGTGTCTCAAACTGGATATCCAGTAGACATCTTAAATTCAATATGTCCAAAATAGAATTCATTATCTTTTCCCCTAAAACCTCTGTCTTCACTTCCCAATTATGGTAAAGGGACCACACTATCCACCCAGTCTCTTTGACTCACAACGTAGGAGTCAATCTGCACTCCTCGCTGTCTCCCCTCCTTCTTTCCCCTATATTCAATCTGGTGACAAGGTCTATCAATTTCATCTTTGCAATATCTCCTAAACACTCCCCTTTCTCTCCTCTTACACTGCCCCCATTCTGGTGCAGGCCCTCGTTGCCTCACATTTACATTATTGCAATAGTCTGATGATGGGTCTCCAGTCCCTACCCACTCAATCCATCCTCTCTACTTAGCCACTAAAGTGATTTTCCTAAGGCACAGGTCCTATCATGTTACCTTTCTACTCCATGAACTCCAGTGACTTCCTATTGCCCCCAGAATCAAATACAAAATGCTCTCCTTGACATTCAAAGCCTTCTATAACCTAGCCCCCTCCTACCTTTCTAGACTTCTCATACCATATTTCCTGACACATACTTTTGGATCTAGTGACACTGGTCTCTTGACTATTCCATGAAGAAGGAACTCCATTTCTCGACTCTGGGCATTTTCTCTGGCTGACCTCCATGTCTGGAATGTTCTTCTTCCTCTAATATGACTTCTGACCTTTGTGATTTCTTTTAAGTCTCAAGTATAATATTACTTGCTTCAAGAAACCTTCCCCAGCCCTTCTTAATTTCAGTGCCTTTCCTCTGTTAGTCACTTCCCATTTATCGTATAATATAATTCACTTTGTATATATTTGCTTGAATGTTGTTTCCCCCAATTAGATTATAAGCTTCCTGAGGGTAGGAACTGTCTTTTTCTCTTTTTTGTATGCCCAATGCTTAGCACAAAGCCTGGTACATAAGGGAACTTAATAAATGTTTATTGATTGATCAAAAGAGAAAAAGACTGTGAGCCAGGTACTAAAATCACTGAAGAATGAAAAAGGAGTCCTATGGTTAACAGCCACTTGGGTTTGGTGATAAATTTCATGGCATGAACCTCAAAGGTCAGCTTGGTGAAGGTCAAGGTAGAGTGTGGAAATGTCAATGGGAATCAAAGAGAATTCTAAGCCCCATACCATGATCAGTGAGCTGAGGGGTATGAGAGAAAGAGTAGCCAGTATTGGAAAAGGCGTCAAGGGATGGTATGTCTTTGAGGTATAGACAATGGAAAGTGAGAAGAAGAAAGTAATTTAAGGTGGAAAGAAGTCTGTTAATTATAGAGCAAGTATTCCACAAGCAAGCAAGTAGATGGGCAGCTAGGTAGCAACAGCGGATAGAGTACTGGGCCTGGCGTCAGCAAACCTCATCTTCCTGAGTTCAGATCTGACCTTTACATTTGCCCTGGGAAAATCACTTAACCCTATTTGCCTCATCTATAAAATGAGCTGGAGAAAGAAAGGCAAACCTCTGCAGTATCTTTGCTAAGTAAACCCCCCAAAGGGTCACAAAAACGTGACTAAAATGGCTGAACAATAGCAACTTCCAGCTTTCACAATGGAAGGGGCAAGCAGACCTAGTGGGATATAAGCAAATAGAGTGGAGGCAGGTATACCTGGTTTGTCCATAGACAGCTGGGTGTTCAGGGTCACTAGATGGGGTAAGTACAAAGGGCAGTGTGTATGCTAATCACGGAACATGAGTCCAAGAAGATTACCAGTGATTGGAGAGAAAATTTATGATGGAGGCATGAAGTTCTAGACCCACCCCTGAGGTACAGCCTCCTGAAAGATATTATATCCTGTGAGATCCAAGGAAGCTCACCTCAAAAGAGGCAGGATTAGGTGGAGGTATGGGCTCCTGACTGAGAAGTTGGGGCTTAATTATCCTGGAAAAGACTCTGGAGGGAGAGGGGGGCAGGAGGTGGAAGAAGTCTTATCCTCAGTGCAACCTGGCAACAAAGAAGGTACTGGGACAGAGCCCCACTGGGGTGAGAGGAAGGCGGTGATGTTCCCCCTTTCTGCTGTCTTCCTCCCCACCCCCACACTTACGGTGCAGGAGTAGGCCTGGGAATCTAGCAGGGTCTTCTGCCAAGGATCTGGCTGGGATGGGCAGTGGGGGCCTTGAGTCGGTGCTCATTTCACCGTAGCACACTGACTCCCTCTCAGATTCCCCAACCAAAATGCCTACCCGAGTTCTGAAGAGTCCCACTGCTTTCCCAGCAGTTCAGCTAAGAGCCTCCCAGTTTTCAACCTTGCTCCTCTGTACTTAGAAGCATAAAAATCCTTAATAGCCCAAGAGGGAGATGTGGCTGTGTTGGGACCTGGCTTTAATCTGCAGCATTAGCAGGCCTGCATTTATTAAACATCACTGAGGTGGTATCAACTTCGTGCTTGATGGGCCCGGCTCCTCCTGCAGGGACTCTCCCCCGGAGACAAGCTGATTTCTTCCCTCCAGAAGTTGCCCAAGCTAACCTTGGAACTACAGAAGTTAATGGGATATGAACTGATCACAGTATAAAGGACCAATAATCATCAAACAGGGCAAAATAAGAGTTCAGACATTTCTGTCCTCACAGGAAAAGGGACTTCATATTTCTGGATGGTGAGAAAACAACTACTCTGTGATCCAAATCGTGGCAGAGAGAAGAAAATGGGTCGGAAGTCAGGGGACCTGGGTTCAAATCATAGTCATGAGATGAACTGCATGACTTTAGACAAATCACAACTTTCTGGGCCTCAGATTCTCTGTAAAAATGAGGGTGTGAAGTACAGTTAGGTGGGGTAACAGATAGAGTGCAGGGCCTGGACTCAGAAAAACTGATCTGAGTGAAAATCTGGCCTCAGACACTTTGTAGCTATGTGATCCTACGAAAGTCACTTAACCTGGTTTGCCTCAGTTTCCCAGTCTGTTAAATGAACTGGAGAGGGAAATGCAAAGCACTCCAGTATCTCTGGAGAGTCAGACAGGACAGAAAACAACTGAACAAGAACAACAAAAAATCTCTTTTAGATCTACCAACAAATCATTAAATTAAAAATGTAGAAGAGGTTGTAAAAACCTCTTTAAACAGGGTAAGTCATGGATATAATTCCATCCAATTCAACTACCATTTATTAAATGCCTACTACAGACAAAATTTTTAAAAAATTACCTGCCTTCAGACAGGTTTCATTCTATTGGATGGATACATACATACAGAGAAGGAAAAGTGAAAAAGATGCAAAACAATTTCAAGAAGGAGAGAGAACTAATGATTGTTGAGGTCAGAAAAGGTTTTTTAGGAGAGGTGGCAGCCTAGATTTGTTCTGGAGTGAGGGGGGTACATTCCAGGAGCAGGGAGACATATAAAGAGATAGAGGTAAGAAAAGGGATGAGATATCTGGGGAGCAGTTTGCAGGTCACTTTGATGGGAACAAGGGTTTAGGAAGGAGAGAGAGGAGGCGTTAAAGTGGAAAAGCAAGGGGAAGCCATACTGGGGAAGGCTTCAATTGCCAGGCTAAAACTTGCATCTTATTCTAGTGGAAATAGGAAGCCGCAAATAGGATTTGTTTTAGTAAGAGAATGACACGGTCAGACCTCTGCTTTAACTTCAGAGTCTGTGAGGATGGATTGGAAAGAGGAGAGGTTCCAGGCAAGGAGACCAAATAAGGAGGATTTATGATAGTTTAGGCAAGAAATTATGAGGCGCTAAAGTAGTAATTATTATTATTATTAAAATAAGTGTAATTGCTTTGAGGTTTGCAAAGTGTTTTAAAAATATTTTCCCATTTTATAACTGCAACAATCTTGAGAAATAGGTGATATTACTATCCCCATTTTACAGATGAGGAAACTGAGACAGGCAAGGGCTGAGTATCTTGCTCAGAGTCACACAGCTACTAAGTGTGTAAAGTCAGACTTGAACTCATCTTCCTGAACCCAGGTCCACTATACTACCCACTGTGCTGGATCAAAGCTCAAGTCTTAAAGGTCAGCATAGAAGCTGCAGGAGCAGAGATAAGGGGACAGATGTGGATTACATCAAGAAGACAGAGTTGTCAAGATTTAGCAACCAATTAGATATGAAAGATGAGGAAGAAAAGATGAATCAAGGATGGCCCCAAGACCACAAAACTGGATGAAAAGAATAGTGGCACACCTTCAACTTTAATAGAGAAGTAGTATGGTTGAATGAGTTCTGAACATATTGGATATGTTAAATTTGGAGTCAATGACATATTCAGGTGGACACATTGAGTCTTACTATGGTGAGACTGATACACACACACGTGTATATATATATATATATATATATATATATATATATATATATATATATATATATATATATATATATATATATATATATATATATATATACATATACACATATATATGTCCATTTATATATTCAAGTCATCTGCAGTGAGATGATTGAATTGATAAAAGTTAATAAGATCTCCAAATGAGAATAGAGAGAAGAGGCAAAGGTCCAACTTAAGAGTCTTGGGAGGTGCCCACAATGGGTAGGAGGGAAGAAAACTACAAGAGAAGTGAATGAGGGATATAGAATAAAGGCAGCTTGAGTAGATGACCCTCTCCAGGAATTTGGCTATGAAAGGGAGAAGAGATGGAGGGTTATAACTTGAGGAGGTGGTAGGATCAAAAAACAGGGTTTTTTGGTTTTTTTTTTCTTTTATGTTTGGAGGAGAATTGAGAATGTTTGTAAAGGTGGGAATAAGTCTATGGGTAGGACAGATGGTAGATGAGAGAAAGAAGGATAATTATAGAGGAAGCAAATTCAAGGAGGAGTTGAGGTCAAGATGCTTTATCAGTCAGTCAGTCAATGAATACTTAGTAAGGGACTATGTGCCAGGTGTTGTGTCAAACATTGGGAATACAAAGAAAGCTAAAAGACATTCCTTGCCTTCAAGGACCTTGCAATCTAATGAGAGAAGACACATAAAAAGAAGCTGAAAAGAGGTGGTGGAGGGGCATAATGAACTCTCGTGGCCAGATGAGTAATGATGACTATGTGCCCAGGACCCCCTCCTTAAATGTAGGATCTGGGAGGTGCTCTCCTATGTCCTCACTCAGCCCTCTCCAGTCCGAGAGAGAGAGAAACAAAGGCAGGGTGTGTAAAGGGTATGAGTTTGGGAGCTGATATTATCTTTCAGGATGATGAGTTTTTGGAGATCATGAAGTCCAGGTAAGCATTCAGTTTGGAAAGGAAGAGCTTAGAGAAAAGGAGAGAAGAGTGAATGATGAAGATGGGCCTTAAGATTTGCACTGAGATAGAGGAGGAGCTTGTGACAGATGACTTCAAATTTCTTAGTAAAGAAAGAGGTTATATCCCCTTTTGAGAGGGAATGGGGAAGAGGTAATTTAAGATATTTGAGAAGAAAAGGTAAGGCTTAAAACAGGCCATCAGAGAAGGATAAAAAGATTTCTGTCCAGTATCAACAGCCCAGTTGAGATTTAGATAACAGATCTGTAGTGAACATAGTAGTCATGGCTGCATGACTTTTGTAGTAGTGTTCAATAGCACATGGGTAAGAGTAGAGGAGGTAGACAGTAAGGTTGAGGTGGGTCAAGGTGTGACTTATAGTCGGACAGTGAGGCAAGGACTTCCCTGGTAGGTGTTAGTACCTGGTTGGATCTATTATGGGGTCAAGACTGTGATGGGAAGGAAGTGAAGTCTTCATAGATAATGGACTTGGAGAACCTGGAGTAGTAGAGGTAATGCAGTACACAATAGGGACAAAGAGTGGTTTTAGGAGGCATGAGTCCAAGAGAAACTGAAACATGAGAGTTATGACTAGAAGAAGTAAAATAGCTAGCACTAATGGTTAGATCAAGGGTATGACTATCCTTATATATGGCTGAGGTAAAATGTAGAGGCCCTGGGAGTCTAAGGTGTTGATGAATTAGTAGGCCAGGGTAAATTTGAGAATTTAGTGAGTTAAAATATACCTACTCATCAACAAAAGCCACCTTGAGAGTCAGCAAACTGTAGTGGAGAGAGCACTAGAATTGAAGGCAGAGGACCTGGGTCCAAATCCAAACTAGATTACTTATTATTACCTATGTGACCTTAGACAAACCACTTAAACTTTCTAGACCTATCTTCTTATTTGTAAAATGTAAGATTGAGTCGATTTCTGAGCTCCCTTCCACTTCTAAATAAGCATCCATATTGAATAGAGGCTGCAAGGTGGTATGGTGGGTAGAGTGGTCGAATTATGGTATCAGGAAGATCTAAGTTCAAATCCAGCTTCAAACACTGACTATATGATCCTGGGAAAGCCATTGCCTTGGTTTCTTCATCTGTTAAATGGGGATAATAACGGCACTGACCTTTCAGGGTTGTTACCAGGATAAAATAATAATTGCAAAATAAAATAATAAAGTGATAAAATAATACTTAACAAACCATGAAGACATAACGCTTTTTATCATTAAAATTTTTAATATCATTTAAAATTTTAAAAAATTAAAAATTTTATTTATCATTTAAAATGTTTAAAATTTACTCAGTTGGAGTAAAGAAATAAACAATAGAATATTTCCTTATTAAATTAGCTCTCTTAATGAGTAGATATTATAGACTGTCAAATATTGTGTTTACTTAAAATGAGACTTATCTGTACAACTCAAAATGTGGAATGATGAAGTCCCTTAATCCAAGAAGGATCAAGAGAATATTTTCAGTGGGAAAAAAATAGCATTCTGAGTATGGAGAGAAGCCTGACCTCTCCTTTTCAGTAAGCTTTCTTTTGTGTTATGTTGAAGTTATTGTTTTTATTTTTAAATTTTTTTTCATCTAACAAGAATTTATTTTCTTTCCCTCCAATCACCATCCCACTATCAATTTGAAAGAAAAGCAAAACCCTATGTAATGCATAGGCCAAATTCCCACATTGACTATGTCTAAAATCAGATACCTTATCCTCTATTTAGTCCATCACCTCTTTGTTAGGAGGTGGGGAATATTCTTGATTCATCAGCATCGGTCCTCTGGAATCATGGCTGGTAACTTAGACAGAGATAAATCTTAAGTTGTTCATTTTTCTATTTCCTTAGAAAAACATTGTGGAAAGGGAACTTTCCTCAGCCCCTGGGGAGAATGTGGAATAGAACTGAATTATGGCAGCTTTTAACTGAACAGCAATTGCAAACAATTCCTGTCTTTGTTCTTCCTAATCTAAATTGAATCTGTGAGCTGGTGGTTGGGGGTGTACATGATGGGAGTGACAACACAGTAGCATTTTAAACAGAAAAGTGAAGTTACACCTGTCTGAGCACGACCCTTCAGCTTGACCACTGTTACTAGGTCCAGCTCCATAAACTCCCCAGAAGGAGAACTGAGAACATTCTCTTAGCTTATTTGTTGTTTGTGCAGAAAGATGCCAGTGAAGACAGGAAGACTGGGTTGATACCAAGGCCTCAAGAACTTTGGCAACAGGCCTCTCTGAAGAGATTAACAGGGAATCTATTGAAGTGGAAAACTTGTTTGACTATCCAGTGGCCCTGAGGTTTCAGAGGGATAATGTGAGAAGCAACATGGAAAATGGAAAGAGGTCCAAACTTAAAGTCCTAAATCCTGGAATGTTAGAACAGGAAGGATTTGTTGTTTGATTGCCTGATAGTCAAACACCATTATTTTAAGATGGGAAAACTGAGGTCCAGAGGAGAATGGGAAGGGACTCACCTTAATCCACACAATAAGTGTGCAACAGGGCTAGGATACAAACCCAGGTCTTCTGACTTTATTTCCAGGTGAACTTCTAAACTAAGAAAGGAGTATCCTAGGTGAAGGGGGTCACCTATCTCTGAAGTTCTGACAGCCAGGGCCAGCTTTATCTCAAGAGAAACAAACAACAATTAGAGTCATATCAAGAAAGATATAGATTCCATTGATGGACATTCAAGGGCTTCCACAATCTGGTCAGCTTCTCTGCCATTCCAGACTTATAATATCCCTCTTCATACATAATACATTCTAGAAAGGCATGTTGGAGTGATTTTTGGTCCTAGAGTAAGAGGATATGAGTTCAAATTTTGCTTCTGAAATTTGTCATCTATTTGATCTTAGTCAAGCCTAGATCTTAATTTTCTCATTTAAAAAAAAAATGTAAGAATGAAGACTAGATATCCTCTGACATCACTTCCAATTCTAGATTTATGATCTTGTGGTGATTGAATTGAGCAGCTAGGTGGTGTGCTGGATAGAATATTGGGCCTGGAGTAAGGAAGACTTCGGTTTCTGAGTTCAAATCCAGCCTGTGACATTAACTGAGATAATAATTGTGACCCTGGATAAGTCAAGTAATCCTGCTTACATCAGTTTCCTCATCGGTAAAATGATCTGGCAAAGAAAATGGTAAACCACTTTAGTATCTTTGCCAAGAAAACCCCAAAAGGGGATGAAGAGTCAGAAATGAACTGAAAAAAAATGGCGATTGAATTACAAACAAAGCTGAATAACCACTTGTTGGATATATCATGGGAATAAAGGGGTAATTCCTTTTTTGAGAAGGCTTCTGAGGTCCCTT
The DNA here is from genome assembly GCF_028372415.1 of Notamacropus eugenii. Taxonomy (NCBI): domain Eukaryota; kingdom Metazoa; phylum Chordata; class Mammalia; order Diprotodontia; family Macropodidae; genus Notamacropus; species Notamacropus eugenii. The sequence continues at coordinate 459,932,081 of NC_092872.1, read as the reverse complement.
CTAACTCTCAAATTCAGTGAATCTGGATTCATTTTATCGTGAACTAGGGTTAATAAGAAATATTCATTGAACAGATGGTCATCTTGCTTGAAAATCTTGTCTTACGGTTCTTATGAATACAATTCAAAGGGCCAGGGTGAATATAATTGTAGTTCATGCACCAATGTCTGTTACAGAGAAAAGAGAAATAAAGAAATTCCATGTCGAACCTGACAGAAGTCTACAAACCAAATCAACACATTGATTGCTCATTGTTTCAATGTCATTATCAACATTGATTGAGAGCATAAGGGAGGAAATTTCTTATCTTAACAGACAGGAAATGACTGGTTAACAATTTGGGAGTCATTTCAGAATTCCCAGTCTGCTCGTAGTTGTATCATCAAATAGTTTAGAATAAAAGCCACATTGCTACTAAATTAGAAGAAAAAAATGAGTAATGAAGACAAAAGGCATACTATTAAAATAGTTTACATTGGTTTCAAGGAAACCTGTTTTGTTGATTGTAGTTGATTATGAAAAATGGTAAATATAGACATTGAATTCAAATATCATGGTTTCTAATCAGAGTATAACCTAGTAGTTGTCACTATTGGAAGGCAAAAATAGCCTTAACCAGGCTCTCCACTCCCTGCCAAGCAGAGAGAATATCTAATACCGATTTACATTATAAGTTTATTTACTAAACAATATGGAGGATAATGATGAAGAAAAAAGAATGATGCTTTATATAACAGTACAGACTGGAGCAGAAGAAAAAGAAAGGTAGGAAAGAAACTGGTACGTAATAACATTTAGCCAGATCAAGAGCATTCGTAAATGAACACGGAAAGACAACAAATAAATGTAAAATGTAACTCCTTCCACATCTCTCCTCTTGGCTTCTCTGCCTTCTTTCAAATCTTAGTTAAAATCTCACCTTCTTCAAGGAGCCTTTTCTGGTTGGAGGATTGGATGACTACAATCATTTTGCAACATCATATGTAATATGGTGGCTGCGTATTAAGAACCCCCAATATATGGTAAAATAAATGGTTGCATCTGCTGCTGCAACAATGACTGCTATCCTGGGATAAGAGACCCTGAAGTTTTATCTAAAGGACTTCTCTCACAATGGTAAAAGTCTTTGGTCACTTTCCCTTGTCTCCTTCCTTCTAACAGGGAATGTTTTCTTATTCTGATAATAAATTCCATCAGTTGCATTCCAAATACTCCCTCTTTTTACCTTGACCTATTCCCCTATACCCTTCCCTCTCCAGAGAAATGCTTTACTTATTTATCCTAAGTTGCCTCAGATCATTGTTGATTGGCTGTGTACTCTAAAAAGACCTTAAAGGTTACAAAAACTAAATTTGCATCCTAGGAAACCAAAGCCACTATTCAAAGACATTGGCTAATGAATTTCTTTGCTTTCAATTTGGCCTCATCTTTGACCCATAGTCATTCTTCTCTGAAGAAGTCCTATTCCTCTCAATTGAGAGAATTTTCCAGTTGTAGGCTCTTCATAAATACTTGTTGAGTTGGCTTTCTTTCTGTCCTTATTTATTTTTTTATCAAAATGAGCAGAGAAGAACCGAGTGAGAAAGTGAAATGGAATTTAAGAAGATATATTCTGGAAAAGTATATGGATTTCTCTAGGTCCATATACACACACACAAATCTGTGTTGAAAACAGCACAATTTTAGGGGTACAGGTATATCTCACTTTATTGTACTTTATTTAACTGAGCTTTATAGATACTGCATTTTTATTTAGCAAATTGAAGGATTGTGGCAGTCTTGTCTCATTTTTGGCATCATTTTTCCAGTAGCATATGTTTATATCATGTCTCTGTGTCACATTTTGGGACTTCTCAGAATATTTCAACGTTTCCCTCATTATTAATATATCTGTTATGGTTTTCTTTAATGTTACTATTGTGAGCCAAGAACCATGCCCATAGAAGACAGCAAACTTCATCTATAAGTGCTGTGTGTGTTCTGCCTGCTCCGTTGACCCACAGTCTCCTGTCTCTCCTTCTCCTTGGGCCTTTCTGTTCCCCAAAACACAACAATATTGAAATTAGTTCAGTTAGTAACTCTATAACGGTCTCTAAATGTTGAAATGAAAGGAAGAGTCATGCGGCAAACTGCATTGTTGTCCTATATTAAGAATTTGCCACAGTCACCCCAATCTTTAGCAGCCACCACCTTGATCTGTCAGCAGCCATCAACATCGGGTCAAGACCCTTTACCAGAAAAAAAGATTACAACTTGCTGAAGGCTTAGACGATGGTAAGAATTTTTTTCTAGCAATGAAGTATTTTAAAATTAAGGTATGTGAATTTTTTTTAGATATAATACTATTACACACTTAATAGATTACAGTATAATGTAGACATAATTTTATATGCCCTGGAAAACCAAAAAAGATCATGTGACAACATATTGCAATACTGGCTTTATTGGGATGGTATGGAACTGAACCCATAATATTTCTGAGGTGTGCCTATACTACTGACTGATCCTTCGATAAATACTCTAGACATTTATTATTAGCTCCCATTGTAAATGTTTTCTCCTCTCTTAACTGATTAAATATGTGCATATATATGATATATATGTAACATATATATATACAATATGTAATACAAAATATACAAGTATGTATATATATTTCATATTTACTTTTCTATATACATGTTGTTTTCTGTAGCAAAATGCATGTTCCTCGAGGGTAGACATTTCATTTCTATCTTTGTATCCCTAGCACCTAGTAGTACTACATGTATAGTAAGTCAATTGGATTGATTCCAAAAGTTTGGAGAAGTTCCTGGTTAAGATAATAAATTCCCAAAAGGAGAATGAGAAAGTATCAGTAACCATCTTTTTATTTCTAAAAAACACCTTTAAAAGAATGGCCTACATGTCTCTCAAAGGTGCAGTTTATGAAAATATAAAAAGGGAACAGATATATGTCCTCCTCCTCCAGCACTTCTTTAGCATTCCACATCTTCATAGTCTAGACAATTCATTGAGAATAAAGAATATAAGATTCAGCTATGTTTATTGATTACAAGTTTGATTAAATGGTATTTTCCCCAAGACTTGTCATCATGCATATGTTAAGATCACCCAACAACCATAGAGATCATTTAGTTCAATTTTCATCTGATTATCCAATTCAAGACATGACATAGGAAGACATAATCTCTTCAAAGTTGTTTGCCATTGTCATGAAGGAAGTCTTGTGCAGAAACATATCTATCAAAGTAGATAGAAAACGCATTTTACCAAGTTTATGATCTGCCCTTTGAATGAGTTCTTTAGTTCGCAACTACTAAAGATGGACTATGGTCTGATCCCATAATTGAATAGGAGGAGAGCAGCCTAGGTTGTATTCAGAAAATTGTGCAACTCTTTAAATGATCATAAGCTGTGTACAGATGCAAAAATTCATCTTGTCAATGATAATGTTATTCCCACTATGCTACATACATGGCTAGGAGTAATGGAATTTATGATAAGTCAAAATTGTGGGTGACCCAAAGAGCAATACTGGGCATTATATTACCAAGAGACGCCATAGATTTTCAATAATGATGTGCAAGTTAAAAGTGGTGTAAAAAATATTACCAACATGCATGATTGGAAAAAAGATGTTGATCAATCATGTAACAAAAGCATAGGATGATAGACAACCTTATCTGAGTAACTTCTCATGGTGTTCAATACATAGTAACGTGCTTAGTAAATATTTTTGATTGAGCAACTCATTGCATTCATGTTCAGAAAATATTAAAAGTCTCCAAAGAAGATCTACAGCATGTTAGGAAGATGTTCCATGGAGGTTTTCAAGAAGAAGACAAGTATAAATTGTGGTATGAGAATATACTGGAATATAAGCGCACTCTAAGAAATGACAAATATGACAGATCTTGAGAAACCTGAGAAAACTTGGATTAATCGAGGCAGGGGGAAATGAGCAGAACCAGAACAATTTACATTATGCCCACAACAATATAAAGAGAAACAACTTTGCAAGATTTTAAAGTCTTGATCAATGCCATGACCAATCATAATTTAAGACCATTGATGATATATTTATGTATACATATATACATATATAGTAGTGTATGTAGTAGTATATATACTATGTATATATAGTAGTGGGGACTTAGACTCCTAATGCTTTGGAATTTGCTATTTGAGAAACATGTCAACTATTCACTTGCCTTTTATAGCTCTTAAAAGTAGCTTGTGCTATGCAAATGGAAAAATATGGAGCTTTAGTTTTTGAGATTCTAGAGAAACTTCACAGTTACTATGGAAGAAGCACTTAGTTTAAATTTTCTCTGCAACTGATGCAAAGAAGGACTTCCTAGTTTTTCAATTGATTCAATGTATAGAAAATTTTATAGCTTACCTTGGAATTTTAAAGGAACAGGATTTTTTTTTGGCCATTTCATATAATTATTTCAATTGTAAGTCTTAAACAGGTTTAAAAATCAATAATGTCTTTATGTCTGAAAAGAAAAAATGAATATTGATGATGAACCATATTTCTCTCCTTCTGACAGAAAGGTAATGGATGAGAGGTGCTGAATGTAATGTGCAGTAATAGCCATTATGTTTATTTGTTTTACTTATCCATAGTTACTGGTCCCAAATGAGGACTTTTATTTGTGCGCCTAATGAGAGTGATGTTTTTTAAAAAAAGATCATTAGTGAAACATTAATTTAAAAAAAAAACATAAAAGAAACAGAAGGAATGCCATAAGGGAGCATAGAAAAGTAGGGCAGTTTGGTTACTATCATGCTACACTTAAAAAAAAAAAGAAAACAAACAAAAACCCTGTACATAATAAAAGTTCACATCCAATATAAAAATTCTTTGTTTATTGAAAAAAAATTAGTTATTGATGTTAATTAAATTCATAACAAAAAAAAAATTTTTTTACAAAGGAAAAGGACAAGGATGAGCATTTCAAAGAATGAGAAATCATGGAGGAAATGTAATGTACCCTGGTGCAGGCATAGCCCAAGTCAGGGAGATCATGTATCCCTCAGGGCATAGTCAGGTATTTTATAAATGGCTGGTAAACGAATGGACTGTCAGGGACCAGAAAGGCTGGGATTCCCCACGTGATTTTCCTTCTCTGTCTCCTAACTCTAACTCCTAACTCTAGATCTAGAGAACAGAAGGCACAAGGCTTTAGCTTCATGCTATGGGGTTAGTGAGACTAATATATTTTGAGTTTTGATTCCTTAGCCTGGATGGGGTAAAAAGGGCACAGAAAGCAGGAAATTGGAGGTATTTGAGTCTGGGAATTACCAGATAGCATAGCTATGTCTTGGAAGTTGCAATGGGACACATCTGCTTGTGCTTTCATGGGTCTATTTAAGATGTATTTGCCCTCAGTGGTGGAATTAGATGTTGTGGAGGAAAAAGAAAAACTCAAAAAACTAGCTCCCAGAGTTTATGGAATGAGGCTTGTCTTACAGCTGGACAGGAATGTTAGCGCTAGGATTCAATAAAAATTTGAGGGAAGTAGAGTGTGTTCACAAGAATCAGTGTGTGTGAAGGAACATCAGGAGTCTGGAACCCTGGTGGTTTGTGTGAGACAATCATTATGTGTTGTGCCAGACAAACAGCATTGAGACTGTTGTTTGCAAGCTCAGTGGGTACGAAGGGCAAGGGGGAAGAGCTTTGTTGTATTCTGAGTCCTAGTGTTTCCTTCTTCCACTATTGTACATCAAAACTGTGATGAAGAGGACAGTCAGATTCAATTCTGGAAAATAGATTTGAATGGTAAATAACTGAAAGATACCATAATTACATTAATCATTAATTACAACCTGAACCCATCCAAAAATCCCCTCTACAATATCACCAATAGGTCCTTGTGGTTGCTGTTTGTCCTTTGGTCTTGAAGAGGACCATGACATCAGGAAGATGATGCCATGACATGTAAGTGAATTGAATTTAAATGAGGGAGGACTGTAAAAAGTCACCAGCCTCACTTTCTCCTCCAGAGCCATCTGGGTCCAGTGGCCAGATATAGATCAGGACAAGTGAAGAGGGCCTGTTACAGTGGGAGATCTTGGTCTTTTAAAGCTAAGGACTTTCCCAGGTCTCACTTTGACTGAGGCAATGCCCATTTAGTGATTAAGAGGTCCTTACCCAGCATCTGCTTGAAGAGTTCCAGGCAGAGGTAGCCCATTACTTCCCAAGGCAGCCCATTCCATTGAGATAGCCCCAATTACTTTATGTAACATCTGAGGTCCCTCTCTCTCATATGTGCTCCCCTCAAAAAATCATTGTATCAGCACTCACTTAAACCCATAGTTCTCCCCATATATGTGCTTTTGCCAGCCAGACTGACACATTAGTTCAAAACAAACAACTTTTATTTGAATGACATAACAAGTATAATAAGATTGCCCCTCCCTTCTGTACTCGTGCACCTGTGGGATATGATATCTCCCACATGTCACAGTTGTGATTTGTCCTTCATTCTTGAAAGGGACCGTGATATCACAGAGATGATGATATGACTTGCAATTGAATTTGATTTGAGTGACTGAGGATTGTGCAAAGTCATCAGCTCACTGGAAATGTACTGGGAGACCTTGGCCTTTTGAAGCTAAGGTCTTTTCAGTTGTCACAAAAATGAAATGAAATTAGATCAAAAGCTAAATGAACAAGTCAAGGTCACTGTTCTCTGCCCTCTTGGCCCATATCCTTGCCTTTCTGATACACGTACGTATGTATGTTTATGTATATATAAAAGTACACATATATATGTATGTGTGTATGTATCTATGTATCTATGTTATCAACACTACCCCCCTGACTTTTGTGCTGTTATGAAAGTGAAAGATCTGCTTCTATACGTTTACATCAGTGCAGCCTAATTATGACTCCCCAAAACTTCTTATCATTACTACTTCTACAAACAAATCTGACCTTGTCTGCCTCATGACCCCCCTTCAGATATTTGGAGAAAGCTATCATATCCCCTTGGTCTTCTCTTCAGTAGGCTAAACTCTCCAATTCCTTCAATCAGTCCATCTTCATCTGGTATCATCTCAACATTCTGGTCCTCCTCTTCTGGACATGTTCCACCTTGTTGACGTCTTTCATAAAACATGGACCAGAGCTGAGATGAACATAATCATGGGGCACAGCAGGACAGAGTGATTTCCTCCCTTATTCAGGAAACAATTTCTCTCTTAAGGCAGCCCAACAACATAGGATCCTAAATATAGATTCAAAGGAATTTTAGAGATCACTTAGTCCATACTGATCATTTTACATATGGGGAAACTAAGGCCCTAGAGAGGTGAAATGATGCAACTAAAGTTACACATGTGGGAAGTGGAAGAATCAAAATTTCATTGAAAAAACAAAATTGTTTGCTTGACTACTATGCCTCAGTGTTGATTAATAATGACCGTCTAAGCCCTCTAAAATCCCCAAAACTTTTTCAGACCAGCTGCTGTCTAACCATATATTCCTCGGGGGTAAAGTTTATTTTTGAAACCCCTGTGCCTGACTTTACATTGATTCTCTACTAAATTTCATTTCATTTAAATTGTGCCATCTGTTCTTTCATCAAATACTCAAATATTATAAAATCTGTACCTGAAGAGATTTGGGAGAGTGGGGGAGGATTTGGAGGACCTGGATTCAATATCCACCTCTGATGCTTATTGTCTATGTGACCTTGGGTAAGTCACTCTCCTCACCCCCCCTCACATACATTTGCATTGATGTCTTCTGTTTATTCCATCATCATACTTATTCCCAGTATCCTTCTCCTTCCCCTCCCAGAGAGCTGTCTTATATAACAAGCAGTTGTTTTGGAAGAGGAAAAGACTTTAGCACACCTGACTGATACACTGAAAAAGTCCAAAAATGTGTGTAAAGTTTAATACCTGTGGACCTCCCACAGCCACAGGGGTAAGTTGAGAGTGTCCTCTTATGTCTCTTCATTTGAGTCCTGATTGATCATTACACTTTTGCTGCACTACACTGTGTTGTTGTGGTTTGATATGGTTGTTCTTTCCACTTGCATTGTTATAGGAATTGTGTATATTGTTTTTCTGACTTTTCACTCTGCGTCAGTCCATGTAGAACTTAACCTTGCTTCTCTGTTTTCATCACACACATATCATTTCTTATAGCACAGGAATATTCATTCTGTTCATGCACCACAATTTGTTTAACCATTCTCCAATTGATGGGCATATACTTTGTTTCTGATTCTTTGCTATCACAAAAAGTTTTGCAATAGATATTTTGGAGTACATAGGCACTTTCTTCTTATCAATGACTTTGTTGGGGAAATAAGTCCAGTAATAGAGTCTCTGATTCAAAAAGTATAGACATTTCCAAATTACTTTCCAAAATGGTTGTACCATTTCATAGGTCTACCAACAATGCATTAGTGTGTCTATCAGTCCACAGTCCTTTCAATGTTGACATTTTCCCCTCTCTTGGCCTTAATTTCCTCATCTATAAAGTGAGGAGATTGGACTTGATCATTTCTAAGGTCTATCCTACCTCTAAATCTATGACCCCATGATCTTGTTTGTTTTCACTACTACTATTGTTACTACTACTACTGCTGCTGCTACTACTACTACTACTACTACTACTACTACTACTACTACTACTACTACTACTTGTGCAATGTAGCAAATTTCTTTCCCTACTTATTCTTCAATGCTGAAAAAGTCTGAGGAGATAACACTGCAACACTAATTCTCTCCTCTCTCCTCCAAACATTCTTGCTAAGTCTCCTTGAAAATAAACAGGCCAATTAAATTATTAAAAGTACTAATTGGGCTATCTGACAGGCATTTAATACCTTTTCTTCTTGCTAATCTAAATTAAATCTGAGTGAAAAGACAGTTAATGAGATGAGGAAAAAATTCCTTCCAACTTGTAATGGGGTGTGGAAATTTGAGTGGGTGAGTTTTATTTAGGGGTTGTTGGCAGAGGCTCTCACATGAGAAAGCATTTCTGGAGTTCTGGATTCTCATTTAGAACAAAGAGTCGCCTGTGGTATTAACAGGTTTAGTGCCTTACCCATGTTCACACAGCTAATTGACATCAGAGAAAATATGGATTATATTATCTTAGTACTGGAAGGTATTTCATTGTTAATTTAGTGTAATCCTTACTTGAAACACAATCACCTCTATTGTGTCCCCTAAAAAGTGGTCATCCAGCCTCCAGCTGAAGACCTCCAGTGATGAAGAGTACACTGTCTTCCTTGGGCAACTCTAAATTTTAAGAAATTTCTTTTCATATTTGACAAAAAAACTTCCAATCTGGGGTGCCCCAAAGGGCAGTTTTAAGCTTTAATAACTTAAATGTTAGTGTAATTTTAAGCTATTAAAGCTTTAAAAATCTTTAATATTAAATTAATATTTAAATATACTATTAAAGCTTAAAGATTTTGGGGACATTCTGTGTCTTCTATGCATTCATCTTAGTTCAGTCCCCTGGAGTTTTATTGAATACATCAAATTCTTTGTTCAATATGATAATCATTCAGCTATTTGAGCAAAATGCAAATATCTGGACTGAAAAAGCAATGAATTGGTGGGGGGAGACTTATGATCCCTATTTTTAATCAATCCACATAATATCATTTATCTCTCTTAGTCAGAGCTCCAGCTAGTCAGCATGCTTTGTAAAATGTGGCTCCTAAAAATGGTTGTGATACTTTCATGTATTTGGTGAACCTGAAAATTAAATGCAGGTGCCCTGACTCATGGCCTATTGCTTGGCCACTATTTACGACTGTCCTGTATCTCTCGGAATAGTAAAAAGAATGAAATATTTTATAGCTACCCAACAAAATGAATAAGTCAAATATTGAACTAGCATCTCAGTTTGTGAGATCGTTTTTTAACTGGCAAAAGTTAAGCCCAGAGGGAATAGAAATAATATAAAGGGGACTTAATTTTAACTTTGCAAAGTGTATTTAAAACCCAAAGTCTCTAATCCCCAAATTTCCAGTTCTCTCTGATACAAAGTCTTATGTTTTCAATTTCCTGCAGGTTGTTCTCTACCAGGTATGACAGTACCTGTCCCATATACCCCTGTTGGTGGAAACAAAGACCCCTTCCATGTATTTCAATTCCAATCCCCATACAAGTCAACTTTTCTCAGGTAGTGACCCTGAAGGACTCTTCAGTTGCTTTGCTCTTCTGTTTTGTGAAGCTCTTTTAGGATTGTTTCCAGCACTACATTAGGTTGCAAGAGTTCAATAGAAGCATTAAGTCACCACAAAATTTACCCTCAATACTTTACGATAGCTAAAGCCAATATACATTAAACAGAATAATTGCAGGCTAAATTGCATTGGATATAAATGATTGGAATTCAAAGAAGGGGAAGATCATTTGTAGGGGTTGGGGTGGGGAAGATAACAGCTTGGATTTGGCCTTGAAGGATGAATGATATTCCAGGTAGGAATAAGCATATCACACAGTGGAGGGGCAGGTGAGGAGGGTAAAGAGACTAATATGTTTTGAGTAGAGGCTTGTGACACAGGAATATTGAGGGGGAAGAAAAGAAAAGTTGGATGGGTAAGATGAAGGTCAAAAAGAAAGCCAAACTACCCTGATAGTCAAGTCTGCATATATATAGGCATGCAGTGTCACAGAAGATTTATGAGTTGCCTCAAGAAATGGTATGTTTTTCCTCACTAGAGGTCTCTGAGTGAAGACCAAATGACCATTTACTGGATACACTGCAGAGATTCTTGGGAAGAGATCCAGTTGACCCAAAAGGCCTATGAGATCCTTTCAAACACAAACTCTGTGACTATAGTAAATTGGAGAAGACTTCTGAAATCCAAATCATAGCCAAGTAGACCCAGAAAGGTTTGGAAATAGCCATGAAAGCTGACATACAATAATGTCCTGAAATGAGATACCTTCTCAGAAAGGACATTTAACTTTCAATCTAGAAACCATGGGGGAACACAAGTAGGACAAGCAATCTGCCATCTCAGCTCTTCAGGACTCCAAATAATGAAGTGCCAATGTAAGGAATATATTATGCCTTTGGAGAGATTCATCTCTTCTTGAATCCTGCCTGGACAACACCAGTCCTGATTTATCTGCCTTCTTGTATATGGAAGTCTCAACTGCACACTTCTCTTCTGTTGTTCTGTGTGGTTCAGTCTCATTTCCCCAACAAGACTGTGACTTCCTGAGGGCCTAGAGCCATTTCTTACCCTTCTAGACTGGGCAGCTCACAAACTCCGTTGGTATCTTCTCCAAGTCTAGAGAACCCAAGGAAGGACATTGGGTGGAAGCAAACTTACAAGATGACCTGGGCAAGAGTCCCATGGGTATGGAAGGAAGGGCTTGCAAACTGCATTGGGGAATACTCATATCAATGAAGACATGGCTCCACCTGACCAATAACCATGCTGGTCACTCCAGTGTTATTCTGGAGATCAAATGACAGTAGAGGTGAAAAATCATTTGCAACAATTAGTTGTTAATATTTATATTAATATACAGTTTTTTCATTAGATATGATTTAGTTAGTTTAAAGAGCTTACAATTAGAAAACTCCCTCTACAAATGAAGATCTGGACTTTTCTTGCAACTTACAGTTCTAGGAAATCACAAAAATCACTAAGAGGTTAGTGACCTGCCCAGGGTCACAGTCATGTGCCAGAGGTATGATTTGAAACCAGAGGTATGATAAGAAGACTTATGAGTCTTCTCTCTACCTACTATCCCAGGCTGTCTCTAATATTAAGCACTAGTCTTCTTACTTAGGGCAAGATAACTTACAATCCTATAGTTTCTTCCTACAAGACAGCCTTTTTCCTTTCTGATTTAAACAGTGTGACTCCTTGTACCCTCTCCTTTGAAAGGGACTTCAGAAATAGAGCCATTTGTACAGAAAAAGCTCACCTGCCCATGAATGGAAGATACTGCAGTATCTTTATTAAGCTTTTAAATTCTGCCTGAAACTCTCTGAGGGAAAGGTCAGAGCCGGCGGAGAGAGAGAGGGAAATCTACACTCTTAAAAAAGCTAGAAGTTACTTTAAGGAATACATTTTTAATCTAAGACTTATGGAAGTGATTGTAGAAAATTGAAAAAAAAATTAATAAAAAAGGAATCAATTTTAAACATCTCACATTTTATAGTACTTGAAGGCTAAAAGAATGTATCTTAGTTCCTAGGATATAGATTACTGCTTCCATTTTACTGAGTTTTACTGCTTCCATTCTACTGAGTTTTACTGCTTCCATTCTTACCTCTCATTGTCCATCCACAGACTATGTCTTCAATAATAGGATTCAAGGCTGGAAGAAATCTTAAACACTATCTAGTCCACTCATGTCAAACTTAAATAAAAATAGGGCCGCTAATCCATACATAAGGCTTCTAAGCTATATTTTGACTTAGTTTTAAAATATAATGTTATCATTATATATTAAAATATAATGTTATCTATATTTTATTGTATTTTTATTGATTTTTGTTATATATATGTATATATTTTAATCTGGTTAGGTAGCCCTTGGAAATATTGCTGATCAAATGTGGTCTGGGTCTAATGTTTGACACCTTTGAATTCAATCCCCTCATTTTACAAATAAGGAGACTGAGGCCAGCAAGAGGAGAAGTAACTTATCTGAGGTCATAGAAGAATGAAGGATCAGAGTCAAGAGTTCAAGCTAAGTGTTCTGATGCCTCCCTTACTGCCCACTCCCAGAAGAAAGCACGCAAAGGAAGAGAAAGGGGTGGAAATGCAATATGAGTCAGTGAATTTTGTAGGTACCTATGTGAATGACTGGGTGCTGAAAGAGGTCAAAGTGAGGCATAGGGTCTGTGAAAATGGTGTCTTCATGCTTTCCTTCTGGAAAATGAAGAGGAGGAAGGGAATATGCTTTCATACAGTGTGTGCTATATTTTATATACTATATGCTAAGTGTTTTACAAATATAATCTCATTTTATCTTCACAATAAACCTAGAAGTTAAACCTCATTTTATAGCTGAGAAAACTGAGGCTTGTTCAGCCATTCAGTCATGTCTGACTCTTTGTGACCTCATAGACTATAGCACAGCAGACCTTCTATCCTACACTATGTCTGGAAGTCTGTGCAAGTTCATGTTCGTTGTTTCTAACTATCTCATTCCCTATCTAACACTATCTAACCTATCTATCCATCCATCCATCCATCCATCCATCCATCCATCTATCTATCTATCTATCTATCTATCTATCTATCTATCTATCTATCTATCTATCTATCTATATGTCTGTCTGTCTGTCTGTCCCTTCCTGTCCCCTTTTCCTTTTGCCTTTGATCTTTCTCAACATCAGTGTCTTTTCCAATGAGTCACATCTTCTCATTGTGTGACCAAATTATTTAAGTTTCAGCTTCAGTATTTGACCTTCCAGTGAAAAACCTGAATTAATTTCTCTAAGTATTGACTGATTTTATCTCCTCACTGTCCACGGGACTCAAAATTTTCTCCAACATTGCAATACAAAAGCATCAATTCTGTGGCACTCAGCTTTCCTTATGGCTCAGCTGTCATAGCCATACATTGCTACTGGAAAAAACCCACAGTTTTGACTATATGGACCTTTGCCAGCAAGACAATATCTATGCTCTGAAAAGCAAAAGTTGTGCACATTTGCCATAGCTTTTCTTCCAAAGAGCAAGTGTCTTTTAATTTCATGGCCACAGTTGCCATCTACAGTGATATTTGAGCCCAAAAATATAAAGTTCACTTATACGTATTTATATATATGGCTTCTATTTTTTCTCCTTGTATTTGCCAGAACTTATGGGACCACTTGCCAAGATCTTAGTTGTTTTTGTTTTTTTTTTTGATGTTTAGCTTCAAACCAGCTTTTACACTTGCCTCTTTCACCTTCACGAAGAGGCTTCTTAATTCCTCTTCACTCTCTAGCCCTCAGAGTGGAATCTTCTTCATAACCAAGGCTTAGAGAGCTTAAATGACTTGCTCGGTCATACAGCTACTAAATGTTTGAGGCTACATTGGAACTCAGATCTTTTTTACTCCAGCCTCAGTGCTTCAACCATTGTACCACCTACTCTAAGAGGCATCCAATGGACCATGAAATTATTAATATTGAAATTACAGTGTCTAGGAGGCTTCCTATAATCCTCCAATAACAACTTAATTAGCAGTGTCAAGCTGCCTGGGTTAGGGAGACAGCCCAGTGTGCCTTGCTTTCAGTCAGTAGGAGCAAGTCTATTTATTCAGAATGAATGTCTATAAATCACTTGTCCAATATCAAGGCTCAGGATGCTTTTGCTCACTATCTAACCTGTTCTTGCTTTTTAAAAAATAAGGACACTTCTTCCAGCTAGAGAAACCATAAAATACATCTCTGTTTAAAAGAGCCATGAAACACAGTGGAGCTTAGAGAATTGGGAAAATTTTATAGAGAATCACATACTGTTACAGAGCTAGAAGAACCCTGAGAGATTTTTCCATTCAATTTTTCATTTTACAGAAGAGGAAACTGAGATCTAGGAGAGAATGACATGACCGACCAAAGGTCATATAGGGAACAGGAGTAGAACCAGAAATTGAACCCAGATTAAAAACCAGTTTAAAAGAACCAAGTAAAACAGGAAGACTTGGGGATCCAGGAAAAGGTGATGGAAAACCATAGGCCATCAGGGCTGAAAAGGACCTTACAGATCACTGAGTCTCATCCCCTCATTTTACAGAAGAAGAAACTGAGGCCCTTGTGGGAAAAGGAACTTGTTCAACATTAAACAGTGAGTTAGAAAGAGGTGACTATAATTGAAAAAAGAAATGTCTTGGGACTAAGCCTGGCCCAAGTTATTGAACTCAACTGGAATATCCGTGAATGTAGCTAATCCTATACATTCATGTATGTTTCAGTTTGCAAAGTGTGTTTCGTATCCATTATCTCATTTGATTTTTAGAACTCCTTTATGGGTCCAGTGGGAGAGGTGTTATTGTAATACCCTCTGCCATGCCCTTTTTTTAATCAGATGAAGAAGCCAAAACTAAACAAATGGCAAAACCAGGAGTCAAAGCCAGGTTTGACACCTGTTCCAGTGTGGTCCTCAGGCAAGAGACATATCATCTATGGACGGGTTATATTTGAAATCATTTCAGCTTGCTAGGAACCTGCCAAAATTTATACCCTTCTGGCATAACCTACAAAATTTCAGTACAGCACATACTATGATGAAGCATTGGAGAAAATGAGGGGTAATAATCACAATGGTATATTAAATAAGACCTCTGCCAAGCAGAATTTGGAATTGACAGACTAGAAGATCCTTGAGAGCAGGGGCTATTTCATTTTTGTCTTTGAATCCTTAGCATCTAGCAAAGAGTCGATGCTTAATAAATGTTTGTTGATTGATATACTACCTTGAGAACCTTCTTTGTTCTATAACATCCTGTGATTCCAAAGCTTTTCCTTTTACAAAGCCTTCCTGAGAGCCTCTAGCCCGTAGTGATTTCTTCCCTTCCCTTCCCTAATCCTTTATGTATCCAAAGGAACTCATTAAGCTGGAGAATAAGTTATAAGACCATGGGAAAGGTGGTTAAATTCAGTGACCTTCATCTATAAAATGGTGATGATAATTCTTATACAACTTCACTCAGGATTTTTTTACGAAAGTATTATTTTTTATTTAAAGTGCTGCCTAGATAAATGTGAGATATAAGTGGTGTTCCTTGCTAGATACAGCCAAGTGGCCAGAGTGCTAGATTTGGAATGTAAACTATTTGAGAGTATACGCTATTTTTATCACCGTCATCATTGTCATTGCTAGTATTTTTTGCCTTTGTAACTCCAACACTTAGTATAGTGCCTAGCATGCAGTATACTCTCAATAAAATCTCCTTAATTGAATGAGTTAAGAAGATCTAGGTTCATATCCTGTTTTAACTAGATGTTAGTTACCTTAGACAAGTAATTTTACAGGGTGAAAATGTCCAGGATTAATAGGTCCTTTCCTCTGAAATCTAAGCCATTTAAAGTGAATGAATATCTGGGAGCTAAGATAGTGAAGTAAGCAATAAATTATCATAACTCTCCCATATTCAACTCTACACAACCATAAAATAGCACCTTAAAAGAAATCCTGGAACAGCAGAAGCAGCAAAAAAGATGTGATGGAACTATTATTTTTTAGGCCAAGAAACTTGAAAGATCATCAGGAAATGTCAGTCTCACTTTGGTAAAAGGGGAATCCAGGACATAAAGCATCTTAGCAAGCCAACAACAAACCAGCGGGAGATCCTGAGCCCCAGTGCAGCAGAGCAGGCAAATGCCAAGACCAGGACCCCCTCCCCACCTTGTGCCTCAGCAGAGCCAGGGGAATGGGCATACTCTAGCTCCAAAAACCGCCAGCTGCTTTGACATTGCCCTGGGCAATCAGAAAGCTGCCAGTACAGGTGCACTCCACTGCCCTCAGCACATGCCAGAGACAGAACTACAGCCCTGGCCCAGCACCAGGTGAGCTGCCAGACCCCCTAGCCCCCATGTCACACCCTCAGTGCAGCTCCAGACTTGAGCCTCGAGGCACCATCAAGGCAGCACTAGGTCAACAGCTAGGAGCTATAGCCCCTGGCACAAGAAGCCTGAGACAGCTACTTCCACTCTGGGAAGAGTTCAAATTTAAAAGAAAAGGAAAAAGCCAAAAAAGATGAGCAAAAAACTGTAAGAAAAGGAATCTGATCATAGAAAATTATTGTGGTGACAGGGAAGATAAAATACAAACTCAGAAGAGGACAATAATGTTTAAACATCTATGGACAAAGCCCCAAACCAAAATGGGAAGTGGTCTCAAGCCCAGAAAGAACTCACAGAAGAGCTCAAAAAACAACCTTAAAAATCATATAAGAGATGTAGCAGAAAAATTGGGGAAAGAAATGAGAGAGGGAGAGAATTACAAAATGTAAAATGGATCATTTTGATTATATTAAATTTAAAATGATTTTGCAAAGCAAAACTAATGCAACCAAGATTAGAAGGAAAATAGAAAGTTGGGGAACAATTCTTACAGCAAGTGACTTTGATAAAGCCTCCATTTCTCAAAAGTATAGAGAATTGAGTCGATTGATAAATTGTCCAAGGACATGAACAGACAGTTTTCAGAGAGGAAATCAAAGCTATCTATAGGCATATAAGAAGTACTCTAAATAACTTTTGATTAGACAAATGTAAATAGAATCAACTCTGAAGTACCACCTCATACTTATCAGATTTTGTGATATGACAAAAAAGGGAAATGTTGGAGAGGATGTGGGACAATTGGGACAACAGTGCAGTTAGTGGAGATGTGAACTGATGCAACCATTCTGGAGAGCAATTTGGAACCACGTCCAAAGAGCTATATAACCCTATAAACCTCTTTGATCCAGCAATACCGCTAGTAGGTCTGTATCCCAAAGAGATCATAAGAAAGGGAAAAGGTGTGCAAAAATATTAGTAGTAGCCCTTTTAATGGTGACAAAATATTGAAAACTGAGGGAATGCTCATCAGTTGGGGAATGGCTGAACAGGCTGTGGTACGGATGTAAAGAATACTATTATGTAAAGGGAAGCTAGGTGGTACAGTTGATAGCGCACCAGTGCAGGAGTCAGGAGGACCTGAGTTCAAATCTCACCTCAGACACTTGAGACTCACTATCTGTGTGATCTTGGCCAAGTCACTTAATCCCAGTTGCCTCATCCTGGGTCATCGCCAATTATCCTGATGAAGTCACTGGATTCAGATGGCTCTGGAGGAGAAGTGAGGCTGGTAACCTGCACAGCCCTCCCTCACTCAAAAACAGTCAAGTGCAGGTCATGTCATTATTTCTCTGATGGCATGGTCTTCTTCGGCAATGAAGGACAAACACACACTATTGTGTAACAAGAAATAATGAACAAGCACATTTCAGAAAAATCTTGAAAGACTTGTATGAACTGATGCAAAGTAAAATGAGCAAAACCAGGAAAATATTGTACATAATATCAGCAACCTTGTGTGATGACCTACTATGAATAACTCAAATCTCAGCAAGATAATGATCCAAGATAAGGACAAAGGACTCAAGAAGGAAAATGCTATCCACATCCAGATAAAGAACTGATGGACTTCATGCAGATCAAAGTATACTTTTTCACTTACTATATTCTTTTTTTGGTGTTTTTTTGATATTTCTTTCATAATTATGACTAATATAAAAATATGTTTTACATGATAGCACATATATAACCTATATCAAATTACCTACCATTATTTTAGGAAGAGGGGAGGGAAGGAGGAAGAAAAATTTGGAACTCAAAATTGTGTAAAAATGAATGCTAAAAATTGTCTTGACATGTAATTGTGAAAAATAAAATAGAATAAAATACCATAGGAGGAAAAAAAAGAAAAGAATGGCGTGGAGTTGGGCCAAAAATAAATGCTATATAACACCCATCACCCACCCCCAAAATAAAATAGATGAGGAGCACAAAGACCTGGTCTCTCAGCCTGGGTCTTAGTCTAGGGCTACAGATCTCACACCTGGGGTTTCTTGAACCTTCATTCATTGGGAGCTTAGCTACTTCCTTTTGAAGCCAAGCAACCAGCAGGAGGCTAGCTTCCTTGTGTTTCCTAGGTAGGTTTCCTCTGAGGCAACTGTAAAGTCATGTGTTAGACGAACCTCCTTTTATGGTATCAGGGCTTCTGGTATCTTTTTTGAAGGAAAATGGCAGAATTCAGAGCCTGCTCAACTCAAACCCAACATTCATATTTGCTTCTAGACTTCTCAGGACACTGACAGCCAGGGCCAGTGAAATGATTTGGGAAGGGGGGGAGGTGTGTGTGTGAAAGGAATTCATCACAGTTATTCAGTGAAACAATAATCAGATAGCTAGAAAAAAATCTCTTGTAACATTTTGTGGCTTAGTAACACTGAAGAGAAAAGAAGGGAGAATTAATTGAATGATTATGGTGTTCTAAGAATCAGTGCTATGCATAGACCTGTTTTAAGATTTCTGATTACAGCAACGGGGAGGGATGCTTGAGAGACTTGTATCTCAGTGTTAAAAAAAAATCATAACTGTAGGTTTAGGGAGGCTGTTGAAGTAGGGAAAAAATGGTTTCTTTGTGTCACATAAAAAATAATGAAGACCATTGGTGGCCTTTTTCTACCTTTGTAAATCATGCAGGATGAGCAGGAAACACACTCTCCAGATATTTATGAGATATCTATTATAAGACTTTTGAAAAGTCCATCTCCTGACTCTGGGCATTTTTCCCAGCTGTCCCCCTGGATATTCATTCCTGCCTGGAATTCATTTCTTCCTTATCTTGAAGTTTTTCCTGATTTCTCTTCATACTAGTGCCTTCCTTTACTGAGTTTCCCCAATTTTCCTGTATATAGTTTTTTATTTCATGGTTCTCTCCTTGTTGTCTCCTCCCATTAGGCTGTGAGCTCCTGATAGAGAGGAAGAGACCCACTGAAGGCCTCTCAAATTCTGCTCCTAATAACTGAAATAACTGCCTCAGAATTGGTCTAGGAGCAAGGAAATATCTTACCAGTCCAGCAGTAAAGTCTGTATCATTCAAGTGGGAGGGGAGCCAAATTCAAGAACAGCAGAAGCAGTCACACTCACAGCAGGGGGCCTGCAGCAAGGCTCCGAGCCTGAGACAACGCATCAAGGAGCCCTCCCGTCCTGAAAACCAGCAAGCCGCTAGACAAGTGAGCAGTCTGGTCAGCACAGCAAAACCCCACCCCAGGGACCCCACCCCCAGCACAGGCCACTAAGGAAGCCTTGATACCACTGCTGACCAGTAGTGAAGCCCCACCCAAGGCTGGCCAACAGTGAGACCCTGTTTCTATAGCAACCCAGAAGCAGGGCCCCCACCCCAGGGCAGACCAGCATCAGGATTCTTCCTCCAGGGCCAGCCACCAGAAAGATTCTCTTACAATAGTAACTGAGCAGAAGGGCCCCACCCCTGGGGCAAGCCAGCAGGTAAATCCCACAACCAAGGGATGCCAGCCCCACCTCACAGTACAAGCCAGAAGGGTAACCTACCCTCTAGTGAAAGCAAGCAGCTAATCCCTGAAACCTAATAAAAGGCAACAATAAGAGCCTCAGCCCCACCACAAAATGCTTAGGACCAAACAGGACCAGAGCTCAACTCTCACATAAAAACACCAAGTCACCAAAAAGGCACAAAAAAATGAGCAAAAACCAAATAAACAAACAAAGAGACCTTGGTTATAGAAAGTTACTGTGGTAACAGGGAAGATCAAGACAGAAAATTAAAGGAGGACAGTCGTGTCAAAATGGCTACATGTAAAGCCTCAAAACAAAATGTAATTTGGTCTTAGGGCAAAAAGAATTGCTAGGAGAGCTAGAAAGGATTTTACAAAGCAAATTAGAGAAATAAGAGAAAAATTGGGAAAAGAA
Source organism: Notamacropus eugenii (assembly GCF_028372415.1). NCBI lineage: Eukaryota > Metazoa > Chordata > Mammalia > Diprotodontia > Macropodidae > Notamacropus > Notamacropus eugenii. Next base: position 459,911,629 of record NC_092872.1, on the reverse strand, counting down.
ACAGGAGTAATGCAAGAGAATCATGAAAAAAGAGTCAATACCATTTAGAAAAAATAATTCCCTAAAAAAATAGAATTGGATGCCATCCACATCCAGGGAAAGAACTATGGAGTTGGAACACAGAATGAAACAGACTATTTTTCCTTTATTAAGTTTTGTTTTTCTCATGGTCTCTCCCATTCATTTTAATTTTTCTATGCAACATGACTAATGTGAAAACGTGTTTAATAGGAATGCATACGTAGAGCCCATATAAGATTACATACCATCCTAGGGAAGGAGGGTGGAGGGAGGGGGAGAAAATTTGGAATTTTTGGAAGTGATTGTTGAAAAGTGAAAACAAATAAATTAATAAATTTGGGGGAAAAAATAGAATTGGCCAAAGGGAAAAGAAAATACAAAAGCTCACTAAAGAAAATAATTCCTTAGAAAGGAGAATTGAACAAGTGGAAGCTAATGACAATGAGACATCAAGGTATGATAAAACAAGAATAAAAAAATAAAGAGAAAAATAGAAGAAAATGTGAAAATTCTCATTTGAAAGACAACTGACCTAGAAAACAGACCCAGGAGAGATAATATAAGGATTACTGGACCACTGAAAGTTGGGATAAAAAAAAAAAAATAAAAGCCTGGACAATTTTTTTTTTTACATTTTTTTAAAATTTTATTTGCTTTCAGTGTTCTACAATCACTTCCATATATCTTAGATTTTTCCCCCTCTTTCCCCCTCCTTTCCCCCACCTCCCCACTCCCTCCCTGAGACAGCATAGAATTTTATATAGATTCTACACATACATTCCTATTAAATACATTTTCACTTTAGTCATGTTGCATAGAAGAGTTAAAATGAATGGGAAAAATCATAAAACAAACCAAAGCATAATACAAAAGAAAATAATCTGCTACATTCTGCTATTGAATTCCATAGTTCTTTCTCTGGATGTGGAAAGTATTTTGCCTTAAGAGACCATTGGGAATGTTTTAAGTCCTTGCATTGCAATGAAGTTCTAAGTCTACCAGAAAAAATCCTCACTCGGTGGTTGTTGCTGTGTATAGAGTTCTCCTGCTTCTGCTCCTTTCACTCCCCATCAGTTCATATAAGTCTTTCCAGGCCTCTCTGAAATCTTCCTGCTTATCATTTCTTACAGCACAATAGTATTCCATTGCATTCATATACCACAATTTATTTAGTCATTCCCCAGTTGATGGGCATTCCCTTGATTTCCAGTTTTTGGCCACCACAAAGAATGCTGCTATAAATATTTTTGTATACGTGAGACCCTTTCTCATTTTTATGATCTCTTGGGAATACAGTGCTAGAAGTGTTATTGCTGGATCAAAGGGTATGCACATTTTTGTAGCCCTTCGGGCATAGTTCCAAATTGCTCTCCAGAAGGGTTGGATCAGCTCACAGCTCCACCAACAATGAATTAGTGTTCCAACTCTCCCACATCTTCTCCAACATTTATCATCATCCTTTTTTGTCATGTTAGCCAATCTGATAGGTGATGTGGTATCTCAGAGTTGTTTTGATTTGCATCTGTGTAATCAATGGTAATTTAGAACATTTTTTCATATGACTATAGATAGCTTTGATTTCTTCCCCTGAAAACTTCTTGTTCATAACCTTTTGACCATTTATCAATTGGGGAATGACTTGTATTCTTATACATTTGACTCAGTTCTCTATATATTTTAGAAATGAGGCTTTTATCAAAGACACTAGCTGCAAAAATTCTTTCCCAGTTTTCTTCTTCCTTCCTAATCTTGGTTGCATTTGGTTTGTTTGTGCAAAAACTTCTCAATTTAATGTAATCAAAATTGTCCATCTTGCACTTCATAATGCTTTCTGTCTCTTCTTTAGTCAAAAATTCTTCCCTTCTCCATAAATCTGATAAATATACCATTCCTTGCTCCACTAATTTGTTTATAGTATCAGTCTTTATACCTAGATCATGTAACCATTTGGACTTTATTCTTGTGTATGGTGTCAGGCATTGCTCTATGCCTAGTTTCCGCCATACCATTATCCAGTTTTCCCAGCAATTTTTGTCAAAAAGTGAATTCTTATTCCAGAAGCTGGGGTCCTTGGGTTTATCAAACAGTAGATTACTATATTCATTGACTACTGTGTACTGGGTATCTAACATATTCCACTGGTCTATCCTTCTGTTTCTTAGCCAGTACCAAGTGGTTTTGGTAATTGCTGCTTTATAATACAATTTGAGATCTTTGTAATACAATTTGAGAAATGTTACCTTCCCTAGCATTTCTCTTCATTAGTTCCCTTGATATTCTGGACCTTTTGTTCTTCCAGATGAATTTTGATATTACTTTTTCTAGCTCTACAAAATAATTATCTGATAGTTTGATTGGTATGGCACTGAATAAGTAAATTAATTTAGATAGAATTGTCATTTTTATTATATTGTCCGGCCCACCCACAAGCAACTGATGTTTTTCCACTTCCTTAGATCTGCCTTTATTTGTGTGAAAAGTGTTTTGTAATTGTGTTCATATAGTCCCTGGGTTTGTTTTGGTAGGTAGACTCCCAAATATTTTATAGTATCTACCATAGCTTTAAATGGGATTCCTCTTTCCATCTCTTGCTGTTGGGCTTTGTTAGTAATATATAGAAATGCAGAAGATTTGTGTGGATTTATTTCGTAACCTGCAACTTTGCCAAAGTTGTTTATTATTTCAAGTAGTTTTTTACTTGATTCTATGGGATTCTCTAAGTATTATCATATCATCTGCAAAGAGTGATAACTTAGTTTCTTCTTTGTCTACTCTAATTCCTTCAATTTCTTTTTCTTCTCTTATTGCTACAGCTAACATTTCCAGTACAATACTGAATAATAGTGGCGATAATGGACATCCTTGTTTCACCCGTGATCTTATTGGGAATGCATCTAGCTTATCCCTGTTGCAAATAATGCTTGCTGAAGGTTTTAAGTAGATACTGCTTATTATTTTATGGAAAGTTCCATTTATTCCTGTGTTCTCCAGTGTTTTCAGTAGGAATGGATGTTGTATTTTGTCAAAAGCTTTTTCTGCATCTATTGAGATAATCATGTTGTTTCTGTTAGTTTCTGGATATGATCAATAATGTTCATAGTTTTCCTAATATTGAACCATCTCTGCATTCCTGGTATAAATCCTACCTGATCATAATATATTATTCTCATGATTAGCTGCCGTATTCTTTTGGCTAAAATCGCATTTAAAATTTTTGCATCTATATTTATTAGAGAAATTGGTCTATAATTTTCTTTCTCTGTTTTGGCTCTTCCTGCTTTAGGTATCAAAACCATATTTGTATCATGAACAGAATTTGGGAGAGCTCCTTCTTCCCCAGTTTTCCCAAATAGTCTATGTAGTCTGGACAATACTTTTTCAAGAAATTGTCAAGGAGCTTGGAAAATGGTATACTGGAAGACAAAGGAGTTAGGATTACAACCAATGACCACCTAGTTAGCAAAATTGAATATAATCTTTCCAGAGGGTGGGGAAGAATAGATATTTAACAAAATAGAAAACTTTCAAGCAATCCTAATTAAAAGACCAGAGCTGAATAAAAAAAAAAAAATGACCTCCAAATACAAGACTCATGGGAAACATAAAATGGTAAAAAAATAAACAAGAAAGAGACAATATAAGAAATTCAATAAGGTTTAAAATGTTTATATTTCTATATGACAAGATCATTTTTGTAATATTTAAGAACTTTATTATTTTAAGAGCAATTAAGAGTATATATAAACAGAGGGTGTGGATATAAGGTGACTTTCATGGGATGATACCCCCCAAAAAAACAAAACAAAATAAAGGGGTGAGAAAAAAATTGCACTGGAGAAAAAAGGAGTGAGGAAGTTGAATGGAGTAAATCATCCCACATAAAAGAACTATGAAGAAGATATAATGGAGGGGAAGATTGGTAATGGCAAAGTTTAAACCTTACCCTCATCAAAATTGGCTCAAAGAGGGAATAACATACATACTCAGTTGGATACAGAAATCTATCCTACACTATAATGAAGTAAAAAGGGACACAGATAATAGGAGGGGAGAGGGGACTGATAAAAGGGTGAGTAGATTGGGGAAGGTGAAGATCAGAAATAAAGCACTTTTGAAGAGGAAAAGCATGGTGGGTAAGAGAGAGAAGGAGATAAACAAGTGAAAAAATAGCATGTGTGTGTGGAGGGGGAATAGAAAGTTATAACTTTAAATGTGAATGGGATGAACTCACCCATAAAAAGGAAGTGGATAGCAAAATAGATTAAAAGTCAGAATCCTAATACGTTGTTTACAAGAAATACATCTGAAGCAGAGAGATACATACAGGGTAAAGGTAAGGGGCTGGAGCAGAATTTATTATGCTTCAGTTGAAGTAGAGAAAGCAGGGGTAAGAATTATGATCTCAGACAAAGCAATGGCAAAAATAGACCTGATTAAGACAGATAAGGAAGGAGACTACATTTTGCTGAAAGTTACCATAGACAATAAAGTCATATCCTTACTAAATATATATACACCAGATGGTACAGCATCTAAATTTTTGAAGAATTTGAATGAGTTACAGGAGGAAATAGATAACAAAACTATACTAATGAAGGATCTCAACTTTCCTCTCTCAGAACTAGATATAGCTAATCAAAAAATAAACAAGAAAGAACTTAAGGAAGTAAATAAAATTCTGTAAAAGTTAGACATGATAGATCTCTGGAGAAAATTGAATGGAAATAGAAAGGAATTATCTTTTTCTCAGCAGTACCTAGCACCTACACAAAAACTGACCATGTATTAGGATATACAAACCTCACAATCAAATGCAGAAAAGCAGAAGTAGTAAACACATTCTTTTCAGATCATAATGTAATAAAAATTACATTTTTATTGAACAATGATGAACAATGGAAAAAGAGATTAAAATTTAATTGTAAAATTGAATGATCTAATCCTAAAAAAATACAAGTGGGTCAAAGAACAAATTACAGAAACAACTAATAATTTCATTAAAGATAACTATAACAGTGAGAAAACATACCAACATTTATGAAATGGAGCCAAAGTTGTACTTCAGGGAAAATGTATATCTCTAATTGCTTACATAAATAAAATAGAGAAAAAATAATTAATTAATTGGGTATACAACTACCAAAAAAAACTAGAAAAAGAACAAATTAAAAATCCCCAATTAACACCAAATTCAAATCCTGAAAATCAAAGGAGAGATAAATAAAATTGAAAGTAAGAAAACCATTGAACTAATAAATAACATTAGAAGCTGGTTTAATGAAAAAGCCAGTAAAATAGATAAACCATTGGTTAATTTAATTGTTTATAAATGAAAGAAGAAAACCAAATTAGTAATATAAAAAATGAAAGGGGTGAGTTCATCACTAATGAAGAGGAAATTAACACAATTGTTAGAAGCTATTTTGCCAATTAAATGCCAATAAATTAGGCAATCTAAATGAAATGGATGAATATCTACAAAAATATATATTACTTAGATTAACAGAAGAAGAATTAAAATACTTAAATAACCCAATCTTAGAAAAAAATTAACAAGTCATCAATGAATTTCCTAAGGAAAAATTCTGAGGAGCAAATGGATTCACGAAATTCCACCAAACATTTAAAAACCAATGAATTTCAGTACTATATAAACTATTTGGAAAAACAGGCAATGTAGGAGTCCTACCAAATTCCTTTGGCAACACAAATATTGCATCAATAATTAAACCAGGAAGAGCCAAAACAGAGAAAGAAAATTATAAACAAACTTCCCTAATGAATATTGATGCAAAAAAATTAAAATACTATCAAAGAGGATAGAGCAATAAATCACAAGGATCATACACTATGACCAGGTAGGACTTATACCAAGGATGCAGGACTGGTTCAATACTGGGAAAACTATCAGCATAATTGACTATGTCAATAACAAAACTAACAGAAATCATACATTTCTCTCAACAAATGCAGAAAAAGTCTTTAACAAATTACAACACACATTCCTATTAAAAACACTAGAGAGCATAGGAATAAATGGATCATTCCCTAAAATAAATAATATTGATCTAAAACCATCAGCAAGCATCATCTATAATGGCAATAAGCTAGAAGCCTTTCCAATAAGATCAAGGGTAAAGAAAGAATGCCCATTATCACCTCTGCTATTCGATACTGTACTATAGATGTTAATTACAGCAATAAGAGAAACAAAAGAAATTAAAGGAATTGAAATAGGCATTCAAAAAAAACTACCACTCTTTGATGATTATATGATATTATATTTAGAATCAATTAAAAAAGTACTTGAAATTTTTAGCAATTTTAGCAAAGTTGAAGGATATAAAATAAATCTACACAAATCATTACTATTTCTATATATTACCAACAAAGTCCAGCAGCAAGAGATAGAAAAAGAAATTCCATTTAAAATAACTGTAGAAAACATAAAATACTTAGAAATCTCCCTGCCAAGACAGACCTTAGAACTATATGAACACAACTATAAAACACTTTTCACATAAATCAAATCAGATCTAAGCAATTGAAAAAATATTAATTGCCCGTGGGTAGACCTAGGCAATATAATAAAAATGACAATTCTATTTAAATTAATTGATTTATTCAGTGCCATACCAAACTGTAAAAAAATTATTTTATAGAACTAGACAAAAGCAATAATAAAATTCACCTAGAAGAACAAAAACTCAAGGATGTCAAGAAATCAATGAAAAAAAAATTTGAGTGGTCTAGCTGGACCAGATCTCACACTGTATTATAAGGTAGTAATTATCAGTCTGGTACTGTCTAAGAAATAGAGTGGTGGATCAGTGGAATACATTTGATACAAATTATATTGTAGTAAATGAGCTTAGTAATCTAGTAGATGATAAACCCAAAGATCCAAGCTTTTGGAATAAAAGCTCATTATTTGACAAAAGCTGATAGAAAAAACAGTAAGGCAAAAACTAGGTACAGACCAACATTTCTCACTGTATAACAAGATAAGGTCAATATGTGTATATGATTTACACATAAAGGTTGATACTATAAGAAAATTAAGAGAGCATGGAATTGTTTATCTGTCAGATTTATGTATAGGGGAAGAATTCAGAACCAAAGAAGACATGTTGCAAAAATAAAATAGATAATTTTTTTTTTTTTGCAGAAGCTAAACCAATATAACCAAAAGCCCAAGGAAAGCAGAAAACTGCAAAAAAAAAAAAAAAATTGCAACTAGTATCTGATAAAGACCTCATTTCTCTCTATAAATATAGAGAGAACTGAGTAAAATTTAGTAAAAAAATATGTCATTCCCTACTTGATCAGTTGTTAAAGAATATGAAGAGGTAGCTTTCAGATGAAGAAATCAGAGCTATCTATAGTCATGTAAAAAGGGTCTAAATCACTATTCATTAGAGAAATACAAATCAAGAAGTTTCCGTGTTCTATGAGTGAAACAGATTCACATAGCTCAAAAAAAAAAAAATGGGAGTTGTCCAAATTCAGAGACAGTTCCACCCCAAATGTTCATATGGACTATTCGTTCCCAAGCTGTGGTAGAACATTCTGAGTTCATATGAGTCTGATCAGCCACAGCTGGACACACTGTGCCTTGACTCCAACATAGTGATGTCATTTTGATCCTTTTTTTTTTAACTTTAGCATAATACATTTTATTTAACCATTCCTTTTTTTAATGCAAAACATTTCCGTATTAGCAATTTTGTACAAGAAGACTCAAATTAAAAAAAAATGAAAGAGTGAAAAATAACATGTTGCAGTTTGTATTCAAACAACATTTCTTTCTCTGGGAGCTAATAGCATGCCTCATCACTAGTCCTTTGGGATGGTCTTGGATCATTGTATGACTGAGAATAACTAAGTCATTCATAGCTGATCATCACACAATGTTGCTGTTACTGTGTACAATGTTCTCCTAGTTCTGTTCACTTCACTATACAACAATTCATGTAAGTCTTTCCATGTTTTCCTGAAATTGCGTTATTTATGCATCCTAAAATGCAATATGTTGAGCAGTCCTTTGCCATTGTCTCCTAAGTCACGCAATCAATTTCAAAGTTCTTCAGAAAGACTTTGAAAGTATCCTTGTAATGCTTTTTCTGACCACATTTACATGATAAATGTTTGTTGACTGACTGACTATGGGACCAGATGGGAAGGAGAGAATAAGTAAAATTCTCACTAATGAGTAGGGCAAGTGACAAGCCTGGTGAACTCACCCTCACAGCAGAATAGAGAGGCAATGAGCTTGGAGTCAGAAAGACCTGGATAGAAATTCTGTCTCATATATTTACTAGCTGTGTGACTTTTGGCAGATTCACTTCTGTTGGCTCTGTCCTTTGGTTGGAACACTGATTAACTGGCAATCCCCTGCCTGTGACCTCAGAAACATAGAACCAATCAGATCTACCAAAGTGAGACTCCTTCCTTCCCTAGGAAATACTTGCATATAGGATGATTCCAGGAGCTAGATGAAACATGAACCCAGAATTCTCAGAAAGAATTTGATGTAACCATGTACCAAGGCCTAGAAGAAATATCTTAAAAATCATTATGAAATGCCTGAAATGCTCTTGTGGCATCCTTGGTTGTATCCTTTCCCAGTGTCTCTTTAGAGGCATCAGTCCCAGGTCCAGAGTTCAGCAGGTGGCTGGGCTGCGCCACTGCTTTTTCCTGTGGTCTTTTCCTCTGCAGTTGTGCTCTCTTGGCGGCTTCCATTTTAACTACATACCCCTCTCATAAACATCCCAAATAAAAGGCCGATTATAGAAGTATTGACTGAATTGTTCAATTTGTTTGCAAAGCGCTTTTGTCCTGCAAATAGATCCTGACATATCTAGGTGCCTAATACATACTTGAATTGAAGTTTAAAACTAAATGTAATTAGTCATCTAAATGGGATATCTTAAAAGGTCTCTTTCCACTTTCCTTTCTCCCCTGCCTTCACCACCTCACACCACTGTGTTCTAATGAAAAAAAATTACATCTTTAGCTACACATTCCTCTGGGTTAAGATATTCTCTCTCTAGAACTGTCCTCTGAAAATGAAAATGACCCCAAGAATTTGCTAATTATGTTAAGAAAGAAATTAAAATACACCCAAGGAGACCAAAAATAGGTTCCAAGAAGACTAAAAATAGTTTCCATACATATCACAATATTTATAGCAACACTTTTTGTAGCATCAAAGAACTGGAAACCAAACAGATGTCCATGGATTGGAAAATGGCTAAACAATAGGTAGTTTGTGAATGTAATATATTACTGTAGAGTAAGAAATGGTGACTATGAAGACTATAAGGAAGCATTAGAAGATATATAAACTGATACAAAGCAAAGTAAACAGAAACAAGGAAACAGTATACACAAGGACCATAACAATGTACACAAAAATGTCAAAAACAATCATAACACACACATATACATATATATTGTTTTAATGTTTGCAAAGTGTTTTACACACACACACACACACACACACACACACACATACACACACACACACACGCACACACACACACAATTTGTGCCTAAGATAGGATTTCAACTCAGGTCTTCCTGACTGTGAGTCCAGTACTCTATCCACTACACTATCTAGCTCTCTAGAAAATAACAGTCATACAAACAAAATGAAGTGAAACTAAACACTGTAATTAACAACGATTGTTTGGCCTTTAAGACAAAAGGGGAAATTGTGCTGCTGATTTAGCAGAAATGGAAGACTATGGGCATGAAACAATTGCATATACTGTCAACCTGTTAATGGATTGATTAGTTTTGATTAACTGCCCTCCTCCCCCTCCTTCCCTTCCTCCTTTTATTTCCTCTTAATCCTTTGTTATTAAGAATGGCTTTGTGTTGGGGTACGGGATAGACTAGAAATGTAAGTCCTAGAAAAACAGAAGACATCAACAAAACTAACAATAAAAGGTATTATTCATTTTAATGTGGAAAATGTTAGTAAGGACTTAATTGGAAAGTTAAAGCAAAAAATAAAAGAAGGAAAAGGTCCCAAGAGAAGTTGGACAGTATGCTTTTCCCACTTTAGTGAGAATTAGATCATCAGTTCACTCCTCTTTAGTGATATATAACTCTAGGCTGTACAAAGAGAATGTGAAAAATTTGATTAGCCAGGCCTGATTCCTGTTGCACCTAATTCTGCTATCATTTGTCATGGCCCATACCTCCCCATAAGGTCAAAAAGGAGAGTATACCTTTGATCTACCAATCCAGCACAAAGAGTAGGTTATCCTAGTGTGAACTACTCCTCGTAAAGCTGATGGAGCACCTGTGTTTTTTTGGTGTTAATTATTAGGCCAGAATTAGCACAAGCAGTAGAGAATTGATCCATATTTTGTTCCATCTCAGCTTCAGAGTCTGGATTGAGTGGACAATAATCTGCAAACAGAATATCATGCACCAATAATCCTTCCACTTTGGTCTTGGCTTGTAGCCTTTTCAAAGTGAAGAACTTACCATCAGCATGGTAGTTGACCTTGATGCTATGTTCATCCTCATTTGAAAGCATTTGTCAACGTGACTGAAAACATCATGCTAAAAAGCATGGGAGCAAGTGCACAGCCCTATTTCACTCCATTGGTGACTGGGAAGGCACGAGAGCTTTATCCATTATCCAGAACCCCAGGCAAACATGCCATCATGAAATTAACATACAATATTGATGAACTTCTCCAGGCAACCACATTTTGACATAATTTTCCATAAGCCCTCATGACTAACAGTGTCAAAGGCCTTGGTCAGATCTACAAACGTTGTGTACAGACCTCTGTTCTGCTCCTGGCATTTCTCCTGGCGTAGTTGGGCAGCAAACATCATATCAACTGTTCCTTGGCCCTTTCTGAAGTCACACTGGCCACGTTATTTGAATGCCAAATGTACGCTTGCCAAAAAGACTACTTTATGGAGATTTTGAATGGGGCAGGTGATAACACAGTGGCCAGAAGAAATGATACAAAGACACTCTCAAAGTCTCTCTCAAGAACTTTGGATTTCACTGGGCAACATGGGAGACACTGGCACAGGACTGCTCAGCATGGCATGCCCACATAAGAAAAGATGCTGTGTTCTTTGAGCAAAGCAGAATTGAGACAGCACAAAGTAAACACAGGATGCACAAATTTGGGATAGTCATCCTAAATATTCACACGGACTATCTGTGCCCAACCTGTGGTAGAGCATTCTGAGCCCATATTGGTCTGATCAGCCACAGTCAGACACGCTGAAATTTCACTTTATAATGGCGATGTCATTTTGGTCCTCTTCAAAGACAAAGGACAACAACCGACCACTCCTGGTAAAGCAATCCTGTTTCTTCATGCTCACCACTTCCCTTTGCAAATGCTAACAAACCATCCATTTAATAAAAAATTCTAGAACTGAACTTTGCCCATCATTTTCAGACACATACCACAAGACAAGATTAAGGGTTAGCCTCATTTGGCTGGAGTATGAAGTACTTAGGGAGAACAATGAGAGAGAAGGTTAGAAAGCCTGGGCCAAATCAAAGTGCCTCACTTTGACACTTGCTAGTGATGTCACCATTGGCAAGTCATTTTCTCTCTGTCCCTTGGTTTTCTCATCTAGATAACAGAGAGGTTGGAGTGGTCCCTTTCACTAATGTTCCAAGATGATTCAATGATCATAGAGGGTCTTAAAAGAGTCCAGATGAAAATTTGGGGTTGATTATAATCATGAAACTGTCCCTACTTAAAATTCAGAGAAATCTCATTCCTGAAAAGTACAGAGCATAGCTTGGCTCAAAATCCTCCTAGTAAGCTTAGAGTACTCCTAGGAATAGAATCCTGGGCTTGTGGTCTAGTTTATGTTCCAGCTTCTAAAATGATGTTGTAGTAGTAGTAGTAGTAGTAGTAGTAGTAGTAGTAGTAGTAGTAGTAGTAGTAGTAGTGGTAGTGGTAGTGGTGGTGGTGGTGGTGGTGGTGGTGGTGGTGGTGGTGGTGGTGGTAGTGGTAGTGGTAGTAGTAGTAGTAATAAGTAGTAGTTGTAGTGGTAGTAGTGGTAGCAGTAGTAGTGGTAGTGGTAGTGGTAGTAGTAGTAGTAATAAGTAGTAATAGCAGTGGTAGTAGAGGTAGTAGTAGTAGTGGTAGCAGCAGTAGTAGTAGTAGGAGTAGTAGAAGTAGTAGTAAGCAGTAGTAGTAGTAGTAGTTGCAGTGGTGGTAATAGCAGTATCAGTAGGAATATCAGCAGCAGCATCTGGGATTTCTATCACATTTTTAGTCACACAGTGCTTTATATACAGGGTATCCCAAGAGTCTCAGTGTAATTTTAAACTTTTAAAGCTTAAATAGTTTGAAGCTATTAAAAATTAAAACTGCACTAAGACCTTTGGGACATGCTGTATATTAACTGTTTTCAAACTTCACAGTAATCCTGTGAGGTCAGTATCGCAGATATTATCATCTTCACTTTACAAATGAAAAAATAGAAGCTCAGGGAGGTTATATGCATAAAATAAAATACATAAAAGTGACTGACCAGTGGTCACACAACTTGTAAATGTCTGAGGCAGGATTTGAAACCAACTTTTCCTGATTTCAAGTGTAATATTCTACCCAGGATGCCATTTTTTCCCTACAGCCACCTCCTGTTCTGTATGTAATTGGGCCATCTTCAGTCATTTTGATCTATATCTTGCCACTGGACCCTGAAGGCTCTGGAGCAGAAAGTGAGGCTGGTGACTGCACAGCCCTCTTTCACTCAAATCCAGTTCACTTGCATGTCATCCCATTCCTGATGTCACGATCTTTTTCAAGAACAAAGAAAAAACAAGTGCAGCAAACAGCAACAACTTCTGAAGGCAACACCGGCTTCCAGAGATAAACTCCAACGCTTCCCTCCTCCCATTCATTTCTGGACAGCGGGGAAGAAAGAGGCCTCAGAGTATTCTCCTTTTCTGACTTACAAGACACAAAGTCAGAAGAGTCTTAAACAACCCATCACAGATGACTGGACACCATGTATTCATCCATTCATTCATTTATTCAACAGGAATTTATGAAGCCCCCTCTATTTGCATGTAACCCTGAATTTGGAGTCGTAAGACCTCAGTATCAACCCCAGTTTTATCACCTCCTTCCTATGGAACTTTGTGAAAGCCTTTTAGCATCTCTGAGTCTTAGTTTCCACATATGCAAAATGAGAAAGTTGGACTAGAAATTAGTCTTTGTGGGAATGGACCCCTATTGGCAGAATGAGTTTTTTTTTTTTAATGGATAAAATAAAGTACATAGGATTATAAAGGAAACCAATTACATTGAAATACTGTTGTCAAAGTAGTAAAATTCAGGTTCATAGACTCACAAATTCCATTGACCCAACTTTAAGAAACACTGGACAAAATTTCTAAGGTCTCTTCTCACTCTTAATCTTTGACCCTCTTTGCCAGGATCTGTGCTAACTTTGACTACACCCATTAATCACAAGGAAAACTCCAGCCATATGCTTCATCTCTTCCAAACCCCTGCCTTCCCCTCTCCTCCCCTCCACACCTCTCCATCCAAACCCCTGTTCTCTCCTCCTCCACCTGAACATCACTCCATCTCTGTCCTCCTCCCACCCACCCATTACCCATCCCTGTCCTCCTCCCACCCACAGATCAATCCGTTCTTGCTCTCCCCCACCAAACACCATTACCACCGCCTCCTAACTCATCAATACAGGCCACCTCAACTCTCTGGTGGTGGGGAATGAGTGGGAAGAAATAGCAGTTCTTATAAATCCCAAAGACATTTCTGCTGCTGCCCCCTCCTCACTTTCCCCCGCCCTCACACAGACAGGGAACATTAATGTGAACAAGTCCTGCTTGGCCGGTGACATTTTATTTCCTCAAATATTTTCTAAACTGCTTCTCTGGGTGGTGTATGGTTCTTGGGGTTATGCACACAAGCAAGAAAATGTGGGCAGGAAGCAGAACTGTTTGAGACCAAGGTCGACAGCCCCGCTGCTATGGGCTCCCGTGAGCCCAGACGAGGCAGCTCCGGCTCTCCCCATCTCTGCTGCCAGGCTCAGCCCCTCTCTTGTTCAAAGCTGTCAGGCTCCAAGTAACTTAGGACTCACTCAAGTTCAGCGTTCTTTTCAAATTCAGCAGCAGAGCTGCCTAAGTATGCGATTATTCACCAGGGAAGCCTGCTCTGAGAAAGAAATAGAGAGGGAGGAAAGACAGAGGAAGAAAGAGAGACAGACAGACAGACAGACAGATATAGAGAGGCAAAGATAGAGAGATAGAGAGAAATAGAGAGGAAGGGGGAGAGAGGGAGGGAAAGAGAGAGAGAGAGAGAGAGAGAGAGAGAGAGAGAGAGAGAGAGAGAGAGAGAGAGAGAAGAGGGGAGAGAAGGAGAGAGGAGAAGAGAGGACAGGAGAGGAGTGGAGAAGAGAGGAGAGAGGGAGAGACAGAGGTAGAGAAAGACAGAGACAAAGAGAACCCACAAGCCTGCCTTCTAAGACTGGCATCCCAGATTCCTATCAGGCTCCAGACAACCCAGGATGGAACCAAAGGAGAAGGATGCATATTTGATGGTGGAACACGTGCCTAGGGAAATGATTGAGTAAAAAAGCCGATCAACCAAGATTACGGGTTAATAGGATTCCTTTTGCCTGTTTCTGTTAACTCTCAAATTGATATCAAAAGATTTCTCTTGCCTGAAAAGTAAAACTGCTGTAGAGGATAAAAAAGGGTAGCTTATTACAAGTTTAGGTTATAAGGTCCAGGGAGTGTGTTTGTGTGTGTGTGTGTGTGTGTGTGTGTGTGTGTGTGTGTGTGTGTATGCATGCATGTGTGTATGTGTGTGTGCATGTGTGTGTCTTTCTGTGTGTGTTGGGTAGTCAGGGAGACATGTCTGTAAATGATTAAATTTTGTTTATAATTCTGGTTTCCCTTAAATGAAAATATGCCTCCAACTCAGGCAGCCTTAGAAATATACTAGTGAATCCTTGCTCTTCTTCCCCCCTACCTTTTCCCACCCAAGAAGTCACAGGTTTTCTACTACTTAGATGGAAGAAACTCCTTGTCCAGTATGTCTGAGCACAAAAGCATGCCTTGGATTTAGTTAAGGGGCCTAGCCTTGAACCCCAGCTCTGTTATGTAAAACCTGTATATGACCTTGGGCACATCCACTTTGGGCTCAGTTTCTTCTTAGGCAAAATGAAGCAACCGGACTAGATAATTTCTTCTTCCTCCCCCGTTTCCCATTTTCCCCACCTCAGTCAAACTACTTTGCGATTCTGGGCCTCAGTTTCCTTAACTGATAAATGAGGGAGTTGGACTCTATGACCTCCAATTCTCCTTCCAGTTGTGAACAAACAATCTTAAAATTTCCAAGATAACTTTCAGCTCAAAATGCTCCTGCCTTCAGATCAGAAGAACATTAACTATACTGTGTCAATATGAATCATCATTGACAGACTTCTAATAAATTCACCCATGGAAGGAATCAATCTACATACAATCACATCCTAGATTAGACTGGCTCAGACAGGCCACCTTAGAGAAAACTCTTATTGGTCTGCTTTTACTGGAAGGAGAAGAAGCTTCTACATGATATTGTGACAGTCATCATGAGCAACCAGTTCAGAATGAATGTCCTTCTTGTTAATTTACAAAAATCTAAGTGCACAACTTTTGCAGGAGAAAAGCAGAGAAGGCTAACCAATTCAGAGGACCAGCCCCTGTTTGAAGGGAGGAAGAAAGGAGAGGTGCTATTAAAGCATAAAGAAGGCTTCATTAATAGTGGTGGTTGACATTTATACTGTGTTTTAAGGCTTCTAAAGTCCTGTACAGACATCCATTTTCTCATCTGATCCTCATGGCAGCCTTCTGAGAGGCAGGTATTACACAATATTATCATCCACACTTGACAAATGAGGAGACTTGATGGCAATTATCAGAAGCAGGATTCAAAGCCAGGTATCCCCTGACTGTAAGTAGAGTTCTCTTTCCACCATAGCACACTGCCTTGGTGCAGGTGAAATGATCATTTCCTTTCAACAAAAAAAGAAACATGAGAGAAGCTTTCGTGTGGTTGGGAAGCCACCTTTAAATATACAACACTTTTTGCATTCACATAAACCTTTTTTCTCTTCAGGTCATTTTGTGTGTGTGCGTGTGTGTGTGTATGTGACAAGTACACTGTGATAATAATAATATTATTTAATAACAATAGCTAGTATTTACACAGTACTTGAAGGTTTAGAAAACTTTCCATGTGTTTTATCAACTCATTTGAGCTGTAAAACAATCCTAATGGGTAGATATTTTCCCCTTTTATAGATGATGAAACTGAGGCTGGGAGTGAGTTAGTGACTTGCCCACGATAACACAGATAGTATCTGAGGTTGGATTGAAATCCAGTATTCCTAGCTCCAGATCTAGCATTCTAGCAACATCACTGTGCCACTCATTCACCAATTGTGACCCTTACAACATCCCTGCAATGCAGTATTAGGATATTCCTTTTTTTATTCAAGACAGAGAAAATAAAACCCAGACTGGCATCACTTACCCAAGCTTAATAAAACAAGAAAATATTAAATTTTTAGTGTGAGTATTTATACCTCAGAAATTGGCAAATACTACAAATCAGAACTCGAATTTTTGTTTTGTTGATTGTCTCAATTTAAGAAAGGGATGAGGGAAATGTCAATAATTCAGGTTAGTGTTAAAAATGTGTTGTATATACTTTTCCCCCCAGAGAGCTGGTTGTTAAACATTTATCAGCACACCCCTGATGCTCGCTGTCAACCATCAAAGATTTACAAAATGATCAGTTCTGATCTTTCCATTGGACTGCAATCAATAAACCCTGGGATACTGGGGTTAGAGGGCACAGAAAGGCCTTTCCGTCCATGTAGTATTTGAAGATAAAATGAATGAGAAGACATTAACCAAGTACAGAACCTCAGGAAAGCCAGGGTAGTGTGAAGGACAAGAGGAGCTAACACCAACATGAGCCTCAGATTGTCCTGTTTTTGTGTCTTCTCACCACCCCTTTCCTTGTACCCTTTGGGATATAAAATTCAAAACAAAACTGTCAAGAGCAGCTGTATTGCTTCAATTCTCTTCACTATGTATTTATTCTTGTTTTAATTCACTACCCAGAGTGTTGGAAACAGAAAATAAAAGCCGTGGAATCTGGAGCTTGAGTGCCACTGAGCACAGCTTTCACAGCGTGCCCTAATTACCAGAGCAGCCCCAGTACATCAGGGCATGTGCCAACTCATGGAAGACTGAGTTCTCGCTGCCCCTGCTCCCCAGGCAGATGCTGGTGATGAAGGACACACTGATCGCCACACAGAGGACCTTCTGAGGATCACATTTCCAATACACCCATTTCAGGACACGCTATTTCAGTGTGGCTAAAAAGCAATCATGTTTCCAGAGTTCTCATGTGCAGGAACATGCACAAATCCATAATTTCATTAGTATCACTGTTTGTCCCCTTCATTGATGAAGATTTCAACAGCTCAGTAATTTTTTTCTGAGTTGTAATGACTGGAAAAAAAATTAATCGGTGGTGGCCAATCTTTGTGGATGAGCATCTCTATCTAGCTATGAGTTGATCCTTATAGGATAAGAAGAGCTCTTTTCCTTACCTTCCCTTGAAGATTTTTTTTTCTAATTTGATTAAGACTTGGGAGAAATCTATGTCCTTTGACAGAGCCCAAGAACAAATACTTAAGTGCCTAGTAGGTATGAGGCATCTAGTGAGATGAAACAAAATGCAAACCATTGTTGTTCAGTCATGTCTGACATTTTGTGACTCTATTTGAGGTTCTCTTGGAAAAGATATGGAGTGGCTTGCCCTTTCCTTCTCCAGCTCATTTTACAGATCTAGAAACTAAGTTACACAGGCTTAAGTGACTTGCCCAGGGTCACGCAGCTAGTAAGTGTCTGAGGCCAAAATGGAACTCAAGAAGAAGAGTCTTCCTGACTCCAGGCCCGGAATTCAATCCACTCCATCACCTAGGTGCCCAAAGAGCTTACACTGACTATGTTGAAGGGATATAGAACCACAGATAAGTAAGCACCCAATAATTGGAGGAGGAGGAGGAAGGAAAAAAACTAACCAATTTGGGATAAGCTAAGACTTTCTGTAGAAAGTGCTACTGGAGTTGGGGCTTGAATGAAGCTAAGAGGTGGAAGTTGAGGACATTCTCAGAAAGCCTATGCAGAGAAATAAAGGTGGAATATGAAATGCCAAATTTAGGGTGCAGCATGTACGATTTTATCTGGAATGTATAATATTTGAAGAGGGAGTTTTAAGTCTAGAAATATAGACTAGAGTCAAGCTGTCCTAAAGACAGGACAGAAAATAAATTTCTAAACATTCTTGGCATCCTTAAAAAGGTAAGCATATTGGTGACTGTCACATATAAAGAAGATAATACTGGCCCCCTAATCATTAGGTCACATGTTTTGAATTATTTTCTCAGGCACAGGAATGAGTCCCACCCTGTCACATTTACAAGGTTTTCCAGGTCTGGGGCTAAGTATTTGTGGGAAAGAAATAAAGCCATCTCACTATAGAAATCTGTCTGGAATCTAGGTCCCTTTAATATCATGAGACAACAAACATTTAAGCACCTCTGAGCTCTAAATCTATGATCCCTCTACAAAAGGCAGATACCTAGTATGTACAGGTCACTCCACTCAGCCCTTGAGGAGATACAGAGCTAATGAAACATGATAAACATCTTCAAGGGGAAGGAAGGA
Source organism: Notamacropus eugenii (assembly GCF_028372415.1). Lineage (NCBI taxonomy): Eukaryota > Metazoa > Chordata > Mammalia > Diprotodontia > Macropodidae > Notamacropus > Notamacropus eugenii. Next base: position 459,892,839 of record NC_092872.1, on the reverse strand, counting down.
GGAAGGATATTTATAGTATGGAGAATACAATATGCAAAGATAGTAAATATCGAGTTCAGAGAACGTGGAGCATCCTTGAAGAGGGGAGAGGGATTGCAGAGAGCCCAGTGTCACTAAAAGTACAAGGCTGAGGCCATGGAATTAATAGGAAATAAAGTTGTAAAAGGATAGTCATGGCAGAGTATATTTGGTCATTTTGATTTTTAGTTAAGGAGCCACTGAAAATGTCTTGATCAGAGGAACGACATGATCAGATCTCTGAATAAAAAAATTTATTCTGGAAGTGTTACTAGAATCAGATTAGATAAGGAGGGGAACAGAGATGGAAAGACCTTCTAATAAGGCTGGTGCAACAACCTGGGGAGATATGAACAAGGGCCTGTATTAGGATAGTAACTGGAAATAGAGAAGAGGAAATGGAGGTAAGAGGTACTGTGGATATGGGATTAGTAAGCTTTGGAAACTGATTAGATATGAGATCAGAAGTGAAGGAGAGGGAACATTAAAAATAACCCCAAAGATTATTACGTAGAGGAGCAGGTGAAGGGGAGCACGAAAGAAAGAAACAGAAAAATCAGATGAAGGTGCAAGTTTAATAAGGAAAATAATGAGCTTAGTTATGGACATGAAAACACAGATAATAGCAAAAATGGCATGCTTATCAGATTTGCAGATGTCACAAAGCTGGAAAGGAAAGCCAAATGATAGATGATGAAGCACAGATTCAAAAAGGTTTTGATAGACTAAAATAATGGGTGAAATCTAATAAGATGACATTTAATAAAGATAAGTGTGAAAAATCAATTTTACAAGTACAAGATGGGGGAAAGAAGAGTTTGTGTGTGGGGGTGGGGGGGAATCTCAGGGCTTTAGTGAATTGCAAGCTCAATGAGTCAGCAATGTGTGACATGGTAATCAGAGAAGCTAATGAGATCCTGGGTTACATTAAGAGAGGCGTCTTGTGCAGGACATGAGAAATAATGATCCTGATGCATTTTATCCTGTGGAGATCACATCTGGAATATTGTGTTCATTTCTTGTTGCCACATTTTAAGAAAGACTTTGACAAGCAAGAGAGCCTCCAGAGGTGAGCAACCAGGACAAGTTAGAGGACTGGGATCCTTGCCACTATTTGTAGGAACTGGGAATATTTAGCCTGAAGGGGAGAAGATTTAAGGGGGACATGCTAATTATCTTTGAGTGTCATTTGGAAGAGAGATTAGATTTATTCTGCTTAACCCTAAAGAGCTGAACCAGGAGCAAAGGGAAGAAGTTATTAAGGGGAAGATATTGACTGAAGTATAATAAAAGACTTCTTAACAATTAAATCTCAAGGTAGAATGACTTGCCTTAGGAGTTAGTAGGCATATTTACATTAGGGGTCTTCCAGTGGAAGTTGAGATGCTTAAGGAGTAGGGATGTTTTAGGGGGTTTTCTATGTTGGACTGATTGGTCTCTGAGGTCTACTCCAATTCTGAGATTCTGAAGTTTAACATTGGGTTTGGAGAGCCAATGTGATGCACAGATGGAAATGTCCTGCAGGCGGGTAGAGTTTTCAGTCTGGAGCACGAGATATGACATAAACTACAAAAAGAAACATGGGACACATCTGTATTTAGGGGACAGCTGACAAAGACATGACATTGAATGATATTTTTTTTATATATAACTTTTAACATTCATTTTCACAAAATTTTGGGTTACAAATTTTCTCCCCTTTTATCCCCTCCCCCCCCCAAACACCAAGCATTCTAATTGCCCCTGTGACCAATCTACTCTCTCTTCTATCATCCCTCTCTGCCCTTGTCTCCGTCTTCTCTTTTGTCCTGTAGGGCCAGATAGCTTTCTATACCCCTTTACCTGTATTTCTTATTTCCTAGTGGTAAGAACATTACAGTTGATCCTAACACTTTGAGTTCCAACTTCTTTACCTCCCTCCCTCTCCACCCCTTCCCTTTCGAAGGCAAGCAATTCAATATAGACCAAATCTGTATAGTTTTGCGAATGACTTCCATAATAGTTGTGTTGTATAGGACTAACTATATTTCCCTCCATCCTATCCTGTCCCCCATTACTTCTATTCTCTTTTGATCCTATCCCTCCCCATGAGTGTCGACCTTGAATTGCATTCTCCTCCCCATGCCCTCCCTTCTATCATCCCTCCCACCCTGCTTGTCCCCTTGTCCCCCACTTTCCTGTATTGTGAGATAGGTTTTCCTACCAAAATGAGTGTGCATTTTATTCTTTCCTTTAGTGGAATGTGATGAGATTAGACCTCATGTTTTTCTCTCCCCTCCCCTCTTTATCCCTCCACTAATGAGTCTTTTGCTTGCCTCTTTTATGAGAGATAATTTGCCCCATTCAATTTCTCCCTTTCTCCTCCCAATATATTTCTCTCTCACTGCTTGATTTCATTTTTTTTTTTAAAATATGATCCCATCCTCTTCAATTCACTCTGTGCACTCTGCCTCTATGTATGTGTACGTGTGTGCATGTGTGTGTGTGTACTCCCACCCAGTACCCAGATACTGAAATGTTTCAAGAGTTACAAATATTGTCTTTCCATGTAGGAATGTAAACAGTTCAACTTTAGTAAGTCCCTTATGACTTCTCTTTGCTGTTCACCTTTTCATGGTTCTCTTCATTCTTGTGTTTGAAAGTCAAATTTTCTTTTCAGCTCTGGTCTTTTCATCAAGAATGCTTGAAAATCCTCTATTTCATTGAAAGACCATTTTTTCCCCTGAAGTATTATACTCAGTTTTGCTGGGTAGGTGATTCTTGGTTTTAGTCCTAGTTCCTTTGACTTCTGAAATATCCTATTCCATGCCCTTCGATCCATTAATGTAGAGGCTGCTAGATCTTGTGTTATCCTGATTGTATTTCCACAATACTTGAATTGTTTCTTTCTAGCTGCTTGCAATATTTTCTCCTTGACCTGGGAACTCTGGAATTTGGCCACAATGTTCCTAGGAGTTTTTCTTTTTGGATCTCTTTCATGCGGTGTTCTGTGGATTCCTTGAATATTTATTTTGCCCTCTGGTTCTAGAATCTCAGGGCAGTTTTCCTTGATAATTTCATGGAAGATGATGTCTAGGCTCTTCTTTTGATCACGGCTTTCAGGTAGTCCCAAAATTTTTAAATTGTCTCTCCTGAATCTATTTTCCAGGTCAGTTGTTTTTCCAATGAGATATTTCACATTATCTTCCATTTTTCCATTCTTCTCTCTTTGTTCTGTGATATCATGCTTTCTCACAAAGTCCTTAGCCTCCATCTGTGCCATTCTAGTTTTGAAAGAACTATTTTCTTGAGTGAACTTTTGAATCTCCTTTTCCATTTGGCTAATTCTGCTTTTGAAAGCATTCTTCTCCTCATTGGCTTTTTGAGCCTCTTTTGCCAATTGAGTTAGGCTAGTTTTCAAGGTGTTAATTTCTTCAACATTTTTTTGGGTCTCCTTTAGCAGGGAGCTGATCTGCTTTTCATGCTTTTCTTTCATCTCTCTCATTTCTCTTCCCAGTTTTTCCTCCACCTCTCTAACTTGATTTTCAAAATTCTTTTTGAGCTCTTCCATGGCCTGAGCCCATTGGGTGGGCTGGGACACAGAAGCCTTGATTTCTGTGTCTTTGCCTGATGGTAAGCATTGTTCTTCCTCATCAGAAAGGAAGGGAGGAAATGCCTATTCTCCAAGAAAGTAGCCTTCAATAGTCTTATTTCTTTTCCCTTTTCTGGGCATTTTCCCAGCCAGTGACTTGACCTCTGAATATTCTCCTCACACCCACCTCGCCTCCTGATCCTCCCAGCCAGCGTTTGGGGACTGAGATTCAAATGCTGCTTCCAGCCTTAGGGCTTTTGGCGGGGGCAGGGCTGCTATTCAGTGTGAGAATTAAGTTCAGGTGGTCAGGTCGGGGCAGGGCCGCCTCTCAGGCTCAGTTCCCTCAGGGGGTTTATGCACAGACCTTCCACAATGGATCCAGGCTCCCGCCTGCTTGGGGAGCCCCTGTCTGCAGCCGCCTCTCAGCTTCTACCTCCCGGGGGGGGCCTGAATCATGGGGGCACCCCACTCCCCTCTCGACCCACCAAAGAGACTCTCTCACCGACCCCCGTCACCTGTGGGCAGAGGGACTTGTGCGGCCGCTGGAGATCCCGTCCCTGAAGCCTGCTCGGGTCTGTTTCTCTTGGTGCTGAGGCCGCAGCAGGTCTGGGCTGGGCTGGGCTCCGCGTCTGCAGCGCGACGGACCTTTTGCGAGAGGTTTGCAGGTCCCTCTTTGGGTGGAGGGACCCGCATGGCCACTGGAGATCCCGTCCCCAAAGCCCGCTCGGATCTTTTCCTCTCAGTGCCGCGGGAGCGGCAGGGCTGCCCTCATCTCCCAGTCCCAGCACCCAGTCCGCAGCGTGAAGGACCCCCTGCGAGAGGTTTGCAGGTCCCTCCGGAACAGAAATCTCCCTCGCTCCAATATTCCGTGGCCTCTGGGTGCAGAATTCGCCGTGAGTTACTCCCCTGTAGCCGTTCTGTGGGTTGTGGGTTGAATGATATTTTTAAGGGAAAGAAGAATGGCAGGGACAATTCCTTGGGACCCAGCAAAATGAAGAGGATAAAGAAGGGATAGGGAATCAGTGAAGAAGTCAGAGAAACAGCAGCTAAAGAGGTACAATGAAAACCAGGAGAATGAAATTTTGAAAACCAGAGAAAAGGGCCTATAGAAGAGCCACCTCAGCTATAGCCAATAGTTATCACATACTTAGAGAAGTCAAAAAAGGAATGAATGAATGAAAAAAATTTAAATGATTACCATATTTCAGGTGTAATAATAGACACTGGATATATAAAAAAAGTGAAAGATTCATTTCCCTCAAGGAGGTTACATTCTAATACGGGAAGATGATACATATAGGAATGAAACTGAAACACAATCATTGGGCATGATCGTGACCTTTGATAGAGGGGAAGATGATACATATAGGAATGAAATTGAAACATGATCATTGGACATCTTAATTGGACACCATTGTGACATAGAGCAGTTTCAGTAGCTATTGCTCTAATTCTTAACAACCAATCATAGGTGAAAATTCTCACTACAAATAAGCAGATTTTCTACTCACTTATCTGGGTTGAGATTAGGTATAGGATTGAAAGATTACGGATTTAGAGCTGGAAGAGATGTGAGAGATCATCTGTATTCTTAAGCTTTTATAAGATGTGGGTGTGTTACCCATGTATGTATGTTCAAAGGGTGGTATGAATAGATATGTCTAGAGTCTCCTCTGTCCACCACTCTCCAAGGGGGCTTTGATTCCTATCATCCAGGGGATAGGAGATTGGGGCCTTCAGGATGATCACTCTGCTCCCCTGTCAGAGGGAGGTACTGAGCTAGAATTAAAATCTCTCTCCCTTTAGGGATCTTTCCCTTAGATCCTAGAACTTCATGTGCCTTTTCTTAAAGATTAAAGCCAAAAGAACAAATATCTCTCCTTTCCCAGGCTCTAATAACTGTCCCTGTTGCAGGTGTAGAACATTGAATAATCATTCTCCACTAAGGAGGAGAATCTGATGCAAATGAACTTGAGTCTTGTATTACACTAGTATTGGATCCACACAAGAAGAGGCATGGACTATTTGCTCAGGAGAGCAATATTTTATGGACTGATTGAGCATCTGGGGGGAAACAAGTTTGAAAATCTAGATGCTCTGACTAGTAACTATTGTTATTTAGTTGTTTCATTTGTGCCTGACTCTTCTTGACCCCATTTGGGGTTTTCCTGGCAAAGATACTGGAGTGGTTTGCCATTTCCTTCTCCAGTTCACTTGACAGATGAGGAAACTGAGGCAAACAGGATTAAGTGATTTGCCCACAGTCACATAGACAGTAAGTGCTTGGGGCAAGATTTGAACTCAAGAAGTTGAGCTTCTTGATTCCAGGTCTGGAGCCCTATCCACTGGACCACCTAGCTGCTCTTGATAACTGTTAATGTAACCCAAAAGGCTAGTCGGGAGGAAAAAAAGGCCTAAATTTTGCTTATATAATCTCTCTGGGAGGGGACTTTTCCATGCATCATTGTCCATTTTGAAATAACTAGCTCAAAGCTGTGAAACATAATTCCATAAGTCTAAAGAAGTTTGGAGGTTAATATCACATCTCAGAAGAATCAGTTTAAACTTTTAAAAAGGTAAAAAATGCTATGTAAGTTTTTTTAATACTCATTGCTCTTAGTTTGACTCAAGTGCCATAATTTTCCTACACATGTAAATAAGGTTAATTAATTTTATCCCCCTTGGATGATTTAAATTGTAAAACAATCGAATTACTTTTTAGGTAATACTTTTGGGCTCAAATCAAATAAAATTTCAAGTTATTATAACTTAGAAAAAGAAACTCGTTTGAATATGTGATTTAGATCCATTACAAGTCTTCTCAACTTTAAATAGTGATAATAGAAATCAGAAAAGCTTGAGAGCTGTTAGGCTTAATTAAGGGTGAATACATTTGGGAAAAGGAAATTAAAGTGTCATAATTTTTAAATGCAAATGAGGTCAAAAAGTTTAAGAGAATGTGCATGTATATAAACACAGGCTTAAGAAAGGAAGAATGATTCACTACAAGGACTTATAAGTACCATACTTCTTTCCTAAGTAGTTATAAATTGATAAATAACCTGTTGTCAATAAATTAAGTACCATTATGGATTTTATAAGCTCTAACTTAGAGGTCTAAAGCCTGCTCAAGAGTCATTTTTAAAGATTCTGAATGTTCAGGCCTGTATGTATACAGAAGACTGTTTCATTCCTATACACATCTATTTTTTTTACATTTCCATGTGACAGGTAGAGTTTTGATATAAGCAGGCTGTGCCTGATTCACTGATGTCTGGTATCAGCATGTAGTGTTCATAGAAGGCTTCCTCTTTCCTCTCTCCCTTTTTGTCCAGAAAGGAAAGAAGCCCCAACAGTCTCCAGCATTCAGCGTTGGGAAGTGCCCACTCTTACCTCTCCTCTTGTGACATACTTTCAAGGGGTAAATTAATCCTCCTATCACATGGAGTTAAATCCTTTCATTGACTGTTCACCTATTTCTGGATAAGCTCTGTCTTTGATGTTTTTCCTAAATTGTGGTGCACAGATTTTCCCAGAAGAGAAAGACACAAAAGTGAGATGAATTGAAAGAATGGACATAAGGAAATGATGGGGAAGCAAGCAGTCCTGAAGAAAGACAGCCCTTTGTGGCAGTATTCTGCTCCCTGAAACACTGAGAGAGTTACTTCACTACTTAGAAGTCTGGATGGCCTTGAGTCCTATGCTACTTTGGGGGAAGTGAAAGGATTTGTTACTCAAATGGGAATGTAGTTGATCTTAGTGTCATCACTTTTATATCAATTTCTATCCCTATTAAATGGTTATAGTCCCAATGTGGATCTTTACTTTAATCTGGAAACAAGGTGAGCAAGTGAAAACCTAGCCCAAGGGGGAGGAATCTGTGACCTTGAGGCCACATGTGGCCCTCTAAGTCCTCAAGTGTGGCCCTTCGAGTGAATCCAAACTGCATGAAACTATCTGTTCTGTGGCTATACATGGCCTTGAAGTCGCAGGTTCTCCATCCCTGACCTAGACCTTAACTTATTTTAACAGTTTCCAGTTTGGGAGGGAACAAGGAGCTACTGAGGCAAATTGTAATAAAACGTGTCTGTGATCTGGAGCCTATACAGGAAAGATCAACAAAAATTTGTGCAGAAACATATAGCTATAAGCATATAGCCTACAAAGGTGGAACCTGGGGGGAAAATGCAAGAAAACAGACTTCTTGTGGTATTTCCTGATGGGTCTGAGAAAGACAGAATAGTAGACTGGATAGAGAACTGGCCTTTGAGTCACAAAGACATGGGCTCAAGTCCTTCCTAGGATACTTATTAGCTATTTTACTATGGGCAAATCACTTTACTTCTCTGTGACAGTTCTCTCATCTGTCAAATGAAAGCATTGGACAAAATGTCCTATCAGCTCTAAAGCTTTCCACTAATCTTGGACTTTAATTTTTAGGCTGAGATGAAGTTCTTCCATACCATTTTCTGGTCCTATAACCAGGGCTGGAGATAGGATGGAATAAAAGGAATCAGTGTTTTAACCAGCATTGCCTAATGGAAAGAACTCTGTCATGGAGTCAAGTCTAATCCTAGTCTCTGTCACCAATAATGGTTGCTCACATTCCTATAATGGTGTACAAATAACCTTGAAGACAATACTTCCCAATATGCTGGGGGTACAAGTTGCATTATACTCATTTTAAAGATAAGGATACCGAGGCCCAGAGAAATGAATTGATTTGCCCTCAGCCTCCCGTAGCTAGGAAATGTGAAAACCAAGACTCATATACATACCTTTAGACTCTATATCCAGTTCTTTTTTTCCATTAACCTCTACAGCCTGTTACTGTTGCGGTTTGTTTTATTAACCTTACAAAATGAGTATGAGGATTAAGAGGGAAGATATGGTTAAGGACATTATTTCTTTCTTTTAACAAAATAGGAAGGAGAAAGGAGAAAAGGAGAAAGGATTAAAAATTGAAAATTGTGATTAATTAAATGATTGTGAACTTAATTTGGGGAGAAGGGTCAGTTTGGAGATAAAAAATCATTACAAATACATATAGAAAGGAATTAGAGACAAAGTAATATAATGGAAAGGGCACTAGACTTAGAGTCAGGAAGATCTGAGCTCGCCTCAGCCACTTACTAGCTGTGTGATCTTGAGCATGTCATTTCACTTAGTTTCCTCAATTTTCAAATGAGAATGTCATAGTCAATGTCCTCTACAAATTCCTTCCAATTCTAGGAGAAGTGAGGCTGGTGACCTGCACTGCCCTCCCTCACTCAAAACAAAGTCAAGTGCAAGTCATGTCATCATTTCTCTAATGGCATGGTCTTCTTTGGCAACGAAGGATGAACACAGTCCTGTGAATAGATGCAGCTGGCTGAATGGGGACCCAGCTAGGTGGGTAACTCAACTCCTTCTCTCCTGTCTGCCTCCCCTTCCCCTTCTCTCTTCTCTCCAAAGGACTGTAAATTTGGATGGCCAAAAGATGACCAGTTGACTTGGGTTTTACTGGTCCCTTTCCTTCTCTTCCCTTCCCTTTCCTTCCCTTCCCTTCCCTTCTCCTGTTCTGTCCTGTCCTATTGTCTCCCAAAACCTTAAACCTACTGCACTCTGAAACTGGAAAGCCAATGAGCCCCTACCTAAGCACTCCTCTTGACCCTTCTAGCTTTAGAGTGATTATCAATAGTAACTGTTGCTGTTTCCCTCCCAGCCTGAAGTCTTTCTTTTTCTTGGCCTCATTAAAGGGGCCATGCCCTGGCTACTTCTCAAAACGGGCCTATTCAATAAATGGGCATTGCCTCACTCTAAGTGCAAAGACCTTGGCCTAAAGGGCTCAAGGTCTCTCAGTGCATCCTGGGTCATCTCCAGTCATCCTGATGAATATCTGGTCACTGCATTCAGATGGCTCTGGAGGAGAAGTGAGGCTGGTGACTTGCACAGACCTCCCTCGCTCAAAACAAAGTCAAGTGCAAGTCATGTCATCATTTCTCTGATGGCATGGTCTTCTTTGACAATGAAGGACAAACACAAAACAATCCTATGATCTTAAGAAGCATATGTTATAATAATTTTGAAGAACAGTAAAGATCCAGTGCAATAATATGAATATGCTCTGAAAAATTAAGTGGGGTACAAATGTCAGTCACTAAGTCAATAAGCATTTATTAATTACCTACTGTTTGCCAGACACTGTGCTAAGCAATTGGAATACAAAGAAAGATGAATTAAGTCCCTGTTCTCAAGGGGCTCATAATCTAACATGGGAAGATAACACATAGGGAGGGTACCCAGTTTAGGGCATGATGAAATCCTAGAGCCAGGTGGGAAATGATGTGTCAGCCCTGGGCCCCTTCTTTAAAGAGAGGATCTGGCGGGAGTTCTCCAATGTCCACCTTCCATTTTCTCCAAACAGAGGGAGGCAAGGACCCAAGAGGTAAGTGATGAGATATAAGTTTCAGAGTGATTTAATCTTGCACAAAGATGATTTTCTGGAGACAATGATCACATTTCACGTGAGCAGCCAAGTGGGAAATGATGAACTAAGTGGTATTATTTAGGAACAAACTCTCTCTTCTCTTACTTAAGCCTAAGCTAGAGCCAAGCCCTGTCATATGCCCTTCATATGCACCCCCCCTCTTTTGAGCACAGTGAGCGATACTCACATCCTGGGGCCTGACCGAATAAACACTAAGAAATAATCTAGAAATGTGATTTAGAATCAAAACATCTCCCTCTTTCCTCTGTGGCAGCCTATTGATTTCTTCAGAATGTCTCTATATTTGCCAGGTAAAATGAATTCTAAATAATACTCAAAAGGGTCTGCAATCTTATCAATGTGACTGTTTCTCCCAATGATGAAGGTTGAAATTGGTTCATGCCTTCCTGTTCTATGTGAATGTCATCCATATTTTTCAATATATTATTCACATGAGATCTGCCCTATATGCTGAGGGCCTTCCTTAATTTCTCCTGACAATTTGACATTGAAAAGATACTGAGGCACATGGATTGCCCAATGCTTTACTCTTGCAACATGACCAACTCATCTTTTTCTATCATATATTTATTTGATGATTTTTTATTCTGGTTCTTCTTATTAATTCCTTTGCTGTGTTATATAGACTTCTGCTGTCATGATGTGCCCCTCCTATCATGATGCCCTTTTCAGTGATACTTGGATTTTAATTTGTTGGATATTGTTAGGTTCCATGATTCATAGCCCTAAATCACAACATAGAATATTGGTGTGAGAAGGAAGGAGGCAGCTAGGTGGCACAGTGGATAGAGTGTTGGAGCTTGAAGTTAGGAAGACTTATATTCCTGAGTTCAAATCTGGCCTTAGATTTACTAGCTGTGTGACCCTGAGCAAGTCATTTAACCTGTTTGCCTCAGTTCCTCATCTGTAAAATGAGCTGGGTCATGAAGAGTTGGGCACAACTGGACAACAACAAATTACAAAGATGAACCTTGTTTCAGGGAGAAATTTGGACCCAATAAAGAAGCTTCATAATTTTCCATAGGTAACATTACCTACTCTCCTCCATCTATTCAATTCCAGCCCCCACTCAGTATCCATTTACAGTGACTGTCCAAGGAACATATGCCAATATATGTATCCATATATTTCATGTTGTAATCTAGACAAAAGACATTCTTCACCCACTTAGGTTTTCGTTCATGGATGGTCAAAGTAAACTCTTGAATAGTAATGAATTTCTTCTAGTAGGCAACTTTAGAGGCTTAATATAACCAGAGCAATATCATTGGTCAACAGGTTTATCAAAAGGACCTCATCATCTCTAGGGAAATCTTCTTCAATTCAGATTCCAGACTGGATCTCCTTGCTATGAATTGGAAGACCTTTTGATGAACATGTGTCACTGAGTTACATTTCATTTGATATTAATGACTAAGGATTGTTGAACAAGATTATCTCTGCTGTTATAACTAAGGCTATCTTGCATAATTTTTTATTTAGTCAAGGGAAAAACTATAGAAAGGAAATCATTAAGGTGGCATTTTGCTTTACCAAATCAAATGCTTTTTTTTTGAGTGAACAGACAATAAACACAGATTGATCTTGTACTCACAATATCTCTTGGTCAATGATTTCACAGTTCAGATATGATCTATTGTGGACAATTGCTTGTAAACAAATGCCTGCTTATTCCGTGCTAATATCTTAAACAAGGATGTTATCAATGCATTTCTATATTATTTTCAGAAAAAAATACATACAAAGTAAAGTGGTCGTAGATAAGTAGTTGTTGATGTCATCGCTTTTTTTTGTACAATTATGGACTGCAATTCCCCCCCCCCACACACACACACCTTTGCTATGTTTTAGTACCTCAGATACCATGTGAATCAATTCCTTCATGCCTTAACCATTTTGTTGTATCTGGTGCGGACCTCTAGGTAAACTTGGCCCAATTCATTCCTTTTTCTCATCTGTGTTTTGTTTTGTTTGGAGGCAGCTGAGCAAAACAGTATATAAAGTATGGATCCTAGAGTCAGGAAGACCTGAATTCAAATCTGGTCTTGCATTTACTTAGCCGTTTGACCTTGGGAAGATTATTTCACCTTTGTTTGACTCAGTATCCTTTATTGTAAAAGGGGATAATAATCGCACCTGTCTCTCAGGGTTGTTTTAAGCATGAGAGAATGTTTGTTAAAAAAAGGGCTTAGCATAGTGCCTGCTCCATAGTAGTATAGGTATTCTCCCTACCCCCTTTCTTTCTTTCCCTTCTTTAGTGCCATCTCTATCCCCTCTTTAAGCACACCCAGAATGTGATGTTCAAGTTCTAGTACAGTGGCTTCATTTATCTTCATGGTAAAAAGAGGATTTTTACAGAAATATTGGCAGAGCTTCTCTCCTTTTCATTGCTTGCTACATACCTTCAAGCCTCATCCTCACATGCCCTCAGAATCACTTTGCTCACGTGGGTTTTTCACCAGATTTTCTTCAAGTTGTTTTTACCTTCCAATTCTTCTCTGTAAAGTCCAAGACCATAGAGGTAGGATATTGTACATGATGAATAGCAAGAAGTCAGTTAGATTGGACCATAGAACTCACGAAGGGGAGTAATATGAAATAAGGATTCAAAGACAGGGCAAAGCTGGGTTGTACCACAGTGTGCAAGAAGTTTTTCTGGTATACTTAGTACGTCATTGAAATGCAAGGATTTGAAAATTCTCAATGGTCTCTTGAGGCAAAATGCCTTCCACATCCAGAGAAAGAACTATGGAATTCAATCACAGAATGAAGCAGACCATTTTCTTTTGTATTATGTTTTCTTTTATGATTTCTCCTATTCATTTTAATTCTTCTATGCAACATGACTAAGGTGAAAATGTATTTAATAGGAATGTATGTATGGAACCTATATAAAATTGTATGCCGTCTCAGGGAAGGAGTGGGGAGGTGGGGGGAAGAAGAGGAGGGAGGGGGAAGATCAAAGTTATATGGAAGTGATTGTAGAACACTGAAAACAAAATAATTTTTTTTAAAAAGCTGGGTTATAATAGGTTTTAAAAGAAAGACAGAGGAAGTTGTGCTGAGCCTGGAGTCAGCAAAACCTGAGCTCCAATCCAGCCTCACGCACTTACTACCTGTGTAACACTAAGTCACTTAACACCTGTTTCCCTCAGTTTCTGCCTCTGTAAAATGGAGGTAATAACACCTGCCTCCCAGAGTGGTTGCGAGGATCAAATAGGATAATAATTCTAAAGTGCTGAGCACAATGGCTGACATACAGTAAGCGTGATCTAAATATCAGCTGTGGTTGGTTGTCCTTTGTTCTCAAAGAAGACCATGACCTCAGGGAGGTGATGCTAAGGAGGGCTGTGCAAAGTGACCAGACTCACTTTCTCCTCCGTAGCCATCTGGGTTCAGTGGCCAGACATAGATCAGGAGGACTGGAGATGGCCCAGGATGCAGTGGGAGACCTTGGCCTTTTTAAGTTAAGGTTTTTCCCAGGTCTCATTTTGATGGAGGCAGTGCTAGATAAGAAACGAGCCAAGAAATGACCCATTTTACCAAATTAAGAAAAAAAATAATCTGGGAGGGGAAGATCCTCAGGGTTCCTGACCAAAAACAGAAACAGTTACCACTCTGAGCCACCAGGGCCCAAACAATGACCATTAACTGGGGTTTGGGCTGGGACCTATTATTGGCCAATCAATGAGAGTCAGAGTAAATTGGGTTTAAGGTATGGTCTTTAAGAAGGAAATCTAGCCCTTAAATCCCAAGCTATCTGGCTAGGTTTCAGCCATGAAAATTTAAATTCTTTTAGGCAGAGCACTCACCAGAAAGGGTAAGATAGCCTATATGGAAAGATGGAGGGGAAGGGAAGGGAAGGGAAGGGAAGGGAAGGGAAGGGAAGGGAAGGGAAGGGAAGGGAAGGGAAGGGAAGGGAAGGGAAGGGAAGGGAAGGGAAGGGAAGGGAAGGGGGAAGGTAGAAGGGGGAAGGGGGAGGGGGAAGGGAAGGGAAGGGAACTTATCATGGGGATAAAGTACTGACTTGAAAAATGAAGAGGATAAAAAATGTTTTTTAAAAAATTAAAGACACAAATGGGAAAATTAATTCTACTAACTTTATTTTTTTTTTAAAGCCAAAGAAAACAAAGTTTATTAAGGATTTGCCTAATTGGGTTGCCTCTTAGGGAGCCTAAGCATTTGTAATGCTTGTATTCACAAGCGGGCCAGACACAATCTCAGCTAGACAGAGTCTGAGCTGGATTGCATCTGAGCGCCTCCATGAAGGCAAGGTGGGACTTAAATACAGAAAAGAGTATGGGAAGGATCTGGGGGGGGTGGTCTGGTAGTCCAGGGTGATGGGAGGAGGGGTTTAGGAAGGGTCTTGAGGAAAAGTCCAAGGAGGGAATCCAAGAAGGGTCAAAGGCTGAAAACAGCTGGAGGCTATCAGGAGATAGCAGACAATGGAGGATTTGGGTGGGAAGCAGGTGGGGCAACCAAGAGGTAACAAACAATGGTCACAGATTTGAGTATGAAAAGCCAGGTTCTGTGGAGAGATACAAGGAGAGCTCAATTTGAGTATGAAAGGCCAGGTTAAGTGAGGAGATTCCAGGGGAGCTCAAGGAAGTTCCCAGAGTCTGAACCCTATCATTCCCCCCTCAAACAGATTGAACCCAAATTCTTTTGGGATAAAGGTCTACTAACTTTAAATAGGAATATACTAATTCGTCCCATGAAATTAAACTGTCTAAATGGATCAGATCCCACAAGGTGTGGTCTACAAAAACATCTACAAAACAAACCTAAACAATAAGTAAGTCAAAGAATATATCATAGAAACAGTCGATAACTATATGAAAGACAATGATAGTGATGAGTTAACATTATATTTCTAGGTTGCAGGTAAAGTAGTCCTCAGAGGGGAAAACAATTTATCCTTGAAAATATCTATTAGCAAACTAGAAAGGGAAAGGATTGACAAATTGAATATGCAGTTAAAAATAAAAACTCAACAACTAAACACAAAATAAGCATAATATGGAAAATATGGAAATATGGAAAATTAAAGAATTAAACAATTGGAAAACCATAAAGTCTGTAGAACTGATGAACAAAACTAAAAGCTGATTCTCTGAAAAAAATTAACAAAATTGATCAGTCTTTAGCAAACTTGACTAAAGAGAGAGAGGAAAACAAAATTTTCCAAGTAACAAATGAACAAGTGGAAAATCACAACAAAAAAATAAAAATAATCATCAGAATTAATTATACAAAATTGTGAGACCTTCTTGGCAGCTAGGTGGCACAGTGGATTGAGTACTTTGCCTGGAGTCAGGAAGACCTCAGTTCAAATCTAGCTTCAGATACTTACTAGCTGTATGACCCTGGGCAAATCACTTAACCCTATTTACTTCAATTTCTCACCTGTAAAATGAGCTGGAGAAGGAAATGGCAAAACACTCCAATATTTCTGCCAAGAAAACCTCAAATCAGATCACAGAGAGATAGACATAACTGAAATAACTCAACAAAGGTGAGAATTCAAAAGAAACTGAGGATCACTTTCAAAAAGAGTATGAAAGGGGCAAAAGTCATAATATAACATATTTAGAACTGGAAGGTATTTCAGGGATCTAGTCAAAATCTTTCGTTTTTGCAGATGGAATGCAAGTGAATTAGACAACATGACTCAGGCAGCAAGTCTTAAAACTGGCCTTCAAGTCCAGGTCTTTTGGCCCCATAACCTGTGAGCAAAGAAAAATATACAGAGTTTGTCTCATTCAAAGGTTTCATGGACTGGGAAGATCATACAAATTTTAAGCCTGGTCACATGATGACCAATACCATTCTCTCAACCCAAACCAGTATGGTTCATTGCAGTGGTACATACTTTGGTTCGGCAACTGAAGATTCCTGGACTGAAGTCTGATTCTACAACTTACTACCTTTGAAGGCCTCAGTTTTCACTTTTTTTTTCCACAAAATGAGAAGGTCAGGTCAGATGACCTTTAAGGTCCCTCCTAGCTCTAAATCTATGAGCCTATAAATCCAATCAACTGCAGGAAATCAGGCTGCCCTTCAAGCCCACACTTCTATCAGCTAGATAGCACTCTGCTCTCCCCTCTCCAGCCTCATTAAGATCTCTGAAATTTACAGCCATGCCAGTGACTTTTGTTTTCCCAATACAGGGCTTTGCACATAGTGGGAGGTTAATAAATATTACTTGAATGAAATCAAGTTTCTGAGAATGAAAACAGATAACCAGACCCTGACCTGTGGTGACCCCAAAGATGAATACTGCTGTGAGCTTCCATCTGAACAGTGTGCCTGCCTGCTTCCCTCCCTCATATATCATTTTAACTGTAAAAGAAGCTATTTAGGGGACCACTGAAAACTGTGATTAAAAACCACTTTATCCCAGAAGTTTGTTTTCGAAAGTAAACTGCTGAATGGTCAAGGAGAGCAAAGTTTTGACAATCTCCATCAGACGGTGGGGCTGAGGCTCCCTTTGGCTTTTTGACCTCAATTTAAAAAGGATTTGTTCCAAAACAGGATACTTCCCAAACAGCAGATCAAATGCATATTCTAATGGTCACAGAGACAGAGAGCGCAGGCTGGTGAATCAGGCTTTGTCTGGGTTTGTTATTGTTTAAAATATGTTGCTAAACACATACAGCCCTGGACTGGCAGGGGACATTAACCCTATATTATTTGGTATGCCTAAAGGAAAATCAAAGTTGTCGAATGCTTCAGACAAGCAGAACCATCTTGTGAAATTCAGGCTAACATATTCCTTGCCCTCTTTCACCCAAGATCTTAAAAAATATCCTCTCTGTGACATAGTGGAAGTTAGACGCATTCTGTAGCAGGAAATCGCTTTTGTTCGCTTTCCAAGGAATGGTAGACTGTTTGGCCTTCAATCTCGGTTCAAACATCACTCAGTCACCTTGAGTTTAAAGAAGACTTCTCAGAAACTAGTTCACAATCTGTACATGGGTGAGGGGGCAGAGAAAGGGGCGGGGGGGGCGGGAAACTGTGGGACTACAAAAGCAGCTATTAAGACTTGCAAAAATGAAAGTCAATTTTCACCTGTGCCACCTCACAGAGGAAGAGTCAGAAGAGAGGCCAAGACACCTCCTTAATCTGGTGCGACAAGTCACAGGGTGGGAATGATCCCTGCATATCATTGCCAGCTTCTCAAGGGTGACTGTGGCAGTATCTGCCTTTGTCTATCGATGGGGAAAAGCAAATCATTGAGTCCCATATGATGACATATTAAAACTTCCACAGCGGTCTATATTGTCTCCTTTCTTTTCACTGACTTACACCCCAGAACAAGGACTTTACGTTGGGGGTTGGGCAAAAGGAGGAAATATAAGGGAATTTGTTTAAACAAAGGGCTAAAATCTCAGGAAAGAAAAAGTAAGACTTAAGTCACTTGTATACAACCTTTTCCCCAGTCAAGAAAGTGGGCCTTAGTCATGGAAAAGATTTGGAACTTTGGCTTACGCTAACTTAACACATTGACCCATCTAACCCACTTAGAGTCCCTTTGTCTTTTCCCAATGTCTAAATCCCTCATCAGTATCTCCGAGAGCTCCTGACACATTCTCTCCCTCTCTCTGTAATTAATTTACAGCCACAATTTTAAAGTGCACCGATATTTTGGAACCATACGGTCAGAAACCTTCATCACTTCTTCCAAAGGGAGAAGCTATTAAAGTGACCACATTGCCAAAAGAATTTAAATGCGTCAATCATGAATGAATCAAATTAAAGTGATCACTACCACACTGATTCATCCTCCACTTAGCATTCGGTTTTTTTTTTTCTGACTAGATCAGTTTCTACATAGTAAATATTTACAGAGCTAAATCAACAATATTAAGAGCCTGCCTCCAACAGGCTTATTAATTATGTTAAAGCTGGGTAGCTGCTAGGGAATGAGAATAGAAAACTATGAAACACATCACAGACTAAGTTAGAAAGGACCTATGTCGCCTAGGCCAACACATACCTTGCCAGGAAGCCCAGTCATCCCTGCTGGGTTATCCAGCCTTAACTGGGAGGCCTGTGATGATGAAGAACTTATTCTCCCACCCCCACATTCAGACACTCTGTTCCATATTTGGAAAGCTCTAATGGTTAACAGAAATTTGTCCTTATGTGGAGCCCAAATTTGCCTCTGTAATTCCTTCATTTATCTGGCTCTGACCTCTGGATAGCCCTTTGTATATCTGAAGACAGCAAACATGTCTGTTCTAAGTCTTCTTTTCTTCACATTCAACATAGTTTGCTTTATGAAGAAGTAGTAGTAGTAGTAGTAGTAGTAGTAGTAGTAGTAGTAGTAGTAGTAGTAGTAGTAGTAGAAGAAGAAGAAGAAGAAGAAGAAGAAGAAGAGGAAGAGGAGAAGAAGAAGAAGAGGAGGAAGAGAAGAAGAGGAGGAGGAGAAGAAGAGGAGGAGGAGGAGGAGAAAAAGAAGAAGAGGAGGAGGAGGAGAAGAGGAGGAGTAGGAGGAGAAGAAGAAGAAGAAGAAGAAGAAGAAGAAGAAGAAGAAGAGGAGGAGGAGAAGAAGAGGAGGAGGAGGAGAAGAGGAGGAGAAGGAGAAGAGGAGGAGGAGCAGGAGGAGGAGGAGGAGGAGAAGAAGAAGAAGGAGGAGGAGGAGGAGGAGGAGAAGGAGGAGGAGGAGAAGGAGGAGGAGGAGGAGGAGGAGGAGGAGAAGTAGTAGTTCTCTCATTGTAATGAACCTACTATTACCACCTCTCCACCAACTAGATTTCAAATGCGTTGCTGGTTGGTTGGTTGATTATTGTCCTTCATTATCGAAGAGGACCAAAATGACATCACCATGATAAAGTGAAGATTCACTGTGTCCAACTATGGCTGATCAGACCAATATGAGGTCAGAAAGAGCTACCACAGATTGGACACAGATAGTCCATGTGACCATTTGGGATGGATACTCCAAATTTGTGCATCCTATGTTTACTTTGTGCTGTCTTAATTCTGCTTTGCTCTTAGAGTATAGCACCCTTTCTGATGTGGGCACACCATGCTGAGTGGTCCTGTGCCAGTGTCTCCCACGTTGCACAATCAAATCCAAAGTTCTTGAGAGAGACCTTGAGAGTGTCCTTGTATCGCTTCTTCTGACCACCATGTGATCACCTGCCCCATGTGAGTTATCCATAAAATAGTCTTTTTGGCAAGCATACATTTTGCATTTGAACACCATGACCAGCTCATCAGAATTGCTCTCTCTACAGCGTAGTTTGAATGGTTGGCAGTTCAGCTCGAGTAAGGACTTTAATGTCTGGTACTTTATCCTGCCAAGTGATACTCAGAATCTTCCTAAGACAGTTCAAATGGAAGTGATTCAGTTTCCTGGCATGGCGCTGGTAAACTGTCCATGTTTCGCAGGCATACAACAATGAGGTCAGCACAACAGCTCTGTAGACCTTCAGTCTGGTAGTCAGTCTAATACCTTTTCTCTCTCACATCTTTCTTTAGAGCCTCCCAAACACTGGGCTAGCTTTGGCAATGCATGCATCAACTTCATTGTCAATGTGTACATCCCTGGAAAGTACACTGCCAAGGTAGCATTCAAAACTTCTCCATTTGTTGTAATTGATGGTTCCACATATGGATGATGTGGTGGTGACTGGTAGAGCACCTGTGCTTTTTTGGTGTTAATTATTAGGCCAAAATTACAATAGACAGCAGAGAATTGATCCATACTTTGTTGCATCTCAGCTTCAGAGGCTGCATCAAATGCACAATCATCTGCAAACAGAAAATCGTGCACCAACACTTCCTCCCCTTTGGTCTTGGCCTGTAGCCTTTTCAAATAGAAGAACTTACCATCAGTATGGTAGTTGACCCTGATGCCATGTTCATCCTCATTGAAAGCAATGCTGGCTACCAGCACCACAAATGGGTTATAGAACAGGGGTGGGAGGGCCGTCTCTTGATAAGACTTTCTCCTCTCCCATTAGCAAAGCAAGCACTGGTCTGTTGTAGGTCTGAGTGAAGAGATGAGGACTAAGAGATGGGAAACGGGAAACAGCTTCAATGGAACAGAAAGGGTGATGAGCTTGGATTCAGAAGACCTCAGCTCAAATCTTAGCTCTACCATTTGTTACCTGTCTGACTTTAGGCAAATCACTTAACCTAATCTAATTTTCCACATTTGTAAAATGAAGGGGTGCATAGATGAATTCTAAGGTCCCTTCCAACTGTAGATATAAATTATATGGTCCCATGATCTGTAGTTTGTATTTGGGCATGGAAAGGGAAAGGGGAGAGAAGCAAGCACTGTGACACCATGCTGAGGAAGAAAGACCCAGGGAAATAGGAACTGTGGGAGACCTGGTCACATAGGTGTGCTGAAGTCAGCCAAACTGGTACCAATAATCAACTGTTTTCATTGTGACTATTTGCATCCTGATAACTGACAAATTACGAATAAGGACTTAATTTACTATTTTGTTGATTATTTAGACTTAGGAAAGTAATGGGGAAAATATTAATACTGGCAAATTAAACTTGAAAATGTGTCCTGTGAACACTTCCTCCACACAATGAGTTGGTTGTTAAGCATTTGCCAGCATACCTCTGCCTAGATTCTAGGAACAAGTTTGCTACCTTTCTGTGTAGTCTTGGGCAAATTACTTTCCTTTTCTTGGCCTCAGTTTTCTCATCTGTAAAATGTGAAGTTTGAATTAGATGATGTCTAAGGTAGCTTCTAGAAATGAGATTTTTAAGACTTGGGGATGGAGGTGAGAATGGAAGGCCTAAAAAATAAAATTGTGCTTGTTTACAGTGATCAGGTTCACACTTTTAACTCTGCAGTTACTCCAAATACTATAGAATGACTTAAGGCTTAGTTTTCAAAAGTATTTACAGCAGTATGATGTCATCTTTAACTACAAAAGGCAATGATTGATGTGTGTTTGTGTGTGTGTATGTGTGTGTGCGCGTTTAACTGTGAATATATATATGAATCACCAGTCCTCCTAGCACTCTAAGAAACATACTAAGTACAAGAATAGTTTTAGTAACTAGTGAATAGATCCTCACCTCCCCAAACACACCCACTCAGTAGTTTAAGAGAAGCCTTCCTTCAAACCTGAATCCCTCAGCCTTTCTCATCTGTTGCTTCTTAAAACAGACATATTTCCCAGTAAGAAAGTAATATTTCTTTGAAAAATATAAAATGCCACTGACTTAGAGAGCTATACACCTAATTTCATTCTTTGAGCCCTAGTCCTTAAGCTTCATTCCCAAACCTCCATCTGCCTGCTGGATCTACTTAGGAGTCATCCTGACACTTTCAAACCCTACAAAGTCAAAATTCATTATCTCCCCTTCCTCCTAACCTATTTGTCTCTTCTTGAAACCGTGATTTCTATTAATTGGTACCATTTATTTATTTATTCAGTTAATCAAGGAACAAGATGACCCTCTCAGGTTAAGCTCATCACCCTGCTGCTCACCCAACCCCTGAGTGATAACTATCTCTCTCAGCTTCCTGTCCCCTCTAATTGGAGGAAGATGGGGTACTAAACTCCTCCTATTGCCTTCCTTTAGACAGGGCTTTAGGGGCTCACTCCACTCTGCCCCTGCTGCCATGCCCTATTTTAACTCCACAGAACAAAATGCCCCCAATGCCAAGTACCCACCAGTGTTCTTCCTTTCCCACTTTCTTCCCCCTTTCCTGCCTCCCTTTGCCTGTTGTTTCCTCCTTTAGATTGTAAGCTCCTTGGGGGAAGGAACTATCTCTTTTTATTAATTATATCCCTACTGTTTAACATAGTGCCTGGCATATAGTAGGAACTTAATAAATGTCTATTGGGTTATTGGATTGGACAATTGGATATAGATAAAAAGTGAAAAAGTTTCTGCTTTCAGGAAGTTTACATTCTCAACATTTTTAGATGCCAATTATACATTTCTGTATATATGGGTGTGCAAGGTACTGCCCTAAGGACTGGGGGTATAAGCAACAACAACAAAAAAGTTTACTTGCCTTGTAGGAGCTTATGCAGAACAATAAACATAAATTATATAAAATAAATTATGTTCAAAACAATGCAAATTCATTTTATGAGGGAGAGAGCATTAACAACTGGGGAAATTAGGAAAGCTCGTCTGTAGGAAGTGGCTCAGAAGCTGTGCTTTACTGGAAACAAGGGGTTCTACCATGGGAAAGTAAGAAGGGAGTTATATTATAGAACCTTGAGAGTCTATCAGGTGGAAGTGAGAAGGGAGGATATTCCAGACATGGAGGATAAACCTCTAGAAAATACTCACATACAACAAGATGAGTCCTGTTGAGTCTAGCTCCATGATACAGCTCTTACATCTATACTGTCCTCTCAGTTTCCATGCCACAATCGTAGTTAAGACTTGTAACTAATTAAGGTCACAAGCTGACCCCCACATATATAGAGAGAGGGAGGATACCCCCATACCTGAGATGCTCTCTCCTCTTACCTCTACCTCTTACAATCATTGGGTTCCTTTCAAACTTAGCACAAGTTCCACTTCCTAACTTCCTACAAGAGATTTTCCATATATCTTTGGGTATCACTATTGACCTATGAAATGACCTTATATATTTTAACAATTTATTTTTCTCCATATATGCTGCACTTCCTGTCCCAGTAGACCATAAACTGTGGAAGGACCTCTTCTTTTGTGTTCCCAGTACTTCACACAGTGAGTGGCCACACACTGCAGGCGGTTAACAAAGGCGTGCTGATCAATTCCCATTAAATCCCCAGTGGTTAGTGTAGTGTTTAGCACATTCCAGGCACTTAGCAAATCCTAGTTAAATTAAAATACACAAATTACAATGACCAAGCTTGACCTTGGAGAAGAGATGAGGAGATCTCTCTCCACCCTTCATTGCAGAGCTAGGGAACTGTGTGTATGGAATATTATTGTCAAATACAGTAAATATGTTGGTTATTTAGTTCTGGTGACCTGCTGCATTTTTCCCCTTTATGTTATAGCAGGTGACACCTTAGGGGTAGTAGGGGAGAGCAATGGGGAGATATCAAAACATTTGTCACCACAAAAATATTGAAACACACAGATCATTCCCGTCTCAAAAACTTTCAGTAGTGCCCTCTTGTCCCTCAGTTAAAATATAAACTCTTTAATCTAGCATTTAAAAACCTACTTAAACTGGCTACATCCAACATTTCCAGCCTAATTTTACTACTTTATACACTTGATGTATCATTGAAAAGGAATTATTAGCCGTTCAAATTTCTTCCTATATTCTCCCACCTTAGTGCATTGACTTAGGCCTTCCCCCATTTCAGGGATGTACCCGTCCTCACCACCTCTGTCTATGCAAATCAACAATGACAGTAATAATTATAGCATTTTAAGGCGTATGAAGCACTTTTTGATTTTGTCTCATTTTATCCTCACAACTCTGAGAGGCAGGTGTTATTGTTTTTGTCATTTGATAGATAAGGAAACTGAAGCAGACAGTGGCTAAATAACTTGTCCAGGGTTAACCCAGCTGATAAGTGTTTGAGGCAGGTTTTGAACTTAGATCTTCCTGATACCAGGCTCAGCATTCTATCCACTGGTTCACCCAGCACATAATAAATATTTATTAAGCACTTTGTGCCAGGCACTGTGTTAAGTACCAGGCTTAAAAAAAGAAAGGCAAAATGTAATTCATGCTCACAATTTAAATGAGAGAGACAACTTTCAAACAACCATGTACATATGCAATATAGAAAGGATAAATTAGAGGCAATTGTAATGGCAAGGTCCTAGCACAGTGGTGGGAAACCTTAGGCCTTGAGACCACACATGGCCTTCTAGGTCCTTAGATGCTAGCTTTTGATTGAATATGTTTTACAGAACAAATCCTTTTATTAAAGGGATTTGTTGGGTGAAGTTTGGATTCAGTCAAAGGGTCATACCTGAAGACCTAGAGGGCCACATGTGGCCTTGAGGCCATAGGTATTCCCCACCTCTGCACTAGCTTTAAGAGGAACCAAGAAAGACCTCTCCTAGAAGATTGGCTTTGAGCTGAGATTGAAAGAAAGCCAGGAAAGCCAGGACGTGGCAGGAAGGAGGAAGAACAAGATCCTGCCCATGTCCCACTTTCATCAGAAAGTGTTTGTCTAGACCACACAGTCAAATGCCATCTCTTCCCCCACTAATATTCTGAGTCTCTCCTTTGTCACTGCTCTCCCACCTCATCTCACACTTTCTTGTGTATCTGTTATTGCAGTGGAAGCAGCTTACAGTCAGGGCCTGCATTCTTCTTCATCTTTATGATTCCCTCCACTGAGCACAAAGTGCATGCACTAGGCTTTGCATTCATAGAGCAATAACGTTTGCTAAACTGAAAACAGCTCAGTCTGAATTAGTGTAAATAATGAATGCTTGTGAAGTGGTGGCAGTATTTGAATGCATGCTACATATTTCCACTGGGCTTAAACCATTGACCACATATTACGTAATTACAACTTTGAATAGTAAGAATTCAAATGCATGTTACCACTTCACAACATTCATTATTAGTACTAATCAAAACCTAACTGTAAAAATTAACATTGCAGATGGTTGCCCAAAAGGTTCATGGAGCCTATCAAATGGAAACCGACAGGAATTCTGAGCTCAGTGTATATGATCTCATCTGCATTCACAGTAGAAAAGAGGCATTTCTGTTGAAGAATGATTCAGGATGAAGAAAAGATAATCAGAAGGACAATATACACATGAACTACAATGATGTAAAAATAACAACAGGGACAACAGAGTGAAAAAAAGGACACATGGAAGAGAGATAAGAGAGAGGGAGAACAGAGAAGCAACAGGACTTTTCCTGTTATTTTGTTTTCAAAGTATGTACTTTTGAAATAAAATATAAATAAATTGGAGTTCATTGTTTTCTTATGATCTTTTTTGTGCATTTGGATATTCACTTTTATTAGTTAGTAAGTT
Organism: Notamacropus eugenii; assembly: GCF_028372415.1. NCBI lineage: Eukaryota > Metazoa > Chordata > Mammalia > Diprotodontia > Macropodidae > Notamacropus > Notamacropus eugenii. The sequence continues at coordinate 459,867,802 of NC_092872.1, read as the reverse complement.
TAGATGGAAAGAAGGAAGAAAGGAAGGAAGGAAGGGGAAGGAAGGAAGGAAGGGAAAGGAGGGGATTATGGGAGGAAGGAAGGAAGGAAGTGAGGAAGGAGAGAGGGAGGTACAAAAGAGGAGAAAGGGAAAAGAAAGAAACAGCAGAAGGAAAGGAAGGAGAGAAGGGAGGGAGGAAGGAGGGGAAAGAAAGAAGGAAGGAAGAGATAGAGGGAAGGAGGAAGGGAAGAAAGAAAGATGAGAGGAAGACAGGAAAGCAAGAAAGGAGGTAAAAGAGGGAAGAAGGATGAGAGGGAGAGAGGTAAGAAGATTCATTTAACAAACTTAAAGAAGCAAATATACAAACCTTGAAAAAGCATCATGTAAGAAGTGCCCCTTGGAAAAGCAAGGTAGCATCCTAGAAAGAGTTCTAGCAAACTGGAGAGAGTTGACAAGATTTTGGAAACTAAATCTTCACTACAGGATCTCAATGTTTAAAGTTTTAAGATAAAGACTTCTCTCTGTCACTTTTCCTTCTCTTGTCACTTGCAATCCTGTCGCCTTCCATCTATGTGTGGGTGACCTACATGTTCTATCTAGGTCATAACTCGTTACTGCAAATGATGCTAAACAGGAATCTCGGAAAAAAATCTCCAACTTCAGTTGATAGCCCCTTTGTTGCAGTAAAAGTATTTAACAAAATAAGTTCCAGAACAAATGAAGTAAGACAGAGCTTTGAATCCCACCAAAATAAGACTTTCTTTAATTTCTCATTATAGTTTGGAGGCGATCCTGGCCTTTCCACAGTTATGCTGAAGGATCATAGAATCACAGATTCAGAGCTGCAAGGGGTTTCCAAAATAACCTAGTCTGATCCCCTAATTTTATAGATACCAAAGTTGATATTCAAAGGAGTTAAACGATGTGCAGAAGGTCGTCTAGCTACGAAGTGGGAGATCCAGATTGCATGACTGAAAATGCAGTAGACTTTTCATTGTGTTGTTGGACTTCATGTATCATTTCATGAGACTGGGTTCTTTTGAGATTTCAGGAGAGGACCAAAGTATACTTGCCACATTGACTGAATTTTGTAATGACTCAAATTCCAGTGTTCTATTTCTTATGGCAGCTAGCTGCCCCCATATACATAGGAAGATATTAAACCATCTGTTGCTACAAGAAAGGATAAAAAAGGAAAAAAATATGCCATCTATTTTTCCAAAATTCACTGATCACTTCATAACTAGGCATGAGTATTAATAACTGTCCCTGGCATAAGAATATGACCTAACTATTAACTCTCCTAAGATAGACTCCAAAACTTATTGCTCATAGAAGGGTATTTTCTGGCAGATTTTATTAACCTAGGAAAGCTTCAAATATAGTTCCAGTCATAAACTGTCTTCTATTTGAGGACCACCCTAGCTAAATTACTTGGTCATACCAATTCAAGGTGTATGCATACATACATACATATATATATATGTATATATATACACACATACACATACACAATACACACAAAGGCATATACATGTGCATGTATGTATACACATATACATGCACATACATACATACATGCATATACACTGAAACAAATCACAATTCAACCTCTCCCAAAATAGATGACAATTATTAGAAAAATTTTAAAAATTTTCTTGACATATCTTAATGATACCTTTATCCCTCAAAATGTGATGGAACCATTGTGAAAGAAACCATAGTGTTGGCATATTGAGATTTTAGTCCACTAAGACCCTCAGATATCTATCAGTTGGATCACAATCTTATATTTATGGAATTGACTTTTTGAACCCAAACATAAGATTTTCTGTTTATCTATATTAAATATTATCTTATTAGTTTGAGCCCAACACTCTATCCCAGGAAGGCTTTTTTGGATGCTGCTTTTCTTCTCTAATGTATCTTCTATCTCTTCCAGCTTTGTACCATCTGCAAATTTGTTCAGCTTTCCATCGCTGGCTTCATCCTAGTCATCACCGAAATTGTGGAACCAAGCACAGTTTCCCTGGGGCATTCCTCTAGAGATCCCCTTCCAACTTGATGCTTAACCATCAAACACTGCTCTTGGGGGCTATATATTAATCAGTTCTGAATCCATCAAATTGTTGTCTTACAGATTTCATCTTGTCTATAAGAAAAACCTGAAAGACTATGAAAATGCCTTATTAGAGTCTATGTAAGCTATTTCTACAATGGCATGGTTTGGTGGAAAGAGCACTGGATTTGGAGACAAGGTCTGGGTTTGAATCCTAGCTCTGTGATGTGCTACCTTTTCAATATCCTTGGATAAGTCACTTAAAATCTTGGGGTTTTAGTTTCCTTGTTGTTATTATTTTTCAGTTGTGTCCAACTATTTGTAACCCCATTTAAATTTTTCTTGGCAAAGACTCTGGAGCAGCCTTCTCCATCTCACTTTATAAATGAGGAACTGTGGCAAACAGGGTTAAGTAACTTGCCAAGATTCACCTAGTTAGTGTCTGAGGCCATATTTAAATTTAAGAAGATATAGACAAGACACTCTATCCACTGTGCTATCTAGCTTACCTATTAATTTATGGGGCCAGATTAGGTGACTTGTTAATGGTCTCCCAACTTTAGATCCCATGATGCCTTATCTATCAATTTAGTAATTCTGACAAAAAAAATCAGTCTAGGATATCATGATTCATTCTTATTGAAGCCATGTCACTTCTTTGTGATCCCTGCTTTCTTTCCTAGACATTTCCCAAGCATCTCTTAAGAGCTGAAGTCAAGCCAACCAGACTACAGTGTGTCCCCTCTCTTCCTATGAATTACTGTTACCATTGTTGAAAATCAGGACACTATTTGAGCTTTCCCCAATCTGGGGTACTTTTCTTTTTCTTTGTAGCCCATCAAAGATTTGGGGAATTTAAGGGATATTAAAAAGATGACACTGATAAGCAATTATAGGTGCCAGTTCTTTCATTACCCTAGAAGGTAGTTCATAAGGGCCTGGGCTCTTGAATTCAAAAGTGATGCTGGGTATTTGCTTTTATCTCTTAGTGCTCCCTACTTACCTTGAGCATCCACGCCCCATTAACCATTTTTTGTTTTGTGCTTTCAAGTCAAAGGATCCTTCTCCTTGGCAAAGCAAAATAATAATAACAATAATAATAATACCAAGAAGGAAATGGGAATTAAACAGTTCTTCCTTCTCTCCATTGTATACTACCATCCATCCCTTCTGATCTTTTTTGCCTCTTATTTTTATTCTTTTTTGTTGTCTTTAACCTCTTTTTGAAAACCTCAGTTCTTCCTAAGCTTTAATTCTACTTACACTGTTCTTATAAGACTATGTCATACACCAAAGGGGCTTGGATTACAATGAAGGATCAACCATCCAGCAAAATTGGAGCATAATTTTCAGGCAAGGAGATGTACATTCAATGAAATAAGGGATTTCCAGAATTTCCTGATGAAAGAGCCAGAGCTCAGTGGAAAATTTGATCTTCAAATACAAGTCCCAAGAGAGGCATAGAAAAATAAACAAGAAAAAAATTTGTTATTCAATAAGGGCAAACTGTTTACATCCCTATGTGGGAGAATGATACTTGTTAATCTTAAGAACTGTACGTTTATTTCATTTAAAAGGGAAATACGTGGTTAGAGGGTGTGGGTATAAATTAACTGACGTGATAATAAAAAACCTAATTAAGGGGTGTGAAGGGAGAAAAGGAAAGGAGTAGGTAAAAAGGGTAAATTATATCACATGGAGAGGCACAAAAACATATTATGGTAGAATGAAAGAAGGGAGGGAGATGAGCACTGTTTGATCTTTACTCTCATAGAATTTGGTTCAAAGAGGGAATTAATTACTCAGTTAAGTATAGAAATCTAACTTTCTGTACAGGCAATAGGAGGAAAAGGGGAAAGGGGCTGATAGAAGGGAGGGAAAATTGAGGGAAGAGGTGATCAAAAGTAAAACTCTTTTAAGGAGGGGAAGAGAGAAGGGAGAAATAAAAGTATAAATTGGGGGAATAGAATGGAGAGAAAGACACAGTAATCACAACTGTAAATGTGAATGGTATGAGCTCTCCCACAAAACAGAGGATAGCAAAATGGATTAAAACATCATAATCCTACAATATGCTGTTTACAAGAAACACATTTGAAACAGGGGGATACACACAGGGTAAATGTGAAAGGCTAGAATAGAAAAGATTATGCTTCAGCTGAAGTAAAAAAGCAGGGGTAGTAATCCTAATCTGAGACAAAGCAAAAGTAAAAATAGATCTAATCAAAAGAGATAAGGAAGGAAACTACATCCTGCCAAAAGGCATCATAGACAATGAAGTAATATCATTACTAAATATATATACACCAAGTGGTATAGCATCCGAATTCTTACAGGAGAAATTAAGGGAGTTACAGGAAGAAATAGACAACAAAACTCTCCTAGTGGGGGATCTCAACCTCCTCCTCTCTGAACTTGATAAATCTAACCTTAAAATAAACAAGAAAGAGGTTAAGGAGGTGAATAGAATTCTGGAAAAGGTAGATATGAGAGACCTCTGAGTGGGGATAGAAATAAATACACCTTTTTCTCAGTGGTACCTGGCACATACACAAAGATTAACCATGTTCTGGGGCATAAAAACCTTACAATCTAGTGCAAAAAAGCAGAAATAATCAATGCATCCTTTTCAAATCATGATGCAATAAAAATTACATGTGCTAAAGGTCCAGGGATAGACCAAAAATTAAGGGGGAACTAAATAATCTAATCCTAAAGAATGAGTGAGTCAAACAACAAATCATAGAATCAATATCTTCATTCAGGAGAATGACAATAATGAAACAACCTACCCAAACTTATGGAATGTAGCAAAAGCAGTTCTTAGGGGAAGTTTCATATCTCTGAAAGCTTACATGAATACAATAGAGAAGGAGGCTATCAATGAATTGGGCTTGCAACTAAAAAAGCTAGAAAAAGAACAAATTGAAAATCCCCAATTAAATACCAATGAGAAATCCTGATAGCCAAAGGAGATATTAATAAAATTTAAACTAAGAAAACTATTGAACTAATAAATAAAACTAAGAGCTGGTTTTATAAAAAAAAAAAAAACAATAAAATTGAAAAAACTTTAGTCAATTTGATTTAAAAAAAAGAAAGAAGAAAACCAAATTAACAGTATCAAAAATGAAAAGGGTGAGTTCACCTCCAATGAAGAGGAAATTGAGGCAATAATTAGAAATTATTTTGTCTAATTGTATGTCCATAAATTTGACAACCTTAGTAAAATGGTTGAATACTTACAAAAATATAAATTGCCCAGATTAACAGAAGAGGAAGTAAAATACTAAAATAACCCCATCTCAGAAAAAGAAATTGAACACGCCATTAATGAACTCCTGAGGAAAAAATCTCCAGGACCAGATGGATTTAATAGTGAATTATATTAAACATGTAAAGAACAGTTAATTCCAATACTATAGAGACTATTTTGGAAAATTGGTAGAGTCCTACCAAATTCTTTTTATGATACAGATATGGGTCTGATACCTAAACATGGAGGAGCCAAAACAGAGAAAGAAAATTATAGATCAATTTTCCTAATGAGTATAGAAGCAAAATTTTGAATAAGATTTTAGCAAAAAGATTACAGCAACTTATAACCAGAATGATACAGTTTGATCAGGTAGGATTTATACCAGGAATGCAGGGCTGGTTCAATATTAGGAAAACTGATCATGTCAATAGCAAAATCAACAGAAACCATATGATTATCTCAATAGATGTAGAAAAAGCTTTTGACAAAATACAATCCCATTCCTAATTGAAAAACTGGAGGGCATAGGAATAAATGGCACCTTCCTTAAAATGATAAGTAGTATATACCTAAAACTATCAGCAAGTATTATATGTAATGGGGATAAACTACATGCATTTGTAATACAAGTGGAGTGAAACAAGGATGTCCATTATCACCACTGTTATTTGATATGGTACTAAAAATGTTAACTTTAGCAATAAGAGAAGAAAAAGAAATTGAAGGAACTGGAATAAGCAAATAAGAAACAAAGTTATCACTCTTTGTAGATGATATGATGCTATACTTAGAGAATCCTAGAGAATGAAGCAAAAAACTACTTGAAATAATAAACAACTTCAGCGAAGTTTCAGGATATAAAATAAACCCACACAAATCATCTGCATTTCTATATATTATTAGCAAAGCCCAAAAGTAAGAGACAGAAAGAAAAATCCCATTTAAAGTTACTGTAAACACTATAAAATATTTGGAAGTCTACTTGCCAAAGCAAACTCAGGAACTATATGACCAGAATTACAAAATACTTTTCGCACAAATAAAGTCAGATCTAATTAATTAGAAAAACATCAGTTGCTCTTGGGTAGGCTAAGCTAATATAATAAAAATGACAGTTCTACCTAAATTAATTTACTTATTCAGTGGTGGTTGCTGTCCTTCATCTTTGAAGAGGACCAAAATGACATCACCATGATAAAGTGAAGTTTCACTATGTCTAACTGTGGCTGATCAGACCAATACAAGCTCAGAATGCTCTACCACAGATTGGACAGAGATAGTCTGTGTGAACATTTGGGATGGATACTCCAAATTTGCACATCTTATGTTTACTTTGTGCTGTCTCAATTCTGCTTTGCTCAAAGAACATAGCACTTTTTCTTATATGGACACACCATGCTGAGCGGTCCTGTGCCAGTGACTCCCATGTTACGCGGTAAAACCCAAAGTTCTTGAGAGAGACCTTGAGAGTATCCTAACTTACTTATTCAGTGTTTTACCAATGAAACTACCAAAAATTTATTTTATGGACCTAGAAAAAATAATATCAAAATTCATCTGGAAGAACAAAAGGTCCAGAATATCAAGAGAAGTAGTGATGACCTAGTCATACCAGATATTAAATTGTATTATAAAGCAGCAATCATTAAAATCACTTGGTACAAACTAAGAAATAGAGGGGTAGACCAGTGGAATAGGTTAGGTACCCAAGACACAGTAGTCAATGAATATAGCAGTCTACTGTTTGATAAACCCAAGGACCCCAGCCTCTGGGATAAGAACTCATTGTTGGACAAAAGTTGCTGGGAAAACTGAAAAACAGCGTAGAAGAAACTGGGCATAGGACAATGCCTGACACCATACACCAGAATAAAGTTCAAAGGGTTATACAATCTAGGTATCATAAACAAATTAGGGGAATAAGGAATAGCTTATTTGTCAGATTTGTGGAGAATGGAGGAATTTGTGACAAAAGAAGAGATAGAGAACATTATGAAATGCAAAATGGATAATCTTGATTACATTAAATTGAAAAATTTTTGCACAAACAAAACCAATGCAACCAAGATTATGAGGGAAGCAGAAAACTGGGAAAGAATTTTTACAATTAGTGTGAACTGAGTCAAATTGGTAAGAATAAAAGTCATTCACCAACTGATAAATGGTCAAAGGATATTAACAGGCACTTTTCAGAGGAGGAAACTAAAGTTATCTATAATCTTATGCAAAAGTACTCTGTCACTATTGATTAGAGAAATGCAAATCAAAATAACTCTGAGGTACCACATCATATCTATCAGATTGACTATCATGACAAAACAGGAAAATGATACACGTGGGAGAAGATGTGGGAGAGCTGGAACACTGTTTGATTGTTGGTGGAACTGTGAACTGATCCAACCATTCTGGAGAGCAATTTGGAACTATGCCCAAAGGGCTATAAAAATACGCATACCTTTTGACCCAGCAATATCACTTCTGGGGCTGTATCCCAATGAAATCATAAGAATGGGAAAGGGACCCACTTGTACAAAAATATTTATAGCACCTTTTTTTGTGGTGGTCAAGAACTAGAAATTGAGGGGATGCCCTTCATTTGGGGAATGACTGAATAAGTTGTGCTATATGGATATAACAGACTGTTATTGTGCTATAAGAAATGTTGAACAGGTGGAATTCAGAAAAAACCTGGAAACACCTATATAAACTGATGCTGAATGAAGCAAGAAGAACCAGGAAAACATTATATACAGCAATAGCCACAGTGTATAAGGACTGATTTTGATGGACTTAGCCCTTCTCAGCAATGTAAGGACCTAAAACATTTCCATGATGCAAAATGCCATTCACATTCAAAGGAAGAGCTGAGGAGTCAGAACACAGAATGAAGCAGACTATTTTCTCTTTTCTTATGTGTTGTTTTTCTCATGGTTTCTCCCATTCTCTATTATTCTTCTATGCAATATGACTAATGTGAAAATGTGTTTAGTGTGAATGTATGTGTAGAGCCCACATAGGACTGCATGCCATCTTGGGAAAGGAGAGGGGAGGGAAGGGGAGAAAATTTAAAAATTATGGAAGTGAATATTGAAAACAAAACAAATGATTAAATTTGGGGAAAAAGACTATGCCATACACATTTACATGTATGTGCACATGTGCTTTCACATATATATTCAGTTTTACAAATAGTGTCCTCCTAGATCAACAGGAAAGAATATAGGTTTGCTACACTAACTGCATGTTATCTATTGCTATGGTAGAGAAAGGGTAATTTTTGGTCTATTTACATATGAAACTGACATAGGGATGGGATTTACCATCATAGATATATATTACTAATTTTCAAGTCACCAATATGTTCCACTGGTCAGAAGGGAGTCCAAGGGAGAGAATGGATAACTCCATGTAGCCTTTCCCTACTGCTAAACAGACAACTTCATGCACAACACACATCTTCATTGTTTTCCATGTAGAATCAGCAGGACTCCAGTGAGTCATACCTACTCCTCGGACTGTCCCAGGAGCTGAATGTGCTATGTCATTGGTTTCTCTCATTTATCCTCCAGTTGACCTGAATGTGTCATTTTGGGAGCACGAGGAACATTCAGAAGTTTTGTGCTGCTGTATCTGTTCTTGAGTCAGTAATTCAGGCATGGGTACAGATGTGTTGCAAGAAGATATCATCCAACTCCTGACAAAGAACCAAAATTATTCCTATAATTTATCATCACGGCCATCTTGAATGCTAACAAGAACAGTGCTTGATTAGAATTGTCAAAAAGCATTTGCACTGCTGTCCTACCAGGGAACATTTCCTCTGCCAGATGCTGCCTTTTAAATTAACTACAAAGAATCTCTTACGTTTCCTTCTTCTACATTTTCCCTGGCCCTGAAGAAATGGATCATCAAAAAATGGTCTTTTTCTCTCCCTCTCCCTTCTGATGAACAGATATTTATAATTTAAAAAAAGGTGAAAGAAAGAAAGTCTTTCATGAAAGGAGTAATACTTATCAGGTCACAATACCTTTGAGAACCTAATGGATTCATTCACAATAGATTTAAATGTTGGCACTGGTGATTAGGTGTGTAAATCTCTCTCCTGTCCTGTAGGAAATCGAAATACATCAGCTAAGTCACCGACTGTGTGTGTGTGTGTGTGTGTGTGTGTGTGTGTGTGTGTGTGTGTTTTGTGTAAAGGGTTGGGGAGGAGGGGTGAGGCAGGGTGATGGGAAAAGAAGAAATTACCTATTTGGAAAGAATGAAAAAGTAATTTTTAAAGCACTAATTATGTTCTAGGCAATGTTCTAAGCCCTGAGGATACAGATAGAGAAAAAAGCAAGACAGTCAGTTCCCTCAAAGAACACATAGTATAATATAACCAGAAAGAAAAAGCTCATTAGAAAGGTTTCTCTTTGGGTTCCAGGTAGGAAATGGAGAAGACTGGGAAGTGCTGCAGAATGCTGGTTCAAGGCCAGATAAAGTAAAAGCTCACCAAGAAAAGCCCAGGTTCCCAGGATGTGATGTATAAAAAGTTCAAGAGACATAGTTTCTGAGTAATAAATCTTTTTATCAATCATGCTAGCAGCATATAATTAATAAAAGAGGTCAGTGGCACTCTCAAATGCCAAAGACTCTTCATTGTGTCAAATACAAATAAAAATAGGGCCACACAACGGGACCCACTAGCAGAGAGTTTGACACCTTGGACATAAGTTACTAAGCTTTAAACGTTAAGCTGCTAAAGCTTAAAACTCCATCAAGACTTCTGGAATATTCTGTGTGTATATAAATATAAATATACACCTGTATGCATATATTTGTAAACTTTAAAGTACCATAGAAAAATATCCCCAGCTATTATTATTTATTATTGTTATTATTGACATGTTTGAAGTTTATTGGAAACAACAAATTCACCATTTGCTAAGAGGCTTCAAATTTTCAGGCCACTATAAGACACTGCCCTTCAGAGTAACATCTGTGGTTTGTTTCCTGAAGACCTGAGGACCATCTTCCTTACTGTTAACTTTGTTCCTTCTGCAATCCATAAATTTCACCTACACTTGCTTTTATTCTATGGCAATAACTAGAGTTATAAAGCAGGATAATTTCACTGTATTTAATTTTCATAAATTAGCACTAAAGTTATTACATGGATTAAAATGATACATTAAGCATGAATCCACTCAATTATTCCTTTTTTTGGAAACAATGAAGAAGTCTCCTAGGAAATGTTGGAGGGCAGTGAAAGCCATTGGATGAAGAGGACAGTTAGTGTCCCCTTCCAGAGAAAGCAGGGAAGCAGGTTGAAGTTGGGATGTGTTACAGGCATGTTATTTAACTCTAAGAGAAGTCCATTATTGAAATCACTCATGCCTTGCTTAGATTCCCAGTCCCTTGAAATGGACTCCCTCTTTCTCTGCCACTCAGGATTCCTGATTTTCTTGAAACCTCAATGTTAGCTCCATCTTCTAAAGGAAATCTTTCCTGGACCCCCTCTCAAATCTACCATGAATTCATCTTGAATATATTATGTATATACTTATATGTGGATATCTTTCTTCTCCATTAAAATGTAGATGTCTTAGGCACAGGGACTGAATCAGTTTTATCTTTGTATTTCCAGTACTTAGCATTGTGCCAAGTATACAGTAAGTGCTTAATAAATATTTCCTAACTGATTGAGTGATCCCATGGTAAGTGAGAGGGAGACTGTGAACAGGTCCTGCAACAGGTAATTTTGTAACTTGTTTCCACAGCAACTGAGGAAAATAGAGTGGGAACCAATTGACTCCCTGAAGGCCTAGTTATGAGACAATTGGTTAAGTTCCTCATTTTTCTCTGCTAGGAATAATAGATGAAGGTAAGAAGGCTTGTGGGACATACCAAAGCACCTATTTCTTATGGGATTTTCACCTTCAAAGATTCTGCGCTCATACCAACTCATTAATCTACCTACCACTCTTGTGAGTAATCAAGGCACAGATGAGGAGACCCAGGTTACCCTAAACTGGTAACAGGCCTTTGGCTAAGATACAAAGAATTTACTATGACTTTCTCTTTCCTTCTCTGGGCTCTGCTGGATGTCAGAGATAATTGTTCTTTCAGACTCACACAAATTGCCTGATACCAGTTCTAAGGGTGATTTGCAACACTGTCTTACTTATATTTTCTTAAGGTTTCATGGTCAGAGGTATCACTTCTTTGGGCATTTTTTTAAATCAAAACAAATGTACCCAGAATCCAGCAATCAAATCCAAACTATATTCTGCCAGAGGCAACAGGCTGGGGGAATGGTACAGTGTTGGCCATTGTGGTAGAAGAAACTTTCCTTGAATTTTGCCTGTATGAGAGCAGTGGTAAAAATTCCATTTCTGTGAATCAAGAAACAGTGTAGGAGCAATATACATGAATCTTTTGGAAGAGACCTTCTCCCAAGTAGAGTCTAGTCTGAGACTCAGAAGAATGACTTCTTCATTGTTTCCAAAAAAAGGAATAATTGAGTGGATTCACGCTTAACTTATCTTTTTTAATGCATGTAATAACTTTAGATCGAATTTATGAAAACTGAACGCAATGACAACATCCTGCTTTATAACTCCAGTTATTGCCATAGAATAAAAGCTAGTGTAGGTGAAATTTCAGCCACTGAATTCTTAAAAGACATCCATAACTCAATTTATTACAACCCAAAGGAAACCTTTCCTAATCCTTAATTCTAATGTCCTCCCTCTGTTGATAATTTCCTCTTTATCCTGTATGTAGATTGTTTTCATGTAATTGTTTGAATATTGTCTCCCCCTTAAGATTGTGATCTCCTTGAGGGCAGAAACTCGTTTGCCTTTGTATCCCCATTGTTTATCACAGTACTTTAGGGTTAAGTGCTTAACAAATTCTCGTTGACTGACTAAGTGCCTTCAGAACTATAGGGGCATGCAGAGAACATCAAGTCCAGCTTTTGTATTCAATGAGATGGTGACAACTGACTAGGTTGAATATTCAATTAATCTGAATTAATAATTACTTGTTGAATTAAAACATAAAGGGGTAAATAACAGTAAGGCAAACTCACAGCAATGACTGAGTGAACAAACACAATCTTTCTCTGGTATTGTTCTGAGCTTTGGACACCTCCTGTAGGGTGTCCTAACTGCTCTAAGCAATAAAAATGGTTACTCATAAAGATGACATTGTCATTCAACTTTGAATCATACTTAACAAATATAATGAAAAGAAAGATAGAAGTCTGGCCCTATAAAACCGAAACCTTTTAGTTTTCACCAAGGTCTCCTTTTTCTCTAGTTTTAGGGGGCTATAATTTTCCCTTCTCTTCCCTCCTGAATATCCCACTCCCTCCAGTTGTTTTCTCTCCCTCTTTCTCTTCCAATTTTTTCTTCATGCCGACTACATTATTGCTTTTTTCCCCATTACAAAGATGGGTAGAGAGACATATTCCCTTGAGCTCATGGCTTCTTGAAAAGATCCCTGGCCAGGCACCATTGTTCTTGAGGAAAAAAAATGAAGAGTTAGTTTTGGAGTCAGAGAATCTGGGTTCACATTCTAACTCTGCTACTCACTACCTCTGTGAACTCCAGAGGTAACCAACTAGTCTAGCATCCTCATTTTATATATGGGGTAACTGAGGGACAGAAAGAAGAGTAACTTGGCCAGAGCCACATTTCAAGTTATTGGCAGAACCAGAAATAAACCCATGTCTTTCAGCAGTCATTTCAAGGTTATTTCCACCACACTACAATATGCAACATCCCCCACCATTTTCTTAAAAATGTTTTGTCGGAGGATAATTCATTGGACATTTGATTTCACTGATATAATGAATTCCTGATCAGGAAACTTCCTATATCAGTGCATTTCAGCAACTCCTCTGCAACTTATAGTCTTGGAGAATTGCCAGGTGCCACTGAGAAGTTAAATAATTTGTTCAGAGTCACATAGTCAGTATATATTTGCTAAGACTTGAACTCAAGCTTTCCTGAGTCAAACTGGCTCTATGTTTACCATGTCATACTGTTTCTTATCATATTTCATGTCAAATATGAAACATGGTTAATGTATTGAGGACAATCTGGCAATATTTCTTAGGATCTCCTAAGGGCTCACGTTTCTTAGGGTTTTACTTTGTTTCAGTCTCTTCCCTGGGTTCCATTTGCTCTTCCAGCTGCATCCCATGTGACCTTGAGTAAGTAGCCCAACTTCTCTGAACCTAGACTGCAAAATGGGATTACTGGGCTAGATGACCTGTTAGTTTCCTTTCAGCTTGAAATCTAATGATCCTGAATTCTCTTCCAACCCAACAAAGAAAATAAAATGAGATTACAAGCACCCATCCTCCAACTCATCCTGCTAGTTCTTGAGTAGATTTTGATCCAAGGCATTTTAGACATATGTTTCAATAACACAAGAATGTAGATGAAGGCTGTTTAATCTTACAAATGGTTCCTGTGTTGGACAACAGTCATGAGCTTCAGATGTCAGGCTGTGGGAGACACTGTTAGCAATGGCATCTGGCTCCATCGAAACATTCTCTGGCAGGTCCATTGGCAGCTGAGATTGCCTCAAGGTCATTAATGTGGATGGGTTGATAATGGACTTTCTGGGCTTGTCTTCTTCCCTTGGCACAAGTTTTTACTCATGTTGGTCTCTGAAAGATTCATGCATTTTAATTTGTTTGTGACTAAAGACTTGAATCCACCTTTTGATGAGATTTCTGCAGATCCTCTAATGGACTTGAAATCTTGCTTTCTGTTGCTCAGTTTTCTTTGCTTTTAATTGATTCATGCTGGTGCATGACCATTATCAGCCCCCAAGGACTAAAGTTGGTTTTTTTTCTCCTTAGTCTAAAAAACGTTGCACATACACACACACACACACACACACACACACACTTCTACTCATATACAGCTCTGCCCAAGGAGTGATTTTTAGTTTTCCTGGGCAACATCCCCTGCTATAAGTATATGACTGACCCATAAAAATTTACTCAGAACTTTTCTAGGCATTGTGAGCAGTTTAAGAGAAGGAAAAATTACAATACCATTGAGCATATCAGTCTATTTGGGGGAACCAAGCAAACCCAAAGGAAAAATTGGAAAAAGCATTGGATTTGGAATCTTTGGACTTCAATTTGAATACTTCTCTGCTACTTAGTACTTGTGTAACCAAAGGAAAATCATTGAATGGCAATGAATCTAAGTTTCTTCATTTTTAAAATGAGGAGGTTGGACTAGGACAAGGACCTTCCCCTCTCTAAATCTATGATCCAATAAACCTATTATCTAAAACCTAGATCATTAATTAAAGAACTAAATTAAAATTAAATTAATTAAAGAAAAGAAAGTAAGCCGTGTTGTGGTATCTATAAATATAATGGATATTTAGTAGAAGACTTATAGGCTGGATTGATTAAGGAAGGCTTTCCTTCACAAGGCAAGAGTTGAGTTGGACCTCAAAAACTTCAGAGAGGCAAGAGAACAGCTTGAGAGCAGCCCCAAGACACACTGATGAGAAGATGGTTGACACTGAGTACTTTCTTTTGCTGCAGTGCTGTTGGGGTTCCAGTTCTGAATCCTCCATTCTCATAAACCTAGTTAATTGACTGGGAAAAACTGGTCATTCAGATCTGTAGCCTGGCAGTTTCAAACACAGAAAACAGATTTTTAAAAAAATTTAAAAACCAGAAGTAACTCATCCAAAACTTTAAGAAAGCACCAATAGAGACATTGCAGATACCAAAATTTCTGGAGAAACTGATTTTAGGTAAACATGAGGAAGACCTTTTTTTCACACCTAGAGCAGTCCAACAATGGAACAAGTTGTCTGGGAAGATGTCACTGTCACTGAAGGTGTTCACAAAGAGTCTGGATGACCATCTATCAGGGATATTATGGAGGAGATTTCTTCTTCAGGTCCAAATTGTATTTGAGGTCTTTCCTAATTATGAAACTCTAGGATTCTCTGAGCAGCTAGGTGGCACAATGGACAGAGTGCCAGGCCTAGAGTCAGGAAGACTCATACCTGTGGATTCAAATCTGGCCTCAGACACTTACTAGCCTCAGCTTTTCTACCCGAAAAACAAGCTGGGGGAGGAAATGGCAAACCAATATCTTTGCCAAGAAAACCCCAATATGGATCACAAAGAGGAAGACATCACTGAAAACAATCAGATAATAACAAAAAGGTTCCCTGAATCATGAAGTAGCTGCTATTTTCATCTTGGGATCAGATGATTTAGAGCTAGAAAAGGCTATAGAGATCACTTAATCATTGTTTTCTTGGCACTAATTAGATGAAGCAGGATGGGATAGTAGAGAGACTCTAGCCTTGGAGCTGAGACAAAACTAGACCTCAAATACCATCTGAATCACTTAGCATATGACCATAAATAACTAAGTCACTTAACCACTCTGATGATTACATTCAGTCTTCTAATCTATAAAATCAGGATACTAATACTTGTACTGAACTCACAGGGTTGTAAGAAAGATATGAGGCAGGTATGAAAAGCACTAAACCCAATTCTGACCTTCCAAAGTCTCCTCTTGGTCTACCAGGACCAGATCTCAAACTATACTACAAAGCAATAATCATCAAAACAGTTCAGTACTGGATAAGAAATAGAGTGGTTGATCAATGGAAAAAACTGGTTGCATAATATAAAGAATCAAATGAGCACAGTGATCTAGTGTTTGATAAACCCAAAGATCCCAGCTTTGGGGGCACAAACTCATTATTTCACAAAAATTACTCAGAAAACTGGAAAGGAGTCTGGCAGAAAGTAAGCACAGATTAACCAAAATAAGCTCAAAATGGGTACAGGATTTGGACAAAAAGGATAGTATCATAAATAAATGTGGGGAGCATGGAAAAAAAGTCATCTGTCAAATCTATGAATGGGAGATGAGTTTGTGGCCAAATGAGCAATAGAGTGATCCAAGGGAGGCGAAACAGATAATTTTAATTCCATAAAATTAGAAAGTTTTTGCATAATCAAAACCAACATCGACAAAATTGGGAGAAAAGCAGGAAACTGGGAAAAAATGTTATGGCAAATTTCTTTGATAAAGGTCCCGTTTCTCAAATCCATAAGGAACTAAGTCAAATGTTTGAAAAATAAGAACCATTGTCCAATTGATAAATGGTCAAAGGATAAGAATAGGCAATTTTCAGAGGTAGAAATCAAAACTACTCATAGTTGTGTGAAAAAATGTTCTAAATCACTAATACTTAGAGAAATTCAAATGAAAACAACTCTGAGTACAACTTTATACACATCAGATTGGCTCAGATGATAGAAAAGGAAAATGACAAATGAAGGAGGAATTTAGAAAAGTAGATAGGCTAATGCATGGTTGGTAGAGCTGTGAACTAGTCCAAGTATTCTAGAGAACAATATGAAACTATGTTCAAAAGACTGTTTAACTGTGTATACCATTTGACCCAGCAGTGCTGCTATTAGATATATACCACAAAGAGTTAAAAGAAAAAAAGACTCATATGTTCAAAAGTATTTATATCAGCTTTTTGTGGTGACAAAGAATTGGAAACCAAGGGGATGCCCATCAATTAGGGAATGGTTGAACAAATTATACTATATTAAATGTCAAAATATTGTTGTGCTGTAAGAAATGAGGAGCAGGGGTTCAGAACCAAGATGGCAGAGCAACAGTATGGACTTGTTAGCACTCTCCCCCAAACTCAGTCAAATGTGTTTGAAAAAAATGACTCTAAACAAATCCTGGAGCTGTAGAACCCACAGAATGACAGAGTGAAGCAAATCTCTAGCCTAAGATACCTTGGAAGATCTATGGGAAGCGTCCATTGTGCCAGGCTGATAGTAGAGCACAGTCCAGCATGGGCCACGCCAGCACAGACGGGACCTGAGCAGGACTCAGGGGGACTGAATCTTTAGTACTGGCAGTAGTTTCCAGATTTCATGGCCTCAAAACACTGAAGACAAATTGAAAGGTCAGTGGAAAAAACCTGTTGGACTTGTGTGAGAGAGTAGAGTGCTCTGGCCCTTGTCCCAGGGTAGCAGAGGGGGCAGAGGAGCCTGCCACAGCCACAGCAGCAGGTATGTTTCTGAAGCTCTAGGTCCACAGATTGTGGGGGGATGGAATGGCTGACAGTATACCTCCCACCCCCACTGGAAGAAGAAAAGTACCTTGACAAAAAGCTCAAAAGTTAAGTAAATGGCTGAGGAAATGAGCAAAAACTGGAAAAAGAATCAGACTATAGAATCTTACCTTGGTGACAAGGAAGACCAAAATATATCAACATAGGAAGACAACAAGGTCAAAGCTCCTACATCCAAAATCTCCAAGAAAAATATAAAGTGGTCTCAGACCATGGAAGAGCTCAAAAAAGGATTTTGAAAATTAAGTAAAAGAAACAGAGGGAAAATTGAGAAGAGAAATGAAAATGATGGAAGAAAATCATGAAAATCAAGTCAGCTACTTGCTAAAGGGGACCCAAAAAATGCTGATGAAAATAACACCTTAAAAAATAGACTAATCCTAAATGGCAAGAAAGATCCAAAAAACCAATGAGGAGAAGAATACCTTAAAAAGCAGAATTGGCCATATGGAAAAGATCAAAAAACTCACTGAAGAAAATAGTTCTTTCAAAATTAGAATGGAGCAGATGGAAGCTAATGTCTTTATGAGAGATCAAGAAATTATAAAACAAAACCAAAAGAATAAAAAAAAAATAGAAGACAATGTGAAATATCTCATTGGAAAAACAACTAACCTGGAAAATAGATCCAGGAGAGACAATTTAAAAATTATTGGACTACCGGAAAGCCATTATAAAAAACAGCCTAGACATCATCTTTCAAGAAATTATCAAGGAAAACTGCCCTGAAATTCTACAGCCAGAGGGTAAAATAGAAGTATAAAGAATCCATTGATCACCTCCTGAAAGGGATCCCAAAATAAAAACTCCTAGGAATATTATAGCCAAATTCCAGGGTTTTCAAGTCATGGAAAAAATATTGCAAGCAACCAGAAAGAAACAATTCAAGTATTGTGGAAACACAATCAGGATAACACAAGATCTAGCATTTTCTACATTAATGGATCATAGGGCTTGGAATATGAAATTCCAGAGGTGAAAGGAGATAGGATTAAAACCAAGAATCTCCTACCCTGCAAAACTGAGTATAATACTCAGGAAGAAAACTGGCCATTCAATGAAATAGAGGATTTTTAAGAATTCTCAAGAAAAAGAGCAGGGCTGCATAGAAAATTTAACTTCCAAACACAAGAATCAAGAGAAACATGAAAAGGTAAACAGGAAAGAGGAAGCATAAGGAACTTACTAAAGTTGAACTGTTTACATTCCTACATGGAAAGATAATATTTGTAATTCTTGAGACTTTGCTCAGTATTAGGGTAGTTGGAGGGATTATATACATATAGACAGAGGGCACAAGGTAAGTTGAATATGAAGGAATGATATCTTTAAAATAAACATAACGGGTAGGAGAGGAATATATTGGGAGAAGGAGAAAGGGAGAAATAGAATGGAATAAATTATCTCACATAAAAGAGGAAAGAAAAAGCTTTTTTAATGGAGGGAAGAGGGACAAGGTGAGAGGGAAAGAGTTGAACTTACTCTGATCAGATTTGGCTTAACAAAGGAATAACATGCACACTCAATTTGGTATGAAAATCTATCTTATACTACAGGAAAGTGGGGGGAAGAGGATAAGTGGGGGTGGGATGGGGGATGACAGAAGGAAAGTCAAGTGGGAGGAGGGGGTAATTAGAAGTAAAACACTTTTGAGGAGTGTCAGGGTCAAAAGAGAGAATAGAATAAATGGGGGACAGGATAGGATGGAGCAAGTAGTTAGTCTTTCACAACATGACTATTGTGGAAGTGTTTTGCATGACTACACATATATAACCTATATCAAACTGCTTGCCTTCTCAAGGGGGGTAGATGGAGAGGGAAGAAGGGAGAGAAGTTGGAACTCAAAGTTTTAAAAATGAATCTTAAAAATTGCTTTTACATGCAATTGGGAAATGATACATACACACAATGGGGCATAGAAATCTATCTTGCTCTACAACAAAATAGAGGGGAAGGGGATAGACAAAGGGAGAGGTGTGATGGAAGGGAAGATAGATTGGGAGAAGGGGTCATCAGAATGCATGCTGTCTTGAGGTGAGTGGAGGAGAGAGATGGAGAGAAAATTTGGAACTCAAAATCTTGTTGAAACAAATGTTAAAAATTAAAAATCAATTAATTAATTATCTTTTAAAAAGAATGCCTACAATACTGAAGAAAGCAAAAAGATAATTGACTGTGAAAGACTTAGTAATTCTAACCAATACAATGATCCACCACAGTTCCAAAGGATACTTAATAAAAAATGCCATCCTCCTTCAGAAAGAGAACTGATGGACCAAGAATGCAGACAGAACCATGTTTTCTCTTCATTTTTCTTGCCTTTTTCTCCCTTCAGAACATGGCTTAATGAGGAAAAACGCTTTGCATGATTTCATATGTAAAGTATGTTTTCTATTTCTTGTTTTCTAAATAGGTAAGGGAGAAATGAAGAGAGAGAGGAGAACCTTTGGAACTGAAAATAAAGACAAAACTTTTTCTAATTAAACAAATAAAGCCTTTTCTTATAGTCTTTCAATGAACTCCTGAGTCTCTCTGATGTTTGCAGAGTGCTCATTCTGTCCATTATGGTGCCCAAAGCATACAGGACTCATATGAAAGTAGAGTTGGCTTCTTTGCCCTCAGAGAGCTCCGAATACAACACAAGAAGAAAGAAGACAAGAAGGTCAACACTAGATCATAACATTCCAGTGAACAAAAATTAGGTGAGAGATTACGTTGGCGAATTAGAAAAGGAATCAAATATGTCCCAGCAAGTTTATCTTAAGAGGCAAACTTCATGAAATCTCAACATCAGAAGGGATTTCAGGTACCTTCCAATTTACCCCACATATGAATAGGGATCCTTTCTACATCTCCCCTCCCCAACAAGCAGACATTCTAACCTCTGTTTGCAAACCTCCAGTGAGGGGAAGTTCACTATCTCCCAAGACAGCTCATTTTATTTTTACATAGCTCTAAATTGCTAGGAAGTTTCCCTTTATATCAAAGTAAAACCCTGTCTTTCTGCATCTTCAGAAATATCTTAGGTAGCTAGAATGTTGGGTAATATCTAACAACATGAAAGTTTACAGGGAAAAATATTTTCATCCTAGTTTTGCTCTCTGGTGCCCCGCAGAACAAGTATTTTCAGTGTTTAAAGGGCTTGAAGGCAGCTAACATATGCCTCCTAAGTCTTCTGTTCTCCAGGTCAAAAATGTCCAATTCTTCCCAACAATCTTCATACAACATGCTGACTTCTGGATTCACTTCAGCTTATCTACACCCTTATTAAAATGTAGATTTCAGAGCTGAATCTAATACTCCAGATGTGATCTCCATGGTGCATAATATTGTAGAATTATTTCATCATTGATTCTGGAGTCTATATCTCATGAGAAACAATGTCTTTAGCTTTGGGGACATGTCACATTGTGGATTTAAATATCGAGCTTACAATCCACCAAAATCAGGGCTGTGCTTAACAACCAGCTTTCCCCACCAAAAAAAGTACACATCACACACTTCTAAGTTCAATCTGCATTATAAACATTGAGCAAATCTACACACACACACACACACACACACACACACACACATGCACGCACGCACGCACGCACGCACACACATGCACACACACACACTAAGCCCTGATTCATAGTGTTTGCTGATTTCTGGGGTATAGTCACTCACTTTGAAAATTTAACAATCAGCTCTGGCAAGTTGGAACTATCAGGCTCCATAATACATCAGACTAAAATCCCTAGATTTTTTTACACAAGCTGTTATCAAGCTCCAGTTCCCTGGTTATATAATTGTGAAGCTTGTTTTTTAAACCCAGCTACAAAAAAACTTCACATTTTTCCCTATTAAATTAGATTTCATGTTGGTAGATATGATCCAATAATCTAACCAGGCAAGAGATTTTTGGATCCTGTCACATAAATTTTAACTCTTTCTCCAAACTTCAGGTTATATGCCAAATTGATAAGCACACCTTCTATGGCTTTGTCCAAGTCATGGATAAGTACATTAGACACTACAGAGACTAAAACACATCCCTAGATCACTTCATTAGAAATCTCCCTCAATAGAGCAGCTTGGTAGTTCAGTGAATAGAGCACGAGCCCTGGAATCAGGAGGACCTGAGTTCAAATCCATCTTCAGACACTTGACACTTACTAGTTGTGTGACCCTGGGCAAATCACTTGATCCCAACTGCTTTGCCAAAAAAAAGCACAAAAGATATCTCCCTCAAAGTCAGCATCAGTCTGCTAAAGAACACTTTTGTATTCCATTAATTCAACTAGTTCCTGAAATGATCCCACTTCCCACAGCTCTCCATCTTTCTCACAAGAATAAGATGGCAGACTTGGTCAGATGTTTTGATCAGACCTAGTTGCACTATAGCTGTAGCATTCTTTTGACCTCCTAATCTTGTCATAAAGAAGGGAATGGGTTTAGTCTGGAAAGATCTGTTCTGGATGAAGTCATACTAATGTTTAGTGATCACTACTTTCTTTTCACAGTGCTCATAAGTCAACCCTTTCATAAAGTATTCTAGGATTTTGCCAGGGATTAAGGTCAAATTGATTGGCCTATAATTTGCAGGCCCTATTCCATCTCCCCTTTTTGGAAATCAGGACAATATTTGCTGTTCCTTAGACCTATGGCATCTTTCCCATTCTCCATGGTATTTCAAAGATCATCAAAATAATAGAAGCTTAGTTTGTGTATAGCACTTAATGGTTTGCAAAGAATTTTACATATGTTATCTCACTGGTTCTCAGAACAATCCTATAAAGTAGGTGTTGTTATTACTCTTATTACGGATAAAGAAACTGAGGCTGAAACAGTCAAATGACTTGCCCAGTATAACACTATACACATCACATCAGTAAGCATCTGGGGAAGAATTTGAACTCAGGTCTTCCTGACTCTAAGTCTTCCAGTCCAGCCACCTCTAAGATGCCAAACAGGGATTAATAATCACATTTGCCAGATTTCTCAAGACTCAGCTTAGGATCTAGTTTTATTTAGTCCATTGGCTTGAATTCATTGTGGCTTCTATTAGCATCAACTCATTTATCTTTGGTTTCAACTCCCTGCTGACCACTATGGTTTGTCCTATTTTCCTAGAAAGAAACAACAGAAAAGAAAAAAAACTCTTGAATAGTTTGACCTTCTCACCATCTTCTATAAATAATAGTAATAATGATTGTATTTACAAGGTTTATAAAGGACTTTATGTATTTTATCTCATTTTTCTCTCATCATCTTGTAATGGGCTTATAGTAATGGGCCTATCCTATTTTTGGACCTTTTTCTTGCCCAAAATGTAAAGAACCCCCTTTTCATCTTTAGTATTAATAGGCAGAGATAAGAGGGAAACTGTAAAGTTTTGGTTTCAAGCCTCTAAGTGAAACTAGGATCCTTTTTTTAATACTAATATTCTTCTGGTATTACGTGGCTGTCAGTCCACTATTCAGTCAACAAACATTTACTGAGCAACTACTATGTGGCATGCACTGTGCTATACTCTAGGGATACAAAGAAAGGAAAAAGACAGTTCTTGCCCTTGAGGAACTCAAAGACTAATGGGGGAGACAACAAATAAACAACGATGTACAAGCAAGCTACATACAGCATAACCTGGAAATAATCAACAGACAGGAGGTGCCAGATTTACAAGGAATTGGAGAAAAACTGAGTCACAGAACACACAAAAAAAATGAAATTGAGGATAATAATGATGATAAGCACTAAAATTTAAATAGTATTCACTATGTGCCCTGGCACTGTGCTAAGAGCTTTACAAGTATTATCTCATTTTATCCTCATAACAGCATTGGGAGGTAGATACTATCATTATCCTCATTTTACAGAAGAGGAAACTGAGGTAGACTGCAGTTAAATGACTTGCCAAAAACACCTAGCTAGTAAATGTCTGAGGTTGGATTTGAACTCAGATTTGAATATCTTTCTAACTCTATGCACTACATCACCTAGCTGCGCCAAACAACAATGAGGAGGCATAAAAAGTGAATGAATAGATGCAATGCAATGTAAATAAGAAATTACTTAGGGAAAGCACTATAAAGGTTATCATTTATATATACACAATAGAAGATGGACTAGTCATGTGCCAGGATTGTGGAGTATCTGATTGAAAGCTTTACTTGTGATTGAGGGAGTTTCCAGATTTACCAAATTCTGGCAGAAAGAAAAAAGGTCTATAACATACTTGGATAGTTGAAGTCCTTGCTCACTATAACATCAAGTTTCTATGACATATTTATGACCTATTCCACAATGACCTTATCTATGTCCTCCTTCTGCCCAGGTGGAATATAGTTTACCCCTATCACAATAATTATTTTTGTTTTTCTCTCAAATGTTGTCATTTCCTCACATAAGTATATTCTAAAAATGTAATTCTCTACTCTCCATCCCCCCTTTACCTATTATGCTCTTTATGAATGAGGTTTGACCTTTCAAACCATATTCAAGTTGCTTCTCTGCTGATAGAGGCTAAGATCAAATATAGAACCATATTTGAGCGATGATTCCTATCTTACCAGATATCAGTGATGACTATAAGGTCATTACAACTTGTATTTTTCCCATCTTATTACTTAAAGGGAATAAAAGATAGAGCATCCTGACACAGTCCCTACCCCAGAGAATGAAGTATGTTACTCAATATCTGTTCCTTGAGGAAACAGAGGTTAGCTAGGTCAAGGAAATGGAGAACTTAAGTGGATATATCATGAAGTAAAATCAGATTGCAAAATACTTGCACTCACACACATATATACATAAGAGCACACACAATCCCATCCCTTAATATCATTGCAACTGACTAAGAAGACCAACCACCCGGATTTATAGCCCCTCATTAGGAAATAGAAAGTCATTTATAAACACATTCAGTCAAGCAGGTTAATGGCCTGGACCCTCATTCTCCTTCCTGGCCTGTTGCTTGAATGGTGCCCAAAAGATGTTAGGGAAGAGAGAAATAGACTGTTGTAGAAAAGCCAGAGGAGCTTGAGGCCACAGCAATTCATTTGCAAATAATTGCTTCCTTTGTTGGGCCCTCCCCTACATCTTGAAACTCCTTCATATGTTTTATTTTCATGAAAAGTTCTTGGGACATCTGGATATCCCCTTACTTTGTGGCCCTTGTTAGAGGAACCTTTAGGACTCAGAGCTGCTACCACCAAATATGCCAGGACCTGGGCATCTATTCTGTCATCTTGGTCATTCATTCATCACCCAGTATCTACAGACTAGCAACTCTTTTTTGCTATCTTCCCGCATAGGGCTTGTCACATTTGTTTTAAATCAAGAGTCAACAAAATTTATAAATCAGATTAATTTTTAATATTCAAGAAAAGAAAAGCAGTTAAGGAAGGGGTGGGGTAGTATTTTGCCAGAGAAAACTCAGGGTAAGAATTAAACTAGAGCTAAAAAAGGGTCTCAGACAAAGTATCCTCTGGGATCACTGGCCCTAGGAAGGAACTGAGAGTGTCTAGCCACAAAAAGTCAGGGGTCTTATCATATAGTCCATGACCTCAAGAAGCTCATGGTCTCTGATTTGCTATAAATACATAAGAAATAAACTCTATAAATGCTAAGTTCAGAAGGAAAAGATATTACAGAGTGGCTGGAATAGTCTGAGAAGGTTTCAAGGAGGTGGTGGGACTTGAGTGAGAACTTTAGATGGAGAGGATTTGGAAAAAATAAGAGCTTGGGAATTCCACATGGAAACAACAGCATGAATACAACCTGTAGGGTACAAGGCATGTTTGAGAAGATTACCTGGATGGAGCAGAAGGAAAGAAGAGAAACCATGCAAGGCTAAAGTGGGAAAGGACTCTAGAAGTAATCAAATCCAAACCTCTCACTATGGAGAAAAGGAGCTGAGGACACAGAAATTTCAAGTGAGTTGCCCAAAGTCACAAGAGATAAACCAGCACCCCTACAAGGGATAATCCTCAAAAGCTTTCTGAACCAAAGAATAATCATCCCACTCCAGGCCCCCTTGATCAAGAACCTCTCAGCCTGGTATAAGGCAGTGTGTCTTTTGTGCCCTGTTCTCTGAAAAGAGATAATCTATTTAGGACCCTTCATGTGATAGTGACAAAAGCTCTGAATTTGTATTCAGAGGACTTGGGTTTGAATTCTGGCTCTGCTGCTTTGGTAACTCACTTTCTCTACTCCCCAACAAGACTCTGTTTCCCTAATTGTTCCCTTCCAACACTGAATTATATGATCTTGTGGGATGAAGAACACACTGTTTGCCGAGTAAAGAACTAATCCTATCTTCTCTTAAAGAATCTTTTAGCAAAGAGGAAACAGAAGTACAAACTCAAAATGAATCAGATCTCTTGCCTTACAAACAGTGAACAAAAGGGTAAAGACTTGTCACCACCAAATCCTAAGGGTTCATAAGATCATAAGATAATGGATTTAGAGTTGGAAGAGACCTTGAGTCAACTCCATTTTACAGTGGGGCCAGAAAGGTTAAATCACCTTTTTTTAAAATGAGCCTCAGAAAGGTTAATTGATCATTCATTCATTTATCATTGAGACCCAGCGATGTCAAAACACTTGAGCAGGGTCACACAGTTGTCTGAGGTAGGATTTAAAGCTAGGTCTTCACACACACACACACGCACATATATACACACACATATATACCCATATGTACTTATACACACACATATGTGTATATATACACATACACATACATATACACTCATACATATATGTGATATAACACCTCAGTAATATTCCCTCTGCACATACCAAAGTACTATGCAACTTAATTTTGAAAGTTAATTTTCCTTTAAGAATTATTCTGAAATTTCCATTATTCTGCTCAAGATAATGATAGTAAACACCAAGCACTATGAATTCAAGACTGGGAATGACCATCTTAAATCTCCCTGCCTCACTTTACCTGCTCTATACATGAAAGCCCAACATATTCCTGAGGGAATGCTGGGGTTGTAATTAAGTAGAGCGGGTGAGAAGCACTTTATACTTAGGCTATATTACCCTTGCTCACCCAAAGGCACTCACAGTATAAACTCTACAGCACACCATTAGGTCCCAGCCATTAGCTTAGTCACTGGGCATCACCATCTTCATTCAGTTTACAGCCCTTATCATATTCAGCTGAGCTTTAGGAACTCAAAATTACAGTCTGTCCATAAGCTACATAAAAGTTCAAGAAAGTCTTACAGTTGGAAAGAGATGTAAAATGCATGTGACAATGTGACAAGCTCCCACTGGTAGTTATCAGGCTCTTAAAGCACAAGCAGGCTAATTATTTTCACTCCCTTCTCAAGATCTCCAAGTGCTTTACAAAGTAAACGCCTCATTGGGAATACTTTTAGGAGCTATTAAGGCCGTCTCATTGATGGCCCAGTGTAAAGATTCAGACTGTTTCCTTCTGTAAGGAGGGACCAAGAACTCTTTTTGTACTCTCCTGAAGATCGAATTGTTTTAGGGGTGGGGCTTCAAGTTTTCCGCAGTGTAACAATCTAAGTGTATTTCCCCATAATGTATTCTAATTATCTTGTACTCTGGTGCATTATTGTGATATGTGGATGACCTGTATTCTCAAAGACTCCATCCATAGAATATTGGCCATGACTGATTCTATTAAGGTCCTAGAGTAAACTCTTCTTATACTACGAACGCTAGCCAAAAGGGCACTTTAAAGATAATTGTAGCTTATGCACCAACATTTACTGTAGAGGATGAGGAAGAAGTAAAACTCTGTGAAGAACCTGACAAGACCCTCCAACCCAAGTGTGCATATAACTTTAACATTCTGTGCCTTTAATGCAAATATGGGCATGAAGGAGGATGGAAAATAGTTTGAAAAATATAGTTCAGGTTTAAGAAATGAAGGAAGTTAAAGGCTTTCTGGTGGCTCAGAAACCCCCTACTTATGTGATTATTTCCTTCAGGAAGATGGTCAGCAGACATTGGACATGGTGAAGACTGACCGTCATCACACACAAAATAAAATTGACTACATCTCAACAGACAGGAAATTCTCAGTCACTAATGTGGGATACATATTTCTTTTTTTTCCCCTCCCCAATTTATTATTTGTTTTAAGTTTTCAACAATCACTTCCATAAGTTCTAAATTTTCTCTACCTCTTTCCCCCCTTCCTCTCCAAGAGGGCATTCAATCTTATATGGATCTATACATACATTCTTATTAAACACATTTTCACATTAGTCATATTGCATAGAAGAATTGAAATGAATGGGGGAAACCATGAGAAAAACAAAACAAAAAAAACCAAACATAGCAAAAGAGAAAATAGTGTGCTTCATTCTGAGTTCTGACTCCATAGTACCTTCTTTGGATGTAGGTGGCATTTTGCATAATGAGTCCTTTGGAAATGTTTGAGGTCCTTGCCTAGCTGTGAAGGGATATGTCTGTCAAAAACAGTCCTTGCATACTTTGGCTATTACTGTGTGCAGTGTTCTCCCAGTTCTGCTCATTTCACTCAACATCAGTTCATGTAAGTCTTTCCACGTTTTTGTGAAGTCCATCTCTTTGCCATTTCTTATAGAACAATAGTATTCCATTACATCATATACCACAACTTATTCAGCCATTCCCCAATTAATGGGTATCCCTTCAATTTCCAGTTCTTGGCCACCACAAAAAGAGCTACTATAAATATTTTTGTACAAGTGGGTCCCTTTCCCATTTTTATGGTCTCTTTGGGATACAGCCCTAGAAATGGTATTGCTGGGTCAAAGGGTATGCACATTCTTATCACCCTTTGGGCATAGTTCCAAATTGTTCTCCAGAATGGGTGGATCAGCTCACTGCTCCACCAACAATGAATTAGTGTTCCAGCTCTCCCACATTTTCTCCAATATGTATCATTTTCCTGTTTTGTCATGTCAGCCAATTTGATAGGTGTGATGCAGCTCCTCAGAGTTGTTTTGATTTGTATCTCTCTAATCAATAGTGATTTAGAGCATTTTTTCATATGACCATAGATGACTTTAATTTTTTCCTATGAAAACTGCCTATTCACATCCTTTGATTATTTGTCAATTGGGGAATGACTTGTATTCTTGTAAATTTGACTCAGTTCTCTATATATTTTAGAAATGAGACTTTTATCAGAGACACTAAATTATAAAAATTCTTTTCCAGTTTTCTGCTTCTCTCATAATCTTGGTTGCATTGGCTTTGTTTGTTCAAAAACTTGTCAATTTAATGTAATCAAGATTATCTACTTTGTAGTTCATAATGTTTTCTATCTCTTGTTTTGTCTTAAATTCCTCCATTCTCCATAAATCTATGGAAGTAATATTTCAATTAGTTGTCTGTTCTCAGTTGTCAAATCACTGGCTACTAAGAACAAAGCTCAGTCAACATCAGATTAGAATGGATAATGATGAGAATACAACAGGATACAAAATTATAACAACTTTATTATTACCTAGTCAGACAAACCTTACATACCTAAGAATGGGAAATGGAAAAAGGCCAAATGGAAAAAAGGAAAATGGAAAATCAGCCTTGATGATTACCTTATAACAAGACTATTTGAAGATGATAGAGCCAGGAATCTCAATAGCCATCTAATCCAACCTCCCCATTGTGCAGATAAGGAAACTGATGCCCAGAGAAGTTGTGACCTGCCCAAAATCACACACATAGTAAACATCAGAAGTAGGGTTTAAGCCCAGGTTCCTTTAACTTAAGAACCAATGCTTCTCCCCTCATCCCACTTTGCCTCCCCCTTGGGGGAGAGCCAGATTGTCTGTCAATTTCCTAGCAACTTCTGTGAAGTTTGGCTTCTTGATCTTAGTATATACTTTTCAGTCAGAAATCTTTGTTCCTACAGTCACTTACCATGTTTTATCTTAGACCTTGGAGTTTGGCTCAGCAAGCACCAATCTGGCCTAGCTTTTCAGTTTATTCTTTGCCCTGCTCCTAACTCCAATCCTGATTCGTCTGTTCCTGGCATAGTCTGACCTTCCCACTTTTCAGGAGTCTTGCTACTTATTGGTAGTGGTAAATCCTGAACAACTAGTTCTCTGAGGGGCAAAAAAGTAAGCAGGACACACCTAGGCTGAATATGCATAATTAATATTTTTCTCTATCACTTTCTTAAGTCAATTTTGGAGGTGTCAATGATCCCACTGAAAATTTAACTATTGCCTTTCCTGATAGGAGCTAGCTCTGGCAGATCCCTGGCTTAACTCTAGCTCAAGCTAGAAGCAACCAACTTCCCCCCTCAAAGCTCTTTGCATGCTCAGTGAAAATTTATGAGAATCCAGCTTGCCTACAAAATTTCCTAGAATTCAGTTCCACAAGCCTTTATTAAGCAACCACAAAGGTAACTAGTTGGCCCAGAGAGACAGGTCTAGAGTGAAGAAGAACTGAGCTCAGACACTAGCTGTGTGCCCTGGTCAAGTCACTTAACCCTATTTACCTCAGTTTCCTCATCTGTAAAATGAGTTGGAGAAGTAAATGACAAATCACTTCAGTATCTTTGCCAAGAAAACCCTAAATAAGGTCACCAAGAGTCAGACAAACTAAATGAACCGAGCTACAAATAAGCCCTTAGGGCATAGTGATAGGTTCTGAGAATGCAAAGACCAAAAACAAAACAAATAAAACAAAACAAAAAAAACAGTCCTTATTCTCCCAGAGTTTATATTCTAAGTAAGTAAACAGATAAGAATCAATTGATATGATACACAACAAGAGAAAGACAGGGAAACAGAGACAGAGACAGAGGGGTGGGGGGAAGAGAGCTAACAACCAAGGGAATTAGGAAAGGCTTAGTATAGATGATACATGAGCCAGAAAGGGGGAAGGGACAGTGATTTCACTGGTATAAGGAACTTCTCAATGAGGGAACTCCTTCTACCCATGCATGTTAGAATCTTCTATGCAAATTATACTGTTAGTGATTTGCCCAGGGTTACGTAATATGTCTCAGAGCCAGTACTTGAACGTGGGGCTTTCTAGCTCTGAGGCTTTCTAGCCTCAGTGCCAAGCTAGTTTCTTAGCTAAAGTTCCTAAGATAACAGGAGGCTCCTAATAGGAAGTCACCTGTGCTCTCCCTTCCTCAAGTCTACCCTGTCCTTGTATTTATTGATGAAATGGAGCAGGCCCACTCACCCCAAGCCCCATCCTGTCCCAGTCAAAACTGGCTTTCTTCACTGACACTCAGTCACAGGAGGTCCTACCTGCTACTTGCCCCTTCCCTTCCAAAGCATGACCCTTTGTACTGACAAAAAGGAAAACACTTTTGGCACAGTCAGGGAATTCAGTCTGAATTTAATAACTATTTCTTCTTCAAATAATCTGGAATTTAAGTATGAATGTAAAAGTTATTCAAACGAAATGAGTCTTAAAGCAATTTACATAAACCAGCTATTATGATCAAATCGTGCACTTAATATGGTCTGTACAGAATAATTGGGACTGTTTCACTCCTTCAGTGAAGAGGATCCCTGATTAGAGTCTCTGGAGTGAACAAGGTCCAGCTAATCTTCCGTGCTTTGTGGGCCAGAGTTGAGGGCAAATTCTAGAACCTTAGTTGGGTCTTTCTACATCTCTGAGGTGCCCTCAGGTAGCAGTGAAGCCAAACCCTCACCACCTTGTGGCTATGTCTCAGCGCAGCTCTTCCCAAGTGTCAAAGAGAGGACTTAGAATATTCTTTCTAATACAGTTCATAGATATGACTCTCAAAATATGAACTGAGTGCTGAGGTCACAGAGCTGCAAAGGTGGTAATGTCTTTGAATCCCAACTCTTTCTCTCTCCTTTCCATGATTCCTTCCTTAGCCCCCTCTTCCACACCCCAACAAACAAAAGTACCTGTCAGCTGATTGTCAACTAATATCCATTAAGTAAGTGCTTAATAAATACATCTTATTTGGCTTGACTTGACTTGCCTTTAATCCTCAGCCTCTGTGAGCAAATTACTACAGGCATGAAGTGTGAGTTAGGTGACTTTCTCATGTCTTAGAAGCAAGAATCAAATCCACGTCTCTCCAATGCTCTTTTGACTATACCATTGCTGCCCATGGGCAACAAATAATAGGTGGCATTTAGATAATCGAACCCATTAATTCCCTTAGTAATAAAGGGTATAGGTGGACACTTGGCACCTAACTCAGGGCCCTCAGAAACAGAACCAATTTTATCTTAACCTGAGAACTGTGTAAGGGAGCAATGGTGAGAACTGGGGAAACCAGGGAGACTATAATAAGAGTCTACTCATAAGACAAGTTATTCTCCAATGAGTCACAGAATTTACATAATTATTATTTTAATACCTACGTTCTCCACTGCCAACTGTAACGTGTCAGAAGATACTTTGACAAAGTGTCTTCAGATGTCAAAATTCCTAGTGGTAATTAGGACTCCAGTGGTGACGACTGAAAATGACTAATACAGTACAGCTGGTAGATGAATCAGAAAACTATCCTGACACCTCCTAAGCCAGCTCCTAACCCCATCTAGATGACTATATAGAAGGAGGTCCTTCCCAAACCCAAGTGATTTCCCCACTGTTGTTTTTTAACTCAATGGATTCATCCCCAAGAGGACTGAAGGCCCACATGGAGCAAGCATATCTGGTCTAAGTTCTGGACCTCTGTTGGTCCACAGCTGAGTATTATATAACTGGTGATGCTCCACCATCCTTGACACCTCTTTGAAACATTCACATAACTGTAATTGATGATGCAAAGGCATCATCTTCAGAGTTCTGGCCATACCTCTGCCACTGAATGTGTGACCTTCCCTTTTCTATCTATAAAAAGGAAGATAATAATTCTTACCATCCCTACCACATAGTGCTTTTTTAGAATGAACAAAAGAATATTTATGTAGATTTCTTTATAAGGCTATAAAATGCTGTATGGATATAAAGGATAATTTTTACTGTTAGAATTGGGAACAATGCTGCCTTTCCTTACTCCCCATATCACCATCACCATTTTGTCTTTTATGTAGCATACCTTTGAGTCGTGTGTTCAAATGTACAAATAATAGGGATGAAGAGGGTCTCAGAGGACCTCTGTTCCGCCCTTTTCATTTTATGGATAGGGACATTAAGGCCCAGAGAGCTCAAGTGATTTGCCTAAGGTTACTCAATTAGTAAGTGACAGAGGTGTGATCTGAACTCAGGGCCTCTCCCTCCAGAATCAGTGTCCTTTCCACTATGGCATTCTGCTTCCTTCTTCTGAACAGCTGACTTGAGGCCTAGGAGGAAGAAAAGTGGTTCTCTCAAAAGTAATTTAAAATTAGGATTTCCAGGATTCTATTCCCAATTCTTTTTCTGCAGTAGAGAGAGGGGGAAAAGAGTCTGCAAGTCATTTATGTTCTGGGCCTCAGATTATTTATTTTTACTGGGGACAGGAATACACATTTCCAATCTCTTTGGATACTATCGGGACTAATTAATCTTTAAAGCATTGGATATATAGTAGGTAAAAGGGCTGCTTATGACTGCACATTCTAGGTACTAAACTCTCTCACAGTATGTGTACTGACTGCTTATGATCCTTAGGCTCCTGCATTAGCACAATGGGCCATTAGAAAAACAAACTGAATATGGGGCAGAGGGGATAATAACAAAGAGGTCATTTTTGCACAAAATAGTATACACACCTTCAGGTGAGAAGAAGGAAGCATGGAAAAGGGGATAGAAGGTTGCCCTTGAAGACAAGAAGACCCAGATTTGAATTCTACTTTGGATTACTTAGCAATTGTGTAACTCTTGACAATTCAATTTATCTCTCTGAGCCTGAGTTTCCTAAATCAGTGAATGAAAAAAAAACATAGCTGTGTGACAAGCTAAGTGATGGGGATACAAACACAAAAGGCAGCCCCTGTCCTCAGTGTACTTACACTGTAATGGGGAGACAAATAAAGGAAAGTGAAGGCCAAGGAGGCCTGTTTTGGGTTGGAATTTTACAGGGGTGGTGAGTGGGCCCATAGGGGAAGAGACTGATACATTCCATGACAATGGTAAAAATTATAATGCTAATTAATAATAATAATGATTATTAGCATTTTCTTGTACTTTAAGGTCTGCAAAATACTCAACCTAGATTATCTCATTCGGTTATCACAAGGATCCTGTGATATTATTATCCCCATTTTACAGATGAAGAAACTGAGGCTGAATTCAGTGATTCTCTAATCAACTAATAAGTGTCTGAGTTTGACTCTAAACTCAGATTTTCCTGATTCCCAGTTCCGTGCTCCATATACTATGCCACTTAACCAGGTACCACCCCACTGAGGACAATGGTAGAGTTTGGTTTAGTTCATGGTGCAGAACTGAGAGTAGAGAAGGGGAAAAAAACGTCGATAAGTTCTTGAGCAATGATTCAATGGTACAATACAATTCCAAAGAAGCTTGAGAAGCTTCTCTTATCTATTCTTAAGGAGAAAATGGAGAGGTATGAACCAGATGAAAATAATATAATTCAATGGATTTGAAACCAAATGAACAAACACTCAAGTCATCAGTAGGCTGATGTCAGCATGAACGGAAATCTCTGGTAGTTCTGATAGGTTCTGGGTGTTGTGCTATTGCTGTTATCACTATTGATGTGCAGTTGTGTATGACTCTCCATGACTGCATCTGGGATTTTCTTTGCAAACATACTGAAGTGGTTTGCCATTTCTTTCTCCAGCTCATTTTACAGATGAGGAAACTGAGGCAAACAGCAACAAATGACTTGCCCATGGTCACACAACCAGGAAGTGTATGAAACCAGATTTGAACTCAGGAAGATTAGGCTTCCTGACTTTAGACCTGGGACTCTATCCATGGCCCCTATCCCCACCTCCAGTTGTTGTCCTGTTGTTTTTTAATCAGTGCCTTGGACAAAGGAATAGATGGTATATTTATCAAATTTGCAGATGGTACAAAGCAGGGAGGAATACCTAATATTCCTGAATGAGCAAGTCAAAATCCAAAAATACCTTTACAGACTGAAGCAACAAACTTAATCTAAGAGAGTAATATTTACTTAAATATTTTTAAGAATATTTTTTCACCATTATCAGCCTACCCTCCACTAGCACAGATGGCAACCCTTCTATAGCTTAGTAAATAGTTAGGAAGAGTTACTGGGGTTAAAATCAGCATCACATCATTATTAACCTGGTGAGAAGCTTTTCAGAACTTAGCTAAGCTCGTCTG
This sequence comes from Notamacropus eugenii, assembly GCF_028372415.1. Lineage (NCBI taxonomy): Eukaryota > Metazoa > Chordata > Mammalia > Diprotodontia > Macropodidae > Notamacropus > Notamacropus eugenii. Next base: position 459,833,141 of record NC_092872.1, on the reverse strand, counting down.
TGTAAGATGGGCCTACAGTGTGCAAAATTACAAAAATGCTACACAAATATAGGGTCAAGGAGGAGAAATTCAATAAGATTTTGTGTGAAAGCTATTTGGGGGCCTAGACTCAATAGGAGCAATTATCGTGACATAGTAGCATTGAAAATTAAGCACGATTTTAGGCTTCATCACTAGAGTTGCAGTATCCACCATGAGGAAGGTGGACTCTCTTCACTGCATTCTGACTTGGTCATATCACATCTGGAGTATGCAAGTCAGGTCACATCACTGACAAGAGGGCATGAACCAACAAAAAGGTATCTCAGAGCAAAACAAGAAAGAGGGTGCTCTGGCAACCATACCATATAAATAATATACATTTTGAAGAAACTGAGATTGTTGAAATGAAGAAGAGAAGCCTTGGGAAAAAAGATAATTGTAGTCTTTGTGTATCTTGAGACCTTTCATATGAAAACTCAATTGGGCTTGTACTTCTTGGCTCCAGAAAAGAGAACTGCAAGCAGCAGGATGAGGGAATGGGCAAGAAATTGAAAAGATGCAGAGTTGAGCAAGTTATAAGGAAAAACCTTGCCAACCATCAACACTGACCACAAATGGACCACCTCAGGAGGCGGTTGGTTCCTTTGCTTTGAAGGTCTTCAAGCAAACCCTAAATGACAGACTATTTGTTGGGGATGATATAGAGGAGACTCTTGTCCAGATACCTACTGGATCATGTGATCTCTGAGGTCTCTTTGAACTATGCAATTCTGTGTTCCTTAGTGAAACTTCATGGCTTCTTTAAGGGATAACCATCCCAAACTTTCCACAGCCATGAAACACTGAGAGGAAGCTAGAGAGTGTACCATCAGGATGAGACAGCAACAGAGACCTCTAATGTCCAAAGAACCCAATGGCTGGTTCCATTAACCATGAATATTCATATGCCCTGATCAACCAGCAGCTGAACCACAGGACTTCAAGCCAGGGTGCAAAACCTGAAGTCATTTAGCACCTGTTTTGCTTTTGTGCTATTATTAAGGAGTTTTATCTTAAATATTTGAGGTGTGATTTTGCTCCCTCATGCATATGCTAATGAGGCATTTCCCACCTGTTGGAGGCCCATCTCATCTGTCGGTGGGATCCGAAACTGCGACTTTATGGAAAAATTTTAAAGGCTTATTATAATCTACTGAATAAAGTGCATATGATCCAGCTGTAATGGCTCTCCTCACAATCACAGAGAAGCACATCCCAGTGATAATTGGAAGCAATGTGTACACTGTGGCATGGTGTAATTTTAAAAGATGTTTTCAAAGCCAATATCTGTACAACTGAAATTGCTCAACACATCTGAAATGTCTTTTGTCTCCCACCCTAATTATACTAATAAATAAATAGCATTTGTTTCTTCACATTGGAAAATTAAATATTCTTCCAAATTCCCTCTGTCTCTAGTTTTGATGAGATGGGAGACACACGCTTGATGAGAACAACACATCTGATGAGGACCAAACAGCAACCAGAAAGAGAAAAGCACACACCATCGAAACACAAGAATATTTCAAGAATTGCTCCCTAATTTTCTAAACAAGCTTCCTTTGTTGCATCATTTTCCTCTCGCTTTCCCCAGAGAACTTGCCTCAAATAAGTTCATAGGATTTAGAAATGGAAGCCATCATTTATGCTAAAATCAAAGGTTTGCCAAACACTTGAATGTGTCATTTCTTTTTTAGACCCTCACAACAACCCTGTGAGGTGGTTGCTATTGTTATCCCCATGTTACAGTTGAGGAAACTGAGGCTGGAATGGGTTAAGGGATTTGCCGAGGATAGATGTCTGAGGTAGGGTGCAAGGTGTTCAGGGAAGACTGGTACCTCTGGTGCAAGGACAGCTGAGCCATTTTCAGGGTTGCCTTCCACCTTTGGAGTCCACTTGATTAGCTCAACTCTGAACTACGGCACCAACAAACTGTGACATGCACACCTCAATAAACCACTTTGGCAGACACACCACACTAGGTAGAGTGGAACTGACAAGCCTCAAACCAGCTGGTGAGTTAAAGGAGTGTCTACCCCAAACATGTGAAGACTTTCCCTGGCAAAATGGGCAGTTGAGAACAATTTGTTCCAGTGGCCAAAAAGGCAGCTGAAGCAGATGCTGGGAAGCATTTGGAGCTTGGTTAGACATTGAAGACACCAAGGTCATAAAATTCATCCTGAGCCATCACTGGTCATCTTGACTTTTGTCTTGCCACTGGATGACTGTGGTGACTCTGGAGGAAAGAATAAGGCCACTGATTTCATATAACTCTACCCCACAAATCTAATTTATTCATGAGTCAAAAGATATTATCCACACCGTTTTACCATTTTTACCTCCCTCGAGGTCCTGTGGTGACAGGCAAGTGACAAAGTAGTTGGTGTGGATACACTCCAGTCACAATCCAGGCCATAGGGCTGTCTTTTCACTGGACTGAAGCAGCAGTAGGATTTGGCAGCCCCTGGATGTCTGAGCAGCCTTTTTTAAGGAGCACATTGTTCACCTTCTGGTGTGGGGAAAGGGTTAGAAAAGGTGTTCTAAAAATTGTCTTCTTTACCCCATCCTGGTCTGCCTGCCATGTCAGGCAAGGATCCCACCCTGTGGTTGAAACACAAAAAAAAATGTACAAAAACTTCTGTGAAAATGATTCTACTCACCATCAGTACATGGAATGTGTTCATGCTTATGAACAACACAAAATCCAGTAGACCTGAAAGCTCTTATTGAGAGAGGTATTACATCAGCAGCTATTACATCCAAATAGCAGCCCTGAGTGAAACAGGGCTGACAAATGGAGATCAGTTTACCAATGCTGGAGCTTGATACACTTATTTCTGGAGTGGCTACAGGGAAGGGGAGCTCCAGGAAGCTAATGAAGGCTTTGATATCAAAACTAATCAGTCAACAAGCTTGTATGTCTACCAAAAGGAGTGAATGACAGACTCATGATAATGTGATTGCCACTTTCAGGAAAGTACCACACCATCATCATCATTATCAGCACCTATGCTCCCGCCATGAGCATCTATGCTCCCACTGTGACCATCTAATGAGATTAAAGAAAAATTTTCTAAAGACTTGGAGACCCTCATCATGAATGTGCTGAAAGAGGACAAATTTATAATTCTAGGTGATTTTAATGCCAGAGTAGACATAGACTATCAGACATGGCAGGGAGTCCTTGGAAGGAATGGAGTTGGAAACAGCAACAGTCATTTACTACTGAAGATTTGTGCATCTCATAACCTCCTCACCAACATTATCTTCTGTTTACCTATATGCAATAAAACTTTGTGTATGTGCTCTCGAAGCTAACATTGACTTTTATAGATTGTGTCATTGCAAGAAGAGATAGCCAGAATGCAAGAGTGATGAAGTTAACATGTGATGCAGAATGCTGAACAGATCATAGATTTATATTCTCCAAGCTAAACATTCCCATTCAACAAAAGCAGTGGCGCCAAGCAAGATGACTACCAAAAGACTTAATGTCAACAGATGAGGGCATTTCATTGTAGCTTGAACAGTTTGTTGGTAATTTGGAAGGAAAGATGAGCTAGCACATGTTTAGGCAACAGTGGAGCAGAAGAGGAATGGGCAGCTTGCAGGGATTTGCTAGACAGCATCACTTTTACTCATCTGAGCCAGAAAACTCACAAATGTCAGGATTGGTTGGACAAAAATCATGGGAAAATTCAGAAGCTACTAAGTGAAAAATAAGAACTTCACAGGGTTTACCAGTAGGATAGTTCATGTCTCTCAAAAGACAGCATTTAACTTCATCAAAAATAAAGTACAAGTGAAGCATAGAGAGATGTAAGCTTTTTAGCTCAGTAAGAAGGCAGATGGAATTCAATTGTATGTTAATAGTAACAATTCAAAGCACTTGTATGATGCCCTGAAGGCCACTCATGGGCCAAAGACCTATAGTGCATCTCAATTACTCAGTGCTGATGAAGCTCCATTGATTGATGATAAGAACATGGTCTTGGAGATACGGGCTGAGCACTTCTGTAGGGTTCTCAGCAGACCACCATCAATTGATGCTAAAGTCATTGACTGTACACCTCAGGTTGAAGTCAATCCCTCTCTAGCCAAACTTCAAACTGAAGAAGAGGGTTTTAATGCTGTTATGCTCTCCTCTTGTACAGCAAAACACTTGGAACTGATTCTATTCCAGCTGGGGGTTCACTACGAGGCAGGGGATCCACTGCTTTTACAAAAACTGATGGAAATTTTCCAAGTTATATGGCAAGAGGATGTTATCCTCCAGGAGTTCAAGGGTGTCTCCATTGTCCATCTCCATAAAGTGAAAGGAAATGGACTGTCCTGTAACAATCATAGGGAGTGAAGGGACAGTCTTTCTTAATAATTCTCAGCAAGATTCTTGCCAAAATTCTCCTTAACAGACTGATCCTTCACCTGAAAAATGCTAATCTACCAGAGAGCCGGTATGGCTTTGGAAAGGACTAAGGAATGGTCAATATGGTATTTGTAGCTTAACAACTCCAGGAGAAATGCCAGGAGCAGAACAGAGGTGCACAGTGTTTATCAATCTAACCTAAACCTTTGATAGTGTCAGCCATGAGGGCTTGTAGAAAATTATGGCAAAATTTGGTTGTCTGGAGTTCAATATTGTGCATCAGTTTTATGATGGCCTGCTTGCATGGGCCCTGAATAATGGACAACGATCTCACACTTTCCTGGTCATCAGCAGAGTGAAGCAGAGCTGCACAGTTGCTTTCATGCTTTTTAGCATTATGTTTTCAGCAATGTTGTTGGATATCTTCAATGAGAACAAAAAGATCATCAGTGCTTCACGTATTGCCAGAGTCTGTTCAATGTTTGGGAAGCTCTGGAGGAAAGTATGGGAGAGAAGAGGATTAGACTGACTACCAGACTGAAGGTCTACAGAGCCGTTGTGCTGACTTCATTGTTTCATGTCTGCAAAACCCAGCCAGTATGCCAGTGGTATGTCAGGAAACTGAATCCCTTCCATTTGAACTGTCTTAGGAAGATTCTGAAGATCACGGGGCAGGATAAAGTACCAGACACTGAAGTCCTTTCTTAAGCCAAGCTGCCAAACATTCAAACTCTGCTGCAGAGAGCATAATTCCAATGATCTGGCCATGTTGTTCAAATGTCAAATGTATATTTGCCCAAAAGACTATTTTATAGAGAACACACTGAAGGCAGGTACTGACATGGTAGTCAGAAGAAGAGATACAAGGATCTCTCAAGGTTTTTCTGAAGAATTTTGGAATCGATTGTGAGACATGGGAGACACTGACACAAGACCACCCAGCATAGTGTGCCCACATTGAAGATAGTTCTGTGCTCTATGAACAAAGCAAAATTCCAACTTCTCAAAGAAAATGTGAGATGTGCATATTTAGAGACATCTCCATGTGTCAAGATATGGTCTATATTACCTGACCTGAGTGTATACTGATCTGATCAGCCACAGTCAGACACATTGGACCTTGACCTCAACATAGTGTGTCATTTGAGTCCTCTTTGAGAATGAAGGACAACAACCAACTAACCAACCAAATGTTTGAGTTAGTATTTGGACTAAGGGTCTCTTGGTTCTAAATGCCTTCTTGTGTCCACTAGGCCAAGACCTTAGAGATAATCTAGGCCATTTTTTCATCTTACAGATGGGAAAGTTGAGGCCCACAGGAGGTTAAGTCACTTGTCCAAGATCATACATGTAGTAGTTATCCTAAGTCCTCAGGATCCAAAGGCAGTGCCAGTGCTCTTGCTACAGTCACATCATCATGATTTGGTCCTCTAGTACCCTCTCCTTATACCTATCCCATCATCCTATCTCTAGAGGAGAAAGGAGCAATCCTAGGACAGAACAGTTAGTGCCAATGCCTTCAAGACTCATTAACAGGGACCCACTAACTCAGAGCATAAATGCCTTCAGACCAAGAAAGCATTTAACTGTACAATGTGAGGAAACAAGTACTAATTATTTATTAGTATAATTAGACAGGAGACAGAACACATTTCAGATGTGTTACTTTCAGGCTCTCTGTGAAAACATGCTCAGTGCCCACCACTTTCAGCCCAAATTCTGGAGTCTGGCATTCAGTGTCTTCCCCAGTCCAGTCCCAATGTACCTTCCTTCTGTTATCTTCCACTGTTCCACCCCTCCCATCCTCCGTTCTCCTCACTGTCTAATGAACACACACCAGTTATTCTGGTCCTTAAGCCATTTGCCACACTTCACTCCCTCTTTTCTTTGGAGAGGGAGGAGCTAGATGGCAGAGGACTTGGAATCACAAAGATGCTTACTAGCTGCATGACCCTGGGTGAGTCATTTAGTCTCTGTTTGCCTCAGTTTCCTCATCTACTAAATGGGGCTAATAATAGCTCCTACCTCCTAGGGTTGTTGTGAGAATTAAACTAGATGATAATTGTAAAACACTTAGTATAATGTCTGGTATGTAATAAGCACTTAATAAATGTTGTGTCATTAATACAGCTAGTAAATCTCTTCAAGCAGGATTAGAATTCTGGTCTACCAGACTCATCAGTCAGCCATTCTCTCTGTTATACCACCTAATTGCCATGTATGTGAACAAGGTTAGCCAAACTAATGCTGGACAGAGTAGCTACAACCCAGGCCCTCCATTCTAGTTGGGTGGGATTTCATAGCATCATTCCCTGGTCTGTCAGGATAAGCAGGGTAAAGAATTCCTTACTAACACTATTTGTGGTAGCAAAGGTCTGAAACAAAGTAGATGCCCATTGATTGGGGAACAGCCAAACAGATGGTGCTACATGAATTTAATGTAATATTGCTGGCACAAATGATGACTATGATTAATAGAGAAGCTTAGAAAGACTTAAAAGAACTGATACAGAGTGAAATAAGTAGTCAAGAAAACAGTGATTACAGTATAAATGGAAGAAAAAATAACCATAAAACAATAAAAAAATGAATATCGTGAGATTAGAAAGAACAAGAGAGGAGAAAACAGTGTCAGCCCCACACTTTACAAGAGGGGAGGAGGGAGTGGCATGGGCATGGAGCACTGTGTATATTGTAAAGTGTTTTCAATTGATTGGTTTTGCTGATTTTTGTTTCTCTTCTCTCTCCTTTTCTTATCTAAAAATATTACAAGGGATGATTCTTTGGAAAGGGTAAGGGAAAGGATATGGAGGAAAATAGAAATGATGTAAAAATAAATGATATTAATAATTTTTTTGAAAGAATCCCTTGCTAAGTTCTAGCTGCCAATGATGATGACATCATTTTCCCTGGGAATCAATTCCAAAATTGCAAATTTCGAACCATGTTTCCTGCTAATCACATTTGATCCAAGAGCAAGGTAATTAAGGGCATTTATTCATTCCCTGGTGTCTCAAAGGTTTCACAAATATCCTGCTCAGGAGTTGACCTTCACAGGGTGCCATTTCAGAGACTACTTGAGTCAACATAAAATGGTGTGATTTTTAATTAATAGAAAATTTTAACACAGTTAAGATTAATATCGCTTTATAAGTTCCATGCATACACAACCATTTTCTCAACTTACAAGTCACCTCCAAGATATCTTTTTATTTAAGCCACCACCCCTCTGATCCCAGCTTTATCATATTTTTCTCGAGTAGGATCCTAAGCTATGCAGATGGAAAGGACATTGGAGACGATCTAGTTCAGCCATCTCATTTTAAAAATCAGAAAACTGAAGACCAAAGACTAACAGGGAGAAACTAGAAGAGTCTGGATGTGAAACTCATCTTTTGACTTTCAATCCAATGATTTTCCTTTATGCAAGTACCATTTCCCCCAGCACTTAAACCTGCTTCCTCCCTCATCATTTCAAACTTATTCATGAGAATGACAGGTTGTTACATTTAAAAAGAGCCTCAGGTGGCTTCAAGTCCAACCCAAGAACTGCTCTGCAACATTGTCTCCAAGTAATTATCCAACCTCTGCTTAAAGACTCCAGATTAAAAACATTAACCCCAGTAGCTCCTGGGGCAAACCCTCCACATCAGACAAGTCTAACTATTGTTAAGAGTTTTCTTTACATGAAGTTGTAGTCTGCCTCCCTGCCACTTTCCTCTGGTGTTCCTAGTTCTGCCTTCTAGGAGTCACACAGGACAAGTCAAATCCTTTTTCCATATGAGGGTCCTTCAAACACTTCAGAGATAGTCATCATATCCCCTTGAAATCTTCATTTTATTCAATTCTTTAAACCAGTCCTTCTATGAGATAGTCTCCAATCCTCCCACGATCCTGTTTGTCCCTCTCCAGATATACTCCAAAGAGTCAAGATCTGTTCTAAAACATAACATCCAAAACTGAGCATAGAACTTCAGCTGTGGGCTAATCAGGGCAAAGGGCAGCACTTCCCTAATTCTGGACAAGTCCAATAGCATTTGTTTTTTTTTTCCTACTTTGTCACATTGTTTATTTATACTGAGTTTGTGATCAAAAATTCTTAGACATATTGAAGAAAATCTTGAGGGTATGACAGACCTTCATTCATTCATTATACAACAGATATGCACTCAAAAAGTCATCTACAATTTCCTTCCTCTCTTCCTTTCTCTTCCTCCTTGAAGAGGTGGGGAACTATGGGTATGGGCTAATGCATGTTCTGTCAGATACTGCTGATGCATCAATTGCTTTTGCTGAACTGCTATTTCCCCTCTCTTTAATATTTATCACAAAGAATAGTTCACTAGGAAGGGGAAGCAAAAGAGATATTCAGAAATGAGGGTGATGGAAAAATAACAGATGTCAAAAGATTTTCTTTAAATAGGGAAACCAGGTTCAAGTCAAGTTTTAGAAAATCACACTTAAATTCGTAAAGGAAGCTCTATTTAGAAAGATTCCATTGCGTATACTTTCTCAAGATCGGGAATATTTTTGTGTGAATAATTCCTCATTAACTCCTGCCATACAAATTAGGATTGTCTCATACTGCAGTCCACATGTGCTGAGAAGAGGCAGCCAGTATATCTCCATTTTTATATCATCTTGTCTTTGATAGTTGACATTTATATGGCACTTTATGTTGGCAAACCATTTTATACCTTATCTCTTCTGAGTCCCACAATAACCAGATAAGGCAGATACTTAGGTCAGGGGCAGGTATTATTAACCTCCTTTACAGGAGAGGAAACTGAGTCTCATTCAGGTTGGGTGAATTGCCCAAAGTCACACAGTAACATCAGGTGAGACTCGAGCCTTCTTGATGCCAAGTCCAGGCTTCCATTTTCTACACCAAACTATCTCTCCATGTTCCCAAGACAAGTTCTCATGAAGACAAAGGTTAATAGAGATGAGAAGAACAGAAATCTGACAGAGCCTGAAAGATCTCTTCTTAAGTAAGATCCTCCAATCAGTAACAAGAAAAGGATAACTTGTTCACCTCTGAGCTCTAATGAACTTCTACCTTTAAGACAGTCTTCAGAGTCAGAGAGTCAGAAAGACAAGGTTAGATCTTGACTTTTCTACTTACTGCTTTGGGCAAGTCACTTAAATGCTCTGTGTCTTAATTTCTCCAACTATAAAATGAAGAGGTTAGACTTCTAAAATCCCTTCCTGCTCAAAGTCCACGATTCTTTGGCCTTTTTCTCATTCATCTTTAATTCTAACATGATGGAATGTTCCTATCAGCCATGAAAACCATGGAGACCTGCTTTTGCAATAGGAACTTGGAACATGTGAAAGGAGTGTGTCTGAAAAGTTCTCTGTAAGTGACCTAGCCATCAGATGCTTTTTTATTTAGTGGGCTCTGTCATAAATAAAGAGATTTATGACAGGGAAAAGGATTGTGGAGAGGTTTTAGGTCTATGGACTTGGATGGGGGAAAAATTGCATCTTTATTTTCACTAATCTCTAACTGAAATTTAGCATTTCCTTCAATGATTGAAAAAAGTTATTCTGAGAAAGTACCTGTAAACTCCACCAGATTGTCAAAGGAATCCAGGACACAAGAAAAGTTAAGAAGCCCACGCCTAGGGATTGCATGTGTTAAGGCGTGTATGATTCATCAAGTTGTAATTTCCTTTTAATACATGTTAGCCATCATTTATCACTGTCTCTTCTCATCCCCATCCTACTGGGCACTCCTTTTACCCAGTAGACCCAGGCTATCAAACTCACTCAGGCTCCAAAGGAAAACAAAAACGAGCTGTTTAGTTAGATTTGTACAGGGATCGGGTTAGGAAACTGGACCTGTGACTTCACAGGGAACTTCATTAGAAAGCTCCCTCTACGAATGAAGGTAGTAATTCTGCTACCTAAGGTCTTAGAGAATTAACTAGAGCACTTAGAGGGGTGGCAGAGGTGGCAGGTGGCAGAGGCAAGATTTGAATCTAGGTCTTTCTGGCTCTGAAACACTCCATGGTAAAGTGATGGTAAGATGAATAAGCAACAGACGCATGAGATCCAGCATTCCATTCATGCCCTAGTTCCATACCTCTTCTACCCCAAACCCCCGCCTTCCACAGCCAAAATCACTTGGGATCTAGAGAAGGGGATTTCTCCTTTAGTCTCTCTCACGTAAGAGAGTTAATGTGGTAGTTCATTTGTTTGATACACCTCTCAACTCCACCCACCATCAGAACAATAAACCATAACATTCCCCCATAGACTTCCTTTGGCACCTGGGTGACCCAGTGGAGAATGATGGGCCTGGAGTTAGGAAGACCTGAGTTCAAATCTGGCCTCAGACACTTACTAGCTATGTGACTCTGGGAAACTTAACCCAGTCTGCTTCAGTTTCCTCATCTGTAAAATGAGCTGGAGAAAAAAATGGCAAACCACTCCAGTAATCTCTGCTAAGAGAACTTCAAATTGCATCATGAAGAGTCTGATATGACTGAATAACTAAAGAAACTTCCTTTTCCTGATTGTTACAAAGTTGACACACTTAGATCATTAATGGACTTTCAGATTGACCTATTCTTCTGTCTTCCAGCTCATATCTTCTCAACTTGTATACAAGGAGTTCATGAAAACATCCATCAACACTTCTACTACTTAAATTGTAAGAAGTAGCTGTCACAGAATGAGAGAACAAAGATAGGTAGGATACAACACATTATCTCAGCTTCACTGTACATTGAAATTGAATCAGAATGGATTCAATATTCACATAAACTGTTTTAGGACAGAGATAATGCCCATTGAAACCAGACCTTTCCTTGAAATATGCAATCCCAGAGTTGGAAGGGCTTCTCAGAGGAGTCTAGTCCAATCCTTAGTAAATCTTATATTCTCTTCTCCAGCCACTGCCAGACCACATCCAGTGAAGGCATACTCATTGACTCCTGAAATAGCCCATTTCAGGATCAAATAGCTTTCATTTTTAGGAAGTCCTCAATTTGGTAATCTCCTAGGTGACAGGTTGTAAACTGGATTTCTTCCTTTTTAGGCCAATATGCATTCTCTAAATCCCTGGACTCCCCCACTTTCTAGCATTGTTGAAAAACTTGAATGAGAATATCTTTAAGCAGCAGTACCTTCCTTCCTACCATCTCCTGCTGCCCACTCTCCCTGGAACTTCGAGGATAAGAGTAGCAAACAATGTTGGATTTTAATTATGAGCACAGAGCCTGAGGAGCTGCTAGGTTTCTTAAATAGTCACAAGAAGTTCAAGTGTCCAGTGGTGGCCATATATCAGAGATGAAAGTCCAAGGGGATACTTGAAACAGTTTTGCCTCTCACAGATTTGGCATGGGATTTCCTTACTTTCTCTTGGTGAATGGACTCAACCATGATTGTAATCAGTTCTCAGTTATTCTAGGCACATTCCCCTTTCTGGAGGAAAAAAATTAAATGGAGGAGGAAGAAGTGGTGGCCACTGGGATCTGTTAGAAATTTTCTCTGGTTTAACTAGGATTACCCTGAATAAGCCATTTTCTTCATCTTGATTTACCATTGAGACTCTGCCTGACTGATTATTTCATGGGAACGATGATCAATGCTCTGGAGCAGCCCGACATTTAATTCATTAACGTGGTTTGACGATAATTGCTGCCTCAATAACTGAAAGTGCTCACCCAGCACTGAGGACACCGCAGGCAGAGCTGACGCTCCAAAGCCTTTGCAGGTGCTGCTGATTGCGGGTTCCCAGAAACCATGGAAAACAAGCTACAGATTTGTTGGCATCCTGCTTCACAGTCTCATGGAAGAGGGATGCTTTATATTGTAATTTCATCATTAATTGGGGGAAGTGGGGTTGGAAGGGAAGCAAACTTAAAGACCTAGCCAACCACCTGCATTTCCTGCTCAAAATGTACAATCCAGGCACATTCTACATGGATGATAAACCCTGTACAAGAGGTAAAAAAGAAGCAACGTGTTGTAATGAAAAGAGCATGAGATGTGGAGGTATCAAAAACTCTAGCTCAGGTACTTCGTATGTAGGTAACCTTGAACAAATCACTTTCTTTCTCTGGGCCTCACTTTCCTCCTCTGTAAAATGAAAGATTAGAATAGATCAGTGGGGTCAAACTCAAAAAGAAATGGATCCCTATGGGCCTCATACTGACTTAGAAAACCACAAATTAACATTGTCTGTGTTCCATTGCATTTTTTCATTTATTTTATTAAATATTTCCCAATTTTAATCTGGTTGCTGCAGCACTCAGAGAGTTTTGTGGGCTGACAGCCATGAACTTGGTACCTCTGAACTAGAATGTCTGTGTCAGATTCTGTGATAAGTATAGAGGATCCTCCCTCCCTTCCCCCCACTCCCAAAAAAGGAAAAAATAATCTCTGCCTTCAAGGAGCTTATATTCTAGTGGGAGCAACCATAGATTCTACAGGGTAGATGTGAAAGCATCAGCAGCTCACAGAAACAAGACAATATTTGAACTGAATCTGGAAGGAAACCAGGGATGCTAAGGGGCAGAAATCAGAAAGAATATTTAAGGTTGGCACAGTGCCTCCAGTACAAACACACAACAATGGAGCATCCTCTCCTAGGAGCAGCTAAATAGGTTCATATGGCTGTCCTGTAGGGAGCCTGGAGGAAAGCAATGTCTAAGAAAACTGGAAAGGTGGTGATCCACCATGTTTCAAAGAGCTTTAATGCCCAGAATAGGAAGTTATATTGGATCCTGATGTCTGTTGTTATAGGTAATATAGGTTATATAGGTAATAGGGAACTACACAAGTTTACTGAGCTGGAAGATGACATGGTCAGATCTGTACTTGGGAAAATCAGCTTCATCAAGGATGGATTCAAATAGGGAGGAACTTGAGGCAGGGGAATCAGGAGGTTAATGTAATATCAGAACCAGAGGATTTTAGAGCTGGGAGGGACCTTAGAGGTAGCTTGGTTCAAGACTCCCATTTTACAGAGGAAGGAACTAAGATACAAGGGTCTGGCCCACAGTAAATGCCTAGTAAATTCTTTCCTCCATTTATTCATCCAAATATACTGATGTCAGGGTATCTGAGTTCAAATTCAGACTCTCTTACTAAACAGAGGGTCTTGACCATTTTCCTCTATGTGGTCTTTTAAAGAACAGAATGAAAAATTGTTCATACCCTAAGACTACAAGCTTTCTTCTACCTGCCCTCAGGAATCTGGCTCAGATTAAAAGATAAACTCTTCAACTGCCATTGAGTTCATCTTGGTGGAAGATTCTGGCTTTTTTCTATCTGTTTGGTGGGAATTTAACATCACCTACCATCAACAACCGCCCAGGAGAAATCCTACATCCAGACAGAGATGGCAGTGACGAAGGGGACAAGTCAGAGTCAACAAGGGTGATCTATTAACCCCACTTGGAGGCCCCTTGACCAACCAGACCACAGCCTAGCTAGCATCTACTTAGCAGGAGGTGATTGTCCTGTATCACTCTTTATTTTCACTTACAAATATTACCCCATTTATTTCTCACAACTCTGGGAGGTAGGTGCTATTATTATCCTCATTTCACAGACGAGGGAACTGAAGCAGACAGAGATTAAGTAATTTTCCCAGAGTCACACAGTTAGGAAGTATTTGAAACCAAAATTGAATTTAGATATTCCTGACTCCAGGACAGCAAGATGGCGCAGAGGCTAGAGTACTGGGCTCTCTTTCTGACCCGTCTTTCTGAGTTCAAATCTGGCCTCAGACACTTACTATCTGTGTGACCATGGACAAGTCACTTCACCCTGTTGGCCTCAGTGTCCTATCTCTGCCAAGAAAACTCCAAATGAGGTCATGAAGAGTCAGACATGACTGAACAACAACAGACATCAGATTTATTGCTCTATCCACAGCACCACTTAGGTATGTGTTTTATTAGTATTGGCAAAACTATAAAATGGGGGATAATACCAGCTACCTACCACAGTTGAGACAATCAAATAATGTATGTAAAGCTCTCTACAAATCACTATACAAGTGTTAGCTTTGGGTATCATTAACCTTAATTGTAGTCATCATCTTTTGCCTGCCCTACCCCCTCAGTAGAATGCCAGTTCCTTGTGGGCATACACTATCTAGGTATTGATTTTGTTTTACCATCCTTACTATATAGGGCAATGCCTTATACCAGGGGTAGGTACCCAGATACTTACCAGACACACTTTTAAGTTCAACCTGCATTATTAACACTTTCCTAAGTCTAAACAATCAATGAAACAATAAACCAAGCCCTTATTTTTAGTGTTTGCTGATATCTGAGGCATAAATGCTCACACCAAAAATTTAATATTTGTTTCTGGTTGAGCCCTCCCCTGCTGTATACAAAGTAGGTGCTTAATAAATAGTTGCTTGGTGGATTGGATTGGAAGGGACTTAATCCACAAGCGTACATACTTCTCCATCTCCTCACACTGATATCCTGGGGTCTCCTGGTCTATCTGTACCCCTTAACAGAGACTGTTCTTCCTGTCACTTACCCCAGTACAATTCCTAGTTATATAGCCTTGGGTACTGGGGATATGAAAGCAAAATCAAAAACAGGTCTGCCCCTCATGAAGTTAAATTCTACTGATGGGATACAACTCGCAGTATGCCAGTAAACATTCAACACCTGATTCTCCGAAAAAAATGCAAAAGATACACTTTTAAGTTTAATGTTCATTATTAACATTTCCTCCATTATTTTCTAGGCAATCAACAAAACAGTAAGTCTAGCCCTGATCTGCAGTATTTTCCAGTTTCCAAAGTATCTGTCCCAAGCAAGCTCCTATGCCATTGGATACAACATTTACACAGCTTTGAAAACACAAGATAGTTTTAAGGAAATGATGCTAATAACCGGGAGATTGGGAAAGTCTTCCTGTAAAAGGCAGCACCTAAATTGAGCTTTGAAGGGATTCTGAGAGGCATAAATGAAGGGAAACACCAAGGAAAGAGATGCAATGTCCAATTTGGAAGAGTAACAAATGAGCCATTTTGGCTTCAGTGTAGAGTAATATCAAATCTGGAAAACCAGACTGAAGAGCTTTAAATGCCAAGCTGAGGAGTTTGTATTTCATTCTCCAGGCAGAGGGAAACATCTGAAGATGGCCTTCCAACAAATAGCACCTCTCCAACGTTAATTTTCTGAAGATATGGAATGTCTTCCAAACTAAAGCCTTCCCACACTGATTACGTTCAGCTTTCTCTGTAGTACAAATTCTCTGATGGTAAGCAAAGTATGAACCTTGATTCAGTTTCCCTATTTATCTTTATTGAATTTCTCTTGTTCATGGGATAGTTTACAGAAATAAGAGGAGACAGTGGTCTAGAACTCCAGTGGTATGGATCAGCACACTAATAATCCTAAAGTAACCAATGGGAATAAGAAGTGATCTATATGAAAAGCATTTATCTTAGTGAAGAGAACTGGAATCTCCCTTTCTCTCATCCTATGGGTAAGGAAACCACAGTTTGAAAATTCAGAACTAATAAATGGGAGAAGTTTATTCTCATTGAAAAGGTGATCATTCCTTTTATAAAAACATTCCCTTCAGGCCAGGACAGTTTCATTTAGCAACTATTCAATTTACACCTTTTTTTTTTTTTTTAAAGAATACAACCACTACATAAAGTGGAGCATGGTAGCATTCAAGCATCCAGATCATTATAGAACTGGAAAGAGATATCAGCACCTTGGACCAATTACGTGGTTGTCCTTCATCTCCAAAAAGAATGTTGCCAAAGAAAACAGGCAAATACTGAAATGAGGGCATTTCAAAATAAAATCCACAACACTCTACCTGGCACTATGCCAAAGTTGTAACACAGGTCTGCTGAAAAGCAGGATACCGGTCTAAATGGCTCACGGTCTCCTACTCACCAATAACCTGTTATCCTCAAGCTGTGGGTCTCTAGAATCTTCCCCAGACACAAATAACCTAAAGTCTAGAATGAAAAAACTAACACAAGGAGAGTGAGAGCTATAGTTTAAGTCATTTAACATGGAGAAAGTCTGAAGTATTTTGGAGGAGCTTGGGAAAGGGAGGGTGTGTATGTGTGTGTGTGTGTGTGTGTGTGTGTGTGTGTGTGTGTGTGTGTGTGTGAAGGATGGAGTGAAATTCTACATCATGACATGTTCCATAGTGGCAATACATCACCCAAGAGAACAGTTAAGTTGTACCTCCTGCATGTCACCTCAGTGGCTGAACCCAACTCAGAAACCAATTTGATGCCTTGCTCCCTTCTCTTCTCCCTTCTTAGCTCACTGTTTTCCAAATCTTCCTTGTGAGAAGCAAACTGGCCCCTTGTGCAAAGGGTCCATGACTCCAATCAAAATGTTCTGTCTCGGCAGAGGAATGCCAAACCAGCACGTCCTTTTCCCTGACACACACATTTGTATTACTTGAATACTCAGGAGGCTTTTACAGCATTATTCACCATGGTCCCTCCAGTCACTCCCCACCACCATATGGTTTCTAGAGCAACATATTTTGGAGCTGAATTACAAGATCAGAAGAGTTTGGAAATTGGTGCTTTAAAACAACGCCACTGAGATAAAATTTAATGGTGGAAGAAATACAGTATTTTGAAAACATGAAAATAAACATTCTTGCAGGGCCTGGATATGAAGTTGTAGAAAGCAGCTCATGCAGACTGCACTGTCGCTGAAAATGTCTAATCATTTTTAATAGTCCTGTAAATCTCCCTTATGAGATGCAGCTACTGTAAACACTTGCCCATATTTTTTTCCAGTATTTATGTAGTGCTGTTAGAGGTTATTAAACAGAAATGATTTTCATTGATAACTCTTTCACTCTGAAGGAGCTGCCTCCTGATGCAAACTGTAGGCCGTTAAAAAAAACAAAACACTCAGAGCTTCTGGAACAAGGATGCAAAGGGGAGGAGTCTTTGCAGGAGACAGACAACACAAGCCCTCTTTAAGAATAGGATATTTAGGCTTCATTTTTAATGTACCAAGATACTTGCAGGTAAATCATTTAACTGGTTTGTGCTTCTCCCATAAATACACACTAATGGCATCAGCGGCAAGAGTGGAACAACACAGTTCATAAGAAGAAAGGGCTTCATATGGCCAACACAATTCATGTGTTAGAGATTGCAGGATCTTAACATCTTTTCATTGTCCTCATGCTCTTTCTGACTGAGCACAGTATCTCTGCTATATGAGTTTCCCTCAAGGCACTATAGGTTTGCTTCTTGCTAAACAAGTCTCTCCATTGCCTTTGCTCTATCTAATGGGTCGCTCTGTTATGTGGCCGTATGTTCTGATGGCTCTTCTTCTGAAGTCAGATGAAATCCTGGCATAGGGTGTTACTGTGCCTTCCGTAACCAACTAGAGCCCTTTACAACATACAGATGGATGTGCCAATGTCCCATTTCCATATCTATATCCCCTAGCTTTTCCACTCAAAGGCTGGGAGAGACAACTTGTTTACAATTCATTTAGCCTAATCTTACATCCTACACTTTCATTGGAGACTCAAATGAACAAGGGGTTCCTTGATAACACATGCACGTGTGTGCACACACATACATACACATACACACACCATCTCTATAGATAAAATATTTATTATCTCTAACAAATCAACTAGGAAGCTTTTAGAGCATTTGTTCATATTTCCAACTCTGGATAGCTCTCTGTTGGCTTGGAAAGACCTAAGCATTGACCTTGTGACTCCTTTCCCAGTACCTTAGAGTAAAATGGGTCTACAAAATTCACATGGTACAGCTTTTGGACCGAAAATTAAGTCTTTTGTGATGGTCCAAGCCTACCACAGTTGATAGAATTAAAGATTACTCATATTCAAATGTAAATTTATTCAAGTAAACAAAATAATAACTTTTAACAAAATTCTCAAAGGCTGCCTCTTGTATTGGTGTATGCAAAGGCTTGGCTCAATCCAAAGACAATAAAGAAGACGGAGAAAAATGAAAATCAAACTATCCTGGGTGAAGACTATCCTACTGGGCCTCTTCAACATATAGGCAACCCAAAAATGTTTTCCCTGGATTCCTGTAAAATTATAGGATATCCCAAATGGAGATTTGGACAGGAATTTATCCAGTGAGCTCCTGCAATACACAAGACATTTCAAATGAAGCCCTAAATTCGCTCCATGCTAGAAACAGCAGGCTAATTTTAAGGAAAGCAAAGAAACACCCAAAGCATATGGGGATCCCTCCCCAAAGGGATAAAGCACTTGGGGTTGATTTCTCTGCTTTCTATCCCATCAGGAAAGCCTTGTCCTACAAGAACATAGGGATCTCAAATAAATTCTCCAGATTCATGAGACAACAGTACTAGTAGTTTAGATTTGCTCCAAAGTAAAATAATAGTAATAAGAAGAAGGTAAGAATGAACAGAGATCAGTTCCTCCAGAAGTCTCTCAATAGCTTTATCCCTGGAGATATGAAGCACTTCTGTATGTAGGATTCCTCAGTACAATTCTATGAATAGGATTTCCGTTGGCTCCTATCAACTTTGGCACATGTAATGCAATAGGTATCAGAACTTAAACATTCAAACACACACAAGTGATCTCAAAATAACTGTCATAACTTGCAAAGGAAAGACTTTGGAAAATGATTATCCAATCATGGTCTGAAAACCAAACAGAAAAAAAAATACTATTTCTCCAATGGATCATTGCAACAATAAAGCAAAAAACAAAACCTAAAAAACCCCGGAAAAATTCCAGAAAGCAATCTCTCCAATGGAGTGAGAAAATTCACAGGTTATACACAATATATCTCAAATGATTTCCCCAAAATGTAGATTCCCCCTCAGGGTCCAATCCCAATTTGCATTGCAGGATAGCTCTCCTGGGAATATGAATTCCCTAGCTTCAAAATGTTCTGCATTCCTAAGGCTAGTTGACCCCTTCCAGTGCATTTGTCTTGTGTCTAGTCAGTCATAAGGGCAGCTAGGTGGTGCAGTGGATAGAGCACCAGTGCAGGAGTCGGGGGGACCTGAGTTCAAATCTTACCTCAGACACTTGGCACTCACTAGCTGTGCAACCTTGGGCAAGTCACTTAACCTCAATTGCCTCTTCCTGGGTCATCTCCAGTCATCCTGATGAATATCTGGTCACTGGATTCAGATGACTCTGGAGGAGAAGTGAGGTTGGTGACCTGCACAGACCTCCCTCACTCAAAACAAAGTCAAGTGCAAGTCATGTCATTATTTCTGATGGCATGGTCTTCTTTGGCAACAAAGGACAAACTCACACACAATCAGTCATAGGACAAAATGAACACAAGACTACGGCAACTACAGAAACGGAAAGAGTGGTAGTACCACAACACAATACAACACAACACAACACAATACACACACACACACCATAATCTTGGAACACACTATCCTACAATTACCTACAGCATCAGAGTGAAGAATGAATATTCATGGAATTCACAACTGCAAGAGGCACACACTAGGAAATGTGTAGCCAAGGCACGTGTGAAAGTGCATAGAAACAGTGGGGTTTTCCAATGTCCCTGGGCTACACCTGTGACCTTGACTTCACAGTATCCATTGAATACTTCTTCAGTGCTTATCTGTAGTCACTGGTGTTTCCAGATTCAGCTTCAGTTGACCATCTGCCCCAAGATCTGACTATACACTGCAGGAAAGAATAAGAGCCCATGCCCAGAATTCAGTAGACTCTCTCAAGAAGGTTCAGTTCTTTAGGTGCTTTTAATTTCTCACTGAAGCTATTCCCACCCATGGGCAAGTTGATGGTTCCTGTCAATCTTGGGCAGTCAATTTTCTTGATCCTTTCGTATGAAAATGGACCACAATCTGGAAAAGAACCCCCTTTACGAGACACAACTGATCAAAACTGCCTACTGCTTACAAGTTGTGAAGGAATGCTCATCAAAGTCTGAAAAGGGAGAGAAGCCTTACATCTTATGGCTTCTTTTACCTGCTCCTTATATCCTGAGTTGCATAAACAAATTTATCAAGAGGGTGATGAAGGCTTAGGTGTCCTCTGATCGGTAGTTTAGCACATGTAAACAAAATTTTCCCAAAATTAAATCAGTGCATCAAGAACTAGAAGAGATTCTAGTTCATTGGGGAAATTATTTACTTCAAATATCCCTGATAAAGATCTAATATCCAAGATATATAGGGAAGTGATGAAAATATCTTAAGAATAAGAGCCATTCTCTGAAAGGTAAGTGATCAAAGTGTATGAATAGGCAGATTTCAAAAGAAGAAATGTAAGCTATCAACAACCACATGCAAGAAAGTACAACATTACTAAGCAAGGTGGCAGAGTGGATAGAGCTGTGCTTGGATTCAGGAAGATTTCACTTCAAATCCAGCCTCACATACTAGACCTCGGACAGGTCTCTTTGCCTCTATCTATCTCAGTTCCTTCCTTTGTAAAATGGGAATAATGATAACAACACTTCTATTCCGGAGTTGTTGTAAGAATCAAAAGAAATATTTGTAAAGCATTTAGGACATCGTAAATACTGTATAAATGCCAGTATTATTATTCTTAAGAGAAATACAAATTTAAAACACTCTCAGGTTTTACTTTATACCATTAGGCTGGCAAAGATATTAAAAGACAGAAAAGGAAATATTGGAGGGGCTGTATGAGGCCAGACACATGAAAATGCTATTGGCGGCTCTATGAATTGGTCAAACCATTTTGAAATATAATTTGTATTTATATCCCCAAAGTCATTAAAATGTATTTTCCCTTAACCTAACAATATTGCTTCTGGGAATATACACAAGAGATCACAGAAAGAGGGAGAGGCTTCTTGTGTTTAATGAAAGGGTATAATAATTTGTTAAATACCTACTATTTGCCAAGCATTGTGCTAAATGCTTTACAAATATCTCATTTGAAAATAATTATAGCAATAATTTTTGTGATGACAACTGAAAACAATGAGCATCCATTAATTGGGGAATTGCTAAATCCATTATAGAATGTCTGTGTAATGGAATATTATTGGGTAATAACAAATAATGAGTAAAAAAGATGCAGAAGGAAATAAGCAGAACCAGAACAATTTACACGATGATCACAATGATATAAAGGAATAATAGTGCTGAAATACTTCAGAGCTCCGATCAATACAATGGTCAATTTTGAATTCAGAGAATTAATTTTGAAGCTTGTTTCCTGATTATCAGTAGAGAGGTGGTAGATTAGAGGTGGGGAATAGTAGTAATAGCTAGTACTTCTACGCATCTGAACTCAGGTCAGCCTGCTAATTTCTTTTGTGAACTAGGCTTATTTGCTATAAAAGAAGAACAAATTTTTTTTCATAGTTGGGGGGGAGGGAGGAAGGAGATTTTTTAAATGATTTTTTAAAAGGAAAAAAGAAGCATCAAAAAAAATTTTAAGAACTTTCTCCTCTCTTTTTCTCCCTCTCCCCCTCTCTTTCTTTCCCCCTTTCCTTTCTTTCAGGAAAGAGCCCTTAATTTAGAGTCAAAGAACCTGGAATTAATTCCTGATTGCTACTTATTTACCCTGTATAACTTTGGACAAATCATTTTTACCTCTAAGCTTCGGTTTCCTCAATTATGAAATGAAAGGGATTAAACTAGATGATCTTTAAACTTTTAACTTTTAATTCTATGATTCTCTAAATGGAAGTTTGCTGATATTCATGATCCTGTCCTCCAGGAGAGCCAAGTGTTGGCAGCCTTTACAAAGCGGTGTGTCAGGCCACGATTCCTTTCCTTCTGATCTGCAGGAGTCAGCAGTGTGTGCTGGTCACGCATACAAGTGGTGGCTGGTAGCCTGCAAACATTTTTGTTTGCTTTGTTTTGTTTTGTTGTGTAGGGGAGATGGCCCAATAGTATTGGGCCCAGAGTGAGGATCAAATCGGGCCTCAGATGCTAGCTGTTATGACCCTGGTCAAGTCACTTAACTGCTGTTTGCCTCAGTTTCCTCATCTATAAAATGAGGATAATAATAGCACCCACCTGTGACTCAGGATTGTTGTAAAGATCAAATAAGATAGTATTTGTAAAGTGCTTTGCATATCATACATAGTAGATACTTAATATTTATTTCTTTCCTTCCTGTAGCTTCCTAATAGGTTGCAGAGATGAACAGGAAGTTTGGGGATTTAAAGTACACAGGATTTCAAAGTCAAGGAACAAATTAGGATCAGAGAGGAAGCAATGCCTTCTTCAGAGACACACAACTAGGTTTTTAACCAAGACTGGACTAGAACCCACGTCCCAAACTCCCAATCACTTTCCACTTAACCCATCTACCTCCTAATTGCCTAATGACAAATTATTTGAAAGGAGAAACCATGGAAAAGGCAAGAATCATAGACAGTCATTTGAAAATTAGAAGAAGGAAAAGTAATAATGGACTAAGAATTCTCAAGAGAGCTAGCCAATTCTGAGTCCTGGCTAATCTGAGGAATCAGCATCACAAGAAGGGCTGTTTCTGGTTTTCAAACAGTAAATGTAGCCTTGATAAATAAAGACTTTTAACACTCTTATGGGCAAAGCCCCAAACTGCACCTGGAGCAAATTTAATGGGTGGTAGGAAGGGAAGGATGGAAGAACAAGAGTCTATGCAAGCTATAAGGTAATCCTACCTCTGGTACAACTATGTAAGGAGGGAAAGGGATGTGTCTTCTACCAGAGGGTCTCAGCTCTTACCCTGATTAGGGAGAGTCAGGAGTCATGAAAAGGCTGTGCCTGAAGAGGGAACCATGGCAATGGGACCCTAGACGTGACAGTCTCTGAAGAAGCTCAGAGATGTCATTCAGAAACATTAGTTTATAGGAAAGAAATAGACTAATACTACTGGTTGCTTCCCTATCCACATTTGTGCCCTGGAGCAAAGTCCTGTTCCCCATCATCCAGGGGTGTGCTGGTAATTGTTTAACAATCAGATCTCCAAAAATATGCCACACACTTTTAAGTTTAAGTGCATTATTAACATTTAATTCATCGTTTAAAAAAATCTAGACAATCAACAAAACAATGTCACGTCCTCATTTGTAGAGTTTGCAGATTTCTGGAGTGTAAATGCTTAAACTGAAAATTTAACTATCTGTTTTTATCAGCTAGTTCGATCTGGTTCCATTACACCCTTGGCACCACCCATTCTAGTTAAGACTTAGATTTATGAGAATAAGACACTGCACTCTACCAGTTATGTCTCAAGCCAACTGCTCCATGCAGACCCTATGAAGATCAAAGCTGTAGCCTGAGAAAGGCGAAGGAAGAAGAGAGGTTACTCCTGAAAATAATGAGAGAATAGTCAATTGGCTTGAAAGTTAATACGAGATGCACTTGGTATGTGAATTATGTGGAGGGAGTAAAAAGAGAAGGGGCCTCTTTAAGAATGTTAAAAAATTTGTATTTACATGTAATTGAGGTTTTTTTTTAGTAGAGGGAAGGGGACAGAATAAGTCTTCCAAAAGATGACATTCAATAGGTTTTGTGCTTATTAGAGGATGTCCATCTTCTATTACTATAATGGTAGCCTGAAAGAATATCTCTAGTGAAGGGCCCTAGGCAGTAGTGTGCAAGTAAATATTTATCAACCAACCCCTGGAAAAGCAGGAATTACTTTTAAGTTTAATTTGCATTCTTACCATTTTTCTCCACCACTTTCTAAAGTCTACACAATCAACAAAAGAATAAATCAAGCCCTGATTTGTGGCCTTTGGCTATTTCCAAGGCTTAAATGCTCACACTGAAAATTTAACATGTCTATCCCTGGCTTAGTGGGATCTTCGGAAGGCCCTGTGCCTTTTAACACAATTATCAATGACTTAGATAACAGCAGAGACGGCTCCATTAGCAAATATTCAGATGCTGTAGAGGGTGTGTGTGTGTGTGTGTGTGTGTGTGTGTGTGTGTGTGTGTGTGTGTGTGTGTGTGTGTGTGTGTGTGTGTGTGTGTATGTGTGTGTATGTGTAGAGAGTGTGTAGAGAGAGAGAGAGAGAAAGAAAGGGAGGGAAAGAGAGAAGAAGAAATAGAAGAAAAAGAAGATGAAGAAGAGAAGGAAGAGAAGAAAAAGGAGAGAGAGGCAGAGAGAGAGACAGAGAAAGAGAGAGAGGGAGGGAGAGAGATCATCAACACCCTGGATGAGAGTCTAAAGTTTGGGTCAAATCTCATAATATAAAACTCCTTACAGATTAAAATATTGTCTTATATTTGGGTTCAAAAATGTAACTACTCATATATAAGATGGAAGAGGCATGGATCCCAGGGTTTTAATGGACTTCATGCTCAAGGTGATTGAGCAGGATGGCATAGGAGCCAAAACAGTGAATGAAATCTTAGGCTACATAGAGAGAGGTATACTTCCCAGGACTAGAGAGATGTGCTGCATTTCGCCCAGTCAGGTCATACTTGGAGTATTTTGCTGCATTTGGGGCACTGTTTTAGCTAAGTTCACCTAGCAGAAACAGAAACACATCCTGACAGAGAGACAGGAGGTAGCATGTGCCAAGACGAGTCATATGACACCCACCACCTTGACCATCATTTCCCCTCTGATCCTAGTGGTGACAGCCCAGGACCCTGAACCCAAGGGCCTTAGGAATAAAATTGCTTCCAGTCCAGGACTTGCAGACATCATCCCAGGAAGCAATCCCTGTGGAGATGTAGCCTGGCAACTGCTCCTGCAAATAGTACAGCCATAATTACTAAAGATTCAGAACAGAAAGTTCTTGTCACCAAAGTCCTTGGCATATCAGAAATGGATATGATTTTATGAGTAGAAATGACTTTAAATATGAGGCATTACCATATGCTTTGAAGCTGTACCCTATGGACCAAAGGACTTTTCCATCTGACTTGGAGCTGGACCCTCTGTATATGTTGCTTCTCTAAATAGAATGTGAGCTTCTTGAGAGCAGGGATTGTCTTTTCTCTTTGTATCTCCAGTCCTTAGTGCAGTGTTTTGCACATTGTCAATGAATAATGCATACTGTATTCATTCATTTATTCATTCACCTGGTGTAAGACATAGCAATGTCCTCCACAACCAGGGTGACAACTTCTTAACATCTTTAACTTCTTAACATCTTCCTCAATTCTCCCTTATGACATGGGTTTTATAATTATTACCTAGACCTATTTTGCAGATGATGAAACTGAGGCCCAGAGTGGTTAAGTGACTTGACTTTGGTCATGCAGCTGTTAAGTATTAAAGTTGATCAAAACTCAGGGCTCCTGATTCCAAAGTCAATACTCTTTCTACTATGGCACCAGGCTGCCTTGATGGTTCCAGAGACCAGAGGTGTTTCTGGCAACAGTCCAATTAGAAGAGAGCTCCTTTAAGAAAATGGGCTATTTAGACCATTGGCATCTCAAACCTATACAACTTTAAGGCTCACTCTAGAGAGTTTCAAAAATGAGATGGCAAGAAAGTTTTAAAGGATCATAAGAAACTTAGAGATCATAGGAAACTTAGAGATCATCTAATTCAAACCTTTCATTTTACAGATGGAGAAACTAATCCTAGACAATGGAAGAGACTTATTCAACAACACAGGAATACTAAAGGGTGGAGTTAAGATTCTGCCTTCAAGAACAATAGTCATTTTTTACTCTGATGCCTTTTAAGGATCGCTATTAGAAAAGCCACCTATCCAGCCTAGGGAAGGGATGTCATGTCTCTCACTTATTTCCTGATTCTTTAGAAATTATCTGCTACATAAAACTGTTACTCAAGAAACTAAAATGGAAGAATAATTTCTTTACAGTAATGTTGAGCCTCATCCATTCAAAAAAGAAGAAGAAAATAAAGCAATGCACTGAAGAAAACCGGAGATTCAGAAGGAAGCACTGACAATCAGGGTAGCTTTGAAAGTGACATGATTTATTTATTATACACTTTTAAATAGAAAACTCTGAGTAATAGAGATTCACAGTTTACATATCAACCCCTTTTTCTGTTCTACTTTGTATATGGAAATGTTCTACTTTGCGTATGTGTATTCATTAAATTCAGAATTAAACACACACACACACACACGCACACAGTAATTCCTGGGGAAAAAAGAAAAATAACTGTTTTACACTAATGAAGCAACAGGGAATGACTTTTTACTAATTTTTTTAAACTTTTTTTCATTTAAAAGAGTAGTTACTTAATAAAAGCAACACTAACTAGTTAATCATTCTCAGCAAGTCCTACCCCATTACTACTTACTTCATAGGTCTGTTATGTAGAACCCTTCCTAGAAATCTTTACACCAGATGCAGACGCCCCAGATATTCTGAAACAAAGACTCTGATACATCATAGACAATTGCTAGGGGTGGGGAGCGTAATGGCATTGAGAAGGAGCTTGCCCTAGTGTCCCAGCTGGTTGCTTCCTACTTTAAACTAATGCCTTTCCAACTTAGCATTTGTCTCTACTGTTTCTACTCCAGCCTCCAGCAGCATCTCTAAAGCTATCATCCTGGTGCAAAGTCCCAGTCAGCCCTTCCTAGTTACAGGGCTCAGTGTGCTATAATTTTGTTAAATTGAGTGTCATCATAGACGTGCGGGTCATGAGAAAAACTTCTCGTTGGTTGTTGCTATCTTATAGGCAGTAACCGCACTTAAAGCAAGTCAGATAAAACAATCCAGATTTCCTCTCCTCCCCACCAAAAAAAAGAAAGAGAAAAGAAAAGAAACTAGGATTGCTGACTCACTTAACAAAAAAGAATCTTTGTTTGAAGTAGGATTTACAGACAGATTTATATAAGTAGCAGTCTCTCTTAGAATATTAAAATAGGCTTTGATGTACACACCTCTTCAGGAACACCCTGGCTATACAGAGGAGGGCCAGCTACACATGCCTGCAGAGGGACCATGGGGATGAGGCAACAAAGAAGGGAGCAATACAGACAGGCTCGTAGGCACCAGCCAGAGTTGTTACTTTGCTTAAGGACGTTCAGAAGCAATCATCAACATTAAAGGTTTCTTATGAGACATTAAGTGGCCTCATGAAAAACATAAACCTACTCTGAGTAGCGCAGGCCAGCTGTGCCTGAGAGGACAAGGGCCCTTCATTCTGGATGGCCAGGATTCTCACAAAACTGTTCACTTTCCCCTTAACTTAGTGTCACTCAAGGATCTTGTAATCCATAAAGACAAATGTTAAAATTTCAAGGCAGAGGTATAATGCCCACTGGATTCAACCTTCGGGTTAATTTCTCCCAGCTGTTTGGCAATGGAAAAAAATCTGTCTTTCTCTCTGATGTCAGGACTAGAATTCATAATTCAGGGTAAGTACTTCTTCCTAACCCAAGGGAATGTCTTTGGCTCCTAGAACACTACAATCTAACTAGCTCTATTATTGGCCTTGCTATGTCAGCTCTGGTGAAGCTAGATGACTTACTGGATAGAGTACTGGGCCTAAAATTAGGAAGACTTGAGTTCAAATGTGGCCTCAAACACTTAGGAACTGTGCAACCTTGAACAAGTCACTTAACCTTCATATTCCTAGGAGGCAACTAGGTAGCTCAATGGATAGAGTACTGGGTCTAGAGTCAGGAAGACTTGAGTTCATAGTCCAGCCTTAGATCTTTGGGCAAGTCATTTCACCTCTATTTGCCATTGTTGTTTGTCTTTCATTTTGAAGAGGACCAATGACATCACAGCATCATGTTTTGACTCATAAATGAACTGGATTTAAGTGAGGCAGAGTTACACAAAGTTATCAGCCTCACTTTCTCTTCAAGAGTCATTGAAGTTCAGTGGTAGGACAAAAATCAGGATGTCTGGCTGGCAATGACCTACAATGCAGTAGATGACCTTGGCATCTTTGATGTCTGACCAAGTTCTAAGCCCGCCACAGCACCTGCTTCAACCACCTTCATTGTTGTTGGACCAAATTGTTCTCATCTGCCCCTTTCATTAGGAAAAGTCTTCACATGCTTGGGTAGAAACCCCCCCAATTTACCAATGGGTCTGAGGCCTGTCGGTTACCCTCAACTCGGTTCAGCCTGTCTGTCAAAATAGTTTGCTGGGGTGTGACCACTGTGCATGCTGCAGTTTCCAGGAGCCACAGGTGAGAGTTGAGTGCCAGGTAGACACCAGAGGTGATGAGCTGCCCTGAAAAGGATTCAACAAGTCCTCAACCAGAAATGCTAGCCCTCCCTGTACACAGTTTGCCATACACTGGTGGAGAAGGAAATGTCAAGCCCCTCCAGTGTCTTTGCCAAGAAAACTCCGTGGACAGTCTGGTCCATGAGGTGATAAAGAGTCAGACATGACTGAACAACAAACAACACCTTCAGCCTTACTGATCTTTAGAACAGTGCAGAATTATAGAATCATAGGTTTGGAGCTTGAAGGAACTCTGGAGACTATTTAGTCTGTTTAGTCAAGGAAACTGAGGTACAGAAAGATTACTTAGTAAAGCTACACAAATAGGAAGTAGCAAGGGTAAGATCTGAACCCATGTCCTCTGACTTGGCAACTATGTGGCATAGTGAATAGAGCATTAGGCTTAGTCAGCAAGACCTGAGTTCAAATCCTGCCTTACTAGCTATGTGAGCCCAGGCAAGTCACTTAACCACCTAGGTATATTCTCTTAATTTGTAAAACATCAAACTGGGTCAGGCTCTAAGGTCCTTTATAGCTCTAAAGCTATAATCCTATATGAATTATAATTCCAAAGGTAAAATTGGCTCTGACCCTCATTACCTCCCATTCATGATTCTATGACTCCAAAGCCAATGATTTGTTTGTTTGTTTTTACTATTCTACATGATTTTCCATGGTGCTAGAAGGGTCATAACACCAGAATGGTCCCAGATCTATGTTCTTATTTAAACATTCCCTGAACGGGCAAGATTGATTAAAGTTTATTTGTGTCCATATCCCAGACCCTAAGTGAATATCAACAAAAAAGAAATACCCAGTACCTACTGTTAACCAAGTCCTGGCCTAAACATACCACTAAAACAGTAGTAAGAACCTTCTAAGTATTTCATAATAAGACTTCACTAATTAAAACCCTACCAATTCATGGTAGATCCTTTGTAGAATATTGGTAGAAAGAGCCATAGCCAAGAATCACACAGTATGAGAAGGCAGGGGTAGATTATGATCAATGATGATGATAATGGAGATAGACCCCCACACTGGTGGAATCATGTATCCATTGAACTAATTAGTGATAGGACCACAGGATTTTAGAAGTAAGAAAGACCTTATAGACCATATAATCCCATCAACCAATTTACAATTCAGGAAACCAAGGTCCAAGATAATAGGCAGAACCGAGATGGAATCCGAATTGTCTGACCCTAAGCCTAATGCGCCTTCCACAACACACATTGCACAACCAGATCAGTCCCTAATGGAAGTTGACATTTGCAGTCTCTATTAAGAAATCCAATTAATAGTATAACTAAAACTTCAGAGCACAAAGGTGTTATTTACTTACAAGAACAAATGTATTCCATTATTGTTAGGTTATAAAAAATGACCTCTTCTACTTAAAAATTATTCTCACCTATTCATTTAAACAGATCTCCTAGGATCTTTGCTTAGTAACACTTTTGTAGTCATCAGTTACTATGTGTGTTTGAAAAGAATTAGACTCCGTTTCTTTAAAAAAAATAATCTTTAATTAAGTGCTATTTCCCTTGGATATTCAGATAAACCAAATTAGCAGGGATTTTAGAATTATCTATGTATCTAAAACAAATTGCACACTCTCCTATAGTCTCCTTCTGAATTGTTGTAGTATCTCAGGAATAATAGAAGCCTTACAGTTCACTAACTTTTTGGAAATGTCCCACTTTTTATAATAGTATAGTTGAAGAACCCTGGATTTGAAGTCAGAGGACTTGGGATTGAATTCCAGTTTTGCTACTTCCTACCTGTATGACCTGAGCTCAAGGCACTTAACCTCTCTGGATCTGTTTCTTCAACAGTTAAACGGAGATACAGTGCCTAGCACATAGAAATAATTTAGTAAATATTTGTCCCTGCCCCGCCCCTTCTCAAAGCAAAGATGCTTTAAACAGGTTGACACTAAGTAGCAGCAAACAAGTTAAAGCATGAACCCGAACTAAATTCTGCAATGAGAAAATTTGCAGTTCTGTTCTTGAGACTTCATTACTGTGCTTTCTAGATTACAGTATATACAGTACACACAATCACTTGCACTCAAGAAGATGCCAGATGAATAAAAGATGACAAGTATGTTTCTCCAAACAGTGTTCTGAGTTCTATGAGATGGGCCCAGCTTCCTCAGCTCTCAGGCCTGAAGAGCCCTCTTAGCCCCATCCAAGGATATAGAGAAGTATGGGAAGGGGAGGGGGGAAGAGAGGGGGTAAAGATGCCTGTATTTGTGGTAGGAAGAAGAAATGGAAAGTGGAGTGAAGTGGATGCCTGTGGTTTGCCTGTTCAATTTCAAGATCTTAACAAAAATAGAAATACCAGACACACAAGTCAACATTTTCCACCCCCCTACTCCTGTCCACATGTCCTTGAACAAATCTACACATAGAAGAATTCTGCAGGACACCAAAGAAACTAAAATTATTGCTGTCATTTGTGTTGGAAAGACCTAATTTGAGAAGAGAGCTTGATTGTGAGCAAAAAATAAAGAAGATAGATAGATAGACAGACAGATAGATAAACAGATGATAGAGTGAGAGATAAATTGATAGATACATACAGAGCATAGTGCTTACTACGTGCCGTGCTAAACACTTCATAATAATTATTTCATTGGATCTTCACTGTTTGAGTTAGGTGTTATTATTAAATAGGTAGAGAGATAGATACATACATACATCCTTACATGCATGCTTGCATGCATGCATAGACACATACATAGATACATAGTGTATACACGGCTGCATGGATGAATAAACAAATGAATGAATGATTAAATAGATAAATGAATGTACGTAAATAAACCAAAAAATGATAATACTTTTAATTATCTACTTTAAAAGGACAGCGTTGAGACAAAAGTGACATAATCCAACTCTAGAGAGAAGACTGATGATTTCTGTGGATACAAATATCACAATATGATAACGGTATATTGAAATGTTCCTGTTGATGTTCCTGCCCAAGACAGTTTTCCAGAAATACCAAAAAAGCTTTATCAAAAACCTTCAGAAATAACAGAGGCTAATAACTGCTGAGGAGCAACAGAACGGTGGTGTTAGAGGAGAGAGGAGAGGCTGTTAAGGAGACCACTTGCTCCCTGGGACCAGCTAGAATTCACATTCTGTTTAAGAACATTCTGAGCTAATCACCAATGTTAACTTGAGGAGTGCTTAGAGGTTTCTTATGAGATGTTAAGTGTTCTCATGAAATATACAAACCCTACCCCCTGTAACGCAGACCAGCTGTGCCAGGCAGACAAGGGCCCTCCATTCTACAAGGCCAGGATTCAAACTGAAGTATCCCTTTTTTCCTAAAGCTCCAAAACCTAAAACTCAAGGAATTATTATTGATAATAATAATATTAGAATTTATAAAGCACTTTAAGGTTTGCAAAGCACTTTACAAATATTATCTCATTGTAGCCTAATAATGCCCTGGGAGATAGGTGTTATGATTGTCCCCATTTTATAGATGAGGAAATTGAGGTAAAGATTAAGTGACTTGCCCAGGGTCATACAGTAGTAAGAATCTGGGGACCATTTCTGACCTCAGATCTTCCTGTCTCCAGGCCTGGCATTCTGTCTACTTCACTGTCCTCTCCATCTTCCAGGCTCCCAGAACAGTCAGACATCCCTGCAATGAGTGCTGTTCATCATCTAATACATCAATGGACAGGTTAGGTAAGAGTCTCACCCACAGTTAGTCATTTCAGCTTTTCAAATCCTACCCCTAAAAGAACCTCTGCCCATGGTACTGACTCAGTGGAACAGGGAACCCCAGCCCTGTTCCCCCATGATCCAGGCCAAAGGCATGCCACAAATTAGGCACCTTTGGGTGTGATATAGTAGAAAAAACTCCTGGATTAGGAAGCAGAAAGCCTAGGTTCAAATCTCAGTTCTACTATATTTCCTACCTATGTGGTGTTGGACAAATCACTTAATTTCTCTGGGCTTCAGTTTGGGTTTGGAAATGATGATTTTCTAGGGCACTTCTGGCTCTAAATTACATGATTCCAATGCCAGTCTAAAGAATCATCTCCTACTCTTTCTGTTCCCCTAGAATTAGGGTTCCATTTTAGCACAGTTTCCCAAGTTGGGACTCCTTGAGACTCAGAGTAGAGGGACGATCCTCTGGAAGCCCTTCCCAAAGCTAACTCTTTTTTTGCAGCAGCTGGATAACTTATGGGCCTCATGATCCTTAGCTCCTCATGTTCAAACACTTCTTTTCTCTGGTTCCCAGAAGTTCAATGGGTTCCAGACAATCAATGAGCATTTGTTAAACACCTACTATGTACTAAATACTATACTTAGTACTTATACTACATAGTACTAAGTACTATGCTAAGCACTGGAGTAATAAGTGTAAAGAGCGAAATAATCCCTCCTCCCAAGGAAGGAGTTTACAAAGCCCCTGACTTTGCTTCTATCTACTCACCTCAGACTTCTAACAATCCTGGGGGGTAGGTGCTAGTATCATCCCCATTTTACAGATGAGGAAATTGAGGCAAAGGTTAAGGGATTTGCCAAGGGTCATACAGCTGGTAAGTATTTAGAGTCTGACCCCCATGACCCATTGAGTTATTCCTTGAACTCATCTACCACAATTCTAGGACTGCCCTAACAAGTATATGTAATCACTCAATTCTCAGAGTCCTAACCTCATTCAGCTGTTGGTTGACATCTCAGTGCAACACTTTCAATAAATATTTCAAAGCACTGCCAACAATTCAAGATGCTAAGCACTGTCTGGGAAGCTTGGAGCAGTGAAAACCCTAGTTGTCCCCAGGGATTGCTTTATTCCCTAAGAAAATGGGGGCATTGAATAATTTCTGGCAGATTATTCCCATGAGCTGTTCAGGACTGGTGGGTTTGACACAGAGATTCCTTGCTTGGCTCATTTGCCACCAAATACTATTTCAGTAAAACCGTGGTTTCAAACTTCTACTCTAGTGAGAAAATAAAATCCAAGACAGGAAATCAGGAGACCTGGGTTCCGGAAAACACTGGGTTTGAAGTCAGAAGGCATGCACTGGAATCCCAGCTCTGCCCTTCATACCTTGTGTGACCTCTGTTACTCTAAGTTGGTTACTGGATAATATAAAGTATCCATCACCTCTGAATTCTAGGATATAGTCCTAGGTCTGTCTCTAGTTACTGACATAGTCACTAAGTGACTGAGGGAAAGTCCCTGAATCTCTCTGAGACTCACACCAGCTCTAGCTCCCAGCTAGCCAATCAAGGCATGGAAAATAGCAGAAATAGAGTAAGCAAAGCAGGAGAAAGGCAAGAAGCAAAGAGACCACTCTGATGGACTAGAAAATACATTTACAGGAGATAAAGATGGAAATTCAGAATGCAAAAAGCATTAACTGGACGAAAAAATAATATGGACTTTCTACTATAGGCAGGGACCAACTATTGAAGTGAGCACAATAAGTACTCAGTAAATCCTGGTTGCTTTGATGGAGAGTAGTCATCCTATTACAATCTCAACATTCTGTCTCTCTCACTTTACTTGTAGGACTGAAAATGGATAATGATCTTAGAGATCAGCTAGTCTTTGAAAGGTAGCATGTCACAGTTGGATAGGCATTGACACTGGAGTCAGTAACTCGGATAGGAAACTTGTGTTCAGACATGTGTTAGCTCCGCGATACCATGGACAAGTCACTGACCTCTCTCTGCTTCTGTTTACCTAGTCTGTACAATTAGCGATTAGACTCAGCTTCTAAGACCTTATCCAGCTCTAAATCTATGTATGACTTGTCCCAACTCGTTTTACAAATGAGGAAACTGAATCCCAGAGAGGTGAGGTTACTGACCAAGATCAGATAGGTAGGAATTGGAAAACCTAGTTTTTAAACCCAGATTATCCAACTCCAAATCCAATGTACTTTTCAATACACAGTGTTCCTTTCTTTAAAGTTTTGTGCTTTATCCAAGGAGACCCCATCTCCTAGGTTATGTATAGGCTCGTAAAACCATGGTTTTACTGAAACTGGATTTGGTGGCGAATGAGCCAAGCAAGGAATCTCTGTGTCAAACCCACCAGGTTGCCTATCTCATGACCTTTCTTCCCCACGATACACATTCTGGGGGGAGCTTAGCAAACTGAGCCCAATCTTGACTCCACAGAGCAGGATGGAGCAATGGACCAGGAGTCAGGACATGGGGTCCTGATCCTAACTACCACTGGTCTGCCCAAGGTAATCATCTTTATCCTTTCTGGGACTCAGTTTCCTCATCTGTAAAGCAAAAGAATTGGGCTAGTCAATCTCTTAGATCCCTTCTCACCCTGGAATTTTTAACTTTGTGTCAAGGAAAATCCATTCCTTGGCATGCCTGTACTCCCTCCCACACGACAGGAACTTTTCCCAAAATGACCTACTTTCTGATATGTAAAGTTTGTCCCTCAGTGCACAGGCAGGGGGAGCCTGAGGATTAAGAATTTGTGAACATTTTTGCTTTTTTACATCATTTACCTCTCCTTCCCTTCCCAACAGCCCCTCACAAGCCCCTTCCTCAACCCCCTCTCCCTCCAAGGCTGCACTGAGGCAGACTTTTGAATTGTCAGCTCAGCTCAGTGCCAGAAGCTTGGAGCCCCAGGGAGAGGGAGGGAGAAAGAGAAGTAGAGGAACTCACAAGAGGAGGAAGAGGAGGATGAAGGAGTCAAAGTAGCCCCAAAATGACACCAATGAGTCCTGAAGAAGCAGCCTCCCTCAGCAGCAACACAATAAAGTGGTGTTCGTATATTTAGAACTGAGCCTAGAATCTGACATCTCTCATCTAGGATGCCTGGAAGAACAGATGGAAGTTTTCAAAGTTATGTGTTGCTTCAGGCATGATCCAGCTAACATCCCCCTTTGTGGCAGACTATTCTTAAGGATTTTAAGAGCTGTGCAGACCTGGAGTTTGGTTTTTCCATCTCATTTCACCAGTAATTGTGGAGTCGGCATCCTCAGCAGTGGAAAGGGCACTAAATTTGGAATCAACAGACCTGGATTTAATCTGGGTTCTATGACTGGGTACTAGTGCAGGTCTGGGCAAGTCTCTGGGCCTCAGTTTCTTAATCTGTAAAATTAAGGGTTTGGACTCAAGGATCTCTAGGATCTATTCAATTTAATTTGCCAAGAACTTATACACGTACTGTGTGCCAGGCACTGTGCTAGGCTCTGAGGAGACAAAGGCAAAAACAAAGCTATTCCTTCTAAGAAACATATGATTTTGGGAACAGGGCAGGAGAAGGGAAAGGAAGAGAGGAGAAATGAGCACATGTAAAGTAAACAAAAATATATAAAATAAAACAGACATTTTGAAGGGTGCTAATGCTTGAGGAAGAGAGTTATGAAATACTCTGGAGAGGAGGCAGCAATTTAGCCTTAAAGAGAACTATGAATTCCAGGAAGAAGCATCACAAGTAGAAGAGGCAGCAATAGCAAGTAGGCCAGTTTAGCACGAATAGAGAGCTAACGGGAATGATGTGTAATCAACCTAGAAAGACAGGAAGACTTTAAAGGGCTTTAGATGCTAAATAAAGGAAATTGTATTTTATCCTGGAGACAATAAGGAGTCATTGAACCGTCTTGAGCAGGAGAGTAACATAATCAGACCTGTGCTTTAGGAATATCACTCTGGCATCTGTTTTCAATAATTAGTGACTGAGTGTCTACTACACACAAGGCACTATGCTAGTTGTTCTTGGGGATTAAAAGATGGAGAAGACACAGTTCGTGCCTGCCCTCATGGAAATTACAACTTGGAAGAGACCATAAAGCAGAAGCACAAATAACTACAAGCCAGGACTAGATAAGTGCAGCTAATTACAGTAATTATGGAGGATGAAGAATACAGGTTAGGGAAGAGTTTTCTTTTCATTATTTTAATCTTTTGTGACAAATATTTCTAAAATGAAAAAAAAATCCTTTTCTCCCAAGATTTCCATCATTTTCATTGCAGCAACCTGTTCCCTCTTGATAGTGAGAATCAGATCTAGAATAAAACCAGGCCTCCTTGGTCCATTTACTATAAAGGTTAAAATTGTCATTAAAGCAAATTTAAAAATGATCAGCAACTCTACTTTTATCAGAGGGAGTACTCAAGTATATACTACATGATTGTAGCTTCCTGTCACTATATCATGACCTCATGCCAAACTTATGGTTTTTTACTGATCTTATATATTTCCTCTTTCTGTCTAGCAGGTCAAAAGCAAACTGACAGTATTTATTCTCTTTCTGTTTTGATATTTCCAAAAACAAAGATGTGACCATGCTACTTTCATTCTCAATAATCTTCAATGGCTCCCGCTTGCTTCTAGTATAGAGTTGGATCCAAGGTCTAAAGTGGAAAGGGACTGTAGAAGTCCTCTAGGTCTAACTCTCATATTTTACAGATAAGGAAAGTGAAACTGAGGAAGGCTATCTGGCTTTCTCCACATTATGTAGGTAGGATGTGAGAGAGCTGGGATTGGTACTTGAATCCCATGATTCTGAGTTCAGGACTCTCCACTGAATCATATCCAAAGCCCTCAGTCTTCCATTTATAGTCCTCCAAAATCTGTCATTCATCTACCCTTCTAGTCTTATTTCATATTGTATCCTTTCATGTATTTTCTATCCCAGTCAAACTGCCATGCTAGATGTTTCACACACACAATTTCATCCCCCAGGTGCGTGCCCTGACACAAGTGATCCTCCGTGGGTGAATTTCACTTGTCAAGTCCCTCCTCCCTGCACCCATCCTCCGTAGAACCCTTGGCTTTCCAAAGCATGGCTCAGCATCCACCTCCTAGAGAAGGCAATTAATTCATCATCTCCCATTTATTATCATTCTTTTTCCTCTTGAATTCTTTTGTAAGATCATATAGACACTTTCTGATTTCTGTACATACTATATCCTCCCAGTGGAATCTTTATTTTTGTGTTTCCAGATCTAGTACAACGCTTTGAGCATAGCAGCCAAAGGATACGTTTGGTGAATTGAATTGAATTGCCTCCATTGGTCTTCAACCAAATGCTCTCCATCAAACCTCCCTGCCACCCCTCCCTACTTTTGGTTCCAGTATTTCACTGCTATCCCAGACAGTCTTAGAGGGAAGCCAGTGAGAAGAAACATGGAACTATGACTTTCAAACATATACTTTAACTAGAATTAGGCTAGGCAAAGTCTCTTGTAGCTGATATAGAACACTGGGGCCAGAGGCTAGGTAAACAAGATAGATTTGATTCAGGTATTTTAAATAACTTTCTCATGGTACAGAATGGATCAGAAGATTTTTGTTGCATTTAGTAGACTCCCAAATTCAATTAACTGGAGCCCTTCTTGCCCCCCAACATTCTAACTACTTGGAATATAATAGAAAAAGTGCTAATCATAGAGTTAGGAGACCTGAGATCAAAGACCAACTCTAACACAACCTGTGTAACTTTAGCCAAGGTATTTTACCTTGCTAAATATCAGTTCCTCATCTGCATAATGAGAATAATAGCACTTACAGTACCTGCCCTGTAGAAATGGGCTTTTTTTTTTTCTTAAAGGACTTTCCTTCTAGGGTCATAAAGAACAAATCTAATCCCTCCTCCATGTGATAGCTCTTTAAATATTTGAAGACACTTATCATGTTGCCTTTTGAGTTTCCTCTTCTTCAAGCTAAATATCTACATTCTTCCAACTGTTCATTATATATTACGACATGGACTCAAGGTCCTTCACCATTTGAGTGGCCTTCCTCTGCATATACTCTATGACAAAGAAGTTTACATAAAGTTTAGTTTATACAGCTAAATGCAGTTGTATCTTCTAGCCAGTATAAAATGAATAGTGCTTCCCTTTTTCCTATTTCATGATGGAAATATTGGTGTATATCTACGTGAAAGTCTCTGTATTGAAACTTGCACAGTTTTTCTGGATTTGGCTCTGGATGGGAAATCGTGATTTCTAAGGGAAAAGCCACAATTTTGTGGAAATAAAAAAAGGAATGTTGTTTTAAGCTACAATAGGAGAGGTATCATGCTGATACACAAGGTTACATTAAAGGGGGAATAGGAAAGTTATGGTCCAACTGTACTCTTCCTTGATCAGACCACAAATGGAATATGGTGTTTCCTTCTGAGTTTTATGTTTTAGGAAAGACATTGAGAATCTGGTTGAAGAACCTGGAAATGTTTATTCTGGATTAAAGTATTTGAAAGACTATAGTTCATAAGAATAAACTCTGATATTTGAAATAGTTTTAGAAAGAATTTTATTGACGTTTGATAGAGGGAAACAAGCCAGAAGGAGGTATGTCATTATCCAGACTCTGGCAAGTTTACATTAAATAGAATTTACACAAAGGTGCCTGCACGTAAACCATACCTATATTGTTAAGCAAAACTGAAAGCAAGGTAGATTGAAATAGATATGAGAAGTCATTTGATAAAATTTGGGTGAACCAAAACACAAGAAAATCCAAAGTATTAGCTTAGGTGGACCGATCACAAGTCCTGGATATGGCAACCCAAAACAAGAATGCTTTGGGTGGATCCAGAACCTGGGAGAACCCAAAAAATTCTGATAGCCATGTTCAGAATTCCTGAAGAATTACTGGGGTCAGGAATATTCTAGGTGTGGAAACTTAATCACATAAATTTGGATTTAAACATTATTATAATTTTCCCCCAAATAATTAAATAAGTCATTCTCCCTATAACTAATACGTGGAAAGCGATAATAGACTTATCTTGTTTGGCCCCAAAGTGCAAAACTAGAGGAAAAGAGGGAAAATTAAAAGGAAGCAAAATTTAAGTTTAATGTAAGGAAAAACTTTGTGATCAGAGCAGTCTGAAACTGGAACAGGACACCTCAGGACATAGTGGATTCCCTCTCTCATGCAATCTTCAATCAAATGCTAGATATAGAACTATTTGTCAGGTATGTTTTAAACAGGATTATTTTTTGAGTTCAGTTTGGACTTGAAGACCTCTGAGGTACCTTTCAACTCTGAGATTCTAAGAAATACATGATCAGAAGAGGAGGTAGTTGACTGCATCTTGAGAACAAGGGATGACAAATAGATAATCTGAGTTCCTGTTCATGTAATATCAAAAGCCCTATACCAAGCTGGGCTTTCAAATTTTTCTTTGTGTATTGAATCCTTTTGACAGAGTGGTGAAGCCTACAGACCTCTTTTCAGGAGAATGATTTTAAATGCATAAAATAAAATTATTTAATTTGAAATGGAATGGATGAAATGGCTTTCACACACACACACATACACACACATATGCATACATATATACATACGTTAAATCAGCCATTTTTTTAAAATCACATTTATAGTCTTCCTTAACTGCTATACTTTCTTAAGAGATCTCTCACAAAGTAGGAGTAAGGTATAAATGTTTAGAATGTAAAAACAAAACACATTAATAAGATTTTTTAAAAAAAGAAATACTGTACAGCAACCGAATCAACCAAAGTAGCAGGAACATGGGAGCCATGAAAAGAAAAACCACATTGGCTATCCCATAAGAAGGATTACAAAGGAAACCAACTATATTGAAATTAAGATTCATTTTTTCCTTTCCAAATTCCTGATCCTTCTGAAAACTATCCACTGATCCCATGGGAGTCTGTCTCTGGTTAGGAAGCCTTGCCATAGCAGAAGGCTCCAAGTATGGTGAGCACACTATTTAGGGATGGTCCAAGGGAAAATATGAACAAGGATTACATAGAATAAGGTATACATGAGTTACATGGTACTATCTGTACCAATGAAGGCAAATAACTACTCATATCAAGAAGATTACAGAATCTAATGAAATACTGAATTATTGCTATTTTTGTTGTTTTGACATCTCATTCTCTACCATGCTGTAAAATAGTTTGGCCAACAAGGTTTCACCGAGCCAACCATAGTGGATACTTTCCTGGAGATCAAGAACCTGTTTGGATTGGTTCTGTTCTATATGTCCCACTTTCTTTGCTGTTACTAGATTATGTAAGATATTTGACTAAAATTGACACACACCCATATGGACAGACAGAGATACATACTAGTATGTATGTATGTACCTACATATGCATATGTGTGCGTGTATATTCTAAATATGTTCCACGCTCTACTAAGCAGTCCAGTACAATCCTCACTGTCAAAATTCTAGCAAATCATAAGGCAACAACAAAGAATAATTAGTTAGTTATGTGGGAATCTAATCTTCCCTTCTCAGGAGGAGAACATGAACTTTTCATGTGCTGGCGAAGAGGCAATTAAGGACTTGTTTGCTAATTGCACTTCTGGTATTTTTTTTTTCTTTTGAAAGGAAACAAATATTTGGGAACGATTAATTTACAGGGAAGGGGTATTACTCAGCAGGTCTATTTTTCAAAGCTCCCCAACGTGAATGATAGAAACAGGGTAAAGGCCAACGCTGTCATATTAATAATGGATGCTTCGCTGCCTTGGAGGCTAACTGTAATCTATGCATTGTACTTTGTAGAAGTTCAATTAGAGCTGAATTATAGTAATCAATAGAGCAGCAGGACTGAGATCCAAGCAAAGAAAACACAGACCAATTTTCAAGATGGGAATTTACATGACAGAGACCTGCAAAGAGGGAAAACTTGTAGGGGCCACAGAGAGGTATTCAAATTTAGGAAGTTTTACAAAGAAATTCTTTAAAAGAAAAGTGATCAAAATTCAGTGGGTCCTCTTCTCCTTAGTGCCTTGGTACAAAGTAATATAGAGGCCTAAGATAGCAGGTTCATCATATTAGTGCTACTAGAGGACTATTTAGCACCTGAACTTAAGGTTTCTTGTCTATTCTTTATTCCAGCTCCCAAAAAAAACTCATACCCTGCACAGTCTTACTTATCCCTTCATTCAGGTCATCCTCTCTACTGTCTCCTTGTCTCATCTCCGCCTATGAAAATGCATCCATTCTTCAATGCCTCCTTTGCCTTTCCTGAGAATCCCAACCCATAGTGACCTCTCTCTTTGTGAAAGAGTTCTTTAGCACTTCTTCAGATCTAAAATCTCACAGAAGTGATTCCTCCCTCCAATGATACAGATGAATAGGGCATAGCCCTTGGCCTCACCACCCAGTCCATACCTTCTTATCCTCTGTAGTTCTTCCCCATGTCTTCCCATAAATTCCCTGTAAGGGATCTACCCAACAAATTAGAGTCTTTCCTATAGATACTTTAATATTTTTTGTTCAAGCTTATCCAAGATGTTGCTCAATGAATAGATGGAAGGCAGCCAGGCTGTTTATATACTGAATTTAAAAAAAAAAAACAATAAAAAAAAAGCATGAATGAAAAAAATCATTAAGTATTTACCATGTGGCACTAGAAGCACTATGCTAAGTGCTGAGAATAAAAATAAAAGGGATGAAGTGGCTTTCACACACACACACACACACACACACACACACACACATACACACATACACACACACATTAAACCAACAATTTTTTTAAAAAGCCACTATATTAATAGTCTTCCTTAACTGCTATTCTTTGTTATGAGACCTCTCACAAAGTGGGAGTAATGTGTAAATGTTAATAATGTAAAAACAAAATACATCAATAAAATTTAAAAAAAAGAAATGCTGTTGAGCAACTGAATCATCCAAAGTACCAGGAACATGGGAACTATGAAAAGAAAAACCACATTGGCTATCCCATGAGAAGTCATCAAATGAATTAATGATGCATTCAAAGAAATTAAGCAAGAATTGGGAAATGTTAAGAAAATCATAAGACTAAAGAAAAGAAGAGCCTGAAGAATGTAAAAAATCACATGAGGATTAAGTGAGAGTTTAAAAAATGTCAAAAGAAAAAAATGAGAAGCAATAACAAAGAAAATGGAGAATAGGAATTCTCTATTTAGAAATAGAAAATGAAGAACAGCTATGGTTTTCTGGGTAGGAGCAATGTACCAGGGCTGTTAATATTTTTGTTCTCTGTTCATGAGATACCCTAGGCAATGGTGTCTTTAATACTACTTATTGTGTGAAAGCTCATCAGAAGTAAGTTGAGACCTACTTAGCCTCACCAAGCGTAAATACTAAGAATTCACAATTTACACTTACTG
The DNA here is from genome assembly GCF_028372415.1 of Notamacropus eugenii. Classification (NCBI taxonomy): domain Eukaryota; kingdom Metazoa; phylum Chordata; class Mammalia; order Diprotodontia; family Macropodidae; genus Notamacropus; species Notamacropus eugenii. The sequence continues at coordinate 459,790,553 of NC_092872.1, read as the reverse complement.
TCTTTAACCTTTAGACCAGTGGTTCTCAACATTTTTAATGTTATCGACCTCTTTGACAGTCTGGTGAATCTTATAGACCTTTTCTCAGTTCATTGTTTTTACCATAATTGAAGAATTGCTAAATTTTAGAGATTATTGAAAATAACAATATAATTTTTCCCCCTCTAATTTTGGATCTCCAGGGAGGGAACATCCATGAACCTCAGATTAAGAATCTTTACTCTAGACAATTTTTAGATCACTGTCTTATATTTGACTACATTTATGTATTATCTTCTCTACTAGAATCTCAGGTCTCTGAGGGCAAGGGATTGGTGCCTAATTCCACTTTGCACCCTCCATTCCAAACAAAGGGCAGGCTTTGCACACAGTAAATCCCCCATGAATATTTGTTTACCAAATTATTGGTCCTCTTAGGGCCTGAGGGAGTGAATGTGTTTCTCTGTACACCTGATATCATACTATTACCTGCGTTGGTTAGGCACTGTGATGAAAAGGACACAGTTTGGATATCAGAATTTGCCAGTAACCTTTGCTGTGTTCCACAGGCAAAGATTTCTTCCCTTTCCAAAGTAAAATGCTTCCAAGTACTCTTGGTGCTAAGGGATACAGACAAGAGACAAACTGAGCAGCATAACCCATCTCTACTGCAGGAACACAACACCAACAACAATTCTAAGTACTTGTCTTGCTGACATCAACTGTGAAGGCCAACGTGAGCACAGCAAGGGACTGAGCTGAGAAATTGCCCCATTTCCTGCTTTCTTATCTGACCTTTCTTCTCAGTCATAGGATCTCAGAATTGAAAGGTACCTCGGAGACTACCCAGTAGAACTCATGTCTAAAAAAGATTCCCCTCAAAAAGGCCCTACATGTACAAAAACAGCAGCTCTTTTTGTGGTGGCAAAGAACTGGAAATTGAGGGGATGCCCATCAGTTGGAGAATGACTGAACACACACACACACACACACACACACACACACACACACACGCGCGCGAAATGAAATGAATGAATGAAATGGAAGACTATTGTGCTATCAGAAATGATGAACAGGCAGACTTCAGAAAAACCCAGGAAGATTTATATGAACTGATGCTGAATGAAATAAGCAGAACCAAGAGAACACTGTATACATTGCACAAACAGCAACATTGTGCAATGACCAGCTTTGATAGACTTAACTCTTCTCAGTAATGAAAGGATCTAAGATAATTCCAAAAGGCTCATTATGGAAAATGCTATCTCCATCTACAGAAAGAACTTTAGAGTCTAAATATAGATGGAAGCATACTATTTTCTCTCCTTTTCTTTTGTTGTTTTGTTTTATTTCTTCTCCCTCCCAGTTCCCCCGATTAGTTCTAATTCTTCTTTACATCATGACTAAAGTGAAAATAGGTTTATTATCAATGTATAAGTAGAGCCTATATCAGATTGCATGCCATCTTGGGGAGGGGGGGATTCAAAACTCAAAATCTTATGGAAGTGAATGTGAAAACCAAAAATAAATAAATAAGTAGTTTTTAAATAAGATTCCTCTCTACATCATCCTAACATATGGAAGACCTCTAGGGACAGAAATCTCATTGCCTCATGAGGCAGTCATTTCCACTTTGGGTCTGCTCTAATCATCAGGAAATTCCTTACCATACAGAACAGGAATCTATCCAAGCCCTCCTCTCTGCTTGCTCCCTCTGGAGCCAAGCAGAACAAGTCATACCTTTCTATTACATGTCAGACCTCAAAATACATTCTTTTTTTTTTTTTTTAATCTCCCGGAGTTCAGACTTAGGCAAACAAAGTTCCCCTTCCTGGTCTATGACTGCCATCCTAAAATAATGCATGATTTACATTTTAATATGTTTTTTTCTTCAAAGGCAATATTCTCAAATATTCAAAATGACCTTTAAATAGTATTCTGAGGCAATTGAAGAATGGTGATATGATGATGATGATGGTGATGATGATGATGATGGTGATGATGATGATGATGATGATGATGATGATGATGACGACAAGGTACTCGACTAAAAATTCCAAAAATCTTCTCTCTTCTCTAAACATCATGAATAAATGCATCCTCCCATATCATTTGAAAGAGAATATGAAACATTTCTGGACCTTCACATACTAGTATATGATATTCATTACCATGAGAGATTTAGAGCTAGAAAGGACCCAAGAAGTCCTCAACACTTGTTCCCTTATTTATAGATGGGGCAACTGAGACTTAGAGAATTTAGATGGCTTTCCCAGCTCACATGATTAGTAAGAGTCTGAATGGGATGGGAGCCCCAATTTTCCCCAATCTGGGCCCTCACTCTATCCACATGGCCTCTTGTATCTCTGCAAGCTCTGCTTTTTTGGGAAATTACTCTGGCTCACATTACTCCTTACGTCATCTTTATTGAATCCCTGCTTAATGACTAGAAGGTTTCATAATCAGGCTGTACACTGCATTTGGTTTGTCTGTTGCTGGAGAAATGCTAATGCTTCAGGTCACTAACATGTTTTTCAATAATGTGTCTAGATAATGGAGAAAATAACAGAAAAATTAGGGACAGATTTATTCTCTAAATAGCTAAGTTGCAAGCAAGGTGGACATGAAATGGCACGTTGGAAATGGATTGGGAAGGTAGTGTGACCCAATCCAAACCCACCTCTAGAGGTGAGGAATAGGTCATGTTTTGTTAAAGAAAGATACAGTTTATTGATGTCACTGAATAAATACATTAATCAGGCCCTTACAGTGCAAATTACATTGTGATATCATGGAAAGAACTCTGAGATGGGAGTTGAGACCTGAGCTCCAGTCACAGCTCTGCCAATGATTCATTGTGTGACTTTGAGTAAGTCATTCCCCTCTCTGGGTTTCAATTTCCTTATTACAAATTAGGGAGACATAGTAGGAGAGGAATTAACAGGTGAACTCTAATTTACCATTCAGGTGTAAATATTCTTGGATTCAAACCAATTCAGCTACTGTTCCTTTTAAAAAGCTGGCCCCTCTCTTTCCAAAGTGTTCACAGCAATGGCAATGACCAACCTACACTGGAAAAGGGATATAACAGGGCCATCATTCCTTGGAGGAATGTATCAGCCAACAAAATATGGTAGCAAATAGGGTTATAATTGACACATTCATTTCCTGGGAATCTTTAGTTCATAATTTTCAGCTTCAGATGGTTTGTCTATCAGCTTTAATGTTATTTTAACATTGTTCTGAGAGACTGTATAATGTGCTTTCCTTTGCATTGAAATGGAGGACATCTTGTCTTCGAACATACACAGCAATCTAATGAGTCCTCTGTGGAGATCATCATCAAATGGGAATTTGCTATTACACTGCAGGATAAGCTTACAATTGAACCTCTTCCTCATCAAAGCCCAAAGCACATTTGATTCCACTGCAGAGTGCAACACAGAACCTCCATATCACATTGTAATGCTCATTGATTTTTTTAACATCATAGTGAAATGATCTCCTTTCACATCTTAGTATAATACCTATTGATCTCTGAGCTCTTACTATTTAGACAAAGCTTATCAGAAGTAGGTAAGAACCTCATTCTCCTGGAAATAACAAAAGACCATCATTTGAGAAGGGCTGGATTTGGGCAAAATACTCTGCTTACAGAAAGGAGAATTTCTAGAAACAACTGATACCTAATGCTATATGGCACTGACACCATGAACACATTCTTACAAAAATCTTCCATTAAACAGACAGATCTCAACAGAATCTGTTTATCTCAGAAGAAAAAAACACTGTCAAATGCTGTCAACCATGAGAAAATATTAGGAAAAATAGGAAAGTTGGTATATTTTTAGAGTAAAGGCTGATATCAGTGAAAACTCAAGGAAAAGAGGGGAAAAAGGCAGGAAGGGAAGAATAGATAAGTAGAGCAGGGAAAGAAGGGAGATAAAGAAGGAAGAAAAAAAGGAAGGAAGGAAGGAGAGAGGGAGGAAGGGAGGAAAGGAGGGCAGGAGGGAAGAAAGAAGGATGGGAGGGAAGGAGGGATAAGACATTCAAACAATGGTGTTCTATGACTGGACAAACAGTCTGAGTCAGGAAACAAACATAAACTTATTTCTCCCTTTCTGGTGATTCAGTTACTGTTGTTCATTCATTCATTAATTCATTCATCCATGTATTCAATAATTATTTATGAATGGGGAAGCTAGGTGGTGCAGTGGACAGAGCACCAGTGCAGGAGTCAGGAGGACCTGAGTTCAAATCTCACCTCAGACACTTGGGACTCACTAGCTGTGTGACCTTGGGTATGTCACAACCCCAATTGCCTCATCCTGGGTCATCTCCAGTCATCCTGATGAATATCTGGTCACTGGATTCAGATAGCTCTGGAGGAGAAGTGAGGCTGGTGACCTGCACAGCCCTCCCTCACTCAAAAACAAAGTCATTTCTCAGATGGCATGATCGTCTTTGGCAATGAAGGACGAACACACACAATTATTTGTGAAATACTTGCCATGTGTCTTTAGATAACTCTGATATCTATGATATCTGAGTTAGGAGAGTCCTTAGAGGTCATCTAACCCAACCCATAAATACAATGTTAGACAGTCATTTATAACCACCTGCTTGGACATTATGTCAGATGAATTTTTAAGATCCCTTTAGTCAATCAAACAATATTTATTGAGTATATTGTGAATAAGGTCCTGTGGTATATGCTAGGGTATAAGAAAGAAGTGTAGAGTACATTTCCTGACCCTAAATATTTTCCAGCATTACTGAGAAGACAAATACACACAAATACAGTATAAATGCAGTATGAAATTACATTACAAAGCTATCACAAGAAGCACATTATTCACTGCTACTTATCACCAAATCCTTTTCCTTTATTGTTTTCCAACTGCAAAAGAACCCTAACAAGACTTAAGCAGCTATAAAATCATAAAATCTCACAACTGGAAAGGACCTGAGAATTCAAGTAGTCCAATCTGTCCCTTCTACAACCTTACCTGTGAGTGGTCATCTAACCTCAACTTGCATTATAGTGACAAAGAACTCCCTCCCTCCCACTTCAGGATAGATCTATTGGTTAGGAAGTTCTTCCCTACTTTCTGATAATCCAGGTCTCCAATGGATCTATGATCTAATCTATGTGGAACCTGGGAAGTTAAGCATGGAGGACAGAAGTCCAGAGGGGGGAGTGGAGAGGCATGGGGAATAGGAAATATAGCTGTCCAAGTATTTTCATGGCTGTTAGGTGGCAGAAAAAAACAAAACTGGTTTGGCCTCAGAAGACTTCTAAATAGGAGCGATAGGTAGAAGTTTGGAAGAGGAGATTTAGGCTTGATGTCAGGACAGACTTCTTGATTCTGTATTCAGTGATTCAACTGAGTCTTGAGCTGTGATTGTGTGGAGAGAGTGGATTTTCAGATAAGGCAGGAAGCATCATCTGTTTTTCTAGTTGGCCAGAGAAATTTAGTGACATATAGTGTCCATAACCATGGAGGGATAACAAAATTTTCAGAGCAATTATGTCAAAGCTCTCACAGATATAAAATATCTGACTGGCATGACACAGATCCAAGCTTCCACTCCCACCTCATCCCCACCACCTGTAACCTTTGCTTGGGAAAAGATGAAACAGACCTGGATCTTGGAGAATGATGAAATTTGAGAGTGCGTATGAGTAGATCAGCATCAGCACAGAAGGAAGGCTACCTCCTGTACCATATATGTTATGCTTCAAAGAATTTCAGAGCTAGATAGGACCAGAGAAGTTTTTAAATCCAGTGTCTTCATTTTATAGGAGATGGAACCAAGATACAAAATCAGAAAAGGAAGGAGATGAGATATGTATACACTTAGTCAAAGAATCCAAATCCTGCCCAGCCTTCAAGACTCAACCTAAATCCCACCTCCTCTTAGAAACTTTCTCTATACTACACTATACTATACTATGCTATACCACACCATACCATGCCATACCATGCCATACCATACCACACAATACTATACTATACTATGCTTCTCCCAGCTCTTATAACACTATATGCTGCATGATTCATCTGATATTTGCCACAAATTGCCTCATACCCTTTTGGATCTCATGTGAGCATGTTTTATCTCTCCGACTAGACTATAAACTCCACAAGGACAAGAACCAGGTTTTATTAATGTTTGAACCTCCCAGTAGCATCTAGCACAGGTCTTGTTTATAGATGCCTCACTTAATATTGATTGATTGGCTGTTTGATTTAAATGGATATGGAAACATTGCCTGACCCCCATACCCAAATGGGGTACTTAGTAATCCAGGTAGGAGTTAGACTAAGTTATTGCTGAGGTTTCAAACTACTCTGATATTTTTTATTGATTCTACTCCTCTCTCCCTGGTCATTTATGGATTAAAACTGCCTGTTTACTTCAGGACACTGAAGTTAAGATAATTCAAAAGCTCTTTCCAGTCTAAATAGGTTGCAATCTTTGCTTTTTTTTTCCCATATGCATAACATGATAAATACCCCTGGGAGGTCTGGGATTTATATGGGCAGATTTAGAAAGTTTTTCTTATATATCTAAACTTATGGCTGGTAAATCAAATTTGGCTTTCTTTCTTCAAGAATAAATTATTTATCTAAGGTAGAACATTAGGTGATACAGAAGCATAAAAATGATTTTGTTTGTTGGTTACCATTTACGTTCTTCTAGTTATCTTTTTTTTCTTTTATGACAATATGTTTTTTTTTTCTTTTGTGTGTTTTTCTATGGTAGCCACTGGTTTTTATTTCAACTGATTGAAAAGATTAAAAACTATACCTCCCTAGCTTCTTTGCAGAGGTGGGGGACTATGGGCGACAAATGTTGAATATACTCTTAGCCCCAGTAGATATATTTACTGGTTTTGTTCCTTTTGTTAAAAAAAAAATGTTTCAAGGGATGGCTTGCTGAGTAGGTGAGGGGATGTATTTAGGTAGAAACTAAGATGACAAAAGAATGAAAGCAATAAAAATAGGATAAAAACAATTTTTTAAAAGTTTGATTTCTTAGAATCATGGGATTATGCATTGTAAGACCTTAAAATGATGTTATTTGGGGACTTCAGACCAAGTGGTTCATATTCATCATCCCTTATGGCAACATGGCTAATTGGAAATTAACCACAGCAACACTATACCAAGGGGAAAAGTTTTATTTAAATACAGTAAAGTCTTCATTATCTATACATGAATTATACACACTGTGGATTATTTGTACCTGATTAAATACTGTTCTACAGCACAACCGGATCTGTTACCCAGTAGAGAAGGCCTGTTAAGAACTGGGAACTGGCATCATGCTCAGCCAAATCACAGAAAGCATTTTTAGGCCTTCTGCCTGATTTTGCAACACCAAATATTTTTCTAGCTTCTTCACTTTTTATAATTCCTAATTGTAACTTTGAAAAATTGTATTTGCTTCAAAATATAAGTATATTTCTTCTGCATCCAGAAAAAGAACTAATAAAAGTAAATATAGAATGAGGTTACATATATATCCATATTTGTTTCTAATGATAGACATTTCTAGAGGAGGGGGAGGGAAGAAAAAAGAAATTTACATAGTAACTTTATTAAGTATTTAAAAGGAATAATGAGTTGTACATAAAAGATTTGCAGTTTCATATACAGTCATCTTTTTATTATGTTATGTCATGAAAATACTTGTTTTATTCCACAAATTAAAAATATATATAAGAATGTTCCATACAGATCTTGTAGGAGATAGGAAAGACAGCATACACTCAATAGATAATTGTTTATTCTGAAAGGTGGAGATAAGGAGGGACATTGTTCAAGATGAAGAGATTCGTATGATCAAAGGCACTGAGTAAGGTAGGAAAATGTATGATAAGTTTTGGGAACAGTTCAGCTGCAATACAGAATAAATGTACATGAATGTTAAAAGATAATTTTGACAAAGAAAGTTGGGATCAAACCATAGAGGGTATCAAAAGACAAACTTAAGAGACTATTCTATGCTTTTTTTGCTTGTTTGTTTTGTTTTATTCTATAGGCAAAGTGGAACCCCTGAAGAAAATTCATCAGTATAATAATCTGTTCAGAACTGTATTTTAGAATAATTACTATAAATCAAGGGTGTTTAACCTGTGGCTACAAACTTTTAAATATACATATATTTTGATAACTATTTCAATATTATCATGCTTCACCAGATTACCAGAAGAGTCCATTATTACTCTGGACACAGTCTGTAGTACAGAAAGGAGAATGAAAACTGGAGGCAGGGTGACTAACTAGACATTTTTGTAGGAGTCAAGACTAGCGGTGACGAAAGCCTGGTCTATGGCAATGGGAATAAAGAGGAAGGAACAGATTCATGAGAAAGTGGATCACAGAGTCATAAAGTCTAAGAGTTACAAAGGTCCTCAGACTCCACATCATCTTGAATAGATTCCTATTGAATTCCTAAAGCATCCCCAATAGGTGAACATTTGTCCTCTCTTGAAAATGCTCAATGAAAGAGAAGACAATACCTCCCTAGGTGTTCTCCATGTCTTTAATATTCCAAGGACAGCAATGTAATACATAGTTGGTGCATTTCCTTTCATTTTTATTCCTTTATTGAAGACTTTCAGACAACTTATCGTGTACTTTGAAAAATTGCTGTTAGGCCCATATGTACCCACCCCCTATTCTCTACCTAGGAATATGATTTGGACCAAGTCCAGTCCTGTGGAATCTGATATCTAATGAAAGGTGTTAGACTTCCTTTTCTCATACGCTAATTGATTAATCCCCTCACCCCAAAGTAGCAGGGACAAATTTAATCATAGCCTAAATAATGGCTCACATCTAAAATTTCCCTAAAAAAGGAAAGTAAAAAGGGTTTTCAATTTATAATATGAATCAAAGAATGAATATAGGATGGTTAATTTATTCCAAAACACAAAAGAATTATTAAACATAAATGACTCCTAGTATACATTAACAGAATGACTCTAACAGAATTCAGTAACTTTTAACTCTTGTTATAATATGCCAGGAGATTCTGGGTCAGGGACTCATCACTTCATGTCTGGACCATTTAGCCTTCCAAATGGTCTCCTTGTCTCAAGTGTCTCTCTCCCCTCAAGTCCATCCTCCATTCAGCTGCCAAAGTGATCTTCCTAAAGCACAGATCTAGGTCACCCAACCACTCAATAAATTCCAGAATTCCTCTATTACTTCCTGAATCAAATATAAACTACTCTGCTTGACTTTTAAAACCCTTCACAACTTTGTTCCTTCCTATCTTTCCAGTTTTCTCATGCTTTACTCTCTTGTATATCCTCTACAATCCAGGAAAACTTGTCTTCATGCTGTTCCTTGAGCATGAGAATTAATCTCTCAACTCTGTAAGTTGTCATTAGTTATTATTTTCCATGCCTAGAATGCTTTACCTCTTCGCTTATGCCTCTTGACTTCCTTGACTGCCTTCAAGAATTAGCTCAAATCCAGTCTTTTGCAATATGCCTTTCAAAGTCCCCTTCATTGCTAGTGTCTTCTCTCTGAAGCTTTCTCTTATTGTTGTATATACTCCAATATTGTCCCCTCCATTAGAGTGTTCTAAGGGTAAGAGATGTGTTTTTGTCTTCATAACCTCATCATTTGACACTGTACCTGAGAGTACATTAAGCATGTAATAAATGCTTGTTTATTGACTAACACTAAATTTCATAACAGTACAAAGCAGTTTGTAAGTTTTCTTTTTAGGTATTTCACATTATACTTCATCTTGGTTCTGCCCAGAAAACTCTAAGTCCAGGTCTGCTAACAAAATAGCCAGGCTTGGAACAATCCTTTTGTCCGTGGCCATCCTCTTCTAGAGTGGTAGAATTGTTGGCATGGACTCCTCCCCCACCACCACTCAGATATGACTTCATGTGACCAGCCCCATCCCCACCCTGCCAGAATCACAAGGTAAACACCAAGCCTGGGCACATTCATCTCTGGGTAGGTATTCATATACCTAAGATCAATAAAGAATAAAGACAAAAGAAGCTACCTAAACCTAAGTTCAATCTTGCCTAAACAAGGAATATGCTTTAAATCCCATGTGCTCATAGACATATGAAGGTAAAAAACAGTGAGGGAGGGAGATGAAGTGCAATTCCCCTTCCTCCACTCGATTCTTTGGAAGTAGTTCAGAACAGTCCTGACACAATTTGCTTCCATAATGGAAGAGAGATTCTGTAAGGATGATTACTCCCCTTTGTACACCCCAAAAGTTGATAGTTTTTCTGGCTTACCATCCATATAAAATACTCCTCATCATCGTAAAATATAAACTTTGTTGTATCTGGGTTACACCTGCCTGGAAGCAGACACCAAGGTTCACATATGATCTACTGGAATGAGAAATGGCAGCTCTGAGCCTGCTTTATAAGATGACTCCTAGAAGCCAATTCAGTCTCACTATTCAAGTTATCATTGGTAAAAAGTTAAAAAAAAGTACTTAAATCCACTTTGAATCTCTATTGTCATTTTTATGAAATTAGATCTCCCTATATCTCCTTTGTTGAACATGCAGTGGCCATGCATAGGCCCAACACCACTGTTGATTGACATAGAAGCTTTACCTGTCCTATTTCTGACCTGTGTGGCTTTGCCCCTTGTTAGGCAGCCTGACGCTCACTTGCCATATTGATGCTGGACTTAGTGAGGATGACTGATTGAGTTAGCCCTACTGTAGCTCAAAAGTTCTGAGTCAAATGATTCACCAGCCACAGCTTCAAAAGGAACAAGTGTCACACACCCAGAGTCTTCAGAGATCCTAGTATTTCAGTATCCAGTCATTTAGGCCTCTACATCACTAGGAAAATATCTTGTTAATTACATTATTCTGCTTTCTGAAGTCGTAACGATTGTCCTAACTCTTCTGTTGGGACCAAGCTGAACAAGTCTATTATCTAAAAGATTTAAAGATAGCCATCCTCTCTGCTTTCCCTCTCACCTCCACCCCTGTCCAAATTTCAGTTCTAGGGTAAATATCCCTAGTTTTTTTTCAACCAATCTACATCTAGCTTTGTCTCCAATTCCCTCAATATCTTAATTCTTCTCTTCTGGATCCACTCCAGCTTATCAAGGGCTTTCTGCAAATGTAGTCTTCAGGACTGAACATAATACTGCGGACGTCTGAGCATAGAGGAATATAGTCAGACTCTCAAACAGGACTGTAGATTTCATGGTAGAAAAGACTTCGTGATCATCATGACACCAGAGGTGTCAAACTTTCAGCAAAGTCAGCAAAACTCCCATAGTGGGGCCCAAACCAAATGTAATTGGGAAACGTTTAACAAAATTTTAAAAAATACAATATATCATAAATAATGTTAATTTGTGTTTTTCTAAGTCATTTGGAGAGCAGCTGGGTGGTACAGTGGACAGAGTACAGGCCTGGAGTCAGGAAGATGCTCCTTTCTGAATTCAAATCTAGTCTCAGACACTTATTAGCTGGGTGACTCTGGGCAAGTCACTTAACCTTGTTTGCCTCCATTTTCTCATCTGTAAAAAATGAGTTGGAGAAGAAAATGGCAAACACTCTAGTATCACTGCCAAGAAAACCCCAAATAGGGTCACAAAGAGTCAGACACGACTGAAAAATGGCCAGAAAAGTCAATCTGTGGCCCCTGGGGATCTATTCGATTTAAGTGGACTACTGATACAGTACAGGAAAAGCTATGATTTTTTTCAGTAGCAGTGTACGTCTGTGCTATTCTTGCTGGTCATTCATTCAGTTGTGTCTGACTCTTCATGGCTCTGTGGACCATTGCACACCAGATCCTTCTCTCTTCCACTATCTCTTGAAGTCTGTCCAAGTTCATATTCATTGTTTCCATATTATCTAACCATCTCATCCTTTACTGTCCCCTTTTTCTTTGGTCTTCAATCTTTCTCAACATCCCGGTCTTTTCCCATGAGTCTCTTTTCTCATTATCAAATTATGTCTGTGAGAGTTGGAAAGCTGAGTGCCACAAAATCAAGGCTTTCAAATTGTAGTGCTGGAGACTTTTGAGAGTCCCTTGGACAGCAAAGAGATCAAGTCAGTCAATACTTAAAGAAATTAATTCAAGCTATTCACTGGAAGGTCAAATACCGAAATTGAAGTTTAAGTACTTTGGCCACATAAATGAGAAGATGGGACTCATTAAAAAAGATCCTGATGTTAGGAAAGATTGAAGGCGAAAGGAAAACAGGATGAAAGAGAATGAGATGGATAGATAGTGTCACAGAAACAATGCACATGAGCTTGGACAGACTTTGGAAGACAGTGAAGGATAGAAGGGCCTGGTGTGCTGTGATCCATGGGGTCACAAAAAGTCAGACACAACTAAATGACTGAACCACAAAAACTTATGTAGTTCAACCCTCTCATTTTACAGATGAGGAAACTGAAACGCAAAGAGTGACCCAGGAGGAGAATTTACTTGCCCAAGATCAGGCAGAGAGTAAAAACAGAGCCAGGATTTGAACACAGGACCTCTGACTCTAAGGCCAGCATTTGTTTCACTGTGCCATACTTTTTTTTTACATTGTAGTGCCTAAATATTTTTTTCCTTAATAATATGTTATTTTTTTTCAATTACATGTAAAGATAGTTTTCAACATTCATTTCTGTAAAATTTTGAGTTCCTATACTACGCTTTTTCTCTTATCCTGGATACTTTGCCTCTGTATTACAATCATGTAGTGAGCAAATTATTTTGTCTGTCATATCACACTGTAAACTTATATTGAGCCACCAAAATACCCAAATACTACTGCCTGCTTTAATTGTTAAGAAACTACCTCTAATCCCTATTTGTGAGACTCATTTTTTCTTTTCATTGTTGTTGTTCACTCACGTCCAACTCTTTGTTACCCCATTTGAGATTTTCTTAACAAAGATACTGGAGTGGTTTGCCATTTCCTTTTCTAGCTCATTTTACAGATGAGGAAACTGAGGTAAACAGGATTTAGTTACTTTCCCAGGGTCACAGAGTCAGTAATTACCTGAACTTGGGTCTTTCTGACTCCAGGCATAGCACTCTAACCATTGTGCCACCTAACTACCCTACCCTTTAAAAATTTTTTAATGTTCTTTTAAATTATGCCAAGTGGTGGTGCAGGAGACAGAGAGAAAGTCAAGAAGAGCTGAGTTCAAATCTGACCACAGACAGTTATTTCCTATGTGACTTTGGGCAAGTCATTAACCTTTGTTTGCCTTAGTTTCCTCAACTTTATAATGAGAATAATAACATGTTGCACAATTGTTATGAGATCAAGTGAGGTAATATCTGCAAAAAGTATTTAGCCCAGTACCCAGCACATGGTAGACACTTAACAAATATGTATCCCCTTCCCATTTCCTCATAAACTTAACAATCATCAACAAATGCAGACATTTCAGAATAGAATGAACAAGAACAGGTACACAACACCACGAATGTAGCTGATTTCTAAACCCAAGTGTAGGTCCTCTCTCCCTATAGCTACTAAATTTAATTGTATTCAGTGTAGTCCACGGTTCTAGCCTGACTCTGCCAGTCAACATGCTGTCATGTACAAACATGATGGACATGTCATCTCTACTTTCATCCAAGTCAGTGATAAATTCTTCCTCAGAAAAGTTGTATGACTTTGGCATTTCTTATTTCAGCTCATAGAAGGTCGCAAGCCAGGATGTTGGGAATGTTCAAAGCTTAAAGATAAAGAAATTCAACTAAACAAGTATTTATTGAGTTCCTACTCTATGCAAGGCTCCATGCTATGGTATAAAGAATCACATAGGACTTAGAACCAAAAGGGATCTTAGAAACCATCTAAGTCAACCTTCCTCCTTTGGAGAGATGAGAAAACTGAGGTTCAGAGAAGGTAAGTAATATATCCAAAAAGGTAGAATTCTAATTCTAGGCACTTTAACTCCAAATATAGTATTCTTTTTTTTTCTTTATTATGTTATGCCATTTTTAAGTACCTTCCTGGTTATTATGTTATACCATTTTAAAGTGCCTTCCTAGATAGGGACCATCCCCTACTTTGCCATCCAATTCTGAGTTTCAAATCAAAAGATGACAAATGTTTCTATAGAAACCAAAAGAAATAGAGCAGGTCTTTTCAAAGCCTCCAAGTTCTTGCTCTATTGAAAAAAAATGTCATTTTCCAATCATGTTGCAGATGTCACATTGTCATTTCCAGCTAGGACCCTGTTTCACCAATTTACAACACATTTTTAAGGCTTAGCTTCAAATGAGAAGCTTATTATCACTAACTTACAAATAACAAAAGAAACTCAATAATTTATTCCAGTCTAATATGGCTCTAGTTTCCTTGAAGACGTTACAAAAATTACTGAAATAAATTCCCAAATGCTTTATAAGAACATTCAAAAACAAAACAAAACATCAAAGAGACCTCATTGTCTCATTATTTTCTCATAAGTCACCATGAAATATTGGCTTTTCCATACATTTGACTGAGGTCAGCTATACAAAAGGGAATGCAGTTCCTAAAAATGTGAAGATGTGCAGTAGACAGTTTCCCAATGGTGTGACCTTGCACATCCACACTGCCTGAAGCCAAAACACTGCTTTCTTATTCAAGTTGCCTAGGGATCTTGAGTGCCCTATGGGAATGTTTCTCTTTGGTGGGAGTCTGAGCTTGTCCCTCCTCCCCTAGCTGGTGAGCTTCTTGTTCAGGACAAGGCAATTGATTTCATAAGCTTCTCTGCAAGAAAACTGAATTGGTCTCGCCAGACTCATGCTGAAATAAAGACCATGCCCAATGCTCTAAAAACAGCAGTCTTCCTCCAACACATCCCGACTCCAACATGCTGAAGATTAAATAACCAGGCACAAGTCAATACTTGCACTGATATGTGCTCCATTCAAGAGATATGTAATTCACAACTAGCCTGGAAAAGTTAGCATTTGAAGAAGGAATTTCAAGCAAGTATTATACAAAATACCTTCCCTACTAGCTACAGGTTTCCTTAATATTGGGCTAATCAGCTGAAACAGTCGATCTTTTTTCACTGAATGTTCACTGAATGTTAGGAAAAAGAGAATCTATATTATGGTACAGTTGATTGAATGCTGGACTTCAAGTCAGGGCAACTAGGTTACAAATTCAAGTCATTTAAACTTTGTAAATCAGTTTTCTCATCTGTAAAATGGAGATAATGATATTTATTTTATAGTATACATATATATGTGTGTGTGTGTATACATATATATGTGTATACATACATATATATATATATATATATATAGTGCTATCTAAATGTCAGGTATTACAATGATGATGTTGAAATTTGAGAAGTGGAAAGGACCATCAAGAAATGACCAATCCTAAACCACTGAATACTTAAATTTCTTCATCCTGAAGCTATTCTTTAGTATTTCAAAGAGTGCATGTTCTCCTTTCATCAATAAGGATACTCCTACCACTGATAAAAATTGCAAACTATCCAAGGTGTTTCTCATACTGTGTGATTCTGACCCATATCACTGATTAAATCCTCTATAGAGGGTCAATTCTACATAATGAAGTTCTTTTTTCTAGGTTTCTTAACACTCCTTGGGTACCAGAGTAGCATTTATTCATCTATCCTAAGTTAATAGAACCACAGAATGTCAGAGTTGAAATGTACCCCCAAGGTCTGGTACAGGCCTGAGCCTTCTATAACACCCCCAACAAGCGATGATGTTAGCTTCCACTTGAAGCGAAGTGATGATAGCAAACAACCTCACTGAATCTAAAGAGCTAGGGATAGCCCACACATAGAAATGCTGAGTGCCATTAGAGTATCTATTCTGTAGCACAGATGTCCCCCCCACCTCTACCACAACCACCACCATTATCAATGGCACTTGAAAGTTTGCCAGGAGGTTTCCTCGTAACATTCCAATACAGCAGGTAGTACAAGTATTATTAGCCTCATTTTACAGAAGAGAAAGCTAAGGCTCTGAGTGATTAAGCAACTTGTTCATGCCATATAATTAGTCTGTGCCTGAAACAGTATTCAAACTTAGGCCTAGCTTTCTATCCAGGGCACCATGTTGACTGAGAATAGGCACTGACCTGAGAATCAGGAGATCTAAGGACTATGGATATCAGTACTAATTCTGCCATTACCCAGTTCATGACCATGGGAGAGCCCCTTTGTTTCCCTAGATCTATTTCCTCATTTATAAGGAGGTGATCTCTAGGGTCCCTCCCAGGTCAGATACTCTCTGATTCTAGCATTCTAGATCTATATGAGCCAGTCATGGGGAATTAATGCAAACCAATCTTTCCACCATAGCCAGAGATTGAGAGAAAAGGATTGATTCCCATTCTTTGGCCTGAGCTATCTAAGGCATCCTCCTGGGACAGTGTTCAATTAGTGATTTCTCCTCCATATCCAGGATTGACAACCCTGACCATTCTGGCAATATGTCTTACGCTAGCCTAAATCCATCATGATGCTGTCTATGCCTATTTCCTTTTCTTATACCTTTAATAGAAAGAGAACAGTTAGTCACTACCAAGTGCATATGAATTCAAGAGGGCCCCTGCTTTACACAGTCATTGTGCTTTCAAAAAGTATGTACAAACCTATTTTTACAAATTTTATCCTTCTTTTCAATGTTTCTTGGGAACTCACAATTTAAGCAAATCTTATGGTCAGTTATTTTGCAAAGTAATATACAGCCTGGATGCTCTCCTTCTAGATGCACAATGTCAAGAAAACAAGAAGAGGGCCCTTGGCATACTGGGATGATGCCCGCCAGAGGAGTTAGAGGAAGACATGGGCACAATTAGAAGAATATAGAAAAGTGGCTGGGTGGTGAACCGCATCATTAGAGACTGAAGCACCACAAAGGCAATCAAAGACAGACTTAAGTTTAACTGAAAAAGAATAATGATTCAATAAAGCATATTGTCCAAAACTAATTTATATAATTCTGAATTTTCAGGCACCAGGTCATTTTAAAGTGAGGTAATGAATCATATGACCTGTCCATACCCTTATTAATGAGATATTTGTGAAAGCTCTTTCATTTGCCATTTGCAAACCATTTTCACGCCTATCACCTCATTTGTTTTTCTCAATGACAGAATTGGAACTATTACTCCTATTTTGCAGAGAATAAGTCTACACCACCAAAGAGGTGGTCAAGGTAACACAAAGATCAAATACAAAGCTTTCCTACCTCCCTTTTCTTCTCTTATCCAAACTAGGTAATGTCATTTTCAAGATTTACAATGTCCATCCAAGTCATCCATGTTCCTCACCATCCCTTGCTTTACAGAGCCACATCATTGTCAAGCCTGGGCTCTGTCACATTCATTCTCTCCTAGCTACTCCATGGGTCCCCTCTCAGTCTTTTGTTGTTCTTCATTTGACTATCCCAATAACCTCCTAATGGACATTCCTACCTCAAATCCCTCTCCTTTCTAATTCATCCTTTATAGAACTGAAAAAGTGATATTCCTGAAGCCTGGGTTTGACCACATGGCTCCCCTGCTCAGAAAGTCCAGCAGTCTCTTATTAACATTAGCATCCAATCCAGGCTCCTCTGTCTGATATTTAAAGCCCTTCAACTCTGGCTCCAATCTACCTTTCCAGACTTATGATACAGTCCTTTCCTTCTCATACTCTCAGATCAAATCCAGCTGGCCTTTTTGCTGGTTCTTACCTGTGGCATTTCTCCTATCTCTCTTGGTACCTTTGCACAGGCTGTCTGTCCCTCGTAATTCAAATGTTATCCCTACTCACCTCCATCTCTTAGAAAACCTGCTTTTTTTCAGAGCTCAGTTCAAATGCTACCTCCTAAATAAGCCTTTCCTGATTCCCAGGTGCTAGTCTTCCACCGCACTCCCTAATGCCTTGCATTTACATTGGATTATTTTGAATATATCTGTACGCCTACATATTGTTTCTTCCAACAGAATGTGAGGGCAAGGAATTTTGTAACCTCAGTACCCAGCAAGGCACCTGGCATACAGTAGACACTTAAAAATGCTCATTGATTTATTGATGATTGATTTTTCTCACATACTAAACGTCCTTAGTATTTGGCCTAGATAAATTCTGACTTCCTTTCCAACTCTCAATCTTTGATGACTCATTTCCAGTTATAATTTTTAAGAGCTTTCCTATGGAAATTATGTGTTTATTATTGTTGTTATTAATTATCATTATTATCTGTAATAATTTGTGTGACTGTAGCAATTTATTTTAAGGTGTTTGAAAGCATGTTACAAACAACTCATTAATTCTCACCTCAGTCCTTAGAGATAGGATGGTGACAGGTATAGTTATCTTTTGATTCCTAGAAGAGAGTAAAACGCTTAAGGAAAATAGACAGCAACAGAGAAAGTAAGCAGCTTATCTGAAGTTACACAGCAGTTAGTGAATGGCAGAATTGAGATCATAACTCTGAAATCTAAAGTCTCAAAGTAGATATTTTCCTTATAATTAGGAATTGAGCCTCATATTTACCAGTCCAAATTCCTAGTAAAATGATTCTTATCAAATCATCACTAAGAAAAATTCCACAAACAAATATAGAAATAAAAGCTTGGTAAACTGAGTAGTGGTCTAAATAGGTTATGTTCAATGAACAAATGAATAAAAATAATGAATAAAAATAATCACTTGCTATATAATAAGCTCTGCTAAGTACTAGAGACACAAATAGAAAAAATAAAATAAAATAAACACCTGCTGACTCTAAGGACTTTACATTCTAACGAGGAAAGACCAGACATAAAGAAAACTGGTCGCCAGAGAAGGAAGTGTCTAGTAAGTCACAAGGATGGTGAATGGATACATGGATAGTTTATTTAGAACTTTGGTTTCCAATGTCCTCCATATCTGCAATGGACTCTTTGCACCACTCATCTCCATTTGTTGAACGTCCACCCTTCCTTCAAGACCAATTCCTTGATAAAGCCTTCCCTGACTTTTCCTCTCCAGAGAGGTATCTAGGTGTGCCAATTAATAGAATGCTGGGCCTGGATTCAGGAAGACTTGAGTTTAGATCTCACCTTGGACACCTTAGTTGTGTGTCACTTAACTTCTGCCTGCCTCAGTTTCCTTAACTATAAAATGGAGATAATCATAAGACCTCCCCCACACACAGGGTTGTTGTAAGGATCAAATAAAATAATATTTGTAAAGCACCTAGAGTAGTTCTTGCTTCCTTCCTTCCAAGATGAAATGATTTCTCTCCTCAAAAAGTGTTTCTCAGAGCACTTTGCCGGTGCCTGTCCTTTACACTTCTTTCTACTCTTTATTCTAGGATTATTTGTTTTCTTATCTGTCCTCCAGGCTAGATGGCAAGTTTCTTGAACTGAGAGTTATCCATTTTTATAGCCCTATCATGGAGCTCTGAACCTTGCACATAGCAAGCACTTGTTTTAAAAAAATGCATAATGAATTTGAACTATTATTGAGGCTTATTGTGGTCATCAAAGTTCTCTGGGCTAGACCATCAGTTTATCTAAATCAAAGAAGCAACAGTATGAAATTGGAATTCACGCATCCCCAAAGAAAATTTGTCCTCCAGCTCTTTACCTACAGAAATACTTTTGCCATACACTTTGGTCAGAGAAAGTTTTATCCCTCTCTTTTAAGAACCTCTAAACCCCTACAGGGACTTGTTGAACAGGAGCCTTGCTTCATTGATGTGAGAAGTCTTGGAGAAGCACCCAGTTCTTGAAGGCTACCTTGCAATCCAGAATTTCACAATCAGAATTTAAAGTTTGGAAGAGACCACTGAGGCCCCTCCTGTCCAGTCCATACCTGAGAAGGAATCCCCTCTACAATATACCTGAAGTCATCTAACCTTTCCTTAAAGACCTCTGGTGAGGGGGAACCCCTTGCTTCCTGGAGCAGCTGATTCTACTTTTGACTAGCTCTTTCTTTTAAGAAGTTCCCTTATGTCAATCAATAAGCATTTACTCAATGCTACTATGTGCCAGGCACAACTCTGGACTCTGGAAAAACAAACAAACAAATAAAACTAAATAGACCCTGCCCTCAAGGAGTTTTTATTCTAGGGGTTATAAAGTTTAAATCTGTCCCTTTGAGACTTTCACCCATATATCCTGGTTGTGCCCATCCTATCCCCTGGACCTAAAGGGAAATAACTTTAAGTCAAAGACAGAGACTTTCTATTACCACAAAGACATAGGTGTCTCCTTTCAAAAGGCTTCTTGACCTTTTGCCCATCTAGTGGCAAATACCAGAGCCTGAATAGTCACAGTGTTATTGCCGTTTAATAAAATTCCGTTATCTTGGTTTTTGTAAAACATGAACCATTAGTATCAGTCAGTGTCAGGCCAACAAAGACAAAAGCAAACACATAAACAAACCAAAGAAAAAAAAGAGTAACACCAAAGGAGTCACTTCAGTCAAAGGAAATCTTTGAGTTATTGTGGAAAAGTAAATTTGAAATAATAAGCAATTCTTAAAGAAAAAAACATTGACTTCAGAACAATGTTTGTCATCAACAAAGCTATTCCAGTCCCTTTTTTCATATCCCTAAATTAAGTTGACACATTAATTTAACATTAAAACAGGGATTTAATAAAGTCTGAAGAATGAATTACTATCAGTGCTTTGAATGAGTTATCTGAAATGTCATTTTATTATGTAAAACTATATAAAATAAATTGTGTTCAAGCAATGGTTCAAAAAACATTTTACCATGATCCTGATATCCAACAAGAAAATGATAGAAAAGATTGGGGGAGCCCCATGCCACCCTCCA
Source organism: Notamacropus eugenii (assembly GCF_028372415.1). Lineage (NCBI taxonomy): Eukaryota > Metazoa > Chordata > Mammalia > Diprotodontia > Macropodidae > Notamacropus > Notamacropus eugenii. The sequence continues at coordinate 459,769,792 of NC_092872.1, read as the reverse complement.
CATGGGAAAAATTAAACAGTAATGGCCTTTCATCCAGAACCAGCTAATTGGACGTGCAGATAATTATCTGATTACACTGCAGCCGAATCTGCAGTGGTTACAGCTGGAATTAACTAATAGAGAGCAATGAATCCAAACTATATGGGATCTAGAAAAGGAGTAAGAAAGACTGTGGTCAAGTTTCCCTTATTTGGAAGCTAAAGTCTTGGCAAATCCATTTTCTTTCCTTTAGAAGCTGAGCAGAATCACAAACTAATTCTATCGCCTTTCCCTAATTGATTTTCTTTTTATTAACAGTGGTTGGTCCATCATTTTTTGAAGTCATCTGAGAACAAGTTGTCGGAGGTAGTTTCTTGCAATATCCTTAAAAACATTGTTTTCCATGAAATATTTGAGCATCTAAATACTGATTTTCCTGCATACTTAGCTATCTACTAGACATGTTGCCACATTTTTTTAGTAACAAGGATGCCTGCATTTGGATAAGAGTCCATTAGAAGCCATTCTTTGAAATTCTTCTGTTTAAAAACCAGTTATGGCTCCTCATTGTCTTTTAAATCCACATTCCTTAGCCAATCATCCAGGCACTCCTTGAAAAACTTGGAAAGAGCTCTGGGCAAGAAGTGTACTTGTTTAGTGATGTCATGCACATGAAGTGATTAAAGAGGTTGTGTAAGAGATAAATTGGGATCTCCTAGGGTAGAAGCTGTTTAATATTTCATGAGGAAAATTGACTCTCAGATCTTCGCGGATTGGGTCAATCGATAGGACTGACAGAGATTTTATTTCTTCAATTTATGTTTCAAAGACTCTATTAATGAGATCACTAATTGTTTTCAATGAATACCAAATGCTCAATGATTTAAAGAGGGCACCTCATTCCCTGGTACAGGATATTCCTTCAGGACAGAGGACAAATGCAGTTCCAAAGGTGAACCAGGAGTTAATTTGAAGCAGTATGACATAGTGGGAAAAAACAGTGGTTTTAGTGTCAGAAGACCTGAGTTTGAATTGGACTCTGTTGCTTACAAATTTCAACCCTGGGAAAGTCTTTTTACTTTTTGAATCTCAATAATCTCCTCAATAAAATGAAGAGATGGGACTAGAAGGTCTCCAGCTCCTTTATAGCTCCAGATCTTCTGAGGCTATGATTGGGACCCTCCCAATACCATAAGCCATGGTTGAGCCCCAGAAGTCTTCCCAGTCCATGGCAGGGAGTGTAGTTAGAGTTTACTCTCTATAAAGCCTTAAGTGCCTCCAACCTCCTCTTTCTGTACCCCTTATCCTACTCCCTCAAGGGCTTTAGTTCTCACATTATGCAGGCCCCACCCCCACCTTGTCAAGGAGGAAAGCTTAAGGAAATCATTCACAGCATGGATTTGGTGACTTAATAATGCTACCCATCAGGAATATTTGCATCTTAATAAGGATCAGAGAGAAAATGATATCACCTGAAAACAAACAAAAAAGGAAGCCAACAAATAAAAATAAATATACAAACAGATGAGCAATAGATGAATAGATAGACATATTGATGGATAAATAGAGGATAGACAAGTGGAAGGATAGATAGACAGTCAGGTATATACATAGATAGACAGATAGACAGACAGACAGACAGACAGACAGACAGACAGACAGACAGACAGACAGACAGACAGACAGACAGATAGACAGATAGACAGATAGACAGATAGACAGATAGACAGATAGACAGATAGATAGATAGATAGATAGATAGATAGATAGATAGATAGATAGATAGATAGATAGATAGATGGAAATAGAGATAATACCAAGTACTTTGTAAGTTTGGATTGAGCATGAGGCAATAATAGATACTCTCCTTGGACATTATGCAGATTACTGCCTATTCTGTCTATCTATAAGGCCAGTCTTGGGCAGACTTAACATCTCTTTAACAGTGGACATCAGAGAACTGCAGGCAAAGCAGAAAGGGGAATGGCAGGATGGAGAAAGAAGAGAAGAAATCCAGCTAATCTCATAGTCTTCTTTTTTGTAAGACTGATTCTAAATTTCTCTGTCTCTAAAATAAAAGAACTTGATGGACGATTCAGTTTGATAGAAAGATTATTAAACCTGGAGTCTAGTCCTGGCTCTGACGTTTTCTAGTGGTGTGGTTTTGGACAAGTCATTTTCCTTCCCTTGGCTTCTTAGGATTTAAAGATGGAAGGTGCTTTAAAGCTTATCTTTTCATTTCATAGATTTTTTTTCATTTCACAGATGAGAAAAGAAATTAAGAGATTTGCCCAACGAAGTAACAAGTCTGGAATTTTTTACTATAAATTTAGTGGGCATTCCACTATACATATTGACTTCAATTTGGCTATGATCTCTGAGGTCCCTTTTGAATCAATACAACTTTATCATCCCAGAAAAAAGCCATTGCTGACCTCACACAGTTGAGCTCTGGGGCAGGGTTCATGTGGAGTGGATTAAGAGGAGAGGGGGAAGGAAGAGGGATCAGTTGAAAATGTAAGCATTTCTATCTGAGAATTAAAGTGTTCCCTGTCATACTAATGTCATTCTCCTGAAAATATTACATATACATTGATTTTTTTTGTCATTTAAGTCCTATTTTCCCATAGATGCAATGACTTTGGTGATGATTTTTCTTTGTTTCTGATTTCTCTTCAAATGTGAGTGATTCCTCACATATTTGAAATGAATATTAGGCCTGAATTCTTCTGATCCAAGAACTGGATCAGAACTGGACCTGTGATTTCTTTGATTTAGAGAATTCCCAGATGAGATAATCCCTTCTACTAGAGCAAGTTAGAGCATCTAGGAGGCTCAGTGGATAGAGTGCTGACCTAGAGTCAGGAAGATTGCTGTTCATGAGTTCAAATCCATCCTCAGACACTTATCAGCTGAGTGACCCTGAGCAAGTCACTTAACCCTGTTTACCTCAGTTCTTCACTTATAAAAAGAGCTGGAGAAGGAAATGGCAAACCACTCCAGTATCTCTGCCAAGAAAACCCCAAATGGGGTACCAAAGGGTCAAACACAACTGAAAAATGACTGACCAGCAACAAAAAGTGCAGATCAGCAATTTCTCTGCAACATATAGGCTTAGAAAAGTGCTTAGAGCACTAAGAGGCTCAGTGACTATGCCAGAATCACAAAGTCTAGATGTGTAGGGAGGGATTTGAATGCTCATCTTTCTGAATCCATAAAACATAGTTCATTTGTATGTCATCCATTAGAGTTTAAAATTGCTTTTCTTGTTAACACCTCTATAAAGTAGGTAAAACACTGGATGTGAAGTCAGGAAACCTGAATTCAAGTGTTGACTGTCATACTTTTGAGTTCTTTGATCCCAGAAGAAGCTAACTCTTATGAGCTACATTTCCTCACTGGTAAAATGGGAATAACAAAAATATTTGTACTGACTTACATGTCAAGGAACTTGTGAGAAAAGTGCTTTGTACACAAAAAAGAAAAGCCATCTAAAAATGAGCTATTATGAGGATTGATAACAATAACTATTGTTATCCTGATTTATCAAAAGAGGAAATTGAGGTCAAAAGAAGTGACTTGCCTGAGGCATACTACCAAGAAGGATATAACTGGAACTTAGATCCAGATCTCCAACACCCAGTATCTTTCCACTAGAATGACTTTCAATCACTCAACAAATACTTACTGAGTGAAATTCACTAGGGAAATTCTTAAAGAAACCCTAAAATTAATTCTCCTGTAGAGTGGACAATTCCTTTATAATATGAATTTTCTCCTAATTCCTATTTTAAGTTTGTCCTACATTGGACTTTGTTAAAATGCAATCGATCCACATTTAATTTATTTTTTTTTGTTATTCTGAACTTGACAAACACTAATGTACATAAATATTACCATATGCAAAGAACAGGAAGGAAAGGATTACATACATATTGAATTCCAAAGAGTATTGCTAGTTATTTTAAGTAAGTACTAGGGAGACAAGCCAAGATGGTTGAGTAGAAGGAAGATGCCTAGCCTAAGTGCACTAAACATACTTCCTTCACAAAAAGTTAGAAAATTCACCAGATTGAGTCGTGATCAGGAAATTCAAGAATGAAATCATGGAAAGTTATTTGTCCAGCCCAGGTAGACATATGGTGACAGACAGAGAGGTCTGAGGACACTGGAGACAGGATCCAGCCTTGAGCACTGTTCAAAGCCTTCCAGCTGAACGAGGGACTGCCAATGGCTATGCATTAGGGAAAGAAAAGGCCCCCTAATTGGCACAGAACAGCTTGATCTTTTGAAGGGAATTGTCATTCTGGTGATGATTTCTCTTTATTCCTTTTTTCTCTTTAAAGATGAGTAACTCCTAACAAGATAGATCTTAGTTATTCTACATACATCCTTGCCTTTCTTTCAAGGATTATAATTAGTAATAGCATAGGAACTGGATAGGAACTAGACCTGTAATTCAGATATAGGGAACTCTCAGATGAGATAACACCTACTTTCCATGCTGGTTAACACCTTCTCTCCAGTATTCCAACTGATGTCTGTTAATCATTATCTAGTGCTGTCTTAGATCCAGGCAAAGTAAGGACATGCTCTGTGCCTAGGGTTGGTGGTCTAGGAAAGGAAGTGGCAGGGGGCCCCAGGCTGTATACTGAGTCAAGAACAAGTACAGAAGCAAGTAGCAGCTATATAGCCCTGATCAAAGGAGTGAGCAGGGTCTCAGACCCTGCCTGAAGACCAGTCTGAAGCCCACCGCAGAATAACAGATAGGAAGTCCAGACTAAAGGAGCTTGTTGTTCTGTCACTGAAAACCTGCAGAACTTTGCAGCTGTCCAAAAGTGGCTGAGTACAGCAGCAGTCTACTGGATCTCCGGACAGGAGCAAACCCACAGTTGTGTTCTTTAGATCCAAACTTATGTCAGGACTTTGCAGAACTCAGTGCAAACAATACTGAAAGCATTTAAAAATTTTTCAGGTCCCCATACTGAGCTATCCCTAAGATTCTGGGAGAAAGTACAGCACTCAATCCCTACAAGAAAGCAGCAGCCGAGCCCAAGAGGATATAAAACAGACAAAGCATAGTGCCATCAGTTCCTGCAGAAGAACTCAAAGCTTGGTCCTAACACGAAGTTCAAAATCAGAAAGTAAGACTGAAAGAATGAGCAAAGAAAAAAGAATTTAATAATAGCTCCATAAAGAGCTATTAAGGTGACAGAGACAGTCAAGAAATAAGCCCAGAAGGATGACTCCAAAACACCTCTACAAGCAAAGACTTTGCTTGTGCTCAAGTTAAACTCTAATGCTTAGAAAATATAAAGCAAGAGGTTTTTTTTTAAGTTCTTAAAATGATTTTATAAATGAATGTGCTAGAAGAAATAATTCAAAAATAAATGTGATCACTAGCAGAAAAAATGGGAAAGAAATAAGGGATATGGAAGAAAGAATTTGGAAAGAGAATTAAGAGATTATTAGCACAAGAGGTACAAAACTTTACCCACTGACTGTTTGAAAATTAGAATGAATCAAATAGGCATTAATGACTCAATGAGACAAGAAAACATATTGAAACAAAGGATTAAAAAAATAGAAGAAAGAAGAAGGAAACAGATTAAGGAGAGATCATTTAAGAATCATTAGAGTACCTGAAAGCCATGAACAAATAAGAGTCTGAGCATCATATTTCAAGAAATCATAAAATTCTTCATATCTTTTAGAACCAAAGTGCAAAGTGAAAATAAAAATAACCTATCATTCATCTCCTGAAAAAAAACCCAAAATAAAAACACTCAGGAACATTGTAGTCAAAATATAAAGCTTCCTAACCAAAGGAAAAAAATCCTTCAAACAGTCATAAAGGAAGGATTCAAGTATAAATGACCCATAGTCTATATCACATGAGATTTAGCAATCACTGTTATAACAGAGTAGGGAGCTCATGGTACAATATTCCAGAAGGCAAAAAATATAGGTTTATCCCTAAGAATAATTCACCAAGAAAAATGGAGTATAATATGGGAAAAATGGACCTTTATGAAAGACCACTTCCAACCATTATTGATGATAAAGACCAAAGTTGAATAGGAACTTTGCAATAAAAACAAAGGAGTATTATCAAACTTAAGAAAGTAAATATCAATCATAATTATAGGGGATTAAGAAAGGATGAATTGTTTGCATTATAATATGGGGAGATGATGTATATGTCCCTTCAGAACCCCATCATCATCAAGAGTAGTACAGAGGGAGTGTAGTGAGATGGGGGGTCTGGGAGAGGTGTGTGTGTGTGTGTGTGTGTGTGTGTGTGTGTGTGTGTGTGTGTGTGTGTGTGTGCACGTGCATGTGTGTTTGTGTGTTTTGATGATCAAAAAGAAGAAAGGAAAGGGAAAGGGGAAAGTATACATTAAAGGGAGGAAAAGGAGAGGAAGCTTAGGAGAAAGTATTTCATATTATTTCAGTGCACAAATAGGAGACTATACTAAAAAGGAAGGAGTGTAGGGAGCAAGTGAGACTTAAATCTCACTTTCATCAGAACTGGACATTCAGATGAATTCCATAATGAGCCTGGAGTCAGGAAGATATAAGTTCAAAAATGGCCTCAGACACTTACTTGTTGTGTGACTGTGCAAGTCACTTAACCTCTATTTGCCTCAGTTTCCTCATCTGTAAAAAAAGGTTATTAATAGCACTTACCTCCCAGAGTTGTTTTGAGGACCAAATGTGATAATCATTATAAAGCATTTAACACAGTGACTGGCACATAGTAGGCACTACATACGTGTGAGCTATTATCAACATTATTATTATAATTATTAACTTATTTTAACAATTAACTTAACTTATTAATTTTTAATTAATTTTTAACTTTATTATTAACTTTAATTTTAACTATTAATTCAAATGAAGGAAGAACATACACAGTTGGGAGGGGAAATTTCACTCAACAGGGAAACAGGAAGAAAAGGGAACAAGGGAGAGAGAGGACAATAAGAGAAAAGATAGAATAAAGGAGGGATCATTAGTCCTAAACAAAATAAACTCTAGCTATGGAGGGAAGATTGTGAAGTGGGATTTAAAAGGAAAGAAAAAGAATGAAAATCTGTGGTTGAGCTCTGGGTGAAGTATAGCAAATAGGGTCAGAGAAGCAGAGCAGATTGCAGTTAACCTAGAGCACGGATGTAATCATTACTTCCCTCTCACCATTCTCCTCTTTTTCTTTATAAAAAGGAGGTGGTAAACTTTAATCAACAATCAGCAAGAACAACTCCAGAGGGCTCCTGATGAAACATGTACCTACCTCCAGACTGAGAGGTGATGAACTCAGGATAGGCACTGAGATCTTTTTTTTTTTTTTTTTTTGGACATAGACAATGAAGAAATTTGTTTTACTTAATAAAACATTTCTTATAAGGGTTTTTTTTCCCTTTGTTTTCAATAAAGAAAAAGTAGAGGGAGAAAAGGTAGATTTCTGTCCACTGGAAAAAATTGATTAAATTTTTTAAAAGTTGGTATATGTCAAATACAATTAAGATTTGAAGAAAACAGTTGACTGTGGGGAAAATCTTTGCATCAAGTTTTTCTGATGTTCCAATATATGTAACTGATACAAATTTCTAAGAAGAGCCACTTCTGAGTTGATAAATGGTCAAAAAACATGAACAGGAAGTTTGCAAAGGAAGAAATTCAAGCTACCAGCAGACATGTGAAAAATGTTCCCATTTGCTGAAACTTTTGGATAGATGCAAGTTAAAACAATTCAGAGGCTACACTTCACATAGATTAGTAGAACTGATCAGAAAAGCAATATGATAAATATTGAAGTGGCTGTGGGAAAACTGGCATACTAATATACTTCTGAACTGTGAACTGACTCAATTTGAAATTATGGCTCCAGAGTTACTAAACTTTCCATGTTTGTTTGGTTTTTTTGGATGTGGGAAGGTGAGGCAATCAGGCTTAAGTGACTTGTCCAAGGTCACACAGCTAGTAGATATCAAGTGTCTGAGACCACATTTGAACTCAGGTCCTGCTGACTCCAGGGCTAATGCTCTATTTATTCACTGCACCACCCACCTGTCCTTGTGTGTGTGTTTTGACACAATGACCTCACTACTAGGCCAATACCCAAAGAGATCAAGAAAAGAGGAAAAAGATGACTCATATTTACAAAAACTATTTGTGGTAGCTCTTTTTGTCGTGGCAAAGATCTGGAAACCAGCGGAGAGTCTATCGATTGGTGAATGGCTGGATATATTGAGTTCTGTTACTACAATGGAACATCATTGTCCCATAAGAAATAAAAAAAGGAATGGGTTCAGGGAAATCTAAAAAAAGTTATATGAACTGATGAAGAATGGAGTGAACAGAACCAAAGAACTATTTATACAGTAACAACACTGTAAAGAGAAATAGTTTTAAATGACTTGAGAATTCTGATCATGATGCCCGAAGACTGATGATGAAGAATGCTACCTATCTCTTAAAGACAGAGTCAAGATGCAGAATGACATGCACATTTTTACATGAGTGAATGTGTTTCTTACTTATGCATATTTCAAAGAAGGGCTTTATTTTCTTAACTGGGTAAAGAAATAAATGTTTACTAATTTAAAAAAAGAAATCTAAAAAAACCCCATAAAGTACAATATTTTAGTACATGTAAAAAAAAAATCTCAGTAATCTGAAGGGTGTTGGTGGTGGTGGTAAAGCTTCTGTTAACTCCTGGAAAAAAAAAGTCTGAAAATAAGATATGTTTTCTTACTTTCAAATGAGAAAGTAACTAAAATGATATAAACAAAGAGATGTCTAGTAGAAGCATTTGGGATAAATGCGTGATTCTGAGTTGTTTGAATACCATTAAACATAGCCGGTCCTCAAAAAAAAAACAAAGATAAAATAAAAGCATATATAAATTCAGCATGTTGATTCTAAAGTTGTCCTGCTTGTCTGTGTTACCATCTGAACCTCCATATGTTCTCTTCTGTCCAATTTTTTTAATGCTTCATTGATTCTCTTTTCTTTCTTTTTCTTGGCATTGCTATTTCTAATTATCTTCATCCCAAATGTTAAAAAACAATGAAAAACTTCCCTCGTTACAAGTTAGTACTGTCCATCTAAACAAATATACACATTGTCTATGTCCAAAAGCAATGCATACCTAACTCTGTATCTCTAGCCCAACGTCTATTTCTGAAGAGGTGGGTAATATGCTTCATGATAGATCCTCTGGAGTTATAATCAACCAGTGCATTAATCAGAGTTCTGAACTCTTACTTTCTTTACAATGTTGTAGACATTGCATAAATTGTTCTCTTGGTTCTGCTCTTTTCACTGTATCAGTTGATACACAGCTTTCCAGGTTTCTCTGAATCCATTCCTTTATTCATCACAGTACGATAATATTCCATTACATTAACATACAAAAAATTTCCAGCCATTCCCAAAAGAATGTTCATTCATTTTGTTTCTAGGTCTTTGCTACCACAAAAAGTATTGCTATCAATACATTTGTATATGTGGATTATTTCCCTCTATTCTTTCTCTTTTTGGTGTTTATTTATAGGAATACCATCGCTGAGTCAAAAGCATGCAGTTTAATGAGTTTGGGGGAACAAATCGTTTTCTGGAATGGTTGCATCAATTCACAGCTACACCAACAGTCTATTCTTGCAACCCCTCCAACATATGATATTTTCTTCTGTTGTCATTTTTTTCCAGTTTGAAAGGTGTAAAGTGGAAACTCAGTATTATTTTCCTTTGTATTTCTATTTATTGCTAATGATTTGGAGCATGTTTTCATGTGGTTCATGATAGTTTTCTTTGCTTCTTTAAAAATGACCTTTGAGCATTTATTTGTTGGGGAATACTCCTTGTTTTTATGTATTTTAACCAGTTCCATATACATCTTGGAGATCAGACCTTTACCACAATAACTCACAATAAGATCCCCACTCCCCCAGTTAACTGTTTCTCTTATAATTTTGGCATTGATTTAACTTGTCCATCTTATTTACTGTAATCCTCTCTATCCTTTTTTTGATTAAGACTTCTTCCTCTAACAATATCTGTGATGTATCTCCTGTTTTCCTCTGGTTTGGTTATGATGTGACTTTTTATATCTAGATTATGTATTCATCCGGAGCTAATTGTCATAAATGGTGTGAGAAGGTGGTTTAAATTCATTTCAGCCAGATTTTTTTCCAGTTTTCACAGTAATGTTTGTTGAATAATGTATCCATGCCAAAGCAGTTGGAGTCTTTGAATTCCTCAAATGCTATGCTACTATATTTGTTTTCTTCTGTGTCTTGTGTTCCTGATCTGTCTCTTTCTCTCGATGGATTCCTTTTTCCTTTTTTTTTAACCAGTAGGTGAAAGGAGATGATGACCTGCACCAGGGTGGCAGAAGAATAAAAGGACAGAAAGGGACATATTCAAGAAAAATTATAAAGGTAAAACCAATAAGTTTTGTCAATAGATAGAACATGGAAGGGGAGAGCGAAGAGTCAAAGAGAGCACCTAGGGAACTAGAAAGATGGTGGTGCCGTCAACGGTAATTGGGAAGTTTAGAAGGGGAAAACTTGAGGCAAGGGGGAGAAGACAATGAATTCAGTTTTAGACATGTTGAGTTCAAAATGTTTTCAAGACATCTAGTTTGAGATGTCTAAAAAGTAGTTGAAAATGCAGGACTGGAGGCCAGAAGATAGGTTAGGGCTGGCTAAATAAATTTGAGAATCATCAACATAGAGATCACCATTGAATCCATGGTTACTGATCATCAAGTAAAACAGGAGAAAGAGAGACAGAGAGACAGAGAGACAGTGACAGAGAGACAGAGAGAGAGAGAGCAAGAGATAGAATGAGAAAAAGAGAGACAGAGATAGAGACAGAACATGATGATGATGCTAAAGACGATGATGATGATGATGATGACAACCCAGGACAGAGCTTTGTGGGACACCTGTAGTTAATGGCTTGTTGTTGCTCTATTCGTCCTTCGTTGCTGAAGAAGACCATGCCATCAGAGAATTGATGACATGACTTGCACTTGACTTTGTTTTGAGTGAGGGAGGGCTGTGCAGGTCACTAGTCTCACTCCTCCTCCAGAGCCATCTGAATCCAGTAACCAGATATTCATCAGGATGACTGGAGATGACCCAGGATGCACTGGGAGACCTTGGGCCCTTTAGGCTGAGGTCTCTTTAGGTACTTACTTAGGGTGAGCATCCATTCTTTGAATAGGTCTGTTTAAGAAGTAGCCAGGGCATGGCCCCTTTAATGAGACAAAGAAAAGAAAGCCATCTGGCTGGGAGGGAAATAGCAACAATTACTATTGATAATCACTCTTTAGCCTAACAGGGTTACACAGTACCTCACCCTAAGTCAGTTAAAGGGTATGATATGGATGAAGATCCAGCAAAGAAGTATAAGAAGAAATGAAATAGGTAGAAGGAGAACCAGGAGAAAGTGGTACCCTAAAATCAATAGAGAAGAGAGTTTCAGTGAGAAGAGAGTGATTAAGAAAAGGTTTTTATATTCCAATACTTTAAATTTTTATTAACAGAAATGGTTGCTACAGTTTTCCCCCAAAATCTTTTCTGTACCTATTAATAATAATCATGTGATTTGTAAATTGTTTCCAAAGTATTAAACTAATCTTAAATTCCTGTAAAAATTCTAATCTGGGCATAGTATATGATCTTTCTAACATGTTGCTGCTATCTTTTTGTTAAAATTTTATTCAATACTTTCCAGTAACATTTGTTAGGGATATTAGTTTAGTTTTCTTTCTCTATGTTGCCTCTCTCTCGTAGGTATTAAGATTACATTTATATAACAGAAGAAATTTGGCAGGATCCTTTCTTTTTTATTTTTGAAAATGGCTTATATAACATTGCAGTTGTGTTTTTTGAATGCTTGATAAAATTCACCTGCAAATCCAACTGATCCTGGGGTTTTTATTTGTGGGTACATTCATAGTTTATTCAGTTTCTTTTTGTGAGATTAGACTATTGAAATTCTCTATTTTTTCCTGTTAACCTGAGCATTTTATAGTTTTGCAAATATTCATTCATTTCACTTAAGGTATCAATTTTGTTGTCATAAAATCTAGCAAAATATTTTCTGATAAATTCCTTTTTCCTCTATTTGCTATGAATTATCTCTTTTTACTTTTTGCATTTGCAATTTCATTTTCCTCTTTCTTTTTTTTAAAGTCAGAGTAGTCAACAGTTTATCTAGCTCATTTAAGTCAGGTATATTGCATCATTAGTGTAATTTACTTTAGTGACATTATTTATTCTTCTTATGATTTATTCTTTGATTTTATAGTTCTTTAAGATTATTTAATCTCTAAGTGTGAATTCTTTCTTTAAATGCCAGTCATGAATGACTTTTTTTGTTGTTGTATTGTGATCAGTGAAGACTGATTAATATTTCTGCTTTTCTGCATTTATGAGTTTTTTGTACCCTAGAAAATGACCAATTTTTGTAAAGGTGCCATGGAATGTTGAGAAATATGAATCATCATTTCTATTCTAATTCAAGAATAGTCATACACACATATGTATGTATATAAGTGTATACATACACATACATATAATATATATGTGTCTGTAACTTTTCTGAAGTTCTATTCAGGTCCTTGTTTAATTTGTTTTTTATTCTTTTTAAAGATTTTTCTAGTTCTGGGAGGGATACACTGATATCTCTAACTATTAGCTTTTCTATTTTCCCTCTAATCCTACTAACACTCTTTTTTAAGGACTTGGATAACAAATTACTTGGTGTACATATATTAAATATTAATATTACTTATCTGTAATGTCTTTAAGCATAATGTAGGTTCCCTGTTTTTATTTGTAACCCTGCTTAAAAAATATTTTCTTTGTCTGTGGTCATGATTGCCAATCTTGCTTTTTTAGGTTATCTGAAGTGTAATAAACTCTATGCAGAACCTCATTTTAACTCTATGCAAACTTATACATAAACTCTTTATGTTTAAGGATATTTATTAAAAAGAAAAGCTTTTTATTGGATTCTGCTTTCTAACCCATTCTGTTATAGTCCTCTGTTTTAAGGATGAATTAATTGCATTCACAGTCTTAGCAATAATTGTTAATTGTGCAATTCTCTCTAACATAGTCCAATTTTTTCTTTCTTTGTCTCTTGTCTTCCTAACAAAGAAAATAGTGAAAGAGGAATATTGTTATTAACATTACTGATCTATAATTGAAACAATCTGCTTCCATTACAATATCCTTACCTTTTCCCCTTTACCTAGACTCTGAGCACTGGTTCTTATACTTTCTTTCCTTTTTTTCCCTACCTTATTCTTTCTTTCCTCTAACTATTCCCCATTATGATCCATCCTCTGAAGCTGGAGGGTGTTTGCTTGTCACTACTTCTTCCCTGTCTGTATCCTCCCTGTTAAACCCCAATCCCCGCCTATTTCCCTACAGAGTATAGTGTATTACCATAGAACACTGGATAGGAGTATTTATGTGTGCATTCAGCCCTCCTTTGTCAAATTCAGAAAAAAATGAGATTCATGTGCTTCCTCCTCCTTCCAGCATTTTCCTCATTTATGTACTTTTCTTGCACACATCAATTATGAAATATAGTAAGTTCTACGCCCTTTGCCTCATTTTCTCCCTACTGAAGTATTTTTCCCTTTTCATTTCTTTTTTTAAGACCATAAAAAAGAATAAAAGCATTCCCAGTCCATCTGTTTGTCTTATTTAATTCATTCTTTGAACATTGAAGATATTAGGATTTTGAGGCAAGATTTGTCTTTTCTCTGCTTATATAACTACTTCATAATTTTTACCACCTTTCAATTGTTCAAATGAACATACTTTTCTGGGATTCTCTTGACTCCTGTATTTTCACTTCAGAGTTTCTATTCATCTCTCATCCTTTCTTCAGAATCATTTGAAAGTCTTCTATTTCATTAAAGATTTTTTTTTTCCCTCCTGTAGGATTATACTCAGTTTGGTTGGTAAATTTATTCTTGGTCGCTGTCATTTTTCTTTTGCCCTTTGGAATGTATTGTACCAAGACTTTCTCTCCTTTAATTTAGTTACTGCCAAGTTTGGTGTGATCGGGATTCTTTGGGACTTGAATCTTTTCATTCAGGATGGTCACAGTAATTTTTCTTTAACCCGCATACTCTCAATTTTAACCGTGACATTTCTAGAAGTTTTCATTTGAGGATTTCTTTTTCACTTTGCTATTTGGCTTTAATAAATCTGAGAAATTTTTGTTTATGATTTTTAAAAAAAATTATATCGAGCCCTTTCTGGTCATAGTTTTCAAAGTATCTTATTATTATTAAACTGTAACTCTTCTCGAACTTCTTTTTTTCAAGCATGTGATTTTGTTCTGATATTTCTTCTTATCTCATAGTGTCATTGAATTCTATCTGGTCTATTTTAGTTTTTATAGAGCCCACAACTTAGTTAAGGTTTTTTTGTTTTCTGTTCTAAGCTACTTATTCTTCTTCCATTGTTTTTTCTTCAGAGAATTTATTATTTTTAGTTACTGCTTCATTTTTTATTTATACCGGATATTCTTGTAGTTGTTATGGCCAAACCATTTATATTTTCAGAGGCTTTGCTTGTACTTGTAGTGTTATTCTTTTCTTCTAGGTTTGCTTCTTGGATGTCTTGTTATCCACAATATTTCTGTTTAGTTTTCAGTGTCTTCTTCTGTTTAATCATGTATCCAGTCTCAAGTCCTATTTTTGGACTTTATATGAAAGCCAGACTCTACACCCTTTCTTGCATTCTTGCCAATGGCTTCCACCTCCCCTGATGCATTTATGCTCAGAGGGCTAGCAGATCTCAGGATCCCAGGTCAGAGCCCTGCAGTTGGTTGTCACTTCTACAAGGTATTTGCTATAGGGTACCACCCTGATTTGTTGAGTGCTGTTGCTCTGAGGTTCGATCCTCCCTGGGTCTCCCCAGTCAAGGCACTGCTTTGAGCTTCCTAATGCTTTCTTGGTGAGAGTGCTGCTGCAGAACAGCTGCCCTAAGCTCATGATGGCTTTCCTGTCAACACCCTCTCCTAGCTCTCACACATTCTGGTTATCTATATATAGACCTTGGCTGGAAAAGGACCTTACTGTTGTTTCTTTCTATATATTTCTTAATCATTATTGAACTTGGAACCCTTTGTAGAAAATTACTATTAGGGAGAGCTGGGTTTCTCTGCTACCTTTAGTACTTCCATCTTGACTCAAAGTCTGAACCCACATATAAAGCAATAATTTTGTGTCATTGTTGTTTTCAGTCATTCAGTTTTGTCTGACTCTAGGTGACCCCATGGACATTTTTGTCCATGGGGTTTTCTTAGCAGAGATACTGGAATGGTTTGCCATTTCCTTGTACAATGTGTCCCCATTTTACAAATGAGAAATGGAGTCAAATGGGTTAAGTGACTTTCCCAGAGTTACATTGTTAGCATTTGAACTCAGATCTTCCTGAGTCTAGGCCTGGTGCTCTATCCACTGTACCACCTAGCTGCTTCTTCCACATTATTAACTCCCTCTAAATAAACTTTTGTTGCTAACCTGAGTTTAGCACAGGATCAAGGAAACAATAAAGGTGAGACTAAGTAAAAGGTGATTAGAGAATGTGTATGTTTCTAAAAGTAAAAGTATGTCTTTATGAAACTGTAGAAATTCCTGGGACAGTGTAGAGAAAAGATCAGTCTCTTTATTCATCATTGTACCTAGGAACATGACCTTGACTGGTTAGTGATCCACATGGCATCTGTTTACAAATTAGGGAATTCCAGGTGCCAAAAATCATTAATCTCTTTTACTACAGCCTTCAGTATGTATAATATTAACAAAAATGTTTCAATGACTGGTAAATCATCTTTAATTCCTTTGAAACTCATTGGTGTGATGTTAACCATGATGAATTCTTTTGGTATTTAAAGAACTAGATTGTCAATTAGCCTTTATGAGATACATCACAGCCATCAGTCTGGTATCAGATCTGCTTTGCTGAAGAAGCCAGTTATTAAAATGTGTAATAATTTGCTTTTATTATAATCTATCTAAAAGCCAAAGCTAGTCTCCAAAATAATTTAAAGTTTTAAGTTGCAGTCTAAGAGACCTTTTCTTCAAAATCACTGCATAATGTAGTGTCTCTGTTCTTGGTTAATTATTTTGCAGAGTGTGAATTTCACTTTATCTTTCCTTGCAAGGAATCTGTTATACAGGTACTTTCTAACTGCACCTTTAAGGATCTAATTAGTTAAGCCATTCTGGGAGGGGGAGAGAGAACATTAGTTAAGTGTCCTAGAGAGCACTTCCATGGCTCTGGAACTAACAATTTCATGACTGACCTTGGCAGAAAAGAAAGCAAATGATGATAGTCTGTGGCTCCCACTCTGACTACCCATAGCACTCCCCAGGAGCCTCCAGTGGGGGAGGGGGCTTTGCCATGGCTATAAATTTAAAATATCTCTTCCTCACTCTGTCTCTCCCTTTCTCTGCTCCTTGTCCTGACAATCAGAAGGGTGCAGAGAAGAACTACGCTCAGAGTTTGTTTGTTTTTATTCATTTATTTTTAGACCTATGATTTCATTAATATAGGGACTCTTAATGAGGGAACCCCTTCTTACAATGTAGACAGGCAGTTGTTTTGCAGCTCATATTGTTAGAGAGTTACCTGGAAGTTAACTGAGAAGTTAATTTATTCTCCCAAGGTCACAAAACTAGTATATGTCAGAAGTAAAAATTGAACACAGGTCTTCCTAACTCTGAGGCTAGATCTTTATCCATTGTGCTATGCTCAGTGGATTGACTTCAATAAATGTTTGGTTGATTGATGCTACATGATCTGCACATACCTAACCCCAGGCAGCCATCTAACAAATACATATGACCTTGGCCATTAAGGGAAAACCAGGTGAGAAAAAAGAATATGGATGAAGGCTCAGTGTAGACAACTCTCTTTCTTAGGAAAATAATTTGAAGCACCTATGTCCTACATGCATCATATGTGAAATTTAGCGTGTACATGAACCCTTCCAATAAACTCACACAGTTTGACTATTCTGAAGAAGAAGAAATATCAAAATATGTCAACATCTACTGGCCCTGGAAGATAAAATTTCAAGGCTGATTTACACCATCTCCATGAACAATTTGGAGTGATTGGGCACCTACAGTGTCCTAGGCACAGTACCAAGTAAAACCTTATCATGCTTCCTCCAGGCTCAGGCACACTGGCTAAAACGCCAATGGGTAAAATAGAAAGGGCTTGTCAAAGGAAATGTGTAAATAAGTTCATCAGGGATGGGGGATGTTGGTAAATTATTTCTTAGTCAGTTTGTTTACAGGGCGACAAGCTATTCTTCTGGACATTCTATAAACATCTCTAAAAGGACTAAAGTGGAAGTATATTACAAGAACTTAATAGTTGTAAGACATTGCAACCTTCCTAGGGGAGCCCCCACAGCCCATCACTTCGGAAACATGAACTCTTCTTGGTTGACTGGCATCCCCTTTTTGTAAGATTAGCTTGAGTTGGCCACGGGATATTTATTGACCAGACCTTTCATTATAAAGCAGCCAAGTACCAGTTACCTGAAATATATGCAAGTTTTTAAAGTCTACATTCAAGGTTTAAAACCTTTTTGCTTATGAAAAATGTCCTACCCAGCCTCTTCCTGTCTCATTTGGGAGATTAAATGGTAGCTATATAGCTGAACTGCAATTCGCTTGGCTCTAAAGAAGCCATTACCATTGAAATTCAAGACCCTTGATCTGAGATGTCTCAGAGAACTATAGGATGCTATATACTATGCATTAGAGTGCATGGTACAGTGTAAAATTAGTCTTTGTAAAGAGTTACAGAATGAAACCGTGTTCCAAACAAAATATGGTAGTAATAACAACACATCTCAATGGGCTGTATGTTATCCAGAAAGTCTGAAACTGGCCAATCAAGGTAAGAGCCAGAGAGAGCTCAGACAATGGCGAAAGTCATATTTTTTTTCTAATTTGCTGCTTTAAATCTCCTATTTAAAATGGTGAATTCTGAAGAAGATTCTTTTTCTTTAGAATTTCCAATCCTAGGAATGCAACTGGAATAGGGATCCAAATGTCTTTACTCAGTTATAACACAGGAAACAGGAGAATACAAGTCAAAGAAATGGGCCCCAAGAGAAAAGATCAGAAAGGGAAACTCGTGCCTGAGAAGACTTGCATTCATAATGACCAAAAAGATAGAGTTCCTTCAAGCAGAGAAATGACAAAATGCAGACACTGGAAGAAAGAGGAGGAATAAAAACTCAGGTGTAGACTACTTTATAGTTTTCCAAGCATTTTTTAGCTGTCTTCTCATTTGATTTTCAAAACATCTCTTTGAGGTAGGTATTGTGCCAACTTTTCACAGACAAGAAGCCTAGGCTCACTACATTGATGTGACTTACCCAAAGGCACACAAAGAGTAAATGCCAGGGCCATGATTCAGACCTATAAATGAAGATGTCTTTCCACTAGTCCACAGCTGTTTTCTCTCAAAAAAGAAAGAGGGAAACATACTCAGAAATTTTCCAAATGCATCTAACGTACCTAGAGCTATTCAACAAGTCCATCTTGCTCCTAACTAAAATGGGATCTTTGCATTTCCAGTATCACCTTTAGATTTTGTGAAGGTTAAATATATTTCTGTTTATTGCATAACCTAGAATGGCAGAGTTAGAAAGAACTTCATAGGTCATCGATCAGTTGATCAGCATATTTTTAATTTTACAACCATTATGTCTTCTGCCCCATGTTACAAATGATGTGATACAAGAACAACTTAAGAGGAGGTTCCTATATTCAAAGAATTCCAGTTTTCTTGGAAAATAGGATCAACACACACTTGGATCAACTGGAGATGCATGCAGTGCTAAATTAGAGTCTAGATTCTAAGGACCATTGAGTCAGGTAAGGGATTCAAGTGATTAGGAAAAGCTTCCTAGAGGAAGTGGAACTTGAGCTAAGAGTTAAAGATGGAAGAAACCTATGAGATCACCATCTAACTTCCTCATTTTACAGATGAGAAAACTGAGGCCCAGAGAGGTTACAAAGATAATAAGTGATAAAGCCAGGATCCAAATATAGCACTTATGCTATTGCTGTTTCTTTTTTCTGCAAGGTGATTTGTTAGCTGAGCTGGGAATTCATTAATTTCCTGTCTTTCTGCATGGGCAAGGTAAGATCTCTGGCTAGCAGAAGGCATGGGCATATGGAATATACGTGGTAAAAGATGCTGAAGAAAAATGTCTGAAATGAACCAGGAACTGGGTACACAAAGCAGCATCCCAGTCCGAGCTCAGTGAAAAGGAAACGTGCTCTATTTGCAGGGTTGCCGTGGTTACACTGAAGGACACAGAGTGACAAGTGAATGACAAGCTAATCTTGACCAAAATAAAATATGAACAGAGGGTAATGACAATCCCTAGACTCGCATTCCCACAGAGAGATCGGGCATTAAGGAGGAGAAAGAATCCTTTTATCCAAAATGACTTTCTTATTAAGCAAAATGCCATCTGAAAATATGCACTATGGGCATTGAGGGGCTGAGATAAAACAAATCCTGTTTCTTTGCACTTTCCTAACTGGTACACTTTAAATAGGTACAAGAATTCCTGAGGACTACAACAGTTAGAGGGGACAAGGGGGGAATATGTTTTGTAGATCAAATATGTGAGATGTCAGGGGCTCCATTTTAAAGATGCGTAGAAGACAGTGATGATTAATTTGAGCTGAGAATGAAAAAGAAAAGCAAGTACACCTGCTGAAACAACATGTAGGATTTTCTGATCGCCTATGCACCTTAAAAGTTCACAATTATATGCGAATAGCCAGAAATTAGATTGTATAACTGTTCCCACAAATTGTGCAAAGGTTACCCCCTCATCTAGGAGACAGGAACTAAAGCCATATAATCTTAGGAGCCCAGCTAGGAGCTAGCATGGGAAATTCTAATCTCCCCAAAGAATTAGCAGCCAGCCTGAAAGATAGATGCATCCTGATTGCAAAATTGATTAAGAAATTGTATAGCACAAACATATCATCAACATTGTTTACCTTAACGCTTGGCTTATCACACTAAATGGAGGGAGATTGAAGCAAGGTGCTGAAAAGGAGCTGTGAGCCTTGAAAAGGATAATCAATGCTACTTCTTTGGGCAGGTTAAGTTTGGAGTCAACATTCTACCAGTTTGGTACCTCATCTGTTGTGTTGCACACCTAGGTTCCAATTAATGTAAATAATCCATCTGCCCCCACAGTGGTGACATTTATTCTAATTCGCACTGTTTGAATTTATGATCAGTATAAAGTATAGTAATTGTTTCAAGTCCATTGGAAATAGGCAATGTGAATTCGAATAAGGACCACTTCAGAGAATTCATCATTCACACTAATGAGAACCTAATTGTACTTTCACATGGCCCCATTTAAGTCTTTGACAGCAACTCACAGTAAACATGAATATCATTTCACAGGAAGAGGTTTGTTTCTAAAACAAGGTAAAGGTCCACTTGTTTGACCTACAGTTAATTGATTTTTCCATCTATGGGTAGTTCAAATATTTTTATTTGTTATTCAGCTGTTTTCAGTCATATCCAACTCTTCATAAATGCATTTGGGGTTTTCTTGCCAAAAATACTAGAGTGGTTTGCCATTTCCTTCTCCAGCTCATTTTACAAATGAGAAAACTGAGGCAAACAGAGTTAAATGACTTGTCAAGGTCACGCAACTAGTAAGCTTCCGAGGCCCGACTTGACCTCACGTGTTCCTGACTCCAGGTCTGGCACTCTATCTATTATGCTACCTAGTTGATTTTCCCATCACAGGGAAGTTCAAATATTTTCATACTGTGGGTGCAAATATTCACTTTAAACCAATGAAGTCAGAATTAAGCATTTAGGATTTAACGGAACTACTAGAAATCTATGTTTTAAGATTTTCATTAATTCACTCAACAATATTTAGTGATAACTGTCTGAGAAATGTTGTTTTAAAACTTTTTTTGAGGTAGGACCATTTCAATGTATTAATTTAGAAAACATTTAGTAAGTCTCTATGGTGATGATACACAGAAATCAGTTCTGAGGAACTTTCTCCAGAAAGAAGTCTGTAGACAAATGGGTTTGAAAGACAGTCTCGGTTACTAGAATTAGTTTGCAAACATGTGATAGGAATTAACAGGAAAAAAAGCCTTTATTTTGAATAATGAGAAAGGAGGGGCAGTTAGGTGGTACAGTAGATAGAGCCCTCTCACCCTGACCCATAGTACCATCTAAGAGAAATGTAACTGTCTTCTGAGATAATCTTGCATGATCTACACTTGTATGTATCTATCCTAGATAAAGATACAGAAGGGAAAAACAATTAGAAAATGAAAAATACTTAAGTTTATATTTCTCTCCAAAGGCAACATGGCATTGTGGTTATAGAATTGGCTTCAAACCTAGGAAGACCAGAGTTCAAATCCTGTTTCCCATACATGCTGGCAGGGTGACCCTGGGCATGTCACTTAATCTCTAAGTGTCCTTGGAAATTCACCAAGACCTTATACCTAATGTTTTAAGTGAAAATATTAAAGATCTTTGTTCTCTATAGCTCAAATGCTTTCCCCTTCAAGTAGCCTACCCTGATCCACCTGGTTAATAATTACCTTTTCTCACTTGGATCTCTCATGACAAAATACACCAGAAAATTTATAAGTCATGTCACTAAAAGGTATAGTGGCTAGAGAGTTGGCCTCAAAGACAGAAAGATTTGGATTTAAGTCTCACCTCTGACACACAACAGCTATATAATGAGGCAAAGCACCTCATCTCCTAGTATCTGCCCTCAGGAAATTTTCTAAGAAGCTAAATTGCAAAGTAGGTACTAGTTTAGTTAACCAAAGGAAATCTTAGGTCTAGGAGGAAAAAAGTATTGTTATCTGAATTTGCATCATATTGCCTTACTAGAGGCATAAAGGCAGATATCTGAATTGTATATTCACTAAACCAGTCTCCTGCACACAGTATTAAGCTTGTTGATTTAAAGAATTTGTTTACTAAATTAATTTAAGCCTGTAAAATTCAAATATGCTTGTCAGATGCAAAGATAATCTTAGCATAGGCTGTAATCAGCAAAAAGATGCTCTTAAACACATTTTAAAAATTAATTTGGGAAGAGAAGTATAAACTAAAGTACAATTGATGAATTAGTGTACATCCTACTGACTTTTAGGCATTAGCATTAGCTCTCACATGACTATAATGACATTTCACATTTAATTTTTATAAGGCATTGTGCTCACAGATATCCTTTGAGGCACATACTATCAGTTTTATTATCCCCATTTTACAAATGAGGAAACAGAGGCTCAAGGAGATTAAATGTCTTTTTGCTATGCATTTCTCATCCTAAACAAAGACTTCTCATAGGATCCTGACATGTTATAGCTGGAAGGGCTACAGAGAACATTTAATCCGGGGGCGGGATTTACATCTTTTGAGACATGGACCACCACCACTACCCCTCTTTAGAGGTCTGGTAAAGTCTATGGACCCTTTTTCAGAATAATGTTATTTAAAATAAAATGCACAGTATTACAAAGGAAATGAATGATGTTGAAATAGTTACAATTTTTTTAAAGTTCACGGACTCCAGGTTAAAAACTTCTAAAGTCCAACCCACTCATTTTACAGAGGTGGAAACTGAGCTTCAGGCTAAGTGGGTTGCCCTGTTTCATTCAATATTGCTCTGGACCATCCATTGATGTAGTTTTATTAACTCTTATCCAGCCCTGTGGGCACCACCCTAACATCTCTATCTCTCCAGTCTCTCCCCCCACCCCAAAAACAGTAAAGCTTGGTGCCTTGTTTTCTATATCTCTCTGCTTAATCAGTCTCCCTGAAATCCATTTCTGGGAGTTTCTCAATACAGCTCCTGAAACATTTGCCCCTCCCTGTCATACTACAGGATCTCCCTGTTTCCACGTGTTGCTCATCCCTCCCCACCTCCTTCAATTCCCCAGGCTCACATAGCTGCTCACCTTCATTCAGCAAGTGCTTGATCAGTCAGCCCTTTCTGCAGATCTCAGGAACTTGCCAACAAATAATAGTGAGAGCCTATGTGGAGAAGGCATTAGGAGAAAGCCATGAGTGTGAATTATTGGTGTCAGCAGGAGAGAACACTGCCCTGAAAAATGAGTGGGCTGATAACCAGGAATTCTTCTATTTTTCTGACATTGCTAGAGAACCATGAGGTGAGCTTCTTACAAATTCCTGGACCCCAAAGATGAATTTTGCATGACCCAACTGTTTGTTGCTTCTTTTGATTTTCTGTGATGCTTAGCAATGTCCAATTTCAGACATAGCAGACTCCTGAAATTAATACTGCCCCCTCTACTTTCAAGCACATCTAGCTTAGGTGAATAAACTTGGAGAAATCCACATGAAAGGGTACCAGGGAACATGCCATGCATTGTTATCTGTGTCTCTGCATCCACACTGACCTTAAGGAAATGTAATAGGAGGAAAGGGAAATGGTCCTGGGTTTCCTAATACCCTTGAAACCCTCAAATGGTCAGATGGCCCTGGTATTCATTCCATCATTGAGAAAATTAATGAAATGCACCTCTGTCACTGAAGGGTTGACCTACTGAAATAATTGAAAGGAGATTTGCCCGAAAAGTACAAGGGACTGGGAAGGCAGGAGACAGAACAAAGCTAGAAGATAAATAGTAGTGGCAGCAGCCACCTTTCATGACCTCAGCACAGCAATCTGGAGATGACAAGGAATTCACAGTGAAAAAGGTTGGTGATTTATAGAGCATATGTCAGGGTGGCCCAGGCCCACGATGGGAATGTGAATCATAAGCAAAGGCAGATTATCTGTCAAGACAGGTAGCCATCTTCAAAAAACAAATGTTGTCAGAGAGTGATTGGCAGAAGGCGAGACCGTCTTAGTCATTCATCCTTCCCAGCATCTGCAGGATCCATGAGATAGTCCATCATAACCTCTTCATTAGATCCCTAATGAGCTTCGGGGGTCAGGTAGGTCATGAGAATGCCAGGGTTCTATGAGCCAAGGGAAAGGCACCTGTCAAATCAAGTTTTTACCACAAAACAAAATGCCCTAAACAAGGATAGAACAAAATAGACTCAAGGATTTCTTTACTGCTTAGGTGAACATTTCAGCATATTCCTTTGTGCAGAGCTTATCTGTGCATAGTTCTTCCTCTCACCTTTTAGACTGCAAGTTTTATGAGGCAGGAATTTTACTTAATTATGCTATAATATAATATAAATACAGGGCACCTAGGGGGTGCAGTGGATAGATTGTTGGTCCTGGAGAGGGAAAGACTCATCTTCCTGAGTTCAAATCTGGCCTCAGACACTTACTAACTATGAATTCCAGGGCCAGTCACTTTATCCTGTGTGCCTCAGTTTCCTCATCTGTAAAATGAGCTGGAGAAGAAAATGGCAAACCAGTCCAGTCTTGGCTAAGAAAACCCCAAATGGGGTCATGAGGAGTTGATCACAACTCAAGGACAACAACAGTATGGTATAGTATAGATTATAATGACTATTTTACGTATTGTCTCTCCCCAGATAGATTAAAAACTCTGTGAGGAAAGGATGTCTACATTGTCATGTTATATTATGCTATGCTATGTTATATTAATATATTATAATATCATGTATAATATAATATATGTTGTTTTATTAAATTTTATTGTATCATGTCATAATTATATCATATGATATTATTCATATTCATTCCCTATTAACTATAAACTCTATTTGAGCAGGGATTCTGTTCAATTCAGTTATATTATGCTGTATATATTTGTGTCTCTTCCTCCCCACTTCCCCACTATCCACCACTATTAGGCTATAACTTCCTTGAGAGCAGAGAATATGTTTCAAGTGAACTACACAGGTTCTCTAGGGCCTCACATAGTGCTCTCCCTGTGTGTTGTAGTAAGCGCTATCCTTCCCTTCTACAAATCGAACACTATCGCCAAACCTACCCTCTGTTGTATCTGCTGCCCTCTTCCCCGCTTCTCTTTTCTCTCTCTTTTCCTCTCTTTGTCTCGCTGTCTCTCTGTGTTCTTCTCTCTCTCTGTCTCTGTCTCTCTCTCTTTTTCTCTCCTTCCCCTACCTCCAGCACTTTGTCAAAGATATTCTCGATGAATAAAACATCCTTCTCCTCCTGCTTGCTTGTTTGCCACCTCCTTCATGAAGTCTTCTGTAATTTGCCCTAATCAGAATCAATCATCCCTCCCAGTCCTCACATAATATATTTACTTACACCTAATGTATTTACTATCCAAACTAATACAATTCAAATTAATCCAATAAACATTTATTATTATAATAATTCTATTATGCATTTTTTATTTTTGTAGGTCTCATATTTCTTTTCTAAATTGTAAGATCCACAATGACAGAGAATGTGCTTTATCTAAACCTTACATTTCTCTAGCACCCAGAATACTTTGTACCTAACATGTGAATTTAATAAATTGTTGCTGAATGAATGTCAAATGATCAGTGGGCTGGAGTGATGAACTGGCAACATGAAAAGGGTTCTAGTTCTGACTGCCAGTGATAAGAAGCAACACTTTGGTGTCATTCCCTCTCCTTTTCCCCTCCTTGGGTCTTAGTTCCTCCAATTTAATATTAGTTGGACTACAACAAAAGTTCTTAACCAAATTCTCACTGAACTTGAAAAAAAACAACACATTTTGAAAACTGTATCAGCAGAACTTGTTTCCTTTATAATTTTATGTATTTTATTTTAAACATTTAAAAACATTAGTCAGAGAAGGTGTTCATGTGCTTCACCAGACTGCCAAAAAGACCTATGATACAAAAAATATTAACAACTCTGGCCCAGGTAATCTCTGAGGTCCCTGTCAGCTTTGAGAGTCTGTGTATCTATGATGAAATATAGCCTCTAACCTTTGCACTACAGACTACTAATGGAGGAGCACAAAGTGAGCAACAGGACCTCGGGAGACCCAGGCTTCCATTTCCACTGCTTTAAAAATACTGAGAAACATCTTGAAATTTCTCTGAACCTTGGTTTTCAGGCAGTGAAAAGGGGAGCAGGTTGTACACAGATCTCACTGAAAACTGACATGTTTCCTTGAATGTTTCTCAGTGTTGTTAATAGACAATGGGTTTTATGTGGACAGAAAGTAAGAAAAGACAAACTGTAGGGGAGCTACTCAAATGAAATATAAATTGAAGACAGAAGACTGTCTTGACTTTCTTTTTATGTCCCCAGAATCTAGCACAGTAGGTGGACCATGATAAAGGATTAACCAATATTCCTGTGACTTGACTGATTGACAGATTGGTTGATTAAAGTGGTGATTCCCAATGAAACTATTTGATTATAAAAGGTATTAATATCTACGCAGGTTCCCTAGAATAAGCACTAGAAAGAGCTGTAGATTTCTGAGTTACCTGAATAAGAAATCCCTCTAAAATCTCTCTGAAAATTGGCCATTCTCTTTTTAAAAAAAAAATAACACTTTCCCCCAATTACATATAAAGACAATTTTTAACACTCATTTTTTTAAATTTTGAGTTTCCAATTTTCTCCCTCCCTTCCTCACATGCCCATCCCTAAGATGGTAAGCAATTTGATATAGGCAATATATGTGCAATCATGCAAAACATATTTCCATATTAGTCATGTTGTGAAAGAAGAAATAGGGCAAAAGAAAAAAAACACAAAAAATCCCTAGAGAAAATGAAAAATAGTATACTTTGATCTATATTCAGACTCTACTAGTTCTTCCTCTGGAAGTGGATAGCATTTTTCATCATGAGTACTCTGAATTGTCTTGCCTCATTGTATTGCCGAGAATAACTAAGATATTCATAGTTGATCATTGTACAACGTTGCTGTTACTGTGTAAAGTGTTCAGGTTCTGCTCACCACTTTGTATCAGTTCATTGAAGTCTTTTCAGGTTTTTTCTGAGATCAGCCTGCTTATCATTTCTCATAGAACAGTAGTATTTCATTACAATCATATAAAACAACTTGTTCAGCCATTCCCCAATTGATGGACATTCTCTCAATTTCTAGGTCTTTGCCACCACAAAATATCTGCTATAAATATTTTTGTACAAATAGATTCTCTCCCCCTTTTTTAGCCAGTGGCCATCCTCTTGAGAATTTGACCAAGTCCAATGATCAACAACAATTACAGAGGACTGATATCGAAATTTGCTACCCGGCTCTTGGTAGGAAGGTAACAGACTGAAGATGCAGAATGAGGTCTCAGACGTTTTGAGACAGACAATGTGGGAATTTGGTTTGCTTGACTATCTGTCTATCTATCTGTCTATCTATCTATCTATCTATCTATCTATCTATCTATCTATCTATCTATCTATATTTCAAGATCTTTGTTTTTGATAGGAAAAGGATGGATGGATGGATGGATGGATGGATGGATGGATGGATGGATGGATGGAAGGAAGGTTGGTTAGACAGAAGTCCAAACAAGCAGAACAGCTTAGAAAGCTATAAGATCTTAAGACAGACTTTAAAAGAAAAGCAAGCTGTAGTTTTGTGTACAATCCTCTTTTTCTGTTCTGCTATGTATATGTAAATGACCATTGAACTTGGTGTTCATTAATTTCAGAAGAAATTGACAATGACCAAAAAAAGTGATTATCCTGTCCTTCTAAGAGAATGTCTGCTATAGGGAATTCATTGTATTCTTTTGCTATAGGGAATTCATTGCCCCACTTTTGACCACTCTTAAGGTTTTAGGAAATTATTTAAGTCAATTAAAATCTTCTTACCATCTCCTCCCCTTTGTAGCTGGTTTTGCCTTCTGTGGGCCCAGCAGAACAAAGCTAATCTCTCCTTCATGTGATAGTCCCTCAAATCACCTTCTTGCTCTCTCAAAGTCTTCTCCCTTTCTCAGACTAAAAATCTCCATTTCCTCAACCAATCTTTATACATTATAGTCAACAGTCCCCTCACCATCCTGGTTGCCCTTTCTGGACACACTGCTATTTGTCAATGCCTTTCCTAGAATATGGTTCCCAGAATTGGTTACTTCCCAAATAGGATCACCCTTTTTATCTCCTACCCTGCTTCAAGCAAGGAAAAGGAAAAGGGAAAGGAAAACGTCAGTAAACTGATAGGTTGGTTTTGGTGCTACTCTTTCAGACTCTTCATTGAATTAAGTATGGAAAGTCCTTGACAGTAGGGATTGTTTAATTTTTTTTTCATCCCCAACAGCTTGCACAGTGCCTTCTACATAGTGGATGCTTAATGAGTTCTAGTTAATTGATTTATTTACCACTCCCTCATCTTTTATTACATACAGACAGGCACACACACACACACACACACACACACACACACACACACACAAAATCATTTCAGGAGACACTGACATTTTTGCAGTTGAAAGGAGAGGAAGTGCTACACAGATTCTGCCACCAGGGCAAAAAAAAAAGTCTGAAGTCTATAAGAATCAGTGTAGTCCCCAGACTTTTGATCAGAATTAAGTGTGTGATCACAGAGGAGAGGGCAAGAAGAGGGGTTCACTGACTATCTGTTCCCTGAATCATTGTTAGTTATGTTGTCCATATGACACCATAGTCATTTGTCTCAGCCTAATAGCAGGGCTAGAACTGCTCAAAATGGACAATTTACCAAGAGTAGGGTTCCATCTTAAGTCATTTGCCTGCCTCATTTCCAATACAGTCAGGAGCAGGAACATAGATTCCAAATTACTCCAGGCCTGTTAAGCTGCAGAAACTTTGCTGACTATGGAACAGAGGCTGGATTTCCAGACTCTGCTTGATTCGAGGTCAGAAGATGCTGATTTCTCAAATAGGCCCTTATATGCAGAGCCTTCAGTAGCATGTAAGGCAATTAAAGAAAGCTCCCGGGAATTGCATTGCAGGAGGGGTGGAAGGCTTTGGCATGTCTTCTATATGACCTACAATACTAGGTCTTCTATGTCC
This sequence comes from Notamacropus eugenii, assembly GCF_028372415.1. Classification (NCBI taxonomy): domain Eukaryota; kingdom Metazoa; phylum Chordata; class Mammalia; order Diprotodontia; family Macropodidae; genus Notamacropus; species Notamacropus eugenii. The sequence goes on along the minus strand of NC_092872.1, from coordinate 459,740,795 downwards.
CTCCACAATTAAAATGAGGCACAATAAATTTTGTAGTTACCTGCAGCTATTAATTTGTAGTGAATGCTGCCCATAAAGGGAAATTCTGATCTGGATCCCTCAATCACTGGTAGAGAAGGAGAAGGAAAAAAGAGGAGGAGAGGGGGGAAAAGAAGGTGAGGAAGGAGGAGCAGGAGGTGGAAGAAGAGGAAAAGGAAGGTGATAAAAGTGAGGAAGGAGGAGGATCAGGAGGAGAAGAATGATGACAAGATGAGGAAGGAGTTGGAGGAGGAGGAGGAAGAGGAGGAGAAAGGGCCACCAAATTTCAAACAAAACTAATTTACACTGCTGTTGTATCTTGCTTTAAGTAGAAGTAGTATTCAAATTGAATTATTTAATACAATTTAATGGAGGTGATTGTTTTAAAGGAATGATCAAATGAATTCTTTCATAAAAAGAAAAAAATAATTACCCTTATTTGTCCCTTTGGATTTTTATATCTCAGGTTTTCATATTATAGACAGGTTGTGTTGATCCTTTCTTAGGGGCTGGACTGGGGATTTTGACTCAGTTTAAGAATTATTTCTTAAGAACCTGTTATGTGGAAGACACTATACCAGATGATGAGGATACAAAGGAAAAGAAATCAGTGACTGTTTTCAAGGATTCTCAACAGACTGCTGCTGGAAATGACAATAAGTTCCAAGGACAAATTCATCTGTGTTACAAACATTAGCAATGTTCATAACAATAGACAGTGAAACAAAGTAGCACCCAATAGCGAGGTCAGTGCATGAGAAGAAACACAGAATACAGTAGAAAGTGAGGTAAAAAAACTTTAGATAGGAATGTTTGATGACAGAATGTCAGATCTAGAGGATGCCTTAGAAACCATTTAGTCTGAGCCCTTCATTCTACAGATAAAGTGTTTACTGGTAAAAATGGATTTTTCTGGAAAATCTCTAGTCCCCCAGTATGCATGTATACCAACAATTAAATTCCCCATGACCCTGCCCCTCATTCTCCACTTCTTATTAGGTAGTTGATAAAAAAGACCATCATTTCCTTGGTCCTAGCTATGCTACTTATTTACTTACCAACTTACTATTAACTTACTAACAACAAGAGTCTCCTACTGAGGCCAGTCAGCTCTTTCTCTATATAAATTGGAGTCCTGAATGGCTCTGGGCCTTGCACCAGAGTGGGAAGCCATGGCACAGTTCCTCATTGCTCTGTGTGCCGCCCGTGGCTGGGAATGATGGGGATGGGACTCAAGACTATTTCTTGATATCTATTCTCCTCCTCCCCTTGGGAGAAGTAATCAAGTTTTGTTAAGCATTATCCCTTCCCACATAAAGAAACCTAAGCTGAGAGAGGGAAAATCACTTGAACCCAACTTTCCTGACTCCCTGGCTAAAGCAATGCTCTGTGCTCCGACGGCTAAATCAAGGAATATGAGCAGCCAGAATCCAGTGGAATTGAGATGAGCACAGGGTCAGACAGAAGTGGCAACAGAAAGGGGGCTGTGCTTCTTAAGATATTCCACCACCTAACAATATTAACCCCTAGACACTCAAGTCACATACTTCCCTGTAGGCCTATCTGAAAATTGAACTCTATCAAGCAACTCAAAATAATTATTACTAAAATAATTATAGCTAGCATTTATATAATACTTCATGGTCTGAAAAATGCTTTTCATATATTATCTGATTGGGTTCTCACAATAACCTTGGAAAATAAGTGTTATTATTATTTCCATTTTCTACATAAGGAAACTGAGGCTGACAGAGGTTAAGAGGCTGTTCTAGAGTCATACAGTTAGTCTGACTAACTGTATCTGAGGCAGTTAAGTATCTGAGGCAGGATTGTACTCTTAATTTTATTTATTTTGTTCTGAACATAAGAAAAAAACAAGCATTTCCATGACATAGAGGAATTGTACGTGAGACTACAAATCAATTATGTACAACTTGCTATTACTTTTAAATGTATAATAAAGTTATCATGTAACTTTTTTCTTATTTTTCCCTCCCCACCCCCCATTCCTAGTTTTAGAGATGGTTGCCGTTAGACACAAATGTATATGTATGTATAAAACCATTCTATACATATTTTTATTTTTCATTTCTTTCTCTGGATACAGGTAGTATCTTCCTCTATATGTCTTTTGTAATTAATTTGGGTATAATAATAGTCAAAAAGACTTAGTCACTCAGACTTGGTCTTAAAACAATATCGTTACTGCATAAAATCTTATCTTGGTTTTGCTCATCTTCATTATTTCATGCAAGTCTCTCCATGTTTTTCTAAGATCATTGAGCTCGTCATTTCTTACAACACAATAATATTCCATCACAATCATATATCACAACTTGTTCTGCCATTCCCCAATTGATGAGTATTCTCACAATTTCCAGTTCTTTGCCTCACAAAGAGAACTGCTATAAATATTTTAGAATATACAGGTTCTTTTTCTCTTTTCCTTAGTCATCTTGGGAAACAGTAGTGATATTGCTGGAATAAGATTTGAAGTCAGAGCTTCCTGACTGCAAGTCCAGTGCTCTACCTACCACATAACCAAGATGAAGGAAGGAGCTACAAATAAGCTGGCTGAAACCAAGAGATAGCCAAGCAACACAACTTAGCTTGGCTCAACTCTGTATAACTCTAAGTTGGCCGGCTACTTTCAAGTTTTTAACATGATTGTTAGGAACAACGTCAATAACTGTTTTCAGAAGTGACAAAAATGGAAAAATTTCAGTCTGAACAAGACCATTCAAACACCTATTGCCAGACTGCTGAGTGATGTCATAATTGATACTGGTGAAGTGGTGATTAAAATAACATAATTATGCTAAATAGTTCACAAAGAAGAAAGTGATGGAACATATGTGTGATATGAAGGGGTGAGCAATTTTGTTGAGATAGTTTGTGCCGACCATTACATGTAAGACTTTATCAAGTCCAATTACTGTCTGCTGAGGGTCTTGCCCTCAAGCTGATTTGATAGTTAATGAAATCTTGACAGACAGGATAATTTCTGAGTTTTGAGAGGTTAATTTTTTTTAAAAATGAGCCCACTGGTCACCTATGTAGAATGGTCATTTTGGACAGGACTTCACAGAAATAGCTATTTTATAATTTTAATAACAAAATCCATTTTCTTCTTGATTATATAGAACATGGAAAAACTATAGATTGTCAACTGACCTTATGAATTTTAGCAATGTGAATGATCTACAATGGTCAATGTGACATTCAAACTTTAATGACTTAAAACTGACGACTACTTAAACCTTTAATCTATAAATACTGCACGAAATTAAACTTGAGTAGAGCCTCTGTATGGTTCATTTTAATTCTTTATTCTGACACCCTTTAAAATAGTTTGTGTTCCAAGTCATTCCCTAACTGATAAATGGTCGGAGGATGTGAACAAGCAGTTTTCAGAGGAAGAAATTAAAGCTATCTATAGTCATATGAAAAAATGCTCTAAATTACTATTGATTAGAGAGATGCAAATCAAAACAACTCTGAGGTACCACATCACACCTATCAAATCGACTAACATGACAAAATAGGAAGACGATAAATGCTGGAAAAGATGTGGGACGGTTGGACATTGTTGGTGCAAATGTGAGCTGATCCAACCATTCCGGAGAGCAATTTGGAACTATGCCCAAAGGGCTATAAAAATGTGCATACCCTTTGACCCAGCAATACCACTTCTAGGACTGTATCCCCAAGAGATCATAAAAATGGGAAAGAGTCCTACGTGTACAAAAATATTTATAGCAGCTCTCTTTGTGGTGACCAAAAACTGGAAATCAAGGGGATGCCCATCAATTAGGGAATGACTGAATAAATTGTGGTATATGAATGTAATGGAGTGAATACTATTGAGCTATAAGAAATGATGAACAGGAAGACTTCAGAGAGGCCTGGTGAGACTTATATGAACTGATGCTGAGTGAAAGGAGCAGAACCAGAACTATGTACACAGCAACAACCACAGTGTGTGAGAAGTTTTTCTGTTAGACTTAGTACTTCATTGCAATGCAAAGACTTAAAAAATTCCCAATGGACAAGGCAAAATGCCTTCCACATCCAGAGAAAGAACTATGGAATTTGATCACAGAATGAAGCAGACCATTTTCTTTTGTATTATGTTTTGTTTTGTTTTATGATTTCCCTGATTCATTTTAATTCTTCCATGCAACATAACTAAGGAGAAAATGTATTTAATAGGAATGTATGTATAGAACCTATATAAAATTGTATGCCATCTTGGGGAGGGAGTGGGGACGGAAGGGGTGGGGGAAATCTAAGATATATGGAAGTGATTGTAGAATATTGAAAATAAATAAAATAATTAAAAATAAATAGCTTGTGTTCTTCTCTATGTCTTATAAGTTCCTCTCCTTAAGAATTAATGCTACTTTTCTCTGATTGTCCAAGGGATATAGTGTCTTACAAATCACATTTCATAGTGTCTTGCATGGTGTCTTACAAGTCACATTTAATATTATCATCTCCATTAATGACTATTGGTGTAAATTCTCAGAGTATTAATTTTTTTCTATAATCTCTTCTGACATCTATCCTCTACCTTCTACTCTCAAAGCAGCTAGTGTGAATAGTGGATAGAATACTGGGCCTTGTTTCAGGAAGACCTGACTTCAAACCTAGCCTCAGACATTTACTAGCTGAGTGACCCTGGGCAAGTCACTTAACTGCCTCTGTTTCCTAAACTACAAAATGGGGATAATAATTGCATCTACCTCAGAGGGGGTTTTTAAGGATCAAATGAAATAATATTTACACAGTGCTGGCAAAAGGTAGCTACTTCATAATTGCTTGTTCCCTGTCTCCTCCCCCTATTTTATCCCTCAGTGAATCCCCTATACTTACAGAGAGTTTTCACAGTTTACAAAGTGATTCCATATGCATTCCTCATTGGATGTTCAAAACAACCCTGTGAAATGGGAAGGGAAATTGTAAATGAAGAAATTGAGACCCAGAGAAGTTATGTGATTTCCCAGAGTCATACAGTTAGATTATGTTAGAGTTAGCATCAAACCCAGGTGTCCTGACTCTTAGTTCACTGCTACATCTGACCTTTTAGTTGGTCAAAATTTATTTCCCAAACTAGTAAAAAAGCATGTTTGAATGGATGTATGGAGATATATGAATATATATATATATATATATATATATATATATATATATATATATATATATGGAGAGACGGAAAGGGAGAGAGACAATATTATCACCGTCAACTGTTCTGTAAGCATTTAAGTATCACTATGTGCTAGGCATTGGAACAAAGATCAAAATGGAATTGTCCCTGACTTTAAGGAACTTATAACTATATAACTATAACTTCTAACTTCTACTGGAAGAGACAATGGATACATAAAAAGTGTATGTAAAACAGATACAAAAATAAATACAAGCTGGTTTTGGAAGAGAGGCAAGTAGAAGATTAAAGAATCGAATAGAAGCAGAAAGAGGTGAATCATGAAGGAGGTAAGGGATTGTACGAGGAGGAGAAAGCTGGGAGTACTTTCCAGACTTTGGGGGCAGCCAATGCAAAGGCAGGTATTTGGGAGATAGAGTGCTTGTATGAGAAACAGTAAAAAGTTAATTTGGTTGGTTAGACTATGAAATGTGTGAAGGGGAGTAATTAATAATAAAACTGGAGAGTTAGATTGGTGCCAGATGAAAGGACTTTCAAAACCAAACAACAAAACTCATATCCTAGAAGCATGATCAAGCCTTTGGAATTAAATGAAAAGGGATGTGACATGGTCAGGCCAATGCTTAAGGAAAACCGCTGGAACCTTGTTGAGGAACGTTGAACCTGTATTTTTGAATTGCCATATTTTCCAGAAACACTGGACCCAGAGCATGCAGGAGAGCCTGAACGTGTCCCGGACAAAGTCCCTCCCTTCTCCAGCTCCACTAAAAAACTGACATAATGTGTTGTTTATATCCCATGCTGGATTCCCTATGTGTCCTTGGGAGTCAAGACAGGCGCTAGTCTGGGCTAGGCTGAGAAATTGTTTGTGTGGCTGGGACTCTTATAGATAAGAAGACTACCCTATCTTCATAGTCTAGTACAGGGGTTGGGAACCTGTGATCTCAAGACCATGTGTCCTTCTAGGTCCTTGGCAGAGGTCTTTTGGCTCAGTCCAAGTTTCACAGAACAAATCCTTTTATTAAGGGAATTTGTTCTGTGAATTTTGGATTCAGTCAAAGGGGCCACACTTGAGGACCAAGAGTGCCACATGTGGCCTCAAGGCCGCAGGTTCCCCACCCCTGGAAGCAGTTCTCAAGAGAAAAGAATTCAGCTTTTGCCAGTGCCTTGCTCCTCCCCTTCAGGAGGTGTTTTGTCCTTTTCCCACCTTTACTGCACCTTTCCTTTCTCATGTGTAGCATCAATGTGATACCCACAGTAGCTGCCATGGATATGCAGGCTCCCCACAAATAAGCTCCCTTAGGCAAAATGCCTCTGTCTCACCCAGTCTAGCGGCTCTGCTCTGCTCTGCTAGCTGCCTCTCTCACAGTTCTGTCCTGCTCTGCCTGCTCTCTCTCTCAGCTCCACCTCACTCTCTCTCCCTGCTACACCCCTTTCAGCCAGCTCCTCCCACCAAGCACTCCATATGACTCAAGCTGTGGGCCAGGCCAAAGCTCAAAGCATGCCCCTATTAAGGGGCAAGAAAGATCTTCAAATTCCCTTACCATTACACCATGTCACACCCCTTTACGTGGAGATTTGTATTTTCTCCTGCTCTCTTTGCCTCACTGCTATAAAAATGCAAATTTCTGTATGTATTGTGAACTCTTTGGGTTCCATAGCCATGTTCATTTTTCTTGTAATAAACCTGGTTTTCACATAAGTTTCATGAAGTTGCGATTGCCTGTTGACAAGCTGAATGTAGGACGGTTTGGAATGAAGTGAGATTTGAGACAGGAAACCAATTACGAGGGTACTGCAATTCTCAGGTGAAAAAGGATAAGGGCCTGAACTAAGGTGGTAGCTAGGCGTATAGCAATAAGGAGATGGCGGTGAGAGACGCTATGGAGCTTAATTTTTTTTTGGCAACTGATTGAATATGTAAGGTGAAGAAGTGTGAGGAATAAAAGATAGCACTCACCTAAGTTATCCTGATAACCTAGGGGGAGTAGAAGGATGCCCATACTTTATAATGAAATAGGGAAGTCGGTTAAGGAGAGGATCATGAATTCGGTTTTGGGTATGTTGAGTTTGGGATGTCTATGGGACATCTAGTTTAAAATGTCCTTGACATATAAATCTGAGAGTCATCTTCACATGATGGGGGTCACCATTTGAGTATAAAGACAGAAGGTAAATGTATGTATGTATACACATATTTATATATATTGTACACATACACATATAATATTGTATATATATATATATGTATATGTATATATATATATAATCATATAATTCTATTTTGTCCAAATGTTAGGTTCTTGTCATTTTTCATCTTTCTATTATTTTTTATTTTTTCTCCACCTCATCTAATTTATCATCTTTTAACTCTTTTGATTTGTAATGTATTTACTTTTATGATTTTAGAGGGCTTAGTGCAGGCTTCCCCTCTTATACTACAATTATGTAAAACATCATTGCTTTTTACAAGATGGTATATGATAACCTCTCACTCAACAAAACAGTGAACTCTATCAGGAACTACCATTTTGCCTGAGTAAAGTGAGTGGTAAGGGCAAATGATAAATATACCCTTTTCCTTAAATAATGTGATTTACAACATACAACCACACTGAGTGCCCATCAGCTCCTGAATTGCTGGAGCAATTGTGGTGACTGGTAAAACTCTACTTCGTGGAGTTCTCTGCCTTGTTCTTTTGCTCTATAATCTTTCTTATGTCCATCAAACAACCTATAATCCTCTTCTTTCTTAAAAGCTGAGAGTGAATTTAGTGTTTAAAAGTGACAAATGAACAGATTCTGGAGCCCCTGAGCAAAAGATTCCCCTCATGCCACTGTAAGAGCACCCTGTGAGTTCTTTAACACTGCTGGTTCAGACATCAGCAATACTGAATGCAAGCAAAAAGGAAGTAGATGGAATTCCCTTTCTCCTTTCTGCCAAACTCCCCACCTATTTTCAAATGAACAGTAACTCTGGCTTGACCACAGTAAATGGGAATGAAAAATTAAGTTCCTAAACTTATTTTAATTTTAAAAATATCCTTTCTTGCAAAGTTAATATCATCTAATAATTGACTATGCTATCAAGCTTAACAAAGGCAAATTATTTCATTCATTCAATTTCACTCTTTTTCTTTCTCTTGCAAAGTGATTAAACGATAGACATTTTGCTGCCTTTATTAAATCTTAACATGCTCTCTCCTTCTGTTGGGTAACCATATGCATCCCACTCTAAGGTTAGTCTCCACATTTCCAAGAAAGCCTTCCTTGATTAACCACATTCCACTTTGTCTCTTCAGCATTTGCACTTTCCTGTTTACTATATTGCTTTGAACTTTCCAGTTGTTCTTATTTCATTAGAGTAAGCTGGTTTTTCACCAGCTTGATTCTGAGCTACTGGAAGATCAGGACAGTACCTTTTTTTTCCCTTTCTTATCTGCCCATGATGCCTAACATAAGGCACCACTATGCACAGTGAACACTCAATACCTGTTTTGCTTTGTTTGGTTTGGTTTGATCTGGAACTGTGATTTCATCTGTGTAGGAAATTTCAAATGGGAAAATGCAGTAGCTAGTCTACATAGAGCCTTAGAGAGCTGGTATGGGCACTGAGAGATTAAGTGGTGAGTGGTTACACAGCTAGTATGTGTCGGTGATAGAACCTGAATCCAGGTCTTCTTAACTTGAAGACCAATGTCCCATGTACTTATACCATGTTGGCTTGCCAAAAGTTCTTAAATAACTTCAAAATACTAAGATTTAAAAGTTGCTACCATTAAATTTGGAAAAAAGAAATTGAAGCAAACTCAGCATGTTAACTATCAACTCAGCTTTGTGGATATTTCTGACTTTCAACAAATGTCCAATTAACCATATGACAAGTCAGAGTTTTTGGCAATTATTTTCCTTCACGGATGCCCATAAGAATATGTGTGTGTGTGTGTGTGAGTGTGTGTATATATGTGTGCACGTACACATATATACAGACTCACATATATAGAGTATTTCTATGTTGTATATAGAATGAGATACACACACATACAATATCTACTGTGCTAGAACTGAGAAAACAGAAATACTCTTCTATTTTTCATTTGTATCATACTTCATGTGAGTATTCAAAATGTTCCATTCTTGGGAGAAAAAAATTGTGGTATATGAATGTAATCAAATATTAATTACAATAAGAGATGACAAATTTGAAGGATTCAGAAAAACTTGGGGGATTTGAGTGAACTGATGCAGAATGAAAAGGGTAGAACATAGAGAACAAATGACATGATAACCACAAGCATATAAAGAAAAATAGCCTTGAAAGTTATAAGACCTCTGAGCTAGAGTGATCAATCCCTGCCTCAGAAAACTGATAAGGAAGTATGTCTCTTTCTTCTTCGCACAGAAGTGAGAGATAGAGGTCCAGAATGAGACCTAACCAACATGTGGATGCATTTTGTTTGACTACCTTTATTTGTTACAAAAGAGGACTTCTGGTGGGGGTGAAAGATGTAAATTAGTGGAGAATGATAGAGGCAAAAAAAAACAACAACTCATTTTCAGTAAATATTTAAAACACACAAGAAAAAAATGCAGAGAAATACACAAACAGGACAATTATCTTACTACCTTGCTAAACTTAACTTGAAAAATATTATATGACAATGAATGAAGAATTAATCAAGAAATAAAACATTTATTAACAAAAATTATTTCATACATATTTCTTTTTAATTATTTATACCCTGAAATGTTGTTTATTGATTAAAATTATAATAAGAAAATAAATTTAAATCTGTACATCTGGGGTTTTCTGAAGATTTTGAATTCACGAGTTACAGATTAAAGGCTGAACATACGTCAACCAAAACCAATGTTTTCTATGATAAATGTATTTTCTAAATATTATTTGATCGCTATGTTGGTGTACCTCATAATTCTTTGAAACATCTAAGGATAGGCAAATTAAAATGTGCAAATAGGATCCTATTTAAAATGTTGCCAAGCAAAAAGTGAATCAGTAGGTTTATTTTTAAATTTATTTATTTATTTTGTTTTCAACATTCATTTCCACATAATTTGGAGTTCCAAATTTTCTCCCCATCTCTCCCCTCCCTCCACTCCAAAACACTTTGCATTCTGATTACCCCTTCCACCAATGAGCCCTTCCTTCTAACATCCCTCCCTTCCCTTAGCCCCATCTTCTCTCTTGTCCTGTAGGGCAAGATAAATTTCTATACCCCATTGCCTGTATTTCTTATTTCCCAGTTGTATGCAAAAACAATTCTCAACATTTGTTCCTAAAACTTTGAGTTCCAACTTCTCTTCCTTCCTCCCTCCCTATCCATCCCCACTGACAAGGCAAGCAATTAAATATAGGCTCTATATGTATCGTTTTGCAAATGACTTCCATAATAGTCATGTTGTGTAAGACTAACTATATTTTCCTCCATCCTATCCTGCCCTCCATTTCTTCTATTCTCTCTTTTGACCTTGTCCTTCTTGCCCTCCCTTCCACCATCCCCCCACCCTGTTTATCCCCGTCTTCCCTACTTTCCTGTAATGTAAGGGAGATATTCAAACCAAATTGAATGTGCATGTTATTTCTTCCTTGAGCCAAATGTGATTAGAGGAAGCTTCACTTTTTCCCTCTCACTTCCCCCCTTTTCTCCTCCATTGGAAAAGCTTTTTCTTGCCTCTTCTATGAGAGATAATTTTCCCCATTCTATTTCTCCCTTTTTCCTCCCAATATAGTCCTCTGTTAGCCTTTAATTTTATTTTTTTAGATATGATCCCTTCCTATTCAACTCACCCTGTGCTCTCTGTGTCTGTCTCTATCTCTCCCTCTCTACATATGTGTGTGTATGTGTGTGTGTGTGTGTAATCCCTCCAACAAACCAGATACTGAGAAAAGTTTCAAGAGTTACAAATATTATCCTTCCATGTAAGAATGTAAACAGCTTAACTTTAGTAAGTCCCTTGTGATTTCTCTTTCCTGTTTACCTTTTAATGTTTCTCTTGATTCTTGTGTTTGAAAGTCAAATTTTCTTTTCAGCTGTGGTCTTTTCAGTAAGAATGATTGAAAGTCCTCTATTTCATTGAATGACCATTTTTTCCCCTGAAGTATTATACTCAGTTTTGTTGGGTAGGTGATTCTCAGTTTTAATCCTAGTTCCTTTGACTTCTGGAATATCATATTCCAAGCCTTTTGATCCCTTAATGTAGAAGCTGCTGGATCTTGGGTTATCCTGACTGTATTTCCACAATACTCAAATTGTTTCTAGTTGCTTGCAATATTTTCTCCTTGACCTGGGAACTCTGGAATTTGGCTACAATACTCCTAGGAGTTTCTCTTTTTGGATATCTTTCAGGAGGTGATTGGTGGATTCTTTCAATATTTATTTTACCCTCTGGTTCTAGAATATCAGGGCAGTTTTCCTTTATAATTTCATGAAAGATGTTGTCTAGGCTCTTTTTTTGATCATGGCTTTCAGGTAGTCCCATAATTTTTAAATTGTCTCTCCTGGATCTATTTTCCAGGTCAGTTGTTTTTCCAAGGAGATATTTCACATTATCTTCCATTTTTTCATTCTTTTGGTTTTGTTTTGTAATTTCTTGGTTTCTCATAAAGTCATTAGCTTCCATCTGTTCCATTCTAATTTTGAAAGAACTATTTTCTTCAGTGAGCTTTTGAACCTCCTCTTCCATTTGGCTAATTCTGTTTTTAGAGTATTCTTATCCTCATTGGCTTTTTGGACCTCTTTTGCCAATTGGGTTGGCCTATTTTTAAAAGTGTTATTTTCTTCAACATTTTTTTGGGTCTCCTTTAGCAAGCTGTTGACTTGCTTTTCATGATTTTCTTGCATTGCTCTCATTTCTCTTCCCAATGTTTTTCTCCACCTCTCTAACTTGATTTTCAAAATTCTTTTTGAGCTCTTCCATGGCCTAGGACCATTGCATATTTATTTTGGAAATTTTGGGTGCAGAAGCCTTACTTTTATATCTTCCCCTGATGGTAAACATTGTTCTTCCCCATCCAAAAGGATAGGAGAGAATACCTGTTCACCAAGAAAGTATCTTTCTATAGTAATTTTTTTTCCCTTTTTGGGCATTTTCCCAACCAGTTACTTGACTTTTGGGTCCTTTGTCAAGAGTAGGGTATGCTCTGAGGATCTGTAAGTTCTCAGTTCCTCCAAGGTGGCACAATCAAGGGAGAGGAGTTTAATCCTCAGGGGCCTCAGAGCTGAGGTTCAGATCAGTTGCTCAGTTCTCCCAGGGGCTTTAAGCTGAGTGCTCCAACAATGGACCCTGGCTGCTACCACGTCCTGGGGCCAGGGCTAGGGGAGGACCCTGCTTCCTTTTAGCTCTTGTTGAAAAAAACCCTCTCACTGACCTTTGACACCTGTGGGTTAAGGGATCTGCAAACTGCTGCTGCTGCCGGGGATTCTGCCTGCGAAGCCTACTCTGGTCTTGCTCTTTCTGTAGTCGTATGGCCAAGACTGGGCTGGGCTCCACTCTGCGTCCGGTGCCACATACCTTTCCCATCAGCCTTCCAGGTCACCCTGAGCTGGAAATCTCCTCCACTCCCTCATTCTATGGCTTCTGCTGCTCTAGAATTTGTTGAGAGTCATTCTTTACAGGTATTTTATGGGCTGTGGGGAAGAGCTAGAGTATGTACATCTTTCTACTCTGCCATCTTGGCTCCACTCCCATCAGTAGTTTTAAAATATTTTTCTAAGGAGTTGGCCATTTAAAGTATATGAACCCTTCTATAATGCAAAGAATACTTTTAAAGCAAACCTTAGTTCTTTTACTTGCCTATATAAATTTTTCATGTTCAGCATTATTTAAAAAGAGCGTGTATGTATATATCAATTAATAAAAATACTTTTTCTATTCACTCTTCTAACTGTTCTCTGCAGTCTTCTAGAACTCACAGGAGGCAAGGAAAAGAGAATAAGGATGGATCATTCCAGTATCACATGGTTTCATGCTGTTGTTGCTGCTAGAATGGGTATCCATCTTGACCAGGCTTGATCTTGCTGATCAGAACCCAGAGCTATAATCTGTTCCATTTTTCTGACATGGGTTGGTTTGTCTTTCCTTAGGTGGATGAGCAGGGACAACTAGGTGGTGTGGTGGATAAAGAACCAAGCCTGGAGTCAAAAAGACATCTTCCTGAGTTCAAATCTAGTCTCAGACACTTACTAGATGTGTGACCCTGGGCAAGTTACTTTACTCTGTTTGCCTCGGTTTTCTCATTGGTAAGATGGGCTGAAGGAGAAAGTGGAAAACTACTCCAGTATCTTTGCCAAGAAAACCTCAATGGGGTTGTGACGAGCTGGACATAACTGAAATGACTAAATGAGTGGACTGGCATTCTACTCCACCACAGTGTGGGGGTAGAAATACAAATGACTTAGTCTATTTCCACCCAGAATACCACATCAAGTAATCCACCAACTTCAGAATCCACAGTAGAAAAGATTACAAGTGGGCCACCATGCTTAGACATCAGGGGTCAGCAGCTGGAGTCCAGTTGACCCAGAGCCCATGAATTTGTTTTAATATTTTGATAACTGTATTTCAGTATAATTGGTTTCCTTTGCAATTCTATGTATTTAAGAATATCATTCTGAGTCTATAGGCTTCACCAGATTGTCAAAGGGGTCCATGACACAAAACGGGCTAAGGGTCTGTGAGAGAAGCAGAAGCCATGAAAACCAAGAAAATGGTAGGAAAGGAAGTGAAGATTTCAGAGTTGTGTGGGTCGGACAATAGTTAATCTGAGATAGTCACTTTTTAAAGAGGTTTTCATATGAAGCAACTTTTTCAATTAGGTGGTCAATGTTTTATTAGTCTTTTTAAATATGCCTGAAAACTCTTTTTCCTATGCCACACCATTTTTTACTTTTGCAAATAATCTTAATCAGATAAGCAACACAGAAGCCAGATGTATTCAGTCTGCTGCACTCAAATAGGCCCCAGCTTAGGATAATAACAGTGTCAAAATGAAAAGGGTAGTTCATTACTGTAGGTTTTCAGTTCAGTGGGCCTCATTTCTGTCATTATCAAAGAGGTATTATTAAAATACTGTTAGAAGCCCTTCAAAAATTAATTGCAACCTTGTCCTATAAACGAAAGATTTTCAGGCTATGATAATCTATTTTGTACTAATTTGTAGGAGCAAGCACTTGAGAAAAATTTTATTTGTTGTTGATTTGGGGGTCACTTAAGTCTACAGGGCAGGAGCAACCCTGCCTTCATATCATCTGTGACATAACAGTTGGAGTACTTGCAGTATCCAATAAATAATAGTTAATAGGAAGAAAGTGTCACAAATCCTTCCTGTCACAAAAAGGGATCTGATTTTATCCATTTACCACACTATCTCAAAGAAGCAGTCATCTCCTGGGTTCTTGGGTTTGTTTGGACAGAGTTCTCTTCTCATTTCCAAGATGAGAAATGAACAGAGAAAGGATAAAAGGATAGAAATAACGACTATCATTCTTTGTATTTGAAGATACTGGAAACAGGACATTAATGAGCCTTTTGAAACTAAAATTCTTTGGAAGTTAAACTACAAGTTGGAAGGATTTATAATGAAAGAAATGGAAATAATTTAAATTTCAGCAATTTAAGCTCTTAAAACTATTTGATTTCATAATTCCTATCATTTTTTTCTAAAAATGACACCAAAGTTTAAATCAGAACTATCTTCTTCAACCTAAAGGCCCCAGAACATGGTAAAAATTACACACAAATTACATTAATATTCTAATCCTGAAAATGTTAGGACTGTTGTTTGTAAAGAAAGCCTAATGATTTCACTCTGACAAAGACAACAATCTCACATTTTCTCAACAGCTACATCTTGAGCAAAATACAAATAAAATGGAATAAAATCACTCTGGTAGTGCCAGAGGAGAGGAGGTTTATTTGAAAGTTTTATAAAGGTAAAATTAATAGATCTTGGCTACATATTGGAAATGGGAGGGGTGAGAGATAGTGAGGAGTCAAGCACGATACCAAGGTTGTGAACCTGGATGACAAAGAGAATGCTGGTACCTTGAATAGTAACAGGAAAGTCTGGAACAGGGAGGTTTTTGGACATGTTGAGTCTAAAATGTCTATGAGACATCAAGTTCCAGATGTCCAAAAGTCAGTAAGAGATGTGATAATAAAGATCAGTAGAGAGCTTAGGACTAGATAAGTAGACATGAGAATCATAACTGAATCTATGGGAGCTGATAAGATTACCAAGTGAAATACTGTAGACGAAGAGAAAAGGGCCCAGAACAGAGCCCAATGAGACACAGTTAGCAGGTATGATCTAGAGTAGGGGTGGGGAACCTGTGGCCTTGAGGCCATGTGACCCTCTAGGTCCTCAAGTGCAGCCCTTTGACCAAATTCAAACTTCATAGAACAAATAAAACTTGGACTCAGAAGACTGCATCTGAGAACCTAAAAGGACACATGTGACCTTGAGGCTGTAGGTTCCCCACCCCTGATCTGGAGGGTGATCCAGCAAAGGAGACTGAGGAGGGGTCATTTAACCAGGAAAGAGTAATATCATGAAAACCTCAAGAGTATCAAAGAGAAGAGTGTAGCGGATAATGTCAAAGGCTGCAGAGAGGCCAAGAAAAAGGGGGACTGAGGAAAGACCATTAGTTTTGGCAGTTGAGGGATGATTGGTACCTCGTTATTTCTGTGGAATAAGAAATAGAATAGAAATGGAATAGAAAGTCAGACTTTAAGGGGTTAAAAAGAGAGTAAGACGAAAGGAAGTGAAGATATTTGTTGTAAACAGTCTTCTTAAGGAATTTAGTTGTAAAAATCAGGAACTATGGGATGACAGTTGCCTGGGATAGAAGGATCAAGTAAGGTTTTTTTTTTTTGAGGATGGAAGAGATATGGACATATTTGCAGACAGTGTGGAAGCAGCAGCCAATAGACAAGGAGGGATTTAAAGTAAGAGTGGAGATAACAGAGGGGGCAAACTGCTGGAGAAGATGGAATGGAATGAGATCATTTGTGCATATAGAGGGCTTGCCTTGGCAAGAAAGGCCACCTCATGAGATAAGCAAAGGAAGAGTGGCAGAAAGCATCTGCAAGTTGTGTAATGCCGAAATAAGATGAAGTGGGAGCTTGCTAAATGGCTTTTATTTTTTCATTAAAATATAAGGCAATATTCTCAGCTGAAAGGGTAGGGAGAGAGGCACGGAAAGTTTCAGGGGATGAAAAAAATGTTTGGAAGAGTCATTGTAGTGAGATTGAGTCAATTACGGAGATGTAAAAGGATTGCCTTCCAACAGTGAGAGCCCAGTTGAGGTTATATAACATCTGTAAGCTCCTTGAAAGTGGGGACTGTTTTATTGTTCTTTATATTCCCAGTGCTTGACACAAAGTAGATGCTTAACGTGTGCTTGTCCTTCCTTGCTGAAGACCATGCCATCACAGAAATAATGACATGACTTACACTTGACTTTGAGTGAGGAAGGGCTGTGCAGGTCACCAGCCTCACTTCTCCCCCAGAGCCATCTGAATCCAGTGACCAGATACTCATTAGGATGACTGGAGATGGTCCAGGATGAGGCAATCGGGTTAAGTGAATTGCCCAAGGTCACACAGCTAGTGAGTGTCAAGTGTCTGAGGTGATTTGAACTCAGGCCCTCCTGAGTCCTGCACTGGTGCTCTATCCACTGCACAGCTTAATAGATGCTTCCTGATTGAAGGAATGCAGTATGCACTGACTGGAAAAATGTGAGTCAGAATGTAGGGAGCCTTAAATGCTAAAGAATCTTAGTAGTAGAGGCAATGTAGAGTCAACAGCACTTTCCAAACAGTAATGTGACATTAAAAATAGGATTTTTGGCAATTATATGGATGAGATATAAAGTGATTGAATAAGTTATTAAGGCATTCCAAGGCAGAGGTAAGAGACCTAAATTAGGATTGTGACCTCGTGAGTCAAATAAAGGAGATATATATCATACAGGTTAAATGGACAAGATTTGGAGACTGATTTCATATGGGGGATGTAGGAGTGAGAGGTTTCAGTAACTTTCAGTTTATCAGGCTCTCTGATTATGAAGATACTCATGACAGAAAAAAGGCAAATTTCGAAGTTTGGGGCAAACAGTTCTGAATCATGTAGAATTTGTGATACCTACAGGAAATCTAGTTTCTAGCAGGCAATGACGAAGACACATTTTTCCAGTCAAAAATGTTGAAATATTACTAAACCAGAGGGGAAAAACCCCCACATATAGAGGTCTTTAAGACTGGATTTGCATTTTTACAATTAATGTTCACAAACTGCTTTACTCACAACATGCTAATGTTGATAGTATTGGCCACATTTTATAGATGAGGAAACTAAGGTTATGATTATGTGCTCAATCAAATCTATAGTATGTCAATTTGTCCTTTGGCTGTCTTAACAATTAAGAAATGGATTTACCTGTCACAATTTTTCTCCAGTGGCGCTTATTTTAGGGGGAGAACTTGATTTATCTTACCCAAGACTGAAAGTGCACCAGCCATTCAGAGGCCAAGTCCCACCACTCATTACCTAACCTAGGATGGTTCATCCCTCCTTATGCAGTTCCTCACTCTCAAAGAGGTTCACTATATTGGCTAAACAATGCAGACACCCAATCACTTTGGCACATTATAGCTCAGAATTACTGACCTCAAGCAATCCACCAGCCTCAACATTGTCAGCAACAGTGATTATAAGGATGCACCAACTGGTTTTCCAATGGCAAAATTCACAATATCGTGGAAATAGGAAGATTCCACTGGTGGGCAACATTAACATAGTTTTCCTGTTGCTTCTTCCATGTCTTTCCTAAATTGCCATTGAATCCCTAACCCATGGTTAAGGACCAAAGAACCCTGACATGCCACATAAGTATCAGCTTTCAATTTCTTTTAGAATGCCCTTGGATAATACATAAATTGAAAAAGAAAAACTGTCAAATTCCCAATTTCTAAAATAAACTTCTCTTGGGTTTAAGAAGATGCAAAAAATGTCTAGACCTTTAAAGAAAAAATCCATCAGTAATCTCTCATTTATGTATTTGTTAGCTCAATGTGTTATGAATTACATTAATACAAGCAATGTCAAATACAATGTCAAATAAACATCAGGAAGACTTACATGCAAAAAACACATCAAATAGGACATTAAAAAAAAGTATTCATAATTTTTGGTAAGCCTAATAGCAGCTTATTCATATAAAGGATACTAAAACTTAAATGAATGGTGTGTTAAAAAAAAAAATTGTTCTGCTTGTTTCACTGACCCTAAAATTATAGAGCAGTATCTTTTAAAAAAAATTTCCAGTACCCCAAAATTTCCCCAAACATTTCAGGAAAAAAGGCAAAAGAAACAAGATTTGGGGAGGGGAGTAAGGGAGAAGAGGGCTTCAAGGAAAAGAAAGATGGGAAGGAAGTCAAGGAAGGGAAGCAGGAAGATGAATGAAGCATAGCTGGTTGGAGACCTGTGCAACCAAGATCCTGCTCTCACAGGTAGACAGGAGGCTGGTATTCAATCAACTGTCCTGATGTAGTCTAGCATGGTTTAGAATACTGACTTTGTAATAAAGAAACCTGAGTTCTAGGTCTAAGCTCTGACACTAATTCATAGGAGGACTTTCTGGCCTCTGTAAAATGAGGGCTTCAGATAAAACAAATTTTGAATCTACTTTAATTTCAACATTTAATATTTCTTCCTGTAGGTAAATATTAAAGGCAAAGAATAGGTTAAAAGGTAGTTTTCTGCACAAAATGGATAACATGCCCCTCTCATATTTCTGTCAAAATTGTGAAAGAAAAAAATCTTACAAGTTGATGATAGAACAATGTTTAATAGTAGCTTTATTAAAAGCAAGCACTTGAAAGTATTCAGTATTTAATTCAGATCAATGTGTTTTGATACATTATCAGAAATATTTTAAATCTCTCACACTAACCAATTTGAAGTATATTAGAATATCTCTCAAGAACTCTTCTGAATTTACATGAAACAAATCTGCAGGGAATTTGTGACTTGAGTCCAGTACTTTAACCAACTATGACTAGATCATCACTGGTGAATTCATATGCTGGAACCTCAAGGTTGAGTGGTGCAGGCCCTTTTCTGATTCTGCCAGATGCATCATAGTGTGACCCATGACAAGGACAGTAATAACCACCAAAATCACCTGCATTTGCAATGGGTACACAACCAAGATGGGTGCAGACACCTATCAGTATGATCCATTCAGGCTTCTTTACACGGTCTAAATCATGTTGTGGGTCTCTCAACTGTGCCAAATCCACAGAAGATTCTTGTTCTATTTCCTTCTGGGTTCTATGACGTATGAACAGAGGCTTTCCTCTCCATTTCAAAGCTATGTTCTTGCCTTCAGGAATATCTGACAGCTTGACTTCAATTTTCGACATGGCCAACACATCAGCAGAAGCACTCATGCTGGAGACAAACTGGGAGACGGCATTCTTGGCAGCATATGCAACACCTACAGTTGTAGTTGCAGTTATCAAATAAGAGAAGCCTTTTCTACTTTCACTGCTATCTTTTGAAGATTTTTTGCTATCTAACACATCTGCTCGACGATAGGCAGAGAAGTCAGGAACTTTGATGTCTGTATGGGAGAATCGAACAGAAGCGGGAGCTGCAAAACAAATAGAAAGTTGTAAGAATAAAGTCAGATAAACACCTTAAAAGGTGTGTGTGCCCCTGTATGCACATATATATGTAATACATATTACACATACATGCCTGTGAAGTCTTTAAAAACTCAAAAATATTTGAGCAAAGATTAAGGATTTTGAAAATGACAGAGCAATCTGTTAACACAAAAATAGTCAAAGCAGCAGCACAGCCAGCCTATGAAATAGCATAAATTGGATGAAATCTATTAATATATTGGTCTACAAGTTATGCACAAGTTTATTTGTGATCCTATCTCCTAGCTGAGCATCGCTAATTCAGGTTCATAATGTCTCCAGGAAAAATAAGTACATGAAGTTGAAAAGCCCTGTGAAATGAAATATTTCAGATTCTAATAATTCAGTCTGCTAGCCACTTCCATCTACCCTCCAATACTAAACTCATCTCTAGTTTTATAATGCAAATTGTGAAATCTATATTTCTATCAAGGTCAATCTATGTGCTTCTTAAAAGTGTACATAAAACTCCTAAGAATTCTTGAGGTGTTATTTTCAAGGAGAGAAAAAGGTACCCTATGAATACAATTTTACAAGAAATGGAAGGTTTTTCGTTTTCTTTTTTAAAGGAATTCAACAAAGGTCCATATTATTAACACCAATATTCTTCCACTGATGTTGTATGGTGGCAAGTTATGGAACATCTTGTAGTCTCTGAAGAAATGCAATTGGGGATCACCCAAAGGCCAAATATGAGGCCCCAGGTGGACATTAGCAGGAAGGATTTAAGTTCAAATTCTGGTTCTGACACTTATCTGACCTCAAACAAGTCACCTAATCTTTCTAGGCCTGATCTGTAAAAAAAGGGGATGGCTTCTAAGATTCCTTACAACTATAAAATTTATCCCCTATGTTCTACTACTAAAAATAATTTTCCTTTCCATTACCAAGTTTCTATGCCAGAATTCATACCAATTGGTTCACAAGTAATCAAAAATTACTGTATAGTATATATTTCAACTACTTTCCCTCTAGTTCCCAAGAATAACTACAAGAAAATCATAAAATAGTTACCTATAATGGAAGACTAGTGAAATTAATGGGATCTACATAAAAATACCTCTGCACTTTTCCAGATGAAGGCATGTGGGCAAATTACCAAATAAAGAAAAGCCATGCTAGAATGATTCTCAGTCAGGATTTCTGTGGGGCAATTATGATTTATATAGGTCTAGTGTAAATGGCTACTAAGCCCTGTGGATATGTTTAGTGTCACTTAGATAAGAAGGCAAACCTTGAATAGGCAACAGAAAGACAATCTTAGAAGATCTATGCTCAAATCTTCCTCACTCCCTTTGATTATAAAGCTTTGACCCTGGACAAGTCACTTAACTTGTTAGAGGCCTAGCCAGTTCTGAAAGACTACAATTTCTAGAAGCTACCTATGTACACTAATGAAGGGAGTTTCCTCTAATCTCTTCCTCTAACTCATTTTTCACTTGAAATTACCTAGACCAATGAAATAATAGGTCCAGATCAAAAGAATAAAAAACATTTAAACAAGTTATTTCTCCTAATAGAAGACAGGAGGAAAAAAGTTCATATAATAAAACAAAAGAAACTATCAACACTTTGAAATGGACACTTCTGGATCTCATACAATAACTAAAGAAAAGTGAGTGAATCTGGCATAAATTAGGCACAGATCAATATCTTAAATCATATATTAAGATAAATTCCAAATGGATACAAGACTTAGCTATAAAAAGTGACATCAGAAGAAAATCAGAAGAGCAAGAACAAAATTACTTTCCAATCTATGGATGAGGAAGAGAGGATCACAGAAGATGAGACATTTCTGATTATCTAAAATTAAAGTTTTTGCACAAACAAAAACCAATGCAGTTAAAATCTTAAGGGAAACAGGTTAACTGATAAAATAATCTTACCGAAAGTTTCTTTGAAAAAGGTTTCATATCCAAGATATAAGGATCTGATTGAAATTTCTAAGAATACATTCCTCAATAGCTATATACATAGCCAAGGAAATAAGCAGGCAGCTTTCAACAACCAATATTTTAAAAATGTTAAAATCACTAATGATTAAAGAAATGCAAGTTCAAAGTTTCACTCATGTGGACGGGCAGTGGGAAAACAGGTACACTAATGCACTATTGGTGGAGCTGTGAATAGATCTTGCCATTCAGCAAAGGAACACTGAACTAAGCCCAAAAAGTACCTGTGGTTCAGGTCCTAGCCCTGTACCTTGAAAAGATCAAAGAAAGAGGAAAAGGACCCATATGTACAAAATATCTGTTAACATTTTTTTATAGTGGCAAATAAAACAACAAAAAAACCCCCTGTAAACTAAGAGGATGCTCATCTATTGGGAAATGGTTAAACAAATTATGACATGGATACAGTGAAATAATATGCCATAAGAAATGAAGAAATGGACAGTTTCAGAAGAAACTTGGAAGACCTCTATGAAAAAATGTATGGTGAATTAAGCAGAACTAGTAAAAACAATTTACACAATTACATTATAAAGAAAAACAATTAAGAGTGCTGGGCCTGGAGTGAGAAAGACCTGAGTTCGAATTTGGCCTCACACACTAGCTGAGCAAACCCTGCTTCCTCTTTGTAAAATGATCTGGAGAAAGAAAAGGCAAAATACTCCAGTATCTTTGCCAAGAAAGCCCAAAAGGAGTCATGTAGAGTCAGAAAACAGAAAAATGACTCAACAACAACAAACCATGATTTCAGAAGACTGAAGATGAAGTACACTAGCCACCTCCTGCCAGAGAGATGATGGACTTAAATGAAGAACAAGAGATACATTTTTGAACATGGTCAATGCGGGCACCAGTTCTGCTTGGAAAGGTTTCCCTTTCCTTTTTTCTCCCCAATTGTCCCACTAGTGTGAGGAAGGGGGGAAATTTGTTATTATTAACCAGAAAAATGATTAAAAAAAAAAAAGATTAAAAAGGTTTCCTCCTTGTTTGAATTTAAAGAAACTTGCAAAGGAAATACTCAGGATTTCTTTGCTTTATTTTAGCTAGCAAGCTACATTTTCTCATAGAATACAAGTCTGGAAAATTTGGTAATTATACACAGTTCTTGCCCTTGAAGTTCAAGCTCTAAGTTACTTTATCTACATGTTTTGGTTGACTCAAAATTGGCAAAGTGTCACATTCCGAGATTCAATTTCAACTTAAAGAACAAAACAAGATACTATGGAAAGATCACCAGGATGTAGAAGTACCTCTTTAAAATATGTAAAAAAAGGATGTTCTCTTAGCTTCACCTGCACCTAACACTGGGGACAGAATATTGAAGTTAATGTTTGGCTGTGTCCCCTTAAGTCAAGATGTTCACCACTGTCAGGACACATCTTTCATTTCACAATCAAGGAATCATTTTTCCTAACTGTAGGGTGGAAAGAATACTAGAATTGGGATGATTCCTGGGTCTACCATTTTTACAAGGTGTGAACCACAGAAAAAAAATCAAAACCTCTGCCCCTGATAACTACTATGTTAAATGGAAATGATAACACTTGACCCACAGAGATATTATGATGATCAAAACGTTAACAAAAATAAAGTACTTTGCAAATTCTAAATTGCTTTGTGAAAGTAATCTATCAAGTCATTTACAATCCTGGAGTAAGTAAGCAGGTATGCTGAAGTTGTAAAATTATTAAGTATACTGCTAGTGGGAGGTTTCATTGAGAGAGGAGACTGACTAGGTCTTATTTTTCTATCACTTGTAATATTTTCAACAAAGCACATAAAATGAAAAGTCTCCTTCAGTGGCTAAACCTTCTCATAGATGACCTTTCACTTCTTTTTCTATCCTTCCACCTATATTTTCTATCCTTCTATCCACCTTTGGGAGAAACAGCAATTTGCAGTAAAGAAATGTTTTATGCACCAAGATATCATGTGCCCTTGAACAAGTTAAATAATTTGACCACCCTGGACCTCAGTTACTTTCTTCCTAAAAAGAGGTAGGTGGTAACCTGAGCTTTAGGGTCCATTCTATGAGTGTAAGTCTTGAGAGGGGTTTCAGGACTCACTTCCTACAAGGTCCACCTGTCCTAGATCTTCAAACTGCCAAAAGACAGTCAGCTCTCTCTCCATCAGTGAGTAATCTATAGTGTATCTAGAAGACCTTCCGAGATACTCTCTAATGTCCTAGCCAGAGCTAAAACACATTAGGGACTTCAGAAATCACCTCGGTAGTATGTCACTCACCTGAACTCAACTCCCTGTAATGTAATAAACTCAAATGGAACACTAGATTTTAAAATTGCAAGTACAGCTCTGCTACCCACCACAGGAGCCGGGCCAACACTGTGCAGTGGAGGGGGCACTAAGTCCTGGATTCAAATCTTGCTACAAGCTTACTCCCAGCGTGACCTTGAGTAATGACTTAACCTCCCGGGCCTCCAATTTCCTCAACTACTATCAAAGAACTACCATGTACCTAAGGTCCCTTCTAGTTCTAGCTCTACAATCCCATGACATCACTTCACCTTTTGGGACTCCAATTTCCTTGCCTGTAAAAAGGATATTTATACCCTTATTACCTAAAGGGCTGTGGAGGTACAGGAGATAACGCATGCAAGGTATTTTGTTGTTTTTAAAACTTTACAACCTAAAAGTGAGCCGTTGTTGTTATTCCCTACCGCCAGACAAGAGGCAGCTCACGCCAAAAACTTCGGGGTGCGGGTGGGGGTGGGGAGGTCACCTTTCGGCAGGGTCCTGGGGCAGGGCATGGCGGCTCTCTGCTCCCGGGAGTGCAGGGGTCTCCCCTTACCCACCCCAGGTCCCTCAGCCTTCACTCGGCCTGGGCGCCCCTTAATTCCGGAAATGGGGGTTTCGGGCCCCGGAAACGGCTATCCGGCTCCCTCCCTCGGCCCGCAGGCGGTCCAGGTCCCACAGGGATCCCTTCCCCCGCGGCAGAAGCAGCCCCTCGGCTCTCGTCTCCTCCCCGCCCCCCACTCACAGAAGAGGCTGACTCTGGCGACGAGCTGTCGGCCGGCGGCCTGCCCGGCCAATGACTCCTGGCACAGAAGGGGCCGCTTCGCATCCAACACGGGAGCCTCCGGGGCGGGCACCACCGAGGCCTGCACCAGCGGCCGCAGGGGACCCACCACCCTACGGGACGTGGCCGACAGGACCGGGGCAAAAGGGCCCGAACGAGCGGCAACCGACAACATGGCGACGGCTTCGTTCACCCCGAGCCGGTCACTCGGACGACCTTCCCCGAGCTGCGCAGGCGCCAAGAGGCGGCCAGGCGCGTGGCGTCATCACGCCCGCAGTCGCGCGCTGCACTCCGGGGTTCCCCTATAAAAGGCGCTGCGCAGACATGTGTGTACCAGAGCTTCTGAGCGCGCCGGGGGCGGAGCTTCTGAGCGCGCCGGGGGCGGAGCTTCTGAGCGCGCTGGGGGCGGAGCTTCCTCACCTACCTGTCTGTGGTTGGGCGGCTTCGGTGCCACACCTAGCACCCGGCTGATCCTCCCCGCCCCCTTCTCATGTGAGGCTGGATACCACTTGTCATGACCATTAAACCCCTGGCTGTCTGATAATCCCTTACCACCGATGATTCTTAGCCATGTGCACACGTGAAATCTTACAAGTTAGACTGTATCGACTCCGGGGGACGGGGATGTTTCCAGGGGATGCCTGTTCCCGCAGAACTTGTTACTTTGTTAAAGCAGCGCTCCAGGGTAAAAGTGGAAAGTTGGTTTACTTATTTTTCTGTTCCTAAAATCAGCCTTGGGGAGAGCTAACGAGGGCGGATGAAACACTAACTAGGTGGAGACCATAATTAACATTATGCAGTACTTCTTTCTGGGATTTCAGACACCTGGAATATGGACTTTTATGTTCAGTTAGCCATTATACCTTGCAAAGATTTCTAGACAATCGTATCCACAAAGTGATCAATTCTAAGTCCTGAATTCTTCTGAACTGATGTCTTCCTTTTAGCTGCTTTCACTTGAAGGTTAAAGAGTAACATATTGTATGACCTTGGACAAGTTACTGTCCCTCGGACACTCAGTTTTATCTTCTGTAAAATGAGGGGGGTGAACTAGATTATATTTTGGAGAAAAAAATAGTTTTTGTTACTTTGAACTTGGCGAACATCAGCAAACGTGAATGATATATAAAGAACATAGAACAGAAAAGGTCTGCATATGAAACAGCCAACCCACTATTAGCTTGCTAATAAATTCAACAGCTTAGTTTCAAACCTGTTCTTTTTGTCTGTGTCTCCTCTCTCTACCACCTTCTGGGCTTTTCTGTGCATTCTTTTATATGCTTTGTTAATGCTGCCTTTTCTTTTCGTCTTTTATTTTTTGTAGGGGAGGAGAAGATCACCATTTCTAACCGCCATCTCTTCTTCAGTTCTCCCATTCCAAAGTGGAAAGAAAAAAAAAGTCTCCTTATAACCAGCATAGTCAAGCAAAATCAATCTACATAATGGATGTGTCTGAAACTGTCTTTCTCCTTCTGCACCTCTAATCTATCACCTATCTGTCAGGAATGGGAAGCATGCTTCTACATTAGTTTTCTGGAGTCGTGGTTAGTCATTGCATTGGTCAGAGTTCTAAAGTCTTTCAAAATTGTTTTGTTTTAAGATGTTCTAGTTATTGTGTAAATTGTTGTAGTTCTGTTCAGTTCACTCTGCTTCAATTTATAGAAATCTTCTTAGGTCCTTCTGAGATCCGTCCCTGTATGCATTTCTTAAAATTGTACAATGATATTCTATTACATTTATATACCATACTATTTTTAGTCATTCCTCAATTGATGGGTATGACCTTTATTTTCAGTTTTTTGTTATTTATAAAAAGGCTACTATGGATATTTTTGTGCACATAGATCTTTTTACTTCCTTTAATCTTTTGGGGGTAGAAATCTAGTACAATGGGGTCAAGGGTATATACAGTTTAGTGCCTTTGGGACCGAGGTCCAAATTGCATTCCAGAATATCACAGCTCCATCCATAGTTTGTCTGTCATCTCATGTTCCCACTAACAATTGTGTTTTGCCTTTTTTGATTATCTTTGCTAATCTGATGGACATGTTGTAGAACATTGGAGTTATTATCATGTACATTTTTATTATGTTGAATGATTTCGAACTTTTTTTTTTCTAACTCTCAATAACTCATTTTTCTCCTTCTGAGAGTAGTCTGTTCGTATCCTTTGACCACTGAGTTATTTGGGGAATGAGTCTGGTTCTTGTATTAGTTAGCTATCTATAAATAATATAAATACAAACATATAAAACAATTATACAATATATATGATATACACATATCACATATATTATATATATGTACATATATCATATATATGTGTGTCATTTTATGTTTACTTATATAAATATTTATTTATGTTTCTTTATATATCACACCTTAATCACTGTAGTATCTTTGCCAAGAAAACTCTATGGACAATTATGGTTCATGGGGACACAGAGTCAGACACAACTGAATGACCAGCAGCAAAAATGTCTGTGTGTGTGTGTGTGTTTGTGTATAAACCCTCACTTGATCCATCCATCCCCACTACCTGTCTTTGTGGCTAACCAACTTGAGAAGACCATCTACAATCAATGTTTCCACTTCCTTTCCTCTTACTTTCCTTACCTCTCTTTAGAATGGCTTCTAAACTCATTTTTCAACTAAAACTACACTCTCTAAAGTTACCAATGATCTCAACTGCCAAGTCTGATGACCTTTCTCAATCCTCATGACTTCTCTGCAGCCTTTGATGTTATCAAAACCCCATTCTTCTTGATATTCTCTTCTCTCTAGGTTTCTTTGACATTACTCTAATTTCTCCTCCTACCTGTCTGATTACTCTTTCTCCATCCTTTGCTGGATCTTCAAGTGTCTCACACTAACCATGAATTTCCCCCAGGATTCTGTCCCAGGTCTCTCTTCTCTCTCTATGCTGTTTTACTAGGGGAATGTCATGATTCTCCAGTCTCATCCTTATCTCCATGATTTAGCTCAAATCTCTTTGCTGACCTCCCGATTCACATTTCCAACTGCCTATTTGCCATAAATATGTGGATATCAATATGTCCAAAACTGAAGTCATCATCTTTCCCCCCAAACCCTCTTCTCTTCCTGATTTCCCTGTCACCATCAAGAGCCCATCCTCCCAGGCCCTCAGGTTCATAACCTAGATGTCTTCCTCAACTCCTTCCTCTCTTTTACCCACTCCAGTTATCAATCTGTTGCCCAATGTTATAGATTTTACCTTTTTCTTATCTTCTATATATGCTCCTTACCTCCTCTGATACTGGCATCACCTCATGCTTGGACTATTGCAATAGCTTGATGGTTGGCCTCCTTGCCTTATATTGCTTCCATTCTACTTTATGCTCTACTCAGGTGTCCCAATGATCTTCCTAAATCTCATGTCTGATGATATCACCACCCTCTCCCTCCCCATTCAGTATATTCCAGTGGCTCACTATCACCTGCAGGATCAAATATAGAATCCTCTGTTTAGCATTTAATATTCTGGCCCTTTTTTACCTTTACAGTCTTCTTATACCTTCTTATACTGCATACTCTGTCATCCAGTGACACCTCTTTACTGTTCCTTAATCAAAACACTATATCTTCTGACTCTGGGCAGTTCTCTCCCTCCTCATTTCTTCCTCCTGGCTTTCCTGGTTTCTTTTCAGCCCCCACTAAAATGCTGTCTTCTACACAAAGCCTTCCCTAGTCCCTGTTAATACTACTACCTTCCCTCTGTTGATTATCTGCAATTTATCAGATACATAGATATGCTGTGATGAATGGGAGAGTAAATTGGTTAAGGATCATCCTGTTATAGTAAGGACCCAGTTGAAATTAGGTAACATAAATTTGTAGTCAGTTCAGTCAGGACAATTTTGCATTTTCTCCAGATCCATTCTGTAAGTAGAAGTGTCTATGAGGAGCAAGGAATATTGTAACTACCCTCACTGTGACAAGTGAGTTCAGGATATGATATAAGTAAAACTGCAATCAGTACTGGGAAGGATGGCCAGGGATCCTGTGTCATCAGGATACAAACAGGTCTCAGTGAGTGAAGAAGAGGAAAGGAAAAGATTTATGAAGAAATCAAATTTAACTACAGAGAGGTCATTTCAGAGAGTATAATGGAATGAGTGGACAAATCTGAAGTGGGACAGTATGGAGGTGGATTTGAGGCACATGAGAATAAAGGTATGGGAATGATGCATAGAGAACAAAGGTGGTACAGTAATCGCTGCAGATTGAGAATCACTAGCCTAGAGATACCATAATGGGGAAGAAGTATGTTAACTTTGAGCAATGAGTTCAGGAAAATTTTCAGTGACTAGAAAGCAGTTCATTGGAGAGTAGGGAGGTGATTAGACTGTTTAGGGATTTCTTTTGATGTTCACCTTGTGGAAAGTGGTGATGTTGAATCCTGTAAGGCCCAAGAACCACAACTCCCAATAGGCAGGATGAGGAAAAGATATAGCATGGTTGAGGCAAAAGCTGGCAATTCCTGGCAGGTCTGGTTTCCAGAGCATTGGAGAAGGACCTGGGGTTAAGATAGATTTGAGACCTAGATCTGCGAGGTTGACCATAAGGCACTCTCAGAAGATGGAGGAATGAGGTAGTAACAGTGGAGGTGATTGAGTCCAGGTCTCCCCATGAGGTTTGGGAAGGCAGAGGCCATAGGTGGGCAGGTCATATTGGGAATGATATAGTTCTTCCTGAAAGTCTCAGATACCAAAAAGCCATAGGCAGGAGGCCCGAAAGGGGCAATGAGACACACCCTATGAAGTCTCAGCAGCAAAAAAACCAAAAGTCAGAGATGGAACTAATTCAAGTAGTATTCTTATTTTTATTATATTGGCATGGCCCAAGCATATACAACTAATATCTTATTATTTAAGGCTATCTTCATTTTTATCAAGTGTCTTATAGCTGCATTTATATAATTCCTATTTTTTTTTTGGTAGATGGACTCACATATATCTTATATATTCTGTCTCTGCTGAGTTTTCTTGGTAATTTACAACAAAGCTAATGATTTATGTGAGTTTGTATCTTTCTAATTTGCTGAAGTTATTGTGTCAATTATTTTTTGTTGAATACCATTCTTCTTTCAACGATCTCTTTAGAGAACAGACCTAGAAGTGGTATAGCTGGGTCAAAGAATACACACAGTTTAGTGATTTTTAAGTCACAGTTCCTGTAGCGCCAATGCACAGCCACTATGGATATGCAGGTGTATTTCCAGGGTAAATTCACAAAATATAAACTCTCTTCCTCAAACAAGAAACCAAGATATTTATTCAGATACCAGAAAGCCAATTCTATCATAGTAACAACAAAGTTTGTACACATGACCCATAGAGGGAGGAACGCCATCCCCAAACCTTCCCTCCATCAGGCCTCCCCACAAACAAACTCTCATAGACAAAATGCCCCCTCTCATTCAGACTAGCTGCTCTGTTCTGCCTGCTTCTCTATCTCAACTCCACCTCACTCTCCTTTCCTGGTTTACCCTTTCAGTAAGCTCCTCCTGTCATCGACTCCATGTGACTCAATCTATGGGCTGAGCCAAAGCTCAAAGTGGGTCACATAGACCTGTTAAAGGGCAGGGAAGACCTTCAAATTACCTTAACGTTACAGTTTCCAGAATGACTGTACCAATTCACCAGCTCCACCAATCGTACATTAGTGCACCTGTTTTCCTACAGCCCCTCCAATACTTATCATTTTCCTCTTTTGTCATCTTTGCCAAGCTAATGGGTATGATATGGAATCTCACAGTTGCTTTAATTCGTATTTTCCCAATTATTAGTAGTCTTGAGTTTCCTATGGTGGTTGATATCTTGGATTTCTTTCTTAGAAAACTGCCTGTTAATATCCTTTGATCATTTATCTATTGGAGAACTGATCTTAGTTTTATAAATACATATCTAGGATATGAAAACTTTATCAGAAAAAAATTACTACAGAGATCTTTTCCTATTAACTGGTTTCTCTTCTAATTTTAACTACATTAGACTTATTTGTGCAAAAACTTTTTAATTTTATAGAATCAAAATTATCCATTTTATCTTCTGTGATCCTCTCAGTCTCATGTTCAGCCATGAACTTTTCCCATATCTATAGACTTAAGAGGTATTTTCTTCCTTGGGTTCTCTAATTTATTTATGCTGTAACCTTTTATGTTTAGGTCATATATAGATTTGGAGCTTATCTTGGTATAACGTGTGAGGTGTTGATCTAAACCTATTTTTGCTAGATTGCCTTGTCATCTAGTTTTCCCAGCATTTTGTGGTTATTTTTCTTGTTATTGAAATGTGAGTCCTTCCCTTACACTCTCCCTAACTAGTAACTGGGGTCTTTGGGTTTATTGAAAACTATACTACTGTTGGTTTACTTCTCTCTGTTCTGAACATAATCTGTTGTACTGACTTACCTCTCTTTTATTTTTTTAAACAGTACTAAATTATTTTAATGATGGCTGTTTTGTAATACGGTTTGAGATCTTACACTGACAGACTTCTGAGGTTCTTAACCTTTTGTTCTTTCAGATGAATTTTATTATTTTTTTCTATTGCAGTTCTTAGGTGAATACTTACCAAAATATAAAATACTCAGATTGACAAAAGAACAAATAGCCTACTTAAAGAACCCAATATCAGAAAAAGATTTCAAACAAGTCACAGATTAAGTCCCCAAGGAAAAACTCCAGGGATGGTTGGATTTAAAAATTAGTTATATCAAATATTCAAAGATAGTATTACATGAGCTATTTATAAGAAGAAAGAAAGGCATCCTCACAATCTCTGTTATACAAACATAATACCTAAATCAGGAAGAGACAAAGCAGACAAAATTATCACTTACTTAAAGAGGATATGATTATTTACCTAGAAAATCTGAAAGAATCAACCAAAAAATAATTGAAGTAACAAATTCAGCAAAGTGGCAGGATAAAAAGTACATCTATATAAATCATCAGTGTTACTCTGTTTCTTCAACAAAGCTGTCATGAAGAGCTAGAAAGTGAAATTCCATTCAAAATAACTACAACAACTTTAAAATGTTTGGGAATATATTTTTCAGGATGCACCCAAGAACTGTATATGAATCCAACTACAAAACAATCTAAAGAAACAAAGATAGACCAAGATAATTTGAGAACCTCTAAGTGCCCATGGAGATAGGTTGAAAAATGAGAATGCCAACAAAATTAATTTATTTATTCAGTACTGTATCAACCAAATTATCAAACGAATATTTTATGATTTTATTTCTTCCACAATTTCTTCCTCTGTTCTTTTCCATTTTGATGTAATTTTGCTTTTCCTTGATTACTTTTTTTAGATAGTTAGATAGCTAACTTTATTTTATTGTATTTTGAAAAAAATTCAGGCAGATCCCAGTTTTATTTATCAATTCAATTACTTTTATTGATTTCTTAATTTTCAGAAATTTTCCTTCATTGCTTATTTGGGGATTTTTTTATTTTCTGCTGTTCAAATCTCTTTAGTTGCATCCACAATTCATTGATTTGTCCTTTCTTTTGCTAATGAAATTCTTTAGAGATATATATTTTCCCTAAGACAATTTTAACAAGCTTCTATAAGTATGGGTATACCGTCTCATTATTGTCATTTTCTTTGATGAAATTTTCTACTACTTCAACAATTTTTCTTTGATCCATCATTTCTTTAAAATTATGTCATTTAGTGTCTAATTATTTTAAAAAATCTTTACTAGTCCTTTATTGAATATTATTTTATTGCATTGGGATCAATAAATGATGTGCATGATTTTTCTGTGTTTTGGGAAAGACCTTTATACCCTAAAACGTGGCAAAGTTTTTGTAACATATTCCATGCATAGCTGAAAAGTAAGTAAATTACTTTATATTACCATTGAAAACTAACAGATCTATCATCTTTACTATATATGAAGTTCATTCTGATCCTTAACTTTTCTTGTTTATCATTTGATTACAATTGTTCATGTCTGCAAAGGATACATTGAGATTACCCACTTATAGTTTTAATATTTCCATCTCCAATTTGATTAACTTTTCCTTTAAGTTTAGATGGTATTTAAATATTTATTATTTATAGGAAGTATTGATAGTGTTTTATTATCTATGATTTCTTTAAGCATAATGTAATTTCCCTGTTTATCTAGTTTTATGTGTTTTTTCCATATCTAAAATCATGCTTGCTACCCCTTCTTTTTTTTTAGTTCAGCTGCAGTATAATTGATTTTGTCTAATCCTTCATTTTAACTCTTCATGAATCTTTGTGATTCAACTGTGTTTCTTATAAACAAAATATTTTCAGATTCTGTTTTCTAATATATTTTGCTATCCTCTTCTGTTTAATGTATTCCATTCACTTCCATGGTAATGATTGTTAATATGTATTTCTCTCTATTCTGTCCTCTTGTACTTTTCCCTTTCTTTGCTTGCACCACCCCCATTTGCAAATAAGGTGGTAAAAGAGAAGTTTGATTGACACTTGTAATTTATAAATGAAATAGCCTGTTCTCTCTCTCTGTTGTAGCTTTTCTCTCTCCCTTGACTGCCCCAAATCTCAGGTTTTTCCCCTTTGTTCTTTTCCTTTTAATCTCTGTTTCACATTTTTCACCAAAATATTCTGATTTATTTGGTTTATGACTATTATTTCCTTACCTTTCCTGCACTTCCTAGATTTCCCTTTTGTCCTGCCTTATCCCTCCCTATTTCTCGTATTTCCCTTTGGAGATTAATGTATTTTTGTACTGAAATCTCTGTGTATATGTGTATAATTATGTTCAATCTTCCCTTAGCTCTTCCAGATGAAAGTAAGGTTCATAGTATGCCTGTTCTCCCCACTGTTTTCTCTGTGATTATATACTTTTTATCTTAATGTACCTCTGTTGTGTGATAATGATTTCCCTCCCATCCTCCTTTCTTCCCCAGTACAATCTCCTTCTCCTCCCTCACATATTTTATCTTTTCTTTCTCCTATCAAAGTAAAACAAAATCACCCATAGACCCTAAGTTATTTTTAAGTTTTTCTATGATTCTAAAAAATATTATGGTTTTGAGATTTGTTTCTTATCTCATATTTCTAATCCCATAGTTCAACTCCACATTTTTCTTCTTATGAAATAAATATGTGTACAAAGTTTTCTGATTCTGAAACCAGTGAACTGCTTATTCCACTGAAACATACTACCTCTTGTGATTAAAATCATTTAGTCCATGTTCATGTGGACCTCTGCGATGGGTACTGCCCAGAACAAGAGTTGAACATTGTTCAAAGTAATTTCAAAAGTCATGCTACTTGTATTGAGTGCTCACTCCCTAAATTTATGTCTCAGTATAAACCCAAATCTTCTCCTTATTGAAAGGAATCTCCATTGATTTCTCTGTTGCCCCCCAGAAGGGCTTTCTCATTTATATTTATATTTCCTTGTCATCTTGAGCTACTCCCCAAACCCCATATTTCTCTCTGGAGCAGTGAAACAGGAAAGATTGACAGTCATGTTCAGTTTGTACAGACTATCTTGGATCTGAGCTATTTAAAATGTATTTTTTCCCTCAGTAGTCAGTTTCAGTAATTCAGTGTCCCTGTCTCTTAGAAAACTGGTAACCCCAGGGAGGAGTTGGAATTAACTAGGGAGGAGGAGATCAGTTATGTTAATATTTTAATCACTAGCTCCTTTAACACATTAGTCACATTCATTAAATATGATTAATTTGCAGACTTTGTTTGAAAATGTATCAGTTCTCTTACTGGCAAGGTACCCACTGTCTACCATATCTGTGCCTGAGAATGTCCCCAAAAGCAATGACTGCACTTATGCTAGCTTTTCAATATACCTCTATATCCTATGTGCCTTATCCTTACCAAAAATATTGATGTACTCTGCCTTAATACATTTCTGGAGACCTCCTACTTCCCTATGACATTATTCCACAAACCAGTAAGCAGATTTTATTCCTCCCTGCATTGTCACTAATCGTTCAATCCCTATGACTCAATGCTTCTTAAATATGCTTCATGGTACCTTTGTTAACTCATTCATTCCCTGTTCCTACAATGTCTTTTTCCCACTTTCTACTCTGCCTGATAAAATCCTATCCATCCTTCAAGACCTACCTTGAATTCATCCCTCACCTCACCTCTGATTCTTCTACTTGTGTGAACTTGAACGAGTCACTTAACCAATATGAACCTTAGGTTCTTCATCAGCAAGATGAGAGGTTGTTAGATGACCTCTGAGGACCCTTACAGTTCTATGATCCTGTGATCCTCCACAAAGTTCTATTGTCCTGTGGTTAATTGTGCCCGTAAAATCATATGCAGTTATAGGATTTAGATGTGCAGAAATGTCCTGACCAATGGCAGAAGCTCACCTGGTAGCACATTCATATGAAATTCCTTGTCAAGAGAGATTTAAAAAGGGAGTGTGCCCTCTGGGGTGGGTCAGATTTTTGAAGTAGAAGAAGAGAAGGGCTATAATCCTAAAATAGGTGAGTGATGCTATGGAAGGTACTTGATCTTTTTTGCTCACTTATCCCTTCTGAAAGAGATAAAGCTGAATCCTTCCCAGACCTCTCTGATCTCCTTCCTGGAGGTAGTTTAAGGTATGATTTTTTTTCTTTTATCACTGCACTATCTACTACACTGGGGATTTAATCAGCCATAGCATGTTATAACAATTGAGTTGCTTTTAGCCTAGAGACAACATAGTGGCTCCAGTGGTTTCTCCTCCACACCCCCACACCCCACCCCACACTCCTTTTATTGGTTATTTTATGGAGTTTGTATTGGATGAAAAGTTATTAATACAATCATGCTAGTTCAGAGCCCCCAGTTAGGGCAATTCCCAACATTCAGACAAAGATTCTGCTCTCTGCCCTAATTTAAAAGATTGTGTATTTCTGGCTAATATCTGACTCCTTCAAATTTAATGCAAAATTAGGATATAGGAAACAGTTATCTAAGAGAAATTAACAGACTGTGTTATAGTGCCTATTCCTGAATAGTCATGGGGAGCAGAATTTGGGAGAAGAGTAGACCTTTTGGAAGTCTCCTCATTTCTTAAGGAGGCAATTACAATGGTAGCTTTAGTCTCAAGATGTTTCCATTTAAAGATTTCTCTTAGACTATAAAATGTTGGAGCAGGAATCAAAGTATATAAATTTGTTTGCAAAGTATTTAGTATAGCTCCTAAGTTGACCCACTCAATTCCTCCCTTCTTTGCTACAGTTCAGCTCTCCTTGCTGCTTTATCCTTTTCCTTGTTGCCTCTGTGCTACTAATTTTTTCCTGCTCAGTTCAGGAGGGGCAGGGGACGTTGTCACTCCACAGTTGCTGCTACTGACGTTTAGTTGTTATAGTCCTTGTTTCAGCCTGCTCTTTCACAGGTTATATGTGCCTCTTTAGACATTCCCAGCCATGACTCAAATACACTTTCTGGCTGAGAAAGTACAATAACCCAGACTGATCTCAACATTGAGAAAAAAACCTGGTCCTTCTGAACTACAAATTGCAATCAATCAGTCAATCAATAAACATTTGTTAAATGCCTAATTTGTGCCAAATGCTGTGTTAGATGCCATCAGTTCTCAAATTCCTATTGCATAATAATGCAACAATAGTTACCTGTCTTTAATTATAGTTATTCTGTCTCATCTTTCTAATGAGGTTAGAGACTATTTCTTATATAGACCTTGTATCTTACCTAACACCTAGCAAAATACTCTGTACAAGTAGAGGCTCAGTAAATATTTATTGAATGTTGAATGAATGCTAGTTCATATTTTCATATTGACAGTGGCTTTCTGCAAGGAAAATGTTTTAACCCATAGGAGTAACTAACAGTGGGGATCTCAGATGCTGTGGCAGTAACTGACCAATAACAACATATAAGTGGCTCCCACCTAACCTGTGTATAGGACTTCTGTAGGCTGCCTCTGACTTCCAAAAACACTCAGGGTTCATGCAGAAGAAAAAGTGAAGTGAAATTGTGAGTTGGAAAATTGTTCTTTGCCTTGATGCACTTAGAGTATAATGAGAAAGATAAAATCTAACATTATTTACTGTACTAGAAGTCTAATATAAATATTAGGGGGAAAAATCAACCCATAACTACTACAAGTTGTTTGTTTGTTTTTGGGAATGTAATTTTGCAACTCAAGTCTTTATCCAGCTCATCCTTTACCAGTGGGCCAGGAAAGTCTCAATTCCAATAGCTAAGGATTTAATTGGGACAGAATTGGAAAGTAAATAGAATCATTTGCAGTTCCCTCTTACTGAAATGCATATCATCTCCCACCAATTTACATGCTAACAGAAAAGGAAGATTCCTCAAAAACATACTCCTGAGGAAGGGTTGTGTCAGAACTGGAACACCTCTCAAGCAATTGTCTATATCTCAGTGGTATTGTCTTCTCGATGCCTCCTCGGCATAATCTCTCATGGCTCTCTGGGAGTGGGCCTAGGAGAGGTCCATGCCACAGCTGCTCTTACTCTTTGCCTTCAAAGCTGACACTCTCTGATGAGCAGTCATCTGCTGTAGCAGTGTCTAATTCCTCAAGAAAAGTGTTATCAGTGTTAAGGACTCTACTGAATCCTGCCTTGACTATCAGTCAAAATATGGTGACCATTCATATAGCTCACCACCTGTAGCTTTCTATTATTTGCTCAAGGATTGGTAATAAAATTAATATTACCATTGCAACTCCAATCAGCTCCCAGCATCAGAACTTTTTTCCAATCAGATCAATTCTCCAAGCCAATTGTGGAGCCTGTCTCTTAGCTGATCCTATGTCAGTTTCTCTGATTCTGTCAATGTTTCTGCCTTCTAGCTTCTGTGGGTAGCTTCTAATATGTTTCTACTTTGAATTCCCTGACTTCTTGTGTGGTTTCCTTTGCCTCAAATTAGGGCTTCCTCATATTTAGTAATCCATTTTTATCTTAAGTTCAAAACTCCTAAATTCACATTTCTATAAGATATAACACAGGATCAACATGTATTTTTCCTATAGTCCCTCAAAAGTTTGCTGATTCAGTTTCCCAGCAGTAAACTTATACATTCTTAAAATAGTCATGTGTAAATCAGCTGCTGGGAAACAAAGCATTGCAGCTATCAGTCAGTATCTTTGCCTCAGACAGGGTCTGTTTTTTCCTTAGCTCCTCTCAGAACTGTTTTTCTCCTCAAGCTGATTTTCTCTCTATGTCTCCACAAAAGCTTTTTTTAAAATTCTCCTTTCAGTAAATAAAATGTCCACATAAGAAAGAATCAGTATTTTATCCATATCAGCTTCATCTCTCCCAGCTCTCTGTCCCATTCTATCCTACCTTTCCATCTTACCCTCTGAAATACTCATTCTATTATTAATAAATTATACTTTATATTAAACCTGCATGAAATATTGTATTTAATTGTCTAGGTAAATGTCCCTCCTTCTCCTACCTCCAAACTGAATGTAAGCTTTTTGAGGATAGAGATTTAAAATATATCCCTAGTTCCTAGTCCAGTGCTTGGCACACAATAAGTGCTTAATAAATGCTTGTTGAATTGAATTTTGGACGTCATTGACCCAGGCACACTGGATCAAACTTAATCTGTTAGGCACAATGAAATCTTCCTGAGAAGATGTCAGGCTTTGGATATTCTATGTAAATTATTAGTAATTGCTTAGTTAAAATTTCCTTCCCTGTCCCAAGGGACAAACAACCATTACAACAATATTGATAGCTCCTGTTTTTAAGGGAGCATACTTCATACATATTAGCTCATAACATACTTCACCCACATTCATTTCTTCCTTGCAGCAACCGTGTGAGATGCTATTATTACTCCCATTTTATAGATGAGACTCAGAGAGGGTAAGAAACTTGTCCAGGGTCACATAGCTTGAGTCTGAGGCAGAATTGGAACTCTAGTTTTCCTGACTTACGTCTAGCACTAGTCATCATGCCCCACTGTCTCTAAGATAATGAAATACAGATAGGTGAGTTAAAGCAGTGTTCATTTAACAAATCATAAAGGCCTAGCTCTACGTATAGATTGTCCCCCAAGTTCACAACAAATAGCCTTTCTTTTCACCTTTTCTTTCCAAGCACCTTTAAAAAAATACCAGAGACATCATCAATTTAACTCATAATTCCCTTTCAGAGAGAAGGATTCTAACAAAATGGGACATGATTTTTTGTTGGTAAAATAAGAAATATTAGCAGTAAGGGGCTCAACTACAGGGAATGAGGATATGTGTAGGAAGAACTCCTTAGTGAGGAATCCTGGGGAATCTGAGGGGCTCAGAAAAGATGCTGACAGGAGAGGTATTGAAGAGAAACTTTTTCTCATAGTTTTTGGTAGGTTATCCTTGGAATCATGCATAAGATTTCGACTCAGTTCAAAGCACCTGAGATTTTTCTATTGGAAAATCATAGGATTATAGAGTTGGAGGTGGAAGAAACCTCAGAGACTGTTTAGTCCAATTATATTATTTAGCAAATGAGGAAGCTGATGCCCACCCAGGGGGAATAAGGGACTTGTTGAAAGTCACACACCTGCAGCAGATTTGGTCCTTTGATTCCAGAACCAATATTCTTTCCAATATGCCATAAATCCTTAGAACTAGAAATAAATGACTCTGGCTTTATTGCGGGTATTAGGATGTGTGTGTTCATCCTTCATTGCCAAAGAAGACCATGCCATCAGAGAAATAATGACATGACTTGCACTTGACTTTGTTTTGAGTGAGGGCTGTGCAGGTCACCAGCCTCACTTCTCCTCCACAGCCATCTGAATCCAGTGACCAGATATTCATCAGGATGACTGGAAAAGACCCAGGATGAGGCAACTGGGGTTAAGTGAGTTGTCCAAGGTCACACAGCTAGTGAGTGTCAAGCATCTGAGGTGAGATTTGAACTCAGGTCCTCCTTACTCCTGCACTGGTGCTCTATCCACTGTACCACTTGCCTGCCCTAGGTATTGGGATAAGATTTGGGACAAAAGATCATTCACACTAGCCAAATACATAATCCTTATTCTAGAACAGAGAGAGTTTGCCCCTTTCCTTATTCTGGGCAACTGGGTTAGACAAGTTAGAAGGCAGAGAAAGAGCACTCTTTTCCCCTCTTCCCTGATCTTGAAGCCCTCCTCCTCTAGCCAGCTTCCACTTCCTCTGTTTTGGACCCTCAACCAAAAGTGCGTCCCCCACAAAGATAGTCTATCAAAGTTCTTCCAGGCCAAGGACTCTCATACTCAAAGCATGTGCATTTTAAAAAAAAAAGCCACAAAGCAGACCTTCGAATGACCACTTATAGTCATACTTCCTTTACTACTCTTATTAAAGATCTCACATGAGTCTTTTGCTATTTGTAGCCATGGCTAGAGTAGTTTAGGTGAGAGGAAAGGGAATATTTCTATTCCCGTTTTCTAAATGATGGGTTTATCTCTTCCATTACTATGCAATCCTACTGTATTTTCATGGTGGCTTCTTGTTTCTCACTTGATACTTCCTTTCCTCAGACCTTTTCCTCTCCTCAGTCTCATATCTTATATCTCTTTCCCTCAATTGGGTACAACAACCTCTTAGGATACCCAAGAAGACCCAGGGCCCATGTAAGTGCTGTAATGCAGGAAGGAGGAGGAAAGGAGATTCATTCTTAGCTAGCTATGCCTGGTTGGCACCCCAGCCCATAAGAAAATAAAATTGATGTTATTTTTGCTTTTATCAAAATCTTCAGGAATGGTTTGTGAGAGCAAAGTCAGCCTACCCACTTGTCCAGCTTCTCCAGTGGCATATTAAAATCCCAGGTTGAATAGGAAGCTCTATTTGCACTCTTTTCAGAACTGATGGCAGCAGAGTAGAAGATTGTAATCTGCTTGGTATTTAATTTGTATTTCCAGATAATAACAATGGTAGTAACAATTTGTACTGCCATGGTCCCTTTCATCTGAGAATCTCAAGAGTGCTTTTCCTTGGAAATAATAAATTAAGTCACAAGGCCTCTGTGAAAAAG
Organism: Notamacropus eugenii; assembly: GCF_028372415.1. Classification (NCBI taxonomy): domain Eukaryota; kingdom Metazoa; phylum Chordata; class Mammalia; order Diprotodontia; family Macropodidae; genus Notamacropus; species Notamacropus eugenii. Next base: position 459,699,876 of record NC_092872.1, on the reverse strand, counting down.
ATTAAAGTGAAAATATGAATTTGAAGAACCACTTTACTGCCTACATTTTTACCTGCTACATAAATATATAAATATTTTTCTTCTAAATCTTTCCTTTGTAAAAAAAGAAAGGAAGGGAGAAAAGATCTTGCATAGAATGATACAATCCCAGTAAAACATATTGGCAAGGCACTATCATATCAAAGTATTCCTGGGCTGAATTAAGCCATTCTTCTCAGTGTAAGGTTATGATAATTAAATGAGATATCCCATAAGGAAGTGTGCTCATTAATAAATTCTTTGATTACCAGGTATGATAAGTACACCTCCAATCAATACAATTGCCTGAAAGCTCCAAATTGGAAATTGCACAATAAAACATAAATGAAGGGTACTAGGTTTAGGTGGCTTTAATTACAGGGAATGATTAATTGATCATTCAAATGGTATTGATCTACAATGTATTTAATTCCCTGCAATTTAATTTGTCAAATTTGACCCCAGATAACTGATTATTTGCTCAATTATTGCTCTCTCTAGAAGTGATGAGATTGATGGAAGGGAAATGGTTAGAAACCATACGTCGAACACAGTTATGTTCAAAGAACTCATCATTTTCCATTTCTAAGCCTTGGCTCACACTGATGATTATTCTTGCTCAAAAGGACCTTCCTCCTCTCTACCTGCCCACCCCCTACTTGGACTTTAAGGACAAACCCAAGAGATATCTCTTTGAACCCATTGACCAATCAGGACAAGTCAAGTTAAGAAGTGGCCTGCTAAACATAACCCATGACCATATGAACACTGGCTGTGGGCAGGGAACACAAACTGTAATAAAAAGACTAAAACTCTTGGGAAGCAGGGAGAGTCAGAGCAATTCCCTGGCTCCCTTGTTTTGGCTTCCTTGTCAAGTGCAGACTTTCTGACCTTGGATGACTGCTCTAGTGCCCCTTCTTCTGCTTAGCCATGCGGATCTTTGTATTCTTCAGGAACCCTGGGACCATCTGAATAGGTTTAGGTTTAGACTTGTTTTCCTCCCAAATTATACTCTGCATGGAGCTTACCCAGTGACTGCCACACGATAACATCTGTCATGTGGCATCATCTCTCCCCTGAACCTTTCCTTGTCATTCCATTTGATGAAGATCTTCTTTATTTGGACTTCTGTAATCCTGATAATATAGTTGATTTAGGGGAAGAGCCCTGGACCTGGACTCAGGAAGACCTGAGTTTGAATCCTGTCTCAGTTACCACTAGCTGTGTGACCCTAAACAAGTAATTTATCCTTTCTCAGCCTTAGTTTTCTCATCTGTAAAGTGGGGCTAATAATGACTACCTTATGAGTTGTTTTGAGATAATGTATGTAAAGTATTCTGCAGACCTTAAAGTATTATTATTATTACCATTCATCAGGTTGCCTCATTATGTACTATTGTATATTATTTTTTACTTCAGGTATGTACAACTTGTACCCCACTCTCCTCCCACTACTCAGGAGACTTACAGCTAGTTAGTATGGCACCTAGAGCTCTGGGGCTTGAGTCAAGAAGATTTGAGTTCAAAACCAGCCTCAAACATAATAAAGTTAATAAAGGTGTACAACCTTGCACAAGTTGTTGAACCTCTGTCTGCCTCAGTTTTCTCAACTGTAAAATAGGATATGCCTCAGAGACTTGTTATGAGGACCAAATGAGATGATATTTTTAAAGTGCTTACTTAGCACAGTGCCTGGCACATAGTAAATGTGTAGCAAATGCTGGTTTTCTTCCTTCCAACCAATAGCACAAGCTACCGAGTACTATGGATTGTATGGATTGTATTTCTTTTGTAGCACACAGATTGTATGCAATCAATATTTAATAAATGTTGATTGATCAGTCAGTCAATAATTAGTCAGCAAGCATAGGATCATAGGTTCACAGTTCTAGAGCTGGAAAGGACTTCAGAGACCAATTCACCCCTTTTATTTTAAAGATGAGGAAACTGAGGTAATGGGAGGTTGAGTGATTTACCTCTTCTGAATGTGTTCTGTCATTGAAATCCTGTGCTAATTCACATAGTATTGACCTGAGTTGGACTCGTATATAATAACAGCTCACATTTATATAGCACTTTATGCTCACAAAATACCTTCTTTATAATAATTCTAGAAGGGAGAAATGGATGGAGTATGGTTCCTTTTTCAGATAAGGGATTTTAAGCTCAGAAAAGATGAAAACAATAGGGATATGTATCCTTTTTAGGGTGCCTTAAGGTTTGCAAAACACTTTACATAGATGATTTCATTTTATCCTCATAGCAACTTGTAAGGTAGATACTGCACGTTTAATCCCAATTTCCAGAAGAGAAGCCTGAGACTCAGGGAAGTTAAATGATTTGCCCATGACCACCATAGCTATTAGGATTGGAGTCAGGATTGGAGTCCAAGTCCCTCTTAATTCCAAGTGTTCTTTTTATTATACCATAGTCACATGGCTAGTGAATTAATAATAAATTAGTTCAATTGAATGAAGACAAACAATTGAGAAATTTGGGGTAATAATTAGACAAAGGTCCCCTCTCTGATACCCATATCACTGCTGGCAATCGTGTGATGTAGGCATGGAAGGAATTTAGTGAAGGTGTCCTTCTGTCATGGGCAGGTTTGTGTTTGCCTTGATTTTCAAAAGTAGAAAACAAAGGACAACTTTCATTAAAGCCATCTATGGAGAATGAAATCTGAGCAGTTCTGTGTATACCAGAAGGTGATCCTTACCCTCCTCACCTTCTCAGGATAGGCTTCCCATATTGGATTTCTATTCTGCCCAAGGAACATTGCTTGGCACTTCTCTGATACAGTTTTCATGTGATATTGGGCATTATAGTTAGCTGTGTTTATTTCTTTTCTCCTTTCTGTTCTATAAGCTTTTTGAGGGCAAAAATACTGTTTTATCTAAATTTGTATCCTTATATCCTCACCCTTGTGCCTGTCCCCATGCTCTGTAGAAAGCAGGTGCTTAATCAATGTTTATTGAATGCCACCCAGAGTCTGACAATGGCATCATCTTTTAATTAAGTGAATGGAATGCCTTTAAGAAGTTTCTCTGGTCCTCCTCCCCACAATACATGGGGCTTCTTTCCTTTGTGAGGAGACAACAGAATTCCAAACAAGAATATGGACTAGTGAAGGAGGCTAATAAGCAATGTTAAATCAAAATCTGGAGAAAAATTGATGGGATTCATTACCTGCACTGAACCCAAGAGCAGTACTCTAACTGACCAAAACCCCTTTTGCTAGGGGATTGCATAAACTCTGGAGGGAGATATATTGGACTAGGATCTTTAAAGGAATTAAATTAGCCAGGGAATTTAGATAAAATCATGGATGAAGAGGTAGAAGGGACATCAGAGTCATTTAGTCCAACATGTACTGCTCAAGAACGTCCTCTAAAACTTCATTGACAAGGGGCTGTCCAGGCTCTGTTTGAAGACCTACATGGAAGGGGAGCCCACTATCTAAGCAACCAACCAATCAGTCTACAAACATGGCATTTATTAAGCACCTTCTATGTGCAAGGAATCGAGGATGCAGACACAAAAAGTGAAACAATGTCTACTTTAGGTGAAAATAGCATGTACATGTAAAATATATGTTATTTTATATGTATATGTAAAATAAGTGCATGTATATGAGTCTGTTTGAGAAAGAGCACATATGTATATTTATGTGCAAGTGCAATGGGGCAGTGGTCAAAGAGGGCCCAGTCCTTAGAGCATATGCAGATTTATCCTCCCTGGTGGATACACGTACAAAATTCTCTGCCTAGTTTCAATCCAACATATGAATGTTTGGTGAGCTTGTTTCCAATGCTGAGTGACTAAGGGTCTGGTACTGTGGGAACAACAATTTCCTAAATAAAAAGGCATTAATAAGCTAAGTAAAATTTGAAAACTAGAAAAATGCCAGAGGGAGGAGCTTGAGGGTGAAGGGAAAAGAACCAGAGTAAAGTTGCCTTAAAGTAATCAAGCAAAAATAGCTTAAGAGACAAAACATTGTCTTTACAGATGAAGAGGGAAAAAATTCAATTTAAAAAAAAGTATTAGAAAGAAGTAGAAGAAAATATAAACCTGAGTCTCATAACATTAAATATGAATGGATTAAACAATCCAATAAAATAAAAGAAAGTGACATATGGGAATAAGAAAACAAAACCTCACAATCTGTTGCTTACAAGAAACACATCTAAAAAACCAACAAATACATACACAGAATAAAAATGAGGGGCTGAAACAAAATTTACTATGCATCAGGCAAATAAAAAAAAGTGGGAGTTGCAATCATTCTATCAGATAAAGCAAAAATGTGCATTTACAACATAAAAGGATAAACAAGTAAACTACATTATTCAGAAAGGAGCCATGGACAAGTTGATTTAAATGTTGAGCTTATAAGATCCAAATATCTTAGCACATAAATTTATCAAGAAAAAATAACTGAATCATAAAAAGATATAAGAGAAATATAATAATAGCAATAGACTTTAACATCTCTCTCTCTTAGTTTTGGGTAAGTCCAACAGAAAGATAAACACAATAAAATTGAACATATTGCTGGAGAAACTAGAACTAATGGGGTCATGAAATTTTCTAAAAAGGACTATTAAAGAATATATATGTATTTCTCAGCAATACATGGAACTTTTGGAGAGAGAGGGTAAGTAAATATAAAAAAAGATATAGTAAAAATCAATTACATAGCATAGAAAAATAAAAATACTAATCAGTTCAGGTAGCACAGATAGAAGACACAAACCCAAATGGCTACTTAACAATAAAATACTAAATAATGAATGTGTCCAATAGAAATTGTAGAAATAATTAATAATTATTTAAAGAAAAACGTAATGAAGAAACTACATGACAAAAATTTTAGATGCAGCTAAAGTAGTTCTCAAGGTAAAAATTATAGCCCTAAAAACATATTATTAAAGTAGAGGATTAATGAACTGAGACATCCAGTTTGAAATGCCTAATGGGTGGTTGGTGAAGTGGTCTAGTAGAAAAACTAGGACTAAGTATATGAATCTGGCAGTCATCTGCTTAGAGGTTATAAGTTATATATGTAAGTCAGAGACAGAAAGAGAAAGACAGAAGACCTCAGACAGAACTTTGGGGTATGTCCATAGTTAAAGGGTGTGATATGAATGATAAAACCAACAAAGAGACTATAACAGAGCAACCAAACGGTAGGAAAGAGTAGTGTCATGAAAACCTAGAGAGGAGAGGATATCCACGGAGAGAAGGTGGTCAACAATGGAAGATACGGCAGACAGATCAAGAAAAATGAGGACTGAGAAAAGACCTTCAAAATTGAGAACTAAGAGATTGTTGGTAACTTTTGGAAGATTAGTTTTAGTTAAGTGATGAGTTTGGATGCCAGATGACAGAGGGTTAAAGAGCAGAGGATGTGTAGGCAATGAGTATAGATGCCTTTTTTTCTCTAGAAATTTAGTTGATAAAGGAAATATAGATGTAGGGCAATAGCTTGAGAGGATAGTAGGGTCTAGTGAAAGTTTTGGTTTTTTTTAAGATAGGGATACTAGGCAATAGAGAAGGAACTAATTGATAGGGAAAGACTAAAGATTAAAGGATAGAAAGGACAATCTGGTGGAGAAAATAAGAAGGTATAGGATCAAGGGAACACATAGAGAGACTGGCTTTTGCTACAAGTGCCACTTTATAATCAGCAACTGTAGTAAAGGAGGGGAAAAAAGTAGAGGGTGATGTCAAGGCATTTTGAGTGAAGAGAATGGGGAGTTCATGGCAAAATATCTCAGTTTTCTTGGTGAAGTAAAAGACAACCCACTCCAAATTTACGCAGCTCTAATTGCTAGAAAGTTTTTCCATATATCAAGCCTATACCTACCTCTCTACAACTTTCTTTCATTGTTTCTAGTTTTGCCTGCTGGGGCCAAGAAGGAAAAAATCAAATTCCTTTCATATATGACAGCCCTTCAAAGACTTGAATACTGATAACTTGTACCTACTAAACCTCTCTTCAGCTGTTCACTCTCAGGTCTTTCAATCTGTCTTCATATGGCATGGCCTCTGGTTGTCTTACCACCTTGTTTATTCCCTCTGTATATACTTCAACTTGTTTATATCCTACCTAAATACTGGTACCTGGAATTAAACAGAGTAATCCAGATGTGGTCTTAACAGGTCAGAGTACTGTGGGCCAATCTACAGGTATACCTCGGAGATATTGCAGGTTTGGTTCCAGCCCACCAGAAGATAGCGAGTATCACCATAAAGCAAAAAACACAACATTTTTGGTTTCCCAGTGCAAATTCAAATTATTATATAATAAAAATTAGGTTTATATTGTATTGTAGTCTGTTAAGTGTGCAATAGTATGATGTCTAAAAAGTGTACATGCCTTAATTGAAAAATACTTTATAGCTAAGAATTGCTAACCCTCATCTGAGCCTTCAGTGAGTCATAATCTTGTACCTGGTGGAGGTTCTTGCCTTGATGTCTGCTGATTGATCAGGGTGTTTGGTTGCTAAAGATTGGGGTGGCTGTGAAAATTTATTAAAATAAGACAACAATGAAGTTTCCTCCTTCAGTGAACTCTTTCTTTCACTTGAACACTTAGAGACTATTGTAGGGTTATTAATTGGCCTAATTTCAATATTGTTGTGTCTCGGGGAGGCCTGAGAAAAGGGACTGAGATGCAGAGTGGTTGACTGGTAAAAGTCAGAACACACACATCAATTATTAAGTTTGCTATCTTATATGGGTGTGGTTTGTGGCACCACAACACAAATAACAATCGTAGCATCAAAGATCACTGATCATAGATCATCATAAAGGATATAATAATAATAAAAAGGTTTGAAATACTATAAGAATTACCAGAATGTGACACAAAAATATGATGTGAGCACCTGCTGTTGGCAAAAATGACGCCAATAGACTTGCTCAAAGAAGAGTTGCCACAAAACTTCCAGTTTCTAAAAAAAAAACCCAAATTAAAAAAAACCCCACAATATCTGCAAAGCACAATAAAATGAAGCACAATAGAAGAAGATATACCTGTCCTTCATTTTTCTGATACCTTGGGTTAACCTGGGCCTTTTTGGTTTCCATATCACTTTACTCATCTAAACTTGCAATCAAAGCTCTCCCCTTCCCCCACCTTTGTATGTATGGCCCCTAGTCTTGTGACTCTCATTTATTAAACAGTGTTGAATCTTACTTTTTCCCAATTAAGGTTCATTTAATTAAATTAAGCCAATAATTTTAACCTTTTGGGATCTTTTTGGAACCTTGCTCTGTGGTCCACCATGTTAGTTGTCCCTTCCAATTTTATTTCATTTACAAATTGAAGCAGCCTGCCTTTTCTAGCATTACTCAAATCATTAGTATACACATATACACACAAGTGTTTGTGTACCTATATATACATATATGTGTATATACATATACATTTATTTATATGTATATATATATATATATGTGTGTGTGTGTGTGTATTCACACACATACATGTATATATCCCAGTCAAGGTACAAGGACATCCCCTTTCCATCTCCCAACCCCATCCCTCACCAGGAGCTGATGTTGAGCCATAAGGCTTGGAAAGGTTTTTATGCAAAACAGCACTGTAGATACTGCATAAGGTTTGTCTGTAAGTGAATTAAACAGGAGAAAAAGGTCAGGAATGAGGGCATGCATTCCAGACCCCAGGTAAAAAGATTGCTAAATTTCCATTTCTTGATATCACTGTGTTTGGGGTGACAGGGAAGCAGCAAATAGATTGGGTTAATTCCTAGTACCCCCTTATAAAAAAGACCTTTCTGTTTGCTTTGGTCATTCAACCAACTCTAAATACACCTTACTATCTAGTCTCTGTCTTTTCATTTTGTCAACAAGTATAAGAGAGAGTTAAATGCTTTACTGAAATCTAAATATATTATGGCTACAACATTCCTTCTATCTACCATTCTAGTTACCTTGTCAAAAAGAGAATTAAGGTTAGTCTTGCATGACCTGTTCTTAATGAAGCTATGATAGCTTTTAATAATCACTTCTTCTCTTTCTAATGCTCACAAACAATCTCTTTAATAATGTGTCTTAGAGTTTGCTGGGAATGGAAGTCAAGTTTATTGACTTATGGTTTGCACTTTGCCACTTCTTCTCTTTATTGAAAATTGGTACATTTCATGTGACTGGTAAGTTAACAGAATAGCTATTTTCTTCAAACTTCTCCAAGCCAAAAACTTCAGAAAAATAAATGATGTGCCAGGTACGGAGCAACTAAAGCTGAAACTAAATGATCAGAAGAGAGAAATACCTCATAGAGTAAAAAAAAAATCAACAGTAACTCATGATATAACATCACAATAATAAACTAAATCAGGAATCTTTAACCTTTCCTATGGCATGGACCCTTTTGGCAGATGGTGAGGTCCATGGGCCCCTTCTCAGAAAAATAATTTAAAATGCGTAACAGAAAATACAAAGGATCACAAAGGAAGCCAATTATATCGAAATAACATTCTCAAAATATACATATTTTTAAAAGCTCAAGGACCTCAGGTTAAGAAACCCAGAATTAAACACTTTGAGTACCCACTCAGCATCCCAACTCCAAAAACAAAACAAAAACCACTCGATGCCTGGAGTACAGTGAGTACAAATTCGCAGGCTTATATTTCAGCCTTGAGTGATAGCTGTCCCTGCTCAGGCTCTTAACAACAGCACTTCCACTTTCACACTATGAGAGGCAACAGACACTTATTCTACTCAGTCACACAAAGGGAAGAGGATGGGAGTAGGAGATGTGAGAAGATGCGCATAGAGCAGAGTGAGTGAAGAACCATCTAGAGGGGAAAACATTTTTCATACCTGATGTAAAGGAGATTGAAAATCCAGATGTTGCCAGTCCTCTCCCCATGAAGAAAGTCAGTTGTTAAATTGTTGATGTAAGAGTTTACACCTTGGACATCCACAAAGACTATAAATCTGGATTTGATTCATTTTGTTGTTTATCTAGACTTAAGAAAGTGATGGAGAAAATGTTAATAATTCAGATTAAACTTAAAAGTTAGCTTTTGTTTTTGCAGAGCTAATTCTTAAACATTTACCACTACAAAGCTGCCTGGGTCCTACTTATGGTTCTATCACTAACCCTCTGGGTGACTTTAGGCAGGTCTTACACTGTACCTGGAATTCAGTTTTCTCATTTGTAAAATGTGACATTTAGACTATATGGCTTCTCTTTCAGCTCTGACATTTAATGTTCTATTTCTCATAAAGCTTCTTAAGTTTCCTCACCTGTAAAATGGGGGAGGTGAATTAGTTGACCTCAGAATTCCCTCTGACCCTTAAATCTATGATCTTGTGCTTTTCTTGAACATCCTCCCACCCCTCCTCAATATTAAGAATACCTTGAAACCCTTTGATCCTATTTTAATTTCCTTCTTCTTTATTGTCATGACCCTCAAATATTCTATCAAAATTTTCCATCTTATCAATCAATCATTCAATCATCAAATATTTATTAAGTACCTACTATGCATCAGGCACTGGGTTAGATACTAAGAATATGAGGACAAAGAATGAAACAATCCCTGTTTTTAAGGAGCTCATATTCTATAGGAGACAGTACGTATATAAATGTCAGCATAAATTTAAATTTAACAAATGCAAATATATACCAAGCAGTTGAGTATAAGGTAGCTTGGGAGGGAGGGCACTAGCATTTGGTAGATCAGGAAAGGCTTCACATCAGAAAGATACTTGCACTGCATCTTAAAGGAAGAGAGAGACTCTGTGAGCTAGAGGTAAGGAGGCTGGGATTGCGTTTCAGGCACATGGAATATCCAATGGAAAGTTATAGATATGAGAGACAGAGTGTTGGGGTAAGGGACAAAGAGAAGGCCAATTTGATTGGTTCATAGTGTCCAATGAGACTGGAAAGATAGTTTGGTTCCAGTTGTGAAGAGCTTTAAAAGCTAAACATATGAGTTTGCACTTTATCCTAGTGACAATAGAAAGTCACTTTTCCACCATGTGCCATCCATGTATTAGCTCTGCCAAATGAGATGCTAGGGCTCTCTCCATTGTGGAGGTAGCCCTCTATGGGTGTAGAATGTTACATATGTTGCCATGTGCCTTTTGTTTGGTTTTATCAAATATTTTTCTTTTTCAGTTTTTGTTACAAAGGAAAGCTCACTGGGTATGGGAGGGGGAGGGACATAATGAAGGTGATGTAAAAACAAAAGGCATCAATTAAAAAAGAACAAATATTAGGGACTAGGGATTTATATAGTATTTCACTCAGAGATGGGAATTTTAATTCTTAATTTGAGTTGTCAATACATTTTTCCTTTCTTTCCCTCCCCCATTCCCCATTTCCTACTTAATCCATTTACAAATAAACTTTGTGTCCACCCTAAAAATACAGGTTTGCTTATAACTATAAAAATATCTCCAAGCCTTATTCATCCTTCTGGACCCAACTCAAGTTTGACCTCTTTCCTGAAGCTCTCTAGTTACTCCACCCCCACAGGGTTTCCTAGCTTCTCTGAACTCCTGTTGTGCTCATATTCGGGACCATTAAGTTTAGCTTCTATTTACACATATCAATTAAAGAATAATTAAGTCTCTCCAGTTAGAGGATGCTATGATTCATCATAATAATGTCACCTTCATTTACAATTCAGGAAACACTTTCACACATATTCTCTAATTTATTTTTACATCTCTACTAAGTCAACAAGGGAAGGGGTTATTTTTCCCAATTGACAGAGAAGGAAAAAAAATTCAGAAGGGTTGAATGACTTGCCCACAATTAGTACTTAGTAAATAGTAAAATCTAGATTGGGACTAGGTCTTCTGGCATTAGTCCTGTGCGCTTTCTACTACTCTAAAATGCCTTTTACCTTTCTGGTGTTCTTTTCTCAATTCCTTTTCTCTTTTATAACTACTCATTTATTGGCTCATTAAGTGGTTGACAATGGCTTCTACCCAGCCTCCTTGAATAAGAGTCTTCCCTGTATTGCTTGACACCTATTGGCAAAGACATCTTTCTGTTTCCCCAGTTTGTGATTCAGATGAGCCAGGGCTTAGGTGTTTAGGTTGAGAAGACTGTTTCTGCTTAGCTGCATATCTCTATTAGCCTAGTGGGTTGTTTCCAAGAGACAAGTATACAATGATTCTCCATCTCTCCTAAAATTATAAAAGTTGTGAAGCCTTAAGACAATTTCCAACAGAAACAGTGGACTCCTCCTCAATGGAATTTTGGGCATAAGCAAGAAAACCAGCTGTTTTGGATACTCCAGTTAAAACATTACCTGAAGGTAGGGGGTGAAAGAAACTGATTCCTGGAGATGCTCTCCAATCCTTGGAGTTTATGAAATGCCATTTCCTGGTTCTTGTGAAATTGTAAATGGTTAAGCAAAGTTATTTTTAAAATTTGTGGGGGAAAGTGCTTCCCCACATGATGCCATAATGCAAAGTTGCAGCACAGTAGAATTTTTTGTGACCGAGTTATAAATTGTTGAAAATAAGAGTTTGAAATGGAAATGCTGACATAATCTTATCTATGGCAGCATGAATAAACCACTATTAACAATTATTATTGTGCTTTTTATGGGTGTTAGCATTATAAAAGTTCAACTTGCTCAATGTGTCTGTCTTTTAATGTGAGTTAAAAGGTAATTTGCCTTGGTACAAATTAAGCAGTGTCAATTCAGTGGCATTATGAATTAATTAGTTGCAATACACTATAATGAGTTTGGAGAATGCAACTGTGCTTTCAATCTATTTTATTTATAGCACGTTCTTACTACGTTACACCTTTTCAGGTATTAAGTGCCAAACAGGCTTACTTCTTTAAAAGGTTAATTATCCAAGACAGTTTTATAGTAATTCATCAAAAGGCCACTTATTTTAGCTCTTTGCCATCTTGGATTTATGTATTTATAAACATTGAAAAATTACTCAGCCAAATCTTTTATTTCTTTCTAAACCTTCACATATCTCCCCCCTCCACTGCCATAGACAACTGATTTAAAATAAGCTACCCTAAAAATAGGGGAAGGCACAAATAATCTATACCCTGAATTCAATAATGGGTTTTTTGGAGTTTAGAAAAAACTGCAAAACCAACAGCTCCTTAGGATGAAGAGGCATCATGATATTACAGAAAGAATGATAGGGATATGTTCAAGTGTTGACTCTCGAATTAACTTTTTGTTCAACAAACAAGAATCTGGTTTTATTGAAACGTCATACTTCCTAGCATCACCCCTATATTTGACTCTCCCCTTAGGTTTGGCTGACATACTCTCCACAGCCAGATGCAATCACTTCCCTACTTTCATCTCTAGGCCATGGGCTTGGTTTCCATGAGAGAGATCCCAATTTCTGGTGGAGTTGGAAGTTGTCCTCAGCATCATAGTTTCCTTTTTTTCTTGTGCATTCAATCTGTTCTCTTGCTCTAATATCAATCCTGTTTCATATTTTCTAATAGTTTTTGGTACATAACCTCACTTTTCCCAACCACAGTGAGCCTAATTCAGCACTTCTCTTTGTGAAGGTATTTCTTATTATCCACCTTACACAACCAGCCCATTTCCTTTTTTGGTCATACATGTTGATGATGACAGTTTTTATATGCCACTTTTTAGTACTCCAATCATCATTGAAAATATATTGTGCATGGCTAATATGGAAATATGTTTTGCATGACTGTACATGTATATAATCTATAGGAAATTTGTTTGACTTCTAAAGGAGGGGGAAAGGAGAGAGAATTTGGAACTCAAAAGTCTAAAAAAATGAATATTAAAATTGTTTCTACATGTAATTGATAAAAAGAAAATTTTAAATGAAAAGAAAAAAGCTCAAACAAACAAAAAATGCTGTGCCTATTGCAAAGTGTGAATATTATCCACATAAAAGGAAACTAAGATCTAGATACTGAAGTTATTTTCCCAAGGTCAAACAACTAGTAAGTGGTGAAGAAGGCTGATAGGATCATAGATTTAGGGTTACTAAGGGCTTTAAATATCGTCCAATACAATCCCCTCATTTTGTTAAATAAGGAAACTGAGGCTCAAAGAGTTTAAGTAACTTGTTGAAGCAAGGTGGGATTTTAATTGTTTCTTTTTTGCAGTTCAATTTCCCAGGCTCAGGATAAATTGATAATTCACAGCTATGCTCAGTCACATAGGTTTCACGCCTTCTGACTCTGAGTCAATCAGGGACTGAGTCTGGGAGGTTGGCATTTTGCTTTGGGGTTCACTCATGAGGAGAATGTGTCTTTGTAATTTCCAGACAAGATTCTGGGTTGCCATTGTTAAGGTCTCCTCACCACCACCACCTTCCCCCAATGTAAAATGTAAATGTAGACCTGGATATTGGTGTTCCCTAGTCTGGTGATATATGTACCTTTACTTTGTTTAGACAATTGGAGCCCTGTCTATTGGAGTCTTTCTTGGATACTCACTTCTGTCTACTTATATATCTTTATCTTTCTACACTGTTTAATTAAAGTAAGGTTATTAACCCCCTTGAGGTTGTCTTTCCTTTAGAAAAACAGATCAAGAACCTGTGTCATCAGTCCTCCTGTGTACTGGTGTTGTTGTTTTACATCTCCACAGCAGGTGCTAGTAGCATTGCCACTACACTTGCCTAGAGTCACATGGCTAGTAAAAGTATGATTCTAACCCAGTGCTCCCATACCTTAGGTGAAGCACTCTATCCACTTTATTGTCTGTAGATCTCTTGGTTCCTGATTCTAGCATATTTCTGGCCTTTCTGTTCCCAGTTTTCCATCTCCAGCTGTTGCTGACCATGGTGCTAGTAATGACATCCCAGATTATTTGTCCTGCAGTCTAATTCTCTGAACAGCTGTTTACCCTTTGGGTTCATTTATCAGCTATAAATATGGTTTGGGGGTAAGGGTTTTGGAGGATAATGAAGACTGACCTCTAAGTGCAAGAGAAAAACTATGGCTACAAGGATATTTGAAAATAACAAACAGTATTTATATAGCATTTTAAGATTTTCAGAGCACTCTACAAGTACCTCATTTTATCCTCATAACAATCCAGGGTGGTAAGGGCTATTATTATTCTGCCCATGAGGAAACTAAGGCAGATAGAGGTTGTGACTGAACCAGGGTTCCAGAGATAGTATCTAAAGCTAGAGAGGAATTGAAATCTTCCTGATTTCAGATCCACTGCCCTACCCATTGTGACATCTAGCTGCTGCTGATCTTGCCCACTCACAGAAACAGACTAAGTGAAGCAGATAATATTTTAATGTATGGGATATGAAAATGACCAAATATAAAAAGTCCTATTTGAATAACGTCAGAGGAAAGGAATTGATCAGCCTGAGAGGCAAGAAAAGTTGGTGCTGCAGGACAAAACAAAAAGCATATCAAGTTTCTGGGAGCCAGAGGGAATGAAGCCACTGCAAAGAGAAGGCAGAGAGCATAGAGGGAGCGAGTACAGGCTTCTCCCCCTTTTTTTACTCAAATGCAGTACAACCTCTAATTCCCTAGAATTGTTTTTATAGAAAAGATTCCAGATCAAGGACTGATAATCTCTTTTCCCTCCCTTTCAGGTGGGCTAGGCATATGTCTGTGATATTATCAGGCAACCTTCAGGGAAGCCAAGTTGTTCATCCTCATTCCCCACTTGGAAAAATGCAAAAACTCCTGGCAACCTCACAGGCCACTGGGCACAGTGTCCTTTAAGGCTCACCAACCTTGGACTGGAGCAGCTTCCTGTATACCCATACTTTAACCCTGGTGTCTAGGAGACAGCTTGTAACTGTGACCATATAATTTATTCCAGGGGCTGACAAGCCTGAACTGTGAAGAGAAGAGTTGTTCATCCAGACCAGTGCTCATACAAGTGAATTTCTCCTGCAGGTAAATTTTTCTAAAATACTTTGTCTTCTTTCACTGAAAATTTGAATGAAAACTAATCAGAAAGCACTACGATGAATACTGGCAGTGGGGTATGGGGTAGAAGTATATCTTGTGTAGTTACAATAGTCACTTACCCAGTGATTCTGATTATGTGCGCAATGGTATTTACCCAAGAGTGATGGAACTCTACCCAGTGATATTTACCCAGTAATCTTTACGCAATGATACTGCTTATTTGCCCAGTGGTGATAGTTATTTATCCAGGTAAAACCCTTCCACGTTTGTCCTTTTTTATAAGGTGACAGGCTGAGAAGAGATCCCTAGATCCTGTTAAACTGCCAGAGTGGCCATTAACTGCAGAGTTTAAGGATCCCTGATCTCAAATATGAGGGGATTGCTCAACATTAATCGGTTCAGAGAGTGGGCAGTGAGGCACAATGGTGAGAGAAATCATTCAGGTTAAGTGTTTCCTCCACCATATATTTGCTGTGTGACCATGGGCAAGATATTTAGCCTCTCAATGCCCTAGACAGTTCTCCAGGACTGTAAGCTACACCAGAGCCTGAACTACTGAGGTGGATTGGAGCAATGGAGGGACATTTCTACACCAGTGAATCATAGGTCTAGACCACAGACAACAACAATAATAACTAATTGACTAAGACCTTGGTACCCAAGTGGAAGATGAAGATCTCTGAGCCTGTTCTAAGTCAGATTCCCTTTTTATAATGTGAGGCCAATTAGATGATGGCCTGCAGATATGGATTTATAACTTTATGGGGATATGTAGGCAATAACTTAGAAAATGGAAATGCTATAGAAATACAAGCTATCCTTATTTTTGAGGTTAAATGTTAAATGGGGAGTAACTGGTGGCCAGGAGCACAGAGGAAAATAAGGGAAGCTGCCTGAATATCAAAAAAACAATCTTTTCCTGTTATAGAATAGTTATTATATAGCCTGGACTGTTTGCCTGGGCTGGCTTTAAGCAATTTTAGACAGCTGGCAAGTTACAGAGATCATTTTAATGAAGCTCTGCATGGATTGGAGGCAGAGGGGAAGGAATGCTTGGCACCATAATCTTTTCTGGCATGTCTACAAAAATGCAGTGCAAAGCTTCATTATGTCCATATCTTCAGGTACCTTCAGGGGTGAGATCCCAGAGAGAATGACACCCACTGGGTACTCTCAAGCCACAGACATGGGCTGACTTTGTTTTCACAGGGAATCTGTGTCTAAATTCAGGGCCATCAGGACGTGTCCCTTCCTTCTTGAAATACCTCTGCCACTTGCTGGCTGGAAACAGAAGCTCTTTTAATTGGTAGTCTGACATTTCACAATTAGAGATAAGACTTCAAATGGTAACTCCACTGCCCTACCTAGACAACAAAGAAACATAGAGTCAGACTCAGAGGAAGTGACTAGTACTAGATCCATTCCTGAGAGCAGAATTTGGTAGGAAAACTATGGGCAGAGGTGAATTGTGCTAGTACAAAATGCTGAAGGGGGAAAGGAGAAGGGTTCAGAAGAGTGATAGAAATAAACTTTGTTAACTTTACAGGTTTGGCAAAGGCTAGACATGCTAGTTTGGGGACCTACATACATATAACTGGAGGAGAATTTATAAGGCTGTGTTAAACTTACACACATCCTTCAGATACTTTGTGGGCAGCATCTTCTCTCTAAGCCTTTTGCTAAGGTTGTAGAATTAGAGCTCTCAAATTGCCCTTAGGCTTAGAGAACTAACAACCAAGCCTCAGACTGAGCCTGCTATGCTCAAGGAATTCTCCAACTTTCCCATATTAAGGAAGCCAAGGCAGGGAGCAGCAGCCTGAAGCCAGAGCTTTGAGGACTTAAATCATTCTCTACTGAGTCTCAGGTTGCTTATGGGCAGTGGGTAAAATAAGGAGACCAAATCTTATCAACTTGTATTTATTGTTTGGCCCATAATATTGTTTTCCAGGGTTGTTTATTATGGAAGGAAAGAGAGAGAACCATATGAAAACTCTCTGAGGTAGAGAGGGGCTGGTGTCCCTGGATGTATACTGGCCTTGGGGAAGTCCTTTGTACTGTGCTGGGCATTACCTGAGGTCTTGGACACAGAGAACACTTAAGGTCAAAGTAACAGTGAATCTATCACACTGTTAATTCAATGTGACAAGTATTTCTTGTTTGCCTACTGTGTGCCAGGTTGCTATAAGGTTAGGCCAGGTAGGCTTGAGACCATGATGACAGCATCTCATGAAGGAAGGCTATAGCTTATAAGCTAGTCATGGAAAAATCCTGGTAATACTATTTTTGAGGTTGGTACAGCTGTATGCCCCAAAATAATATCTTGCCAACAACCACCTTATTTTTTCTCCCTGTACCTGTGCCCAAAAAAATTCGCTGTGTGGCCTGACATGCAAATTGGTCACTTCAAAATCAGGGTATTAGCATCCCACTCTCAGAAGGGCATTTTGGAGCATGCCTTTCCAGCTAAATAAACTCCATGCTTCTGGGTTCCCCAGGCCCTTATGTGAGTTATTCTTTATGTTAATACGTGTGTCTGAATTGTATACCTGTTCCCTTTTCTCCTTCTTCCCTTTTCCCTCTTCCCCATTGTTTGACAATAAAGTTTAGTATTGAACTGATTCACATTGTATTACACATTATTCTTAGCATCTGAACTCATTAAGTTTGTTTTCCCTGATGTCTCTGACTGGCCCATGGACTTTCTCTTAGACATAAATGGGGCCCCTGAACAAGAACTTAATCTGTTGATAGTTACGCCTGTACTGGGGGAGTATGGCACTATAAGCCCACCCATAGGAAGCAATGATCAATAGAGGAACACCATGTCTTCCCAGGAGGAACTCCCCTCGAATACTATCAAGAAACACAGAAATTAGGCTAAGCACAGGTATATAATGAGAAATAAATGAAGCGGTCCCTTTCCTCAGGGAGTTTGTATTCTAATAAAGCTAATAATAGCTGTGCCCTTAAAAATATCTTCTGAACCCTCCCCTAACCTCTTGGATGTGACTGTTAGAGGTCCAGGGTCCCATGAAGTTAGAGGTTGTGATAGCCTCAGATCCAGTGCACCAAGGTTGATGTATTATGAAAAAGAGCCCCATCTGATGACAGATCAATTTTTCATGAATTTTACCTAGGATTTAAAAGGACATTTGCCAATCTCACAGGGATTCCCTAACCTATGGCCAGGATAGTTGGTGGCTTCTGATCAAACAAACTGAAAGCTGCCAACATCAAAAGACCCTTTATAAAGAGAGGCTGAAGGGAGCATCCCAGATCTTGGCAGGCAAGTCAGAGCTCAGGGTCCCAGATCTCTGCCTCTGCCTCAGAGAAGACTGCTCTCAGGAACTAAAATGGGAAAATTGCTTTTTATTAGATAGTCTCATATGATCTTAGCCAAATGAAGTTTAAAATTCACTAATTTAGACTCTAATTAGGAATTTATAGCATTTAATGCAGATTAATAATATTAACAAGAATATCAGTGTATTAGAGTAGAAAGAACACCGGATTGGGAGCCAGAAGTCCTGGATTTCATTCTTGGTTCTCCCACTTACTACACAGACTGCAAGATCTTATGATCTAGAGCTAGAAAAGCTCTTAGTAACCATCTTGTGGGACCCCATCATTTTTATAACAACAGTTATAATATATTCATGTATTATTATCATGATTTTTTGTGATATAATACATTCATGTAGTACCTTAGGGTTTGCAAAACTTGTTACAAATATCATCTCATTTGATCCTCACAGTAACCCTGCAAGGTAGGCACTATAATTATCCCCATTTTACAGGTGAGGAAACTGAGGTAAATAGAGATTAAGTGACTTGCTTGGAGTTACACAGCTAGTAAGTGTCTGAGGCTGGATTGGAACTCAGATCTTCCTGACTCCAGGTCCAGCACACCCTACTCCGCCTAGCCACCTCATCCTTCAAATGAAGAAATAGAAGTCCAGAGAAATTAAATGACTATAGTGAGAAAGATCCTCTGATTCTAGATCCAGTACTCTTTCCACCATATCCTAACTAGGGTATGAAATAAATCTAGTTAAGGCAAATCATTTAATTTCTCTGGGCTTCAGTTTACTTCTCTGTACAATGAGGGACGGTACCAGATGATTGCTAGCACATCTTCAGACTAGAACAACCCATACTTTCCCCCCAAGATTTCCAGGAGAAAGTTTAAAATTAGTATTTGCAAATATCCTCAAACACTTTAGAAACACCTCTCTCCATATTATACTGGCACAAATATATCAGCTATGAATCATTCTTGTTCACTGAGACAGGTCCTTCAAGGACCTTCATTAAGACAATCTATTGAAATGTATGTGGTAAAGGAAGCTTTTACCATGAACAAGGCAGTCTTTTGGACATTTCACTAATTCAAAGAATGGTACTTTTCTTATTTAGCCAATTTTTTAGTCTGAATAAAGGACATTTTGCTATTATTATTTTTCTAATGCAGGATGGGAAAGAGGAAAATTGCATAATGGAAAAGGATCAGGTGCAACATCGACTAAATTTTACATTAAATATCATCTAGGTAAAGAATACCTCAATATATAAATCTTAAAACAAGGCTTCAAAGCAGTTATGAACACCTGTTTACTCATTATTTCTGGCTTTGTAAATTACTTTTATAAATAGAACCCTGGCTTGGAATAGATGTCAGTATACTGTAAGCCAAAAGTCCTTCTCCTGCTCTGATACTTTATTATAATGGGGGTTCTAATGGCTAGGACTGCAGAGTGGAAGACCCTGCCAAACTGAGGCATTTGAGCATGAATCCTGTGACAGTTTATGGGTGTGCCAGTCAAGGACCAAGTTAACCAAGTATGCAGAGTCTTATCTCCAGTGTGTGGAGTTTTTTGTTCTGTTTTTTTTCCCTGTAGCAACTCAAAAAGATCTTCAAATGAAGGGGATGTCATTTCTACCTTCGTAGCATCTCTCTACTCTCCTGTAATGTAGGTGATACAACCATCCCCTACTGTCCTGTGACATTGCCACCACCATGATGCAGGTCCACATCATTTCATACCTGGATGATTGCAATAGCCTGCTATTGTCTTCCTGACACATTTCTAAGCATTTTAATCCATCCTCCACTCAGCTGTCAAACTGATCTTCATAAAGCCCAAATCTGAAGATGTCACTCCCTCCCCTTCAGTAAACTACAGTGGTTCCAGATGAAATATAAAATTTGGCTTTTAAAAGCACTTCATAACCTAGCCTCATCCTGCCTTTCCTGTCTTCTAACATGTTATTTCTCTCCATGCACTCTGCAATCCAGTGACATTGGTCATCTCACTATTCTTCCCATGCCAATCCATCTCCTGACCCTGGGCATTTTCCCTGGCTTATTCCCCATGCCTGGAGCTCTCTCCTTCCTCATCTGTAGCTCCTGGCTTCTCTGACTTTCTTCAAGTCTCAGCTAAAGTCTTGCCTTGTACTAGAACCCTTTCCCAATCCTCAGTCTTAGTTATTTGTTGTTGTATTTGTCCTTCATTGCCAAAGAAAACCATGCCATCAGAGAAATGATGACATGACTTGCACTTGACTTTATTTTGAGTGAGTGAGGGCTGTGCAGGTCACCAGCCTCACTTCTGCCCCAGAACCATCTGGATCCAGTGACCAGATATTCATCAGGATGACTGGAGATGACCCAGGAGTATCTTCCTTCTAAAACTACCCTCAGTTTAGCCTGTATTTATCTTGTTTGTCCATGGTTGTTTGCACTTTGCCTTCCCTTTAGATTTAGCTCTTTGAGGGCTGGGGATATATTTTTGCCTTTCTTTGTATCCTCAGCGCTTAGCAGAGTGCCTGACATGCATTTAATAAATACTAGTTCACTTCCAGTTGATGGCCCAACAGAGTCTATTGGTGAAGAGAGTGTTTATTCCACTGAAATTGGAAAGGTGTCAACAATGAAGCAAAATGAAAAGAATATCAAGAAAAAAAGAGCTAGCTCTGTAGGCAGACTTGAATTCAAATTCTGCTTCTAACTCAAATACTCATTGAGCAATTCATTCTGTTTCTCTGGGTCTCAAATTCCTCATCTATAAAATGAGAGGGCTGTGCTGAATGACCTCTGAATTGCCTCCTGACTCTTTGCCTTAGATTCAGTATCACTTATTTCCGCATTTGTAGATGACCTTAGCAGAAGGGAGCTATTTAAAAATAACTAGATCAGGTCATAGTGCACAGAGGACTGGGACCAGTAGTCAGGAAGACTGGAGTTTAAATTTGACCTCAGACACTTACTAGCTGTGTGACCCAAGGTAAGTCACTTAACCTCTGTTTGTCTTAGTTTACTCCTCTGAAAAATACAATAATAATAAGTATTTTGCAGAATTGTTGTGAGGATCAAATAAGATAATAATTGCAAAATGCTTAATATAGTCCCTGGCATCGAGTAGGCCCTCTACAAATGTTTGCTATTATTACTATTATGAAATACACATGGGCTAATACATCTCTGGGGTTTAGTCCCAAGGCTACTTTAAGCTCCTTTTGGTAAAGTTAATCATGTTAATATAAAACCCATGGGTTTATCGCATTATCTTTTGCCAAAGATTTTTAGGACTCGTTGGAAAAGAGTAAGCTACACGAGGCCATAGACTGTACACTTTTTATCATTGTCTCCTTCCAGTAAGAAGGTAATTTGTAATACGTCCACTTACTGAATGAACAAAAGAATATATACAAAAATAAGAGTCTAGATTTAGAGCCACAAGGGATCTGAGATGTCAACAAGCAAACCCCTTTCATTTTACAGGTGAGGAAACTGAGGTCCAGAGAGGTTAAATGACTTCCGTATGTGTAATGCTGACAAGCAAGTATTTGTGGGACAGATTATTTATTTTTCTGGAATCTAGAAAAAAGTAATTCCTGCTTTGTACCTCTTGTTCCCTGCAGATACTTACGCTTATGTGTTACAGCTGCTCCTTGTCAAGGGAAGAAAGCTGTACCTGTTCTATTTCAGGGCCTTAAGTACTAAACAAATAGTAATAACAAGTGTAGTGTGGAAGCAAACCCAGGCACCGAGACAATTAAAAATAAATCAGCCACCTCGGAAAAAGTCATTTGCAGAAACAGTTGTGACCACAGCATGAAATATGAAGGAAATACATTAAAGCAAAAATTAATTTAATAAACACTCAGCCTCATTTTTTTAAGAGAGACTCCTGTAAAATACTTCATTAGGCCAAGTCATAGCAGGAAAACAAGGGATTAAAAAAAAAAACCTTAGCAAATTAAAATAAAGGGGAAAACACAATAAGGAGGTGTGATGACAGATATACTACTGTGTCTGGCTTTACAGATTTGAGGACCAAAGGGGAATAAAATAACTGGAGGGAGTAGAAATGGAAAGACAAAGGAGGATCCAGCTTATTCAAGATCATGACTATTCTACTGGGATCTCATGCCTTACTATAACTATACAAATAACATTGAGTCTGAATGTGCTAGGTAGGACAAAAAAGCAAGTTAAGCCCTGTTCTATCTTCTTGGTGTTTATCTTCTAAGAGAGAAAACCCAGGACTCACTTACTGATCTAAGTAAATTGATCTAAGAATCTTGGGTTTTCTGTCTAAACCAAGCTTTAAGTCATCAAATCAACATGCTTTTATTTGTTGATCACTTACTAATACCCAGATACTGTGCTAAATGCCGGAATACACAAAAGGTAAAAAACAGTCTTTGCCCTCAAGGAGCTCACAGTCTCAAGAGGTAGACAACATGAAAACAACTATGTACAAGAAAGATATACACAAGATAAATCATCTGATCCCTCTCAGCCATGTAAATGTTAAGCCATACAGAACATCTACTTTCTTGGAATGTTTATGGTAGAACCTGAAACTGGATAGGTCATTAATGCTTCATAGATGTTGATTGCTTAACTGGAAGAGGAATAACAAAGAAAAAAAGAAAGTAAGAAGAATAGAAAAAAGGAAGAGATCTTTCCTTTTGGAAGGAGAAGTGAGAAGGAAAAGAAAAAAAAGATAAAAAGTAAGAAAGTAGAGAGAAGAGAAGGAAGATGGAAGGAAAGAATAAAGAAGAGAAGAAAGGAGAGAAACGAATAATAAATTCATAGAGCAGGATTCATTTCCTCATCTGTAAAAAAGAGATTGTGGATTAGATGAAGTCTGGAGAAGGAAAATATGTTGCCTATGATGACACAAGAAATTAATGAATTGCAAATTAACTCCAGTTCCAGTACTCTGTCCATTGTACCACCGAACTGCCCTGAAGCAATCATAATAGCAATCAAAGATGGAAGTGGGGGAGAAAGGGAAAATTCCCAATAGAGGAAAAATTGTGAGCAAAGACACCGAGTTGTCAAACTCCAGAATGTGACTTGGGCATTATGGTGAGCAGCATATGAGAAGAAGCTGTGGGAAGCAAGGCTGAAAAGTGTAAAAGCAAGAAGCACCTTGAATTCCAGAATGAGGACTTTGGTCTTTATTCATAAAAGTGGATTCATCAACATTTTTTTTCAGTAATAAATATTGAGGAACTTTAGAATGATTAGCCTAGTATCAGGTGCAAGATGAACTGAAAAGTGGAAGGACTGGAAATCTGGAAGATATGGAAAGAAAGAATAAAGACTCATAGAGGAATCAAATTATCCAATCAGGTAGTTTTGGGGAGATTCACAGTAACAAAGGACAGGAAGTCAAATGCTGTAATCTAGTAACTTTCCCTATAGTTTTAATTCCCTCCAGAAGATAAATCTTCTACAGAAGGTGACAGTTTCTACAGTCCCCTCCACAGCCTTATGGACAATGGGTTCCAAAGGCAATTGTAGTTAACGTGGTGTTTGTGTCTTCATTTTGAGAGCTGGGGATGGAGCTGCTGCTTTCAAGGCTGCTGTGTGCATTAGAGATTGATCAATGATTGTTCACCCCTTCCTTATTTTGAAAATCTTTTAAGTGGTTTCTGAAATGCTTTTTAGATTTGAAAATAGCCTCATGAGCATGGATCAATCAGCACAAATGCAGCCGTAATGAGTTCTCTTAGCTAGAAAAAGCACTCTTTAATTATTAGACTATTAGACTGATTGAATAAAGGAGTTCTTTTCTTTTTTTTAAAGACAACAAAAAGACTCCTGCAGGCAATGTCCTTCTACCTGCCAACAGGGGGAAAAATCTAATTAAAATAATGAAAAAAAAATTAACATTGAATAGGTCAGGTGCTTCCCCTCCCCTCAATTATTTTTACTTTTTAACTTCTTCCTGAGATAGACTTACTTCGCTAACACACATACCAAAGAAGTCATCTAGAAACAACCATGAAAATTCCCATTGGTCATACTGTCAAGTTAAAAATAAAGGGAAGAATTCTATTCCAAACAATTTATCCTCAGGTCATTCTATTGGGATAAAGTTGCAGTAAGTGAGACCTCAGCCACCTAAAGTAACAGTTTCTACAGTAATCAGATGCACAATTTCCTCCTTTTCTGATATTGGTACAAGTCATCTAATTCTATAGTTCCTGAGATTTTTGGCTCCTCTCTGACCAGCATATGCCTATTCTGAGGAAGAATATGGTTTTCTCAAAACTCACCAGAGTTTCTCAAACTGTAGTCTACTTGGTCCCTGCACCCTGCCACAAACTCAGGAGGATTCTGAAAATTCTTTTGTGTCAGAGATCCCTTTGGCCATCTGGTGAATATACTATGGATCCATTCACAGAATAATATTTTTGAATGTATAAAGTGCATGGTATTACAAAAGAAGTCAGGTGATGTGTATATATATATACATATATATATGCATGTACATATGTGTTTATATACATACTTCTGTGTGTATATAGACCAATGACTAAATATTACCTTGAGTCTACCTAGATGTAATAGTAATAATGATAATAGTAATTAATAATTATATTAATATAGACTTTATATAAAATAGTGCTCTTATACAGAGTTCCTTCTCACATGCAATCTATTGTTGAATAAATGAATAGAAAAATATTTATTAAGTGTTTACCATATAACAGGCTCTGTACTTCAAGATGGGGATGCAAATACAAACAAGTAGTTATTGCCCTCAAGGAGCTTATATTCTTTTTTTTAAATTTAATTAATTTGTTTTCAGTTTTCAACAATCACTTCCATAAGTTTTAAATTTTCTCCACCTCCCTCACCTCTCCTTCCCTGAGATGGCATGCAATCCTATATGGGTTCTACACATACATTCTTATTAAATAATTTTCACATTAGTCATGTTGCATAGAAGAATTCAAACAAATGGGAGAAACCAAAAGGAAAAAACAAAACATAACACAAGAGAAAATAGTCTGCTTCATTCTAAGCTCTGATTCCATAATGCTTTCTCTGAATGTGGATGGCATTTTGCCTCGAGTCCTTTGGAAACGTTTTAGGTCCTTACATTGCTGTGAAGGGCTAAGTATATCAAAAATAGTCCTTGCTTACTTTGTTTACTACTGCGTATAATGTTCTCCTGGTTCTGCTCATTTCACTCAGCATCAATTCATAAAAGTCTTTCCAGGTTTTTCTGAAGTAAGCCTGTTCAGTTTTTCCTTATAGTACAATAGTACTCTATCACATTCATATACCACAGCTTGTTCAGCCATTCCCCAATTGATGGGAATTCCCTCAATTTCCAGTTCTTGGCCACCACAAAAAGAGCTGCTATAAATATTTTTGTACACATGGAACCTTTTCCCATTTTTATGATCTCTTTGGGATACAGCCCTAGAAGTGGTATTGCTGGGTGAAAAAGTATGCACCTTTTTATAACCCTTTGGGCAAAGATCCAAATTACTCTCCAGAATGGTTGGATCAGCTCACAGCTCCACCAACAATGAATTAGTTTTCCAGCTGTCTAACATCTTCTTCAACATTTATGATCTCCCTGTTTTGTCGTATTAGCCAATCTGATAGGTGTGATGTAGTATCTCAGAGTGTTTTGATTTGATCTCTCTAATCAATAGTGATTTAGAAGATTTTTTCATATGACTATAGATAGCTTTAATTTTTTTCTTGCGAAAATATCCTTTGACCATTTATCAATTGGGGAATGACTTGTATTCTTGTAAATTCTTGTAAATTTTACTCAGTTCTCTATATATTTTAGAAATGAGGCCTTTATCATGGAGTTGTAAAAATTCTTTCTCAGTTTTCTGCTTCCCTCCTAATCTTGGTTGCATTGACTTTCTTTGTGCAAAACCTTTTCAATTTGATGTAATCAAAGTTATCCATTTTGTATTTCATACTATTCTCTCTCTCTTATTTAGTCATAAATTTCAAGGAGCTTATATTCTAACAAGGGAAGAAACATACATAGGGGACATCATTTTCTACTTCTTTTCCAACCAGCTCCCCCCTTTTTTTGGTTTGGAGATGACTAGAAAGCAGAGTGGTGGCCTGTTTCTGGGCAAAATAAGATGAAAATACACTTATCAGAGTTCCTGATTGTTTGCAATAGCTTACATATTCACCATGTGTCTTTTCATTAACCTTTCGGTCAGCCCAATTTTTATTTCATTGAGATATTGGCATTCCATTATTCACAGCCACATAATATCAATGGGAGAACATTGGTAAATGAAAATGGGCTTTTCTTTGAGCCTATGCTTTAATTGAGCAGTATGGGATCATTGAAAACTCTATGCAGTTTCTCAAAGGCAATCCATCCCAGTCTCCTCCTTCTACTCAATTCTGGACCCAACTCATTATCTACCTACAGGGTCTATTATGGATATATACTGAATAATGAATTCAATGGGCTATATGTCATAATCTGGAGAATATGCATCCTCTACTCATTTGTGTGTGTGTTTTCTTATATGCTTTGCTCGGCTAATCTCTTTTTAAGTAATTATGGATCTTGTTGATTAATAGATGTGTTGTCATTTCTTCCATCATTTTCTCAACGTTATCTTTTCTTCTAAATTGATGTTGACTTTGACTTTGGTTCTAATTGGCTGATACTTCAAAGCTTGTTTTGAATGTGATCACCACAATGGTAATCAGTTACTTTCTATCTTTGAAGGTATCACTAATTTCTTTTTGGATGATGTTTAGATCTCATCCTAATACTTTCTGTCTTTCTTCTTGAAGTAACTATTCATGATAAAAGAGTGTGAGGTTTTCAGATCACTTAGAAATTTTTCCATTTTTTAACTCTAGACCATATTTCCCAATCTTTTTTTGTACCATTTTCTCATGTTCTTACTTTTGTATCAAAGTCATCATGGTATATGTTGACTTGCTCTGCAGACAGTTGTCAAATTTTTCGTTTTTTCTTGTTTACCTTTTAAATGTTTTTCATTTTATTACTCACTTGATAATGATCAATAAACCCAAACATTTCAATATAGAGAGGACAAGAAAGATTACATAAGAAACTGTGAGTTTTTGTAATATAGTTCAATTTAAAAGAAGTATATATGTTAAATTTAGCAAGGCAATGAAAGTGTTCCATGTGGTTGTACTTCCT
Organism: Notamacropus eugenii; assembly: GCF_028372415.1. Lineage (NCBI taxonomy): Eukaryota > Metazoa > Chordata > Mammalia > Diprotodontia > Macropodidae > Notamacropus > Notamacropus eugenii. The sequence goes on along the minus strand of NC_092872.1, from coordinate 459,672,465 downwards.
TCTGTACTTCCTTTCATAATTTTTCCCACACATTAAAAATATTTTACTTATTCTCTTTTTCTGTTTTTACATCTCTCACTGCCCACTAACCTACCCCATTCCTCTGAATAAAAGTCCTCCTTTGTATATCTATATCATCCCTATTTCTATCTCATCTGTATCTATAGTCTAGCAAAATAAATCAACCACAGAGAATTTCTCTAATTCTTCATTCTCTGCAGCAGCTGTTGACATATGAGTTTAATTACCTTTATGGAAAGGCATCCCTGCCCTTTTGTCTTTCCCCTTCAACCCACCCTAGTCAGAAGACCAGCCGCTACTAAGGTCCCTTTCCCCCTTATTTCTTTCCCCTATAGGTGAATATGGTTTCCCTAGTGGTGAATATGGTTTAATTCCTCTATTAATGCATCAACTTGTTGTTATTGGAGAAAGATTTTATATTTATAGTATCAACAATTAATTAATGTTTGTGCATCCTTAAAAAACTGTAAATCTTAACAACACCTGTTCATCCATTATTCCACTGTTGCTATAGGAACAGGTGAGAGTCAAACATTATAGAAGACCATTTTAGATTTTAATTTGCTTCATGGCTCACCATGACCAAAGAATTCTATTGAGTAGCTCCATATTTAGCCAGGCTGGTCCTTAGAAAGCCAATACTGTTATGCTTCTAGAGTGGTACGAAAGGCTTCTCCAGCTTTGTAGAACGTATAAGAGCTTATCCTCCACTGTCATAACTCAAAGAGCCCAGGGTTACCTCTGAACCTCAATAAGGCCTATAGTACTCTTATGGAGTGCAACTCATAACAGTTCCAGCCTAAGCAATTTAAACAGGTTGTTGATGAGAAACAGATAAAAGTAGAGACATTGACCCCGACAATAACTCTGAAACAATGTTAAATACTCATCATGATAAGGAGGACAAAAGAGCCCAGAAACTGCAAGTACTTAATCTCCTTAGCATAGGAGAGACATGGCACCCAAGCACAAGATCCAATTAAAAGATTATAGACATTGTTACCTCACAAAATAGTTCTTAAAAATCTCAAAATAAACTAAAAAAGAACTTATAAAAAGCTTGACATGAAACCCAACTAATAATTAGATAATCCAAAAAGCATTTATAAATGAAACTTGGGAAAAGAAGGAGGGACAAAATAGATCAGATATATCAGCATTTTTTATAGTGACCAGTTCTCATTGTCAATGAAAACCAAAGTACCATATTTGGACTCAACCAAATTTCTATGTCTCCTAAAGACATTGATATATTACTTAAGAAGATGAAGTCAGGAAGACTGGCCAAACTTGACTAAGTACAAACAAAATGAATTTGTGCAAGAAATGATTTTAAAGGTACTTAGGAATTGATTCTAATAACATTTTAAACAGGGATAAATTTCAAGATCACAGATAATATTATTTTTTTAAAAAACCTAGTCAATGCGAAGAACTCCACATGACACTTCTTATCTAGATAATTTTTGTCAGAATAGTCTAGGTATATATTTATGATATTTTTAATGAAATTGTGAGAAGGGAATATGAAACAACCTTTCACAGGTGATTTTCAACAAATGATTACATTTTCGAAGTCATATAATTGAAAGGCATAGACACTACAGGAGCCTACTGCATTATTGCTTGTTAATTACTAAAATCATTTTACCCGTTGGAGCAAAATATAGTATTAAAGTCTCTTCTCCAAAAACTGTCTCCCATGCACATGCTGAGTTCACATAAAATTCCTTAATAGGTACAACCACAGTGACAGCTTTGTTCAATGATCCTCTTATTGTCAATATGAAATTAGGCATAAAGGAGATATCTACTCCCCAGTACTGTTTAGCAGGATCGTGAAGGACATCCTACAGAGAGTTCAAATGAAAGGGGTATTCCCTATATATAGTAAGATATCTATGTGCTCTTATTTGCAAATGATATTGTACCAACTGCATCAAACCCTAGAACACTGTAGGGCTTCCTCAATTAAGCAGATCTATTAATATTAGGAGTGAAACTTTATTTCCCTCTCCCCCTGGAATATGGAAAGTTTCTGTGGCCTTTCCTCCTTTTCTTGTCTGAGCCTCATGACCTCCACAAAGGAGAATAAGTATTATCAACTTAATTTCATGGATTTGGAAACTGAGGCCCATAGAAATTAAATAACTGTCATTAACTTGCTGCAAGATTTTGGGCAAGAATTGGGATAGGTTACTTGAAATCCTAGTTAAGTGCTCTATCCACTATAATCCCTCTACACTCATAAGTCAATCACAGGCACTTCTATACCAAGACCCATTCTCCTCTTCCTACCTTTGAGCTTTGCACTGAGATCCCACAGGAATGAAATTATGAATGTAGCTAATCGAATCACTGGGCCACAGGTAATTGCTCCTGTGAGTCACCCAGCCCAGAGTCACAGTAATGAACTAGACCCAGCACAAAAAGAAAACCTTTGCTGTCCTCCTGTACTTCCTTTTTTAGAAAAGAAAAAAGGAAGAAAAACACTCATTGTTTGAATATCATAATTTGAATAGAACTGAATTTCTATTTATCAGTTAAAGAAAATAATTTGAGAAGCCTAATAGATTATATTAGGGTTACAAAAAAGGCCTGGGTATAAAAACAGCACATGAATGCATCCTTATGGAAAGAAAAAAATGGAGGAAGTTGGCATTATTTTACATATCTATTTAATTCTCTCTTCCTGCCAGGCCTAATTTAATTCATCTTTCTCAACTGAAGGAATGACTGAGCTGAAATATTAACCTCAAAGGCATCCATAGAACAGATAATGGGGATGCACCTGTAGTTCAGAATGAAAAGATAAAAGGGAAGGAACTGCTGCTTCCTGAGGAGAATTAAAAGGGAGAAAAAGCCCTTTTTCATAATGGTTCATTTTCTTCCTCTTTAGTCCAAAGTGATAAAAGTAAATAAATTTGTGTTTAGAATCACAGACATACCAGAAGGTCATTATATAAAGATGTTATCATTCTGGTAAAACTTTGTCAGAAGTTCTTAATGTAGAAAGCATGAAAATGGATTAAAATATAACAGGAAAGCAGCAGAGACTGTCAAAATGACAGAATTTTATTAAACTTGTATATTTATCCCCTAATTTTCATCTCCACATGGAACCTCAGCATGACATTGAGTTTCCATACAAAAGGAGTTGGATGAACTGGCCATCTATGTAGTAAAAGGGGAATCAGGTTTGATAAAAATCCATATTGGATGTAATAGAAGAGAAATGCCTTCTCAAGTCATCAGTGGACTTTTCTAACACTTGAATTTCATCCAATTTGGATATGTAAATGAAAGGGAGACATAGAAGAGCTCAGCAACTCCTGAATGGACTTTATGTGTTCTGTGTCACCCTCACCCCCAACTGGCTCACATTCATTTACTCAGATCCTTCTATACTTTGAGGCTCAAATCAAGACATACAGTGGAAAGATTTGGAGTTGGAAGACAAGGTTCAAAACCTTTGGCTCTGACACTAGCTGTGTGCTCTGGGCCTCAGTTGTTTATCTACAAAATGAGACAATTAGACTAGATGACTTCCAGCCATCTCCTCCACAACATCACCTCTTATTTTCATGGGTAAGGTTTTATACTTCTTGCTCCAAGTTCTTTTTGTACCTTTTGCTCCACTCTTTTCTTATCTTTCTTCCATAAATGTAATTTCTTTTCACATATTTTCCACTACTGCTTTCACACCCTGGACAAAAAACAGCAGTAACCCCCAAAACAAACAAACACTCCCAGAGAGTTAGAGTTTGTTGCATGCTGGTACACTTGTTGTCAAGTATCACTCTTCATGCCCCTGTCGCATCAATACCATCCATGAGGTTTTCTTGGCAAAGATACTAATTGGTTTGTCATTCCCTTCTCCAGTGTATTGGGGCAAATAGAGGTTTAGTGACTTGTCCAGGGTCACACAGCTAGAAAGTGTCTGAGTCTGTATTTGAACTCAGGTCTTCCTGACTCTAGGTCTACTGCTTTATACGTTGAGCCACCTAGCTGCCTCCATACTGATATATATCATCCCTGAATCCTTTGTTTTTAACATTAATATATTATGTCTAGGTAAATGAGGTTCAAATTTCATCTTTTTCTCATACTGGCTGTGTGGACAAGTGACTTAACCTCTTACTACTCCAAACCAGTTCAATAAGATCATTAGCTTCAGAGCAGGTGCCAGATTTCCCAATACCAATGTAATCACAGGGGAAAAAAGTTTCCATTAATCTCAGTGATACATCTGTTTTTTCCTTAGATTCAAAATGATAGTTACAATAGGGTAGCTTAAAGTAAGTGTGTTAGAAGCCCTGATTCTTGACACTTATGTTAGTGAGAGATGCTGGACTTCTCTGTACCTACCTCACTGTGTTAAATGGACCAAATGAGTTAATGTATGTATGTATGTGTATATATGGACGTACACATACATATATAAATAAAATATACATATATGTGTGTATGAACACTTTGCAAATGTTAAGATGCTAAATAATGCTGGGAGTTGTTGCACTTGTGAAAAATCCCTCCCTTTATCTTGAGTGATCTCATTATACTGTGAATTTCCAGGGGGCAAGAATGATGTCTAAGTTTGATTTTAGATCATACCTACTCTTGTGCCCCTTTGCTCTTCAACATGTACCTTCTAAGCTAGCCAGACTGTTTACTCACCAGCCTTTGAAAATCTCAAACCTATAGCTGTTTTTGAGCCTTTGTTAATGCCATTTCCCATGCCTGAAATGTTTCCCCTTCCCATGCCTCACTTAAATGGATCCAAATCTTTCCATCCTTCAAGGCTCAGTTCACGAAATATGGTAAAAAAAAAAAAATCAGTGGATTTGAAGTTATAGGACCCAGATTCAAATTCATCAGCTCTGCCATTTATCAGTTGTGTGATCTGAGCCTCACTTTTGGTATATTGTTTTTTAGTTGTGTTCAACTCTTTGCAACTCTTCTTGTGGCTTTCTTGGCAAAGATTCTAGAGTGGTTTGCTGCTTCCTTCTCCAGCTCATTTTATAGATGAGGAAATTGAGGCAAACAGTTAAATGTCTTTCCCAGGGTCCTGCAGCTAATAAGTATCTGAGACCAGATGTGAACTCAAGAAGATTCACCTTCTGGAGTCCAGGCCTGGGGCCCTGTCCACTGTGCCACCTAGCTCCCGGAGCCTTAGTTTCCCATCTGTAAAATGAAAATGGGACTTGATCAAAATTGTCAAACATGCAGCCTGAGGGAACCATGGATCCACAACACTCCCAAGTGGGACTCAAACTAGATTAAAATAAAATTGGAAAATATCCAAGAAAATAAATAAAAATATAATTCAAACAGATAATGTTAAAATGTGGTTTTCTAAGTCAGTATGCACTGTAGAGATCCATACGTATAGTTAAGTGACCACCTTTTTGAGTTTGATACTAATTGAGTAGATGACCTCCAGTCACCTTTCCTATACCACCTTCAGTTTCCTGACCACTCTAGAGAAAAATTCTACCCTGAGGCCACTCTTCTTCTGTTTTACTTTATTCTCAACTCTCCTTGTATCTTTTCTTCTTGTATCATTCTCAATAACTTTGAATTTGATGGTGCAACATGGAAGACACTGGCACAGGACCACTCAGCATGGCATGCCCACATAAGAAAAGGTGCTGTGCTCTCTGAGCAAAGCAGAATTGAGACAGCACAAAGTAAATACAGGATGTGAAAATTTGGGATATCTACCCCAAATATTCACACGGACTATCTGTGCCCAACCTGTGGTAGAGCATTCCAAGCTTGTATTGGTCTGATCAGCCACAGTTGGACACACTGAAATTTCACTTTACAATGGTGATGTTATTTTGGTCCTCTTTGAAGAGGAAGGACAAGCAACTGACCAACCAACCAACCAACCAACCAACCAATTCTCAACTCTCTATTATCTTCTCATAACCTTGCCTCCTCTGAGATACTCCATTTTCTCTCCTTCTACCCCAGTTTTGGAACCACGAACTTTGATAAATTCTGCCATTATTCCTGGATAGGATATGCCAATGTTATTGACCAGTCTAACCCTGACATCTCCATTCCTTTTGTGTGTTATTTCTTCTCCCCATTAGAATGCAAAACTAAAGTGGAGGAAGAATCAGTGATCTTTGTTCCCAGATGATTCTGCACCCAGTGCAGCCTTCAGAGGTTGAGATGCAACAGAATATGGATTGATTCTCTGCTGCTTGTGCTAATTTTGAAGAAGATAGAGGTTCTCCACCAGCCAGCACCACACCATTCATATGCAGAACCATCAGTTACATAAAATGGAGAAATTTTGAATGCTATGGATAAGTTCACTTACCTTGGCAAAATACTTTCCAGGGATGTCCACATCGATGATGAGGTTGACACATGCACTGCCAGAGCTAACTCAGTATTTTGGAGGCTCCAAAAAAGTTTGGAAGAGAAGAGGTTTTAGGTTGAATACTAAACTGAAGGTTGACCAAACTATTGCTCTGACTTCATTGTCACATGCCTGTGAAACGTGGATAGTCTGTCAGCACTATGCCAGGAAACTGGACCACTTCCATTTGAATTGTCTCAGGAAGATTCTGAAGATTATCTGGAGAGACAAGGTACCAGACACTGAGGTTCTCTCTCAAGCTGGACTGCCAAGCATTCAAACTCTACTACAGAGAGTACAGTTCCAGTGGGCCAGTCATGTAGGCCAAAAGCCAAACATACATTTACCTAAAAGACAATTTTACAGAGAACTTATGCAAGACAAATGTTCACACTGAGGTCAAAAGAAGTGGTACAAGGACACTTTCTAGGTCTCTCTGAAGAACTTTAGAGTTGATTATGAGATAAGGAAGTCAGTGGCATAGTAGCACTCAACAGCACATGCCCACCTCAAAAAAGGTGCTGTGCTCTATGGGTAAAGCAGAATTGCAGTAGCTAAAAGGAAATGTGAGATCCACAGCTTTAGTCATATCTCCATTCCAAATGTTCATATGGACTATTTATACCCAACCTATGCTTGAATCTTCTGAGATTGTATTGGACTGATCACCCATAGTGGCTCATAGTACCCATAATACCCCAATGTCATTTTGGTCCTGTTTGAATACAAAAAAATTAATGACAAAGTCCAGGAGGGCAGGGGCTTTTCTTTTTGTATCCCCATCTTTTAGCATAATGACTTGTGCATAGGAAACACTTTTAAATTCTTTCATAACAATTCATCTCTATGATCATAAATTCTTCTCTTCTGTGAAGCCCTTTCTAACCTTTAGTCTAAGGATAGCACTTTTATACCCAACCCGGGGGAAATAAAAGCAGAGATAACTGACCACCACTAATCTCCCCCTTCTCTATTCTCATATAGCCCTTTATAGTCTGTATTATATAGTATTTGATTTTACTTTCTCCTTTACCAACCTGTTTTTATGTGGGTGTACCTCATGCTTGCCAGGGTTTTGCTAGAGAAAGGGAGGATATATGAGTGGTTGGTGCCAAACTCAAATAAAACCATGAGGTCACTAAGACTCTATAAGCTACAAATTGACTTAGAAAATCATATATTAATATCATCTATGTTCTACTAGATTTTTATTTTGTTAAATATTTCTGAATTACATTTGAATCTGATTCAGGCTGAACTCAAAGTGTTGCCCAATTTGCAGGCCATCAAGCAGCATAATCCATTAGGTTGTGAGCTTCTTCAGGGCAGTGATTGTCTTTTGCCTCTTTCTGAATCCCCAGTGTTTAGCACTGTGCCTGGCACATAGTAGGTGTTTTAAAAATATTTATGAAAGCCAGTTAGATAGTGAAGTGGATAGAACACTGGGCCTGGAGTCAGGAAGACTCATCTTAATCAGTTCAAATCTGGCTTAGATGTGTGACTTTGGGCAAGTCACTTCACCCTGTATGCCTCAGTTTCCTCAGCTGTAAAATGAGCTGGAAAAGGAAATGGCAAACCACTTAGTATCTTTGCCAAGAAAACCCCAAATGGGGAGTCAAACATTACTGAAATGATGGAACAACAACAAAATATTGATTGATTGATTGGTTGGTTGATTGAAGTTTCATACTTCTAGTATCCACAGTTCTAAAAGAAGAAGGAATCCATATTGATGATCTGGTTTTCCAAATGTTCTTATTTATGAATGCCATGTTGTGAGTTCATTAAGTATTAGAACAGGGTTGAGGAACATGCAACCTCAAGGCCACTTGTGGCCCTCTAGGTCCTCAAGTCTGGCCCTTTGACTGAATCCAAACCTCACAGAACAAATCCTTTTATGAAGGGGATTTAAGGTAGGTTCCCCAACCTGTCCTAGAACATGACTGAGCCTTCTCACTGACAACCTTGCTCATCTTCTCACCTTTCGTTTTGCACCCTACTTCACCATCTGACCAGAGACAATGCCCTGGGAGGAAGTTAACCTTCTGGTTCTGGAATTCCCATCCTAAGCCCAGGCTATCTTGATTACTTGGTTTCTCAAATGCAGCTGCCCACCTCCACTCCCACCCCCTGCGATGCTTCTCTTTGCACCTTGCCAGTCTTCTTGCCTCCTGCCCACATAACCCTCTGGGGGTTTTTGTTTGTTTTTAAAGCTCTGGAACAGCAATAAAATTAGCACTGTCAATGCTACTTGAAAAGATATGTTCATCTAAACCACCTCCCCCCACGCACACACATACACAATTCACTATTCCATACATCTACCTTATCTCCCCTTGACCGCAACTCCCCTATATTTGTTGTCTCTCCCATTTAGAGTTAAGCACTTTGAAGACAGGTACTCTTTCTCCTTTATATGTAGCTGGAGTCCTTATTGCAACACTTGGCACATATAAGTGGTTAGTAAATGCTTTTTCATTCAATCTATTCATTCATACTAAAAACTGACATTTAGAAAATATTTTAAATTTACAAAGTGCTTTATGTATGTTAGTTCATTTGATCCTAACAATAACCCCATGGAATAGGGTATTGTTATACCCGTTTTATATATGATAAAACTGGAGCTTAGAGAGTTCAAAGGATGTGCACATGACCCCAGAAGTTGTGGCTGTGATTCAAGCCAGAGGATGGATTTAATCCCAAGTTTCTCTTAACTCCCACTCCAAACCTTATTCTACTCCATCCATCACACTGTCTAGTCATTCAAAAAAGATTGGACTAGCTATCCACAGTGGTCAATCAACCAATCTGTAATGAATAAACTAAATAAAAAAAAATTATGTGCTTACTCATGTGCCAAGCACTAGGAAGGCAAACAGAAAAAGACAATCCTTGTTCTCAGGGATCTAACACTCTAATTGGGGATATTCCACTACCAGCTAAATGGAAAGTCCCAAAGGTCCTAAGGATGTGCTATAGGGATGGTTGGCAAAGCCCAGATGTCCTTAGGATTCATTAGGGTGCCTGCCCCAGAAGGTAAGAAGCCTAGAGGAGGAAAGCCCATTACCAATGAGAAGGAGTACTATGGGCCTATGGGTTAGTATAAAATAGGGATTCTGGGTTGTCATTGATAAGACTGGGGAAGGGAAGTATAGTCTCTAGCCAGGAAGACACATTGGGAAGGGAGCATTAGGAGAAATGTTCAAGGTGGACTCTAGGGCACCCAAGATGGGAGGGACAAGAAAGGTGGTAGGAGGAAAAAAGAGAACGCTGCCTGTTCCAGCTCTAACTTCTAAGCTTTCCAGGCACCCTTGGACAGGGTCTTCAGTTAGCATTTTTTAAGCACATTCTATGTGCTCTGTACAATGTCCTGGGAATATAAAAACAAGAATATAAAGCTTATATTTTACCAGGGGAAACAAATATGAACAAATATAATTAATATACAGAATATATTCAAGTAAATACACTGTAGTTTCAGGGTGGAAAGGGACACTAGTAGCTATGTGAATTAGAAAAGGCCTTAAGGAGGTGATGTGAGCTAAGCATTGAAGGAAGTTAGGAATTTTAGAAGCAGAAATAATTCCAGACATGGGGAACACAAAAGGAGATGGGATATCCCAAATGAGGAAAGGCAAGAAGGTCAGTTGGGCTGTAGTGTAAAATGTGTGAAGGGGGGTAGTGTGTAATAACCCTAGAAAGGGAGATTGGAGTTAGGATTTTAAACGCTAAACAGAGGTGCTTGTGTCTGATCCTAGAGACAGGTACCAGGCAGCCACTATAGGTATTGCACATGGAATGATGTGGTTAGATGTATGTTTTATGAATATCATTTTAATAATATATAGAGGATGAGTTAGAGAGGAAAGAGACTTGAGCCAGTTAAGAGGCAACTGCATTCGGCCAAGTAAGAGGTGATGGGGGCCTAAACAAGGTTGGTGGTCATGTAATTTGAGAAAAGGAGGAAGAAGTGAGAGATTGACTAAATCAAGTAGTCAGTAAGAAATTACTAAGCATCTACTCTTTACCAGGGACTGTGTTTGGTACTAGGTATACAAAAACAAAAATAAGATGGTCCTTCATTTTCAAAAGCTTATATTCCTTTAACATTTGGCAACTTATTGGAGATATTGCATAAGGGACAGTAAAGAAAAGAGGATAACTCCAAAGTTGTGAATTGTAGTGGCTGGAAGAATAATGGGGCTATCGAAAGAAATAATGAGGTTCAAAAGCTGAATAAGTTTTGGGGAAAGAAAGTGAATTTTGTTTGGAACCTGTTGAGTCTGAGATGTCTATGGAACACATTCAGTGGACAGGTGGTGATGTGAGACTAAAGATCAGGAGAGAGTAAGGTTGAATAAATAGATTAGAAAGTCATCTGCATAGAGATAATATAGAAGTTGATGAGGTCACCAAGAAAAAGAAAGAAAAGAGGAGAGGAACAATGCATTTGGGTATACCCACAATTAGAAAGTGGGACACAGGTCCCGTAAGGAGATAGAAAACAGATGTTAGACAAGTAGGGAAAGAAATTAAAGATGTAAGAGTCAAGAAAATCCAGGGAGAAAAGTGTTCAAGAGTGAGGGTCATATGCTACAAAGAAGTTAAGAAATATGAGAACTGAGAAAATTCTGTTCAGAAATTAAGAGATTATTGGTAACTTTAGAGGGAATAGTTTCATTTGAAAAATGAGTTTGAAATAGATTGGAGAAATGCAAATTAAAACAATTCTGAAAGAAAATGATAAATATTGGAGAGGATGTGGGAAAATTGAGACATTAATGCACTGTTGGTAAACTTGTAAATAGATTCAACCTTTATGAAGAACAATTTGGAACTATGCCCAAATATTTATGGCAGCTCTTCTCTGGTGGCAAAGAATGGAAAATTGAAAGGATGCCCAACAATTAGAGGAATGATTGAAGGATTTGTGACATATATTGTGATGGAATACTATTGTGCTATAAGAAATAATGAGCTAGATGCTCTCAGAAAAACCTTGAAAGATTTAGATGAACTGATACAAAATGAAATTAATAGAACCAGGAGAACATTGTACACAGTATAATTGCAAAGGACTTCTGATGAAAAGTCCTCAGAGAAAGAGAAAAATTAGTTTGAAGGTCAAATTGAAAGAGATCAAGGAGTCATTGAAAAGAAGTAGAGGCAAGAAGTGTAAACAGGTTTTTTTTTAGAATTTTATTATGAACTTAACTACCAACAACCATTTTTATAATGAAAGTGGAACAAAAAGAACAATCTTTGTGAAACTATGATCTTCTGCTATATATAGTTTTTAAGAGTAAATTAAATTTAACAAAGTAGCAACAAAATTGTCTCATTGGTGTACTCTTCTGAACTTTTTTTCTTCTATGTATTTAAAAATATTTTATTGATATTATTTTCTTCCTTTTTTGCATTTCTATTACTACCCACTACCTCCACCTCATATAACCACCTTATAACAAATAAGTACAGTCAATCAATACAGTGGATATTTCTAAAACTGAATGCCTCATTCTGCACCTCTAGTCACTCTATTGCCTCTCTGCCAAGAGGTGGGAAGCATGCTTCCTCATTAATGTTCTAAGATCATGGTTTTTCATTTCATTGATCAGAGCCCAGAAGTCTTTCAAAGTTCTTTTCATTTACATCATTGTGGTCATTATTTAAATTGTTTTGGTTGTGTTCATTTCACTGTACATCAGTTCATATAAGACTTCCCAAGTTTTTCTGAATCCTTTATATTTGTCATTTTTATGGAGCAATAATATTCTATTGCATTCATACATCACAATTTGTTCATCCATTCCTCAATTGAAGAGCACTAGGTTGTTTCCAGCTCTTTACTACAATGAAAAGTGCTGCTATAAATATTTTTGAACATATGGGTACTTTGTCTTTGACTTCTTTGGGATATTAGTAGCTTTTTGGTAGGTGATTTTTTTAAGCATCAGAGGACAAATTCTTAGTACAGACACGACAAATCGAAAATATTTAATAAATATCTAGTGACCGATTGACTACCCTTACCTAGCTATTATCCCAAAACACTTTAAGGTAGTCAATACAATGCAATTCTAAACATGGAGAAGAAAATAGATGCTCCCAATTCCCCTCCAGTATTCACTTATCTATATAGGAATATAGGGTTAGAAGACTGGATACTAAGTCTTATGCTATCCTCTGTAAGGGATAGAAAGGAAAAATGAAGTATTTGTTCAGTATCTTCTCTATGTTGTTCTGGAAATGGTAGAAGATTCTGAGAAACATCTTTCCAACTAGACAGTAATTTCCTTGAGGGCAGACAGAAATCAACTGTGACACAAGCCCAAGAAACAATTAGAGAATAATGTGCTACAAGGTATAATAAAGCTGTGGATTCTGTGATTCAGATTCTAGATACTTGGAGGAAGACTGTATATGGCACAATCTAAATCTTGAAAGACGTACTGAGTTTAGATAGGTAGAGGAGAAGAAACGGAGAAGGGGAAAGAGGAAGATCAAGGGAGATAGAAAGAGGAAAATGTCTATGTTGATGCTAAATCTACTTCACAGGAAACTCCTTCTTTTGTTTGAGGAAGGGACAAAGTAGAGCTGATTTTGTGGATGGAAGATGTAAAAACATAAGTATCACTTTCTTTTCATTCCTGATCCATAGCTTCCATATAACATGCACAAAAGCCAGCCTGAGGCCACCATCAGAAAACGGAAGGCCAAGCAAGTTGTTAATGGAAAGTAAAATGTGCTAACTCTTCATGCATGAATGCTTTTTCCTTCAGCAGTGACTATTGATCACCTCAGCACAATTTAATTAAGAGGCTTCAGCCATGTATTTAGGTGGTAAGTGCCACCAGCAGTGAGTTAAGCCATGTGTTTTTCCATCCTGAACATAGGTACATGATAATTACTTTTGGTCCCACAGAGGGAGCTACACTGGCGTCCTTCTGCCTGCAAACTCTCATGGACTGTAGGGGGGTATAGAAGCAATGGGAGTGGTGCTCTGTTGTAATTTACAATTAGGCCTTTGAAGTAGACAGTTTCTGTAATGCAGAATTGGCCCTTGAATATGACCAAGATGGAGGATTTTCTCAGATTCTCAAAACCTCTCAACCTTCTCCAAAATAGAAATTACTTCGGAGGGAGGTAACATGCAACAATATGTACAAACAACCTATATAAAGGATAAGTAGGAAAAATCAAATAAAGGAAAGGTATTGAAATTATGAGACATTGGAAAAGGATTTCTGTAGAAGGTGAGATTTTAGCTGGGACCTGGGATGCCAGGGAATCCAGGAATTGACGATGAAGAAAGAGAACATTCTTGGCAGAAGGGACAACCCCAGAAAATTCCTGAAAATGAGAGATGTAGTATCTTATTTGAGAAATGGGAAGAGAGCCACTGTCAATGGATATCAGAGCACATGGTTGGGGAAGATATAAGAAGACTGGAAAAGTGAGTAGAGAGGTCTAAATTATAAAAGGCTTTGAATATCAGAGGAGTTTATATCTAATCCTTGAGGTAATAGGGAGTCACTGGAGCTGAGTATGGGGGTGCCACAGACAGACCTGTGCTTTAGGAATGTCACTTTGGTGGCTAAGCAGAATGGAGAATAGGAAATTGGAATGGGGAGAAATTCGTTACAGGAAGATCCACAAGTAGGCATTGCAATAGCCCAGGTGTGAGGTGTTGAGAACTTGCACCAAAGTGATGATAATGTTAGAGGAAAGAAGAGAACATATTTGAAAGATGTTACAAAGATGAAATCAATAGGCCTTGACAACAAATTGGACACGGAGAACGAGAGATAGTAGGAAGTCAAGGATGACATTTGGGTAACAAGTCTGGGGTGGTGGTGGTGCCCTCAACAGCAATATGGAAGTTTGTAAGGAAAGAAGTAGTTTTGTTTTGTTTTGTTTTTTTGGAAAAGATAGCTAGTTCAGTTTCAGGCTTGTTGAGTTTAAGATGTTTGTCAGACATTAGTTTAAGTTATCTAAAAGGCAGTTTGAGATAAGAGACTGGAAGTCAACAGAGCGCTTAAGGTTGGATAAGTGCACCTGAGAATCATCAACACAGAGATGATAACAGAATTCCTGGGAGCTAGTGAGATCACTAAGTTAAACAGTACATGTAGAGAAAATAAAGGAGCCTAGTACATAGTCTTGTATGACATCCATAGCTAATGAGGGATGAAGGGATGGAGGTCAAACAGAGAAGGCTAAGAAGGAGCAGTCAGATAACTAGAGGAAAACAATGAAAGAGGAGCACCAAGAAAACCAAGGGAAAAAGAGGAAATCAAGGAGAAGGGGATGATCAACATTGGGAAAGGCTGCAGAGAGGCCAAGAAGGATGTGGATTGAGAAGAAGCCATTGTATTTGTAATTAAGAGATCCCTGGTGACTTTGGAGAGTGCCATTTCACTTGAACAATGAGATCAGAAGTCAGACTGAAGGGAGTTAGGAAGAGAGTGAAAGGGGAGCAAGAAGAGGCACCTATTGTAAATAGTCTTGTCAAGGAAATTAGCCACAAAAGAGGAGAGCTATGGGATAGCAGTTAACATGGATGATGGATCGAGTGAAGGTTTTTTGAGGATGAGGGAGACATGAGTATGTCTGTAGACAGTAAGAAAGTAGCCAGCAGATAAGAGGAGATGGAAAATGAGTGAAGGAATGAGATTTTAGAGGAAGCAATTTGCTGAAGGAGATGGAATAGAATGGAATACTTTACACAAGTGGAGTGGTTTGTCTTGGCAAGGAGAAAGGCCTTCTTCATGTGCAATGGGAGTGAAAGCAAGAGTGACAGAAGGCATTTAAGTCATGAGATAAAGGGGAGGGGCAAGAAATAAAGCAATTTGGTAGCCTACAATATCAAAAACACTGATAAGGTAACTGCAGAAAAGCATGATCTCTGTCTCCTAATGCTCATTCAGGTACCTCTCCCCTACCACCCACCAGGTTTATGCAGGGCTTTATGAGCTGACTCATGTGCTTGCAAAAGAATTCAGGTATTACTCCTCCTCAGTCCTGTCAGGGTCACTAAAAAAGCCCCCAAAGTCATAATCCTATCCTGCCATGGCAGCATAGTAGCATTTTGTGCTACAACAGACTTCAGGCAGAGAATTAAGGGAAAGAGGGAACCTGGGAAGGACATGTGTGTAGCTACATAAAACTCCAGAGGGAAAGAATCTAGCATCTAGGTAGGATGACTTCTGTCACCCCAGAAAACACTTGGGGCAAAGACTGAAACTGGTCAAATGTGACTTATCTGGCATGGGAGAAATTTGAGATGGCTTTGAATTCTACTTCTAGCAAAAGGGCTGCTATCAAAGGGGAAAGAGTGCAAAGTAAGCAATGGGGGAAAGTAAGAAAAAAGACTAAAATCACCAAATAATTAAGGAGAAAGAAAACTAAGTGAAAGATTTTGAGTATAAGCAGAAAATCAACAGGGAAGATAACAATGAAAAATGGAAATATGGCTTGCCCATCAGCAATAAACACCAGACATTTATGAATATTTGAGTTCAAAAAACCTTCAAGCAGAGGATCCTATGGATTCCCAAGAGAGCATGGAACCACAGTAGGATATTCCTAAATTGTGTAAAAGAGAAATAAGAATTGTGAAAGCAGAATTTACAGCCTACATACCAGGCATACTTAGCAGAACAGAAAAATTGAATCTACAGCAGCAAATGTCACTGAAGAAACAAAGAACAACTGAGTAGATATGCAAATACATGGGAATGAAGGACATTCTGGAAATAAGAACCAAAAAAAAACTAATAAAGTTTTAAAATATGATCTCAATGTAAACAAAACATTGATCTTGAAGACAGGGTATGATATAAGTCTCCTGGAAGAACAATATGAATAACAACTGCAACAAAACAGAAGCTGAAATTCATAATGCAAGAAATAACACAAGAAAACTGCCCAGAACTTCTGAAAAAAATGAATTATGTAAACTCCAAAGAATGTGGAGGCTAAGTTTAATAATTCTAATGATAAGCAACACATTCTCCAAGTGTCCAGGAGAAAGACCTTCGAATATAAAGGAAATACAATTCAAATAACATGAATTGAGTCTGCACCCACAAAAGACTTCAGGAAGGGATGGAATAATGTGTTCCAAATAGCCAAGGATTTTAAGATGCAACCTGAAGTGACATACCTTGCAAAACTGAGTGAAACCATTAATGAAAAAACATGCTCAATAAAAACAGATATATGAAGCATTTCTAGAAAAAAAAAATCAGTCCTGAAGAAATTATTTGCTTAGTAAACACCACAGACAGCAGAAATACATGAAAGATAAACAAATATAGTAACTAAAGACAAGGACAATTAAATTACAAGAACAAAAATCTAGTGAGAGACTTTTTTCTAAAAGTATAGAAGAGGGGGCAATGCCAAGATGGCAGTGGTACTTGTTAGAGCTCTCCCCACAAGCTCAACTAAATACCCATACAAAATTACTCCAAACAAACTCTGGAGTTGCAGATTCCATAGAATGATGGAGTGAAGCAAATCTCCTGCCTAAGACAGCCTAGAAGGTCAACAGGAAGTGCCTATTGAGCTGTGCTGGGAGCAGAGCGCAGTCCAGCATGGGCTGCACTGGCACAGACAGGACCTGAACATGCCTGGGGGTACTGAATCACTGGCACCTGTGGTGGTGTCCATACTTCAGGACACCAAAATGCCAAGGCCAAATTGGAAGGTCAGTGGAAAAAAACCTGTTGAACCTATGTAAGAAAGTAGCCCCAGAACAACGAAGGGAGTAGAAGGGTATGGAGAAGCCAGCAGCAGGTGCAGCAGCAGCAGGAGAAGCATCAGTAGCTGTTTCTATAGCTCTAGGTCCACAGATTGTGGGGTAATTGAGTGGTCAGCAGTATATCTCCCACCCTCACTGGAAGCAGAGAACTATCTTGACAAAGAGCTCAAAAGTCAAGTAAATGGCTGGGGAAATAAGCAAAAATTGGAAAAAACAATCAGACCATGGGATCTTACTTAGGTGACAAAGAAGACCAAAATATAGAAACAGAAGAAGACAAAGTCAAAGCTCATACATCTAAAGCTGCAAGAAAAATATGACTTGGTCTCAGGCCATGAAAGAACTCAAAAAGGATTTTGAAAATCAAGAGAAATATAGCAAAAATTGGGAAGAGAAATGAGAGTGATGCAAGAAAATCATGAAAAACAAGTCAATTGTTTGCTAAAGGGGACCACCAAAAATGCTGAAGAAGATAACACTTTAAGAACAGATTAATACAAATGGCAAAAGAGATTCAAAAAGCCAATGAGGAGAAGAATGCCCTAAAAAGCAGAATTGGCCAGATGGAAAAGGAGATCCAAAAGCTCACTGAACAAAATAGTTCTTTAAAAATGAGAATGGAGTTCAGGGAAGCTAATGACTATATGATAAACCAAGAAGTTACAAAACAAAACCAAGATTGACAAAATAGAAGAGAATGTGAAACATCTCATTGGAAAAACAACTGACCTGGAAAATAGATCCAGGAGAGACAATGTAAAAATTATGGGACTACCTGAAAGCCATGATCAGAAAAAGAGCCTAGATGTTATCTTTCATGAAATTATCAAGGAAATCTGCCCTGATATTCTAGAACCAAAGGGTAAAATAGATATTAAAAGAATCCACTGATCACCTCCTGAAAGAGATCCCAAAAGGAAAACTCCTAGGAATATTGTAGTAAATTTCCAGAATTCTCAGGTCAAGGAGAAAATATTGCAAGCAGCCAGGAATAAACAATTTGAGTATTGTGGAAACACAATGAAGATAACACAAGATCTAGCAATTTGTATATTAAGGGATTGAAGGTCTTGGAATATGATATCCCAAAGGTCAAAGGAACTAGGATTAAAACCAAGAATCAACTACCCAGCAAAACAGATTATAATACATCAGGAGAAAAAAATGGTCATTCAATGAAATAGAGGACTTTCACGCATTCTTGATGAAAAGGCCAGAGCTGAATAGGAAATTTGACTTTCAAACACAAGAATCAAGAGAAGCAAGAAAAGGTAAACAGGAAATAGAAATCATAAGGGACTTACTAAAGGTGATCTGTTTATATTCTTTCATGGAAAGATAATATTTATAACTCTTGAGACTTCTCTCAGTATTAGGGTAGTTGGAGGGATTATATACATATAGACAGAGAACACAGGGTGAGTTGAACATGAAGGGATGATAACTAAAAATAAAATTAAGGGGTGAAAGGAGAATAGAGCGGGAGGAGAAAAGGAGAAATAGAATGGCGTAAATTATCTCTCACGTAAAAGAGGCAAGGAAAAGCTTTTTCATTGGAGGGGAAGAGGTGGAAGGTGAGAGGGAAAGAGTGATCCTTACTCTCATCAGATTTGACTGAAGGAGGAAATATCATGCACACTCAATTTGGTATGAAAAATATATCTTACACTACAGGAAAGTATGGGGGAAGGGGATAAGTGAGGGTAAGCGATAATGGAAGGGAAGACAAATGGGAGGAGGGGGTAATTAGGGCTAAGCACTTTTGAGGAGGGACAGGGACAGAAGAGAGAATAGAATAAATGGGGGTGAGATAGGATGGAGGGAAATATACTTAGTCTTTCACATCATAACTCTTATGGAGGTGTTTTGCAAGACTATACATGTATAACTTATATCAAAGTGCTTGCCTTCTCAGTGGGGATGGGTGGGGAGGGAGGAAGAAAAGTTGAAACTCAAGGTTTGAAGGACAAATGTTAAAAATTGTTTTCACATGCAACTGGGAAATAAGACATACAGGGAATGAAGTATAGAAATCTATCTTGCCTTACAAGAAAAGGGAGATGAGAAAAGAGAGAGGTGTGATAGAAGGGAGGGTAGATTGGGGGAAAGGGCAACTGGAATACATGATGTCTTGGGGGTGGTGGAGGGGAGAGATGAGGAGAAATTTTGGAACTCAAAATCTTGTGGAAGTGAATGTTGAAAACTAAAAATTAATTGATTAATTTAAAGTATAGAAGAAATGATGGCAGAGTAAAGGTAGGCACTTGTCTGAGCTCTCCCAAATTCCTCTCCAAACAACTTTAAAATAACACCTCGAGATGAATTCTAGAGTGGCAGAACCAACAAAAGGATAGGGTAAAGCAATTTTTCAGCCCAATACAACTTAGAAAGTCAACAGGAATGACAGTGGAGGAAGGTGTAACATAGGCAAGCCAATAGCAAGCCATGCCATGCCATGGCAAGCCAGAACAGGACTTGGGGGTGACTGAATCAGAAGTGCAACTTCCAGAACTCTCAGTCCACAGATAAGAAGTTGGCCAGACAACATTCCGGGAGGAGATAATAGGGTACATTTTACTGGCACTCAGTGCAGGAGTCTGTTACACTGCTCTAACTGAGATCCACATTTCAGGCCCAGGTCACAGTCCTAGGGCAAGGAGGAGCACTAGCACACAAGATCTCACAGCCCCAGAGGAGTGGGAATACTAGTCACAGTTCCAGGGAGGAAAAAAGTGCTTGTGGTCACTCACAGACCAAAGCACAGGCCAAGAGAGCAGTGACCACATGTCTCCTTATCTCATACCATTTGGGAAGAAATAAAAACTTTTCAGGTTTGCAGAACTCCAAAAACAGCAGCAGAAAAATTTGAAATTTGGGACAGTGCCCCTCTACCCAGAAGCAGAGCCCAACTTCAATATAAAGTTAAAAGTCAAGAAATAGGCTGGAAAAATGAGCAAACAACAGAAAAAGAACCTGAACATAGAAATTACTATGGAGACAGGGAAGATCAAAATGCAAACTCAGAAGAGCATAACAGTGTCAAAATAGCTACATGCAAAGCCTCAAAGAAAAATGTGAATTTGTCTCAGATCCCAAAAGACCTCTTAGAAGAGTACAAATAGGATTTTCAAAATCAAGTAAGAGGGGGGTGGAGCCAAGATGGAGGAATAGAAAGACACATACACTCTAGCACTTCCCCCACAGCCCACAAAATACCTGTAAAAACTGACTCTCAACAAATTCTAGAGCAGCAGAAGCCACAGAATGACAGAGTGAAAGAGATTTCCAGCCAAAGGTAACCTGGAAGGCTGATGGGAAAGGTCTATCCCACTGAACACTGAGTGGAGCAGAGCCTAGCTCTGGTCATGTTGCACCGGGAGGAACAGGACTGGAACAGGTCTCCAGGGCAGAATCCCCTGCAGAGAGGGTCCCAGATCCCTCAACCCACAAGCTACAAAGAAAGTTTCAAAGGTCAGTGTGGGAGAGCTTTCCCAGCTGGGCAAGAGGGGAGTGGGGTCCCCCCAGCACTAGCCCCAGACAGTGGTAGAGGTGGTGGCAGCAGCAGCAGCAAGTGGGTAGTGGGTGGATACCGTGGCTGTGGAAGCAGCCTGGGACTGTTGTCCCAGCAGCTCAGCTTAAAGCCTCTGGAGGAATTGAGTAGGGGATCTGATCCTCAGCCCTCAGTGGTAGCCCCACCCCTGCCTAAAGCCCCTGGGGGAATTGAGCAACTGATTTGAACCTCAGCCCTGAGCACAGTCCTGGGGGGAGGAGGAGCACTAGGACCCTCCTTTTGATAAAGGATCCAGAAGTCAAGTAACTGGTTGGGGAAATGCTCCAAAAAGGGGAAAAAAATAAGACCATAGAAGGTTACTTTCTTGATGAACAGGAATCTCCTTCCATACTTTTAGATGAGGAAGAACAATGCATACTGTCAAGGCTTCTGCCTCCAGTACCTCCAAAATGAATATGAAATGGCCTCAGGCCATAGAAGAACCTGAAAAGTGAGTTAGCAGCTTGCTAAAAGAGAACCAAAGAAATACTGAGGAAAATAACACCTTTAAAAATAGGCTAACTCAATTGGAAAAACAGGGGCAAAAAGCCAATGAGGAGAAGAAGGCTTTAAAAAGCAGAATTAGCCAAATGAAAAAGGAGGTTCAAAAGCTCACTAAACAAAATAGTTCTTGAAATATGAGAATGGAGTTCAGGGAAACTAATGACTATACAATAAACCAAGAAGTTACAAAACAAAATCAAAAGATTAACACAATAGAAGATAATGTGAAATATCTCATTGGAAAAACAACTGACCTGGAAAATAGATCCAGGAGAGACAATTTAAAAATCGTGGGACTACCTGAAAGCCATGATCAGAAAAAGAGCCTAGATGTTATCTTTCATGAAATTATCAAGGAAAACTGCCCTGATATTCTAGAACCAGAGGGCAAAATAAACATTGAAAGAATCCACTGATCACCTCCTGAAAGAGATCCAAAAAGAGAAACTCCTAGGAATATTGTGGCCAAATTTCAGAGCTCCCAGGTTGTTGAGGACCAGAGTGGAGTGCTGTTGACAAGATCAGAAAAGACCTTCAGGGAAACTGTTCTTTGAGACTGTGCTCATTATCATCTAGAATGGCTCTCCATGCCCCCCAGATGTTGCTGTCTTCGTGAGACAAACATGGGAATTACAGAAAACAAGGGATATGTAAAATAGATGTCCTCTAGGCTAACAGTTTATAAAGACAATAAGACTGGCCAAATCACTGGCACAGGAGACAAGCAGAATGTCATGTAGACTTGCAGTTTCTGTCTATATATACCCTAACCCTCAGATCAATAAATGGAACTGGTCTATCTTTTCCTGCCTCCCGTGTCTCTTTTCTTCAACAACTTCACCCAACTGTGTAGGGATGCGGGCCATCCACTACATATGGCACCTCAACAGGGACCTGATCCAGGAAAAGGACTCGTCTTTCCATGTTAGTGGCCCTCTTGGAAATGAATTCCGAATTCCGAGTTGTGAGAAGACAACCAAGGTAAGGGGGAGCCTTGAAGAACTCCAGCAGGGGCATTTCACTTTATTCGAGGTTCAAGCAGGCACAGTAAAATCTCAGCACTTATAGGCTTATGGGGAGAATTTACTGTGTTAACAGAATCAAAAGGCAGATTCTGTTCATAAGAAATCAATACTGACAGGTAAATAGCAAAAGTAAGGTTAACAATGGGTCAGATACTTTTTAAAAGCAGAAACTCTCAGGTAGAGGTGGTTGTGGAGAAGGAGGAAGGGGAAGAAGAGGTGGACTCCTTGTCAGAGGAAGCCTCAGCACCCGTGGAACTCGGCTCCCACAGAACCACTGCCATTCTATACTCCTCCAGAAACCCCAGATCCCAATTACCCGGGAGGAGTTGCAAGAGAATTCACCCCTCTGGATTTTAAATTTTTACAGGCATTAAAGCAAGGGGCAATCAGTTATGGACCAAGTAATCCTTACATTCTGTCTCTTCTAGACAGCATTTCTCAGACAGCCCTATGCCCCACTGATTGGTGTAATTCAGACAAAACCACTCTTGAAGGAGATTACATAATGTGGAAATTTGAATTTCACAAAGCATGTTTGTAACAAAGTAAAAGAAATCAGGCCATAGGTCTAATTTGTGCAGAGGATTTCTGACAATCTTTTCTCGGTTTTTTGAATTCTTTCTTATTGTCTGTATATGTATTCTGTCTCTATGTTCCATGTGAGTGCATTTGTGTGTTAATCTATTTCCCATGTTTTCTCTTTCCTTCTCCCTCATCCCTTCTCTCTGATGACTGCAGCATCAGGGACGAGTATGGGAACTAATCCTATATTGCTAAAGGCAGCTTCAGATAAGGTATATAAGGAAATAATGCATGTGCAGTTTTAAGGAAAGCATAAAAGTTTTGGAAAGTTGTTGGTAAAATTCTTTCTCTTTCTACCTTCTAACCCTGGCCAGGTTGGGAAGGTGGAGAGAAAGACAAGATGAAATCAGGGAAGCTTTGTCTCTCATCAGAGAGGCATTGACTAGCATTTTAATTATCTCATGCCTCACCTGAAAGAGAAATTTTTGTATAATGGGAAATAACCAAAAAGTAGTTATTCTGGTCATATTTTAAGTTAAATATGTCACTCCTAATTGGATGTTTAAAACAGATCAGGATTTGTTATATTATTTGACACTAAGGCAAATTGGAAAAATGCATAGATCTGAAAAAGACACCTCAGCAGAGATACAGCTTTTGAACTCTCCAACAGAACGGAGGGGACTTGGAGCCACTGGATAGTTGTCCAGAAGTCTCCCTCACTTCAGCTGATAGATTAAAAAGCCCTCTTTCAAAAAAGTTCTTAAGGAGTGGACACAGAAGTAAAATTTACTTGAGTATAGGTTAGAACCATTAAGATTTTTTTTGCCCTGCAGTCCCAACTCCTCATCCAGCTAGGACTACAGTGAATTGTATCTCTTATCATCCCAGATTAGATCAAGGGAAGAGAATGCTAAAGAATAGTAGGGAATTTAATTTACCCTTCCTGAGGGTAAGGGTTGGGTCACAACAGTATGAGATCGGAAGTCAACCAGCCCCTACATTTAGTAAGCCCAGTCTTCTAATAATATTTATATGTGATGGTTTGGAAATGTAATTAATGACACCTAAGGTTCACTATTTATGTTACTGTTGTGCTTCTAAAATGTTATAGTCTTGTATTGTAAAAATTGAGTAACCCCTGCAATCCAGAAATAGTGTTAGAGAAACCAATTTCTAATCTTAATTTTGTTGAAACTAAAAGATGTTGGGAAAATTGTGTAAAACTAGTTATGTTATTTTAAATTTTATCAATCCTGCTAACCTTGTCTTATAATGTTTTGGTTTTTGTAATTGTCATTTAGAAAACCAGGTATTTTCACCTTTGCCTGTTAAAGAAGTTTCAGTTAAAACAATTTGGTTATGATTTTAAAAGTTGTAAGATTGTTAAGTTATTTGGAGTTACTGTTTTTTTCTTTTTTTTTTTTATTTATTTAACTTTTAAAATTCATTTTCACAGAATTTTGGGTTCCAAATTTTCTCCCCATTTGTCCCCTCCCCCTGCCCCAAAACACCGAGCATTCTGATTTCTCCCATCACCAATCTGCCCTCTCCTCTCTCATCCCTCCCTTCCCTTGTCCCCATCTTCTCTTTTGTCCTGTAGGGCCAGATAACTTTCTATACCCCTTTACCTGTATTTCTTATTTCCTAGTAGCAAGAACAGTACTCAACAGTTGTTCCTAAAACTTTGAATTCCAATTTCTCTTCATCCCTCCCTCCCCACCCATTCCCTTTGGGAAGGCAAGCAATTCAGTATAGGCCATATCTATGTAGTTTTGCAAATGACTTCCATAATACTCATGTTGTGTAAGACTAATTATATTTCCCTCCATCCTATCCTGCCCCCCATTGCTTCTATTCTGTCTTTTGATCCTGTCCCTCCCCAAGAGAGTTGACTTCAAATTGCTCCCTCCTCCCATTGCCCTCCCTTCCATCATCCCCCCCACCCTGCTTATCCCCTTATCCCCCACTTTCCTGTATTGTAAGATAGGTTTTCATACCAAAATGAGTGTGCATTTTATTCCTTCCTTTACTCAAATGTGATAAGAGTAAACTTCATGTTTTTCTCTCACCTCCCCTCTTTTTCCCTCCTCTAAAAAGTCTTTTGCCTGTCTCTTTTATGAGAGGTAATTTGTCCCATTCCATTTCTCCCTTTCTCCTCCCAATATATTTCTCTCTCACCCCTTAATTTCATTTTTTTAAGATATGATCCCATACTATTCCATTCACTCTGTGCTCTCTGTCTCTGTGTATGTGTGCGTGTGTATGTCTGTGTGTATGTAATCTCACCGATACTGAAAAGTTTCAAGAGTTACAAATATTGTCTTTCCATGTAGGAATGTAAACAGTTCAACTTTAGTAAAGTCCCTTATGACTTCTCTTTGCTGTTTACCTTTTCATTCTTCTCTTCATTCTTGTGTTTGAAAGTCAAATTTTCTTTTCAGCTCTGGTCTTTTCATCAAGAATGCTTGAAAGTCCTTGATTTCATTGAAAAGCCATTTTTTCCCCTGAAGTATTATACTCAGTTTTGCTGGGTAGGTGATTCTTGGTTTTAGTCCTAGTTCCTTTGACTTCTGGAATATCCTATTCCACACCCTTCGATCCCTTAATGTAGAAGCTGCTAGATCTTGTGTTATCCTGATTGTATTTCCACAATACTTGAATTGTTTCTTTCTAGCTGCTTGCAATATTTTCTCCTTGACCAGGGAACTCTGGAATTTGGCCACAATGTTCCTAGGAGTTTCTCTTTTTGGATCTCTTTCAGGGGGTGATTGGTGGATTCCTTGAATACTTATTTTGCCCTCTGGTTCTAGAATATCAGGGCAGTATTCCTTGATAATTTCATGAAAGATGATGTCTAGGCTCTTGTTTTGATCATGGATTTCAGGCAGTCCCATAATTTTTAAATTGTCTCTCCTGGATCCATTTTCCAGGTCAGTTGTTTTTTCAGTGAGATATTTCACATTATCTTCCATTTTTTCATTCTTTTGGTTTTGTTTTGTGATTTCTTGGTTTCTCATAAGGTCATTAGCCTCCATCTGTTCCATTCTAATTTTGAAAGAACTATTTTCTTCAATGAGCTTTTGAACCTCCTTTTCCATTTTGCTAATTCTGCTTTTGAAAGCATTCTTCTCCTGATTGGCTTTTTGAATCTCTTTTGTCAATTGAGTTAACCTATTTTTCAAGGTGTTATTTTCTTCAGCATTTTTTTGGGTCTTCTTTAGCAAGGTGTTGACCTGCTTTTCATGCTTTTCTTGCATCTCTCTCATTTCTCTTCCCAGTTTTTCCTTCACCTCTCTAACTTGATTTTCAAAATCCTTTTTGAGCTCTTCTATGGCCTGAGCCCATTGAATATTTATTTTGGATGTTTGGGATACAGAAGCCTTGATTTCTATATCTTTCCGTGATGGTAAGCATTGTTCTTCCTCATCTGAAAGGATGGGAGGAGATATCTGTTCACCAAGAAAGTAACCTTCTATGATCTTATTTTTTTTCCCTTTTCTGGGCATTTTCCCAGCCAGTGACTTGACTTCTGAGTGTCCTCTCCACACCCACCATGCCTCCAGATACACCCAGCTAGCACTTGGGGTCTGAGATTGAAATGCTCCTTCCCAGCCTCAGGGCTTTTGGCAGGCTGGGGCTGCTATTCAGTGTGAGATTAAGTTCAGCTGCTCAGGTGGGGGCAGGGCCACCTCACAAGGCTCAATTCCCTCAGGGGGTTTATGCAGAGACCTTCAACAATGGAGCTGGGCTCCTGCCTGCTTTGGGAGCCCCTGTGCACTGCTGCCTCCGCCACTGCTGCCTCCCGAGGGGGCCTGAGTTATGCGGACACCCCACTCCCCTCTCAGACGGCCAAAAAGACTCTCTCACTGACCTTTGCCACCTGTGGGTGGAGGGACCCCCGCTGCTGCTGGAGATTCTGTCCCTGAAGCCCACTCAGATCTCCTCCTCTCGGTGCCCCATGGCCAAGGCAGGGCTGGGCTCTGTGCAGGTTCAGGTGAGCGATGGACCTTTTGTGTAGGTTTTTCAAGGCTCTCTGGAACAGAAATCTCCTCCACTCTGTTGTTCTGTGGCTTCTACTGCTCCAGAATTTGTTGGGAGTTCTTCTTTACAGATAGTTTATGGGCTGTGGGTTCAGAGCTAGCATATGTGTATTTTTCTACTCTGCCATCTTGGCTCCTCCCCTATTACTGGAGTTACTGTTTTAATGCTAAACCTAAAATTGTTAATTGGTTACTCTATGTAGAAAGAAAGGAATTGAATGAAAACCTTATTTAGTTCTACCCATTCAGAACAGACCTCTTGTATGCTTCGGGGTTGGCAGGCATGGGTGCAGTAACAATCTCCTTTACTTTGTAAAACAGCTAAGGCCTCCTGGTACCATCCCTGTAGGTATAGTCATCAACCCTGATAAAGAAACTTGATTGGCTTATGCAAATTATAAACAATGAATAGGACTTGCTCAGAAGTTGTAATATATGGAGAGGATTTTTTGCAATTGGCTTTTACATCTGGACAAGTTTTAAATTTGAAAAGGAAAGATCTTAATGGGATTCCCTTATGCATATGAGTCCTGCTTACTCTAACTCCATGAGAATAGGAATGACTATCTGGCTCTGAGATGATGAGTGAATTTTGCTGTTTAAGGCAAAAGACAATTTGAGACCATAAATATTTTTGTTTTGAGTTTGAATTTGAGTATAGTTGTTTGCATTAAATCAGTATCTGAGAGAAATACCACAAGCTACTCAAAGGAAATATTTCCCACCTGACTATTCCTGAGTCTGACTATGAAACAGATACTACATAATTGGAGAATTTTACTCTTATATGAATTCAAACAAAGTCAAGGATGTTTTATTCTGTCATATTTGCTATGTTACACGTCCTTGTTTTCTAAGCAGTAGTGTTTTTCTGTAATCACTCTTACTGTTAATCAATGTGAGAGTATATATTGCACCTTTTTGACTAAAGCATTTTGTGTTATCTAGGAATTCTATGATAAGTAAGAATTTGGTTTGTTGTAATACTTTGGGCATTCATATCACTTAAGGACATTTTCATACCAAATAAGCTTTAATGGATTTTAATTTTAAGGGTTTATTTTTGTTTCAAAGTAAAAAGAGAACTATCATTTTAAAGGTCTTCAACTATTTTCTTTATCAAAGTTTAGTGACTGTTAACATCAGGACAAATTTTAAACTGTTTTAAAACAAAAGAAAACACTTAGAAGAAGTGTTTTAAAACAATCTCTTGTAAAGCCTACTAAATTTTCATTTTCAAGGCAATGTATTGATAAATTAATATGTAATGATCTATAAAGCAGAAAAGATCTTGCTCTTTTTGAATTGAATCTTCTTGAATTTGTACTCATTCCTAAACAAAAGTTAAAATTAGTGTTTGAACTTATTAACAACTTAATTCCTAAAAGTTTTTCTTCCGGAGTAAATATAATCAGAGAAGGAGAAACTAGCCTGTGAAACAATGATGTACATCTATTCAGTTGTAAGGTTTAAGTTTGAAATCTCTTTTGTTTAAGACAATAGTTATGCTAGTGAAGAGTGATAACTTATGAGCTATCTTGTCTGTGGTGATCTTGCCACTTAACCTGGCTTTTCATACTCAGATTTGTAGCCAGGTCTTCCTGAATCTTCCCACTTAATCTGCCCTTTCATATTCAAATCTGTTGCCCTTGGCCTAGACTGGCCTTCCTTTGTCTGTTATGCCAGGGAAATTGTCCTTTATTTATATTCCTTTTGTGCCTGTTTGGTCTTTGTCTAACCTCCATGCCAGGTTTGTCTTTTGCAGAGTGCAAGCCAGCAACTTCCAGACAACTGCTCAGGCTATGTATTCCTTGAATAGGACCTATCGAGGCAAGGACAGCTCTATATCCAATCTCAGCAGGAAGCAATTTCAGAAGTTGAGACCTTCATCCCTTACCTCAAAAGATCTTGGGTCCTATCCCATACACAACTGCCAGGGTCTATAGAAGAGGGAAATAGACAAGCAGACACCTTGCTCATACTGACAGTTTTAGAAGTACAGCATTCTCACAACCAATTTCATCAGTCAGCTTCCATGCTTCGCAGGCAATTTCATATTACTAGAGAGCAAGCAAGAAGCATTGTAGTAATGTCTTATCCACATTGCGTTCCATTTTTGCCAGCTCCATCAAATACATCCACCAATCCTTGAGGATGCAATCCTCTTGAAATATGGCAGATGGATGTCACACATGTCCCAGAATTTGGAAGGAATAAATACCTTCATGTGACTAGACACATATTCAGGTCATACTATTGCCACCCACTGACTAGGAAATCAACAAAATTGTTATCAATCATCTGTTCAGGTGTTTTGCAACTCTACACACAGATAATGGTCCAGCTTAAACTAGTCAAGCCTTTACTAAATTCTGTCTGTCATACAGAATACAGCATAGAACTGGCATCCCATATAATCCTACTGGTCAAGCCATTGTATAATGTTGCAATCGTGACATAAAAACTCTCCTCCAAAAACAAAAGAAAGGGGAAGAAGAAGGCAAAAGAATAAGGAGAAGAGTTGATACGGTGTTGTATACCATTAATTTCCTGATACCAGATAGAGAGGGGCTTACGCCTGCTCAGAAACAGTTTCAAAAAGGCAAAACACACCTCACTGATTGGAAAAAAGTGAAGGTGAAATGGAACAACACAAAGACAGGCCCTGTGTTAACATGGGGGCGAGGGTATGCTTGTATTTCCATAGGAAATGGTGAAGAAACAATTTGGATACCAGAAAGAAACATCTGACCTCTGCCATACATTGGAGAAGATAAGGATTGAGGAAAAGAGGAAAGAAAAACAAGTTAAGACCACAACAAACCGGTTGTTAGACTGACAGGACAATGAAGACACTCATTCTACTTCTGGGCACCCTCCAGCTGACCACTGCAGCAGAAGGAATTGATTGAAAGGAAGATAGATGGACTTTTTGTACATAATCTGCCTTGGGCTATGGGTGGTGACATGGGGAGGGAAGGTAGAGGAGGTAATTATAGTAGCATATGGGTCAAAGGTTTCGGGGAAACAAATTGATCTAGATAGAATTTTTGCTCTTATGACTGGGAAATAACATGCTTTAATTGTACTGTCACTGAATACATTGGTTTTCATATAGCTAACACTAGCATTATATCTGTAATTATGTGTCCTAGGTTTGCTTTAATGCCTATCAAAAGTGAAGGCTGGTATCTGTCTGTATCTGATCAAACTTTTAATCAGTTAATGTTGAAAGTAAGACAGAAAAGATGTATAAGTTGCATTATTTTAGGCATTATAAGCTTTATGGCAGCATTGGCTTCCTCTGTATCAATTGATTTATCCATACGTACAATTTAATGGATACATTAAGGGAAACTGTTGTGGTGATGGGAAACAAAGTTGATATTTTTTGAAACAAGATTGTTCATAAGATGTGATTATTCATTTCAATTTGTGTTACTCCTGTCCATTATAATACCACCATACATGATTTATAGATCAGGCCTCCAAGGTAAATCTTGACCCCAAGGAAGCTACAAGTGATTTGGGATTATGTTGTTAATACAAATCCCTTTGCATCCCCATTTCATTGGCTCGTATCTATATTACCTCTATCCCTTTGTTTCTCTGTATGGCCACCTATTCATAGGTGTCTTCTCTCTCAGGTAAGCTTTTCAAACCCAAGTACCTTGTCTCTGGTTACAATAAAAGAAAGGGGGAATTGTTGAGGGCCAGGGTGGAGTGCTGTTGACAAGATCAGGAAAGACCTTCAGGGAAACTGTCCTTTGAGACTGTACTCATTATCATCCAGAATGGCTCTCCACGCCCCCCAGATGTTGCTGTCTCTGTGAGACAAACATGGGAATTACAGAAAACAAGGGATATGTAAAATAGATGTCCTCTAGGCTAACAGTCTTTAAAGACAATAAGATTGGCCAAATCACTGGCACAGGAGATGAGCAGAATGTCATGTAGACTTGCAGTTTCTGTCTATATATACCCTAACCCTCAGATCAATAAATGGAACTGGTCTATCTTTTCCCTGCCTCCTGTGTCTCTTTTCTTCAACCACTTCACCGAGCCGTGTAGGGACTCAGGCTGTCCGTTACACCAGGTCAAGGAGAAAATATTGCAAGCAGCCAGAAAGAAACAATTTGAGTATTGTGGAAATACAATCAGGATAACACAGGATCTGGCAGCTTCCACATTAAGGGATTGAAGGGCTTAGAATAGGATATTCCAGAAGTCAAAGGAACTAGGACTAAAACCAAGAATCACCTACCCAGCAAAACTGAGTATAATACTTCAAAGGAAAAAATGGTTATTCAATGATATAGAGGACTTTCAAGCATTCATGATGAAAAGACCAGAACTGAATAGAAAATTTGGCTTTCAAAAACAAGAATCAAGAGAAGCATGAAAAGGTAAACAGGAAAGAGATATCATAAAGGACTTTCTAAAACTGAACTGTTTACATTCCTACATTGAAAAATAATATATGTAACTTTTGAGACTTTTCTCAGTATTTGGGTAGGTGGAGGGATTATACACACACACACACACACACACACACACACACACACACACACACACACATATAGACAGAGAGCACAGGTTGAGTTGAATCAGAAGAGATGATATCCATAAAAAAATAAAATTAAGCGGTGAGAGAGGAATATATTGGAAGGAGAAAGGGAGAAATGGAGTAGGGCAGACTATCACTCATAAAAGAAATAAGAAAATTATTTTTCAGTGGAGGAGAAAAGGGAGCAGGTGAGAGAGGAAAAGTGAAGCTTAGTCTTGTCACATATGGCTTAAGGAGGGAATAACATGCTCACTAAATTTGGTATGAAAATCTATCTTACACTACAGGAAAGTAGGGGAGAAGGGGACAAGTAGGGTGAAGGCGATGATAGAAGGTAGGGCAAATGGGAGAAGGGAGTAACTAGAAGCAAACACTTTTGGAAAGGGACAACGTCAAATGAAAGAATAGAAAGAAAGTGGGGGACAGAGTAGGATAGAGGGCAATATAGTTAGTCTTACCCAACATGGAAGTCTTTTGCAAAATGATACATATATAGACTGTATTGAATTATTTGCCTTCTCGGGGGGGATGGGTAGGGAGGAAAGGAGGCAGAAAAGTTGGAATTCAAATTATTAGGAACGAATACTGAGAATTGTTATTGCATATAACTGGGAGAGAAGAAATACAGGTAATGGGTATAGAAACTTATCTTGCCCTACAAGAAAAGAGAGAAGATAGGGATAAAGGAAGGGTGGAATGTGATAGAAGGGAGGGAACATTGAAAGAAGGGGTAATCAGAATGTAAGGTATTATGGGGTGGGGGGAAGGGAAAGATGGGGAGAAAAATTGAAACAAAATTTTGTGGAAATGAATGTTGAAATCTTAAAGTAAATAAATAAAACTATTAAAAATAAAATCAAATAAGAGAGGTAGAGGGAAAATTGGGAAAAGAAATGAGAGTGATGCAAGAGAATCATGAAAAAAGTCAACAGCTTGATAAAGGAAGCATTAAAAATGGAAAAAGATGTTCAAAAATTCACTGAAGAAAATAAGTCCTTAAAAAGTAGAATTGTCCAGATGGAAAAGGAGGTACAAAAGCTCATTGAAGAAAATAATTACTTAAAAATTAGAATTGGGCAAGTGCAAGTTAATGACCCCAGAGATATCAAGAAACAATGAATGAAAAATAAACCCTCAATATTCAGCAGCATTTCTATGTACTAATAACAAAATCCAAGAGGCAACAATAGAAGGGAAAACCTCATTCCAAATAAGTATGAAATGCATAAAATATTTGGGGATCAGTCTACCAAAGTACACAAAATACATATATATAGATTCAATTGCAATGTGTCCCTTAAAGAAATAAACAACTTAAGTAACTGAAGGAATATTCAGTAGTCATGGCTGAGTTGTACCACTAGAGAGTAAAATTACAGTATTACCAAAGTTCAATTACAGTTTTAGTGTGACATAATCAAATTATCAAAGATTTACTTTATAGAACTTGATGAAAATATAATAACAATATTCACTTGGAAAAATAAAAGATTTAGAACATCAAGGGATATCATGAAAACTGGTAAGGATGGAAAAAGGAATAGCACTTTTTGATTTCAAATTATTTTATGAAGCAGCAATCACCAGAACTATCTGACATTTTAGAGAGATGGATAAATGAGTGCCTATTATGTACCAGACATTGTGCTAAGCACTTTTAATTAATATCATCTTATTTGATCCTCACAACAATCCTGGGTGGTATGTGGTATTTTTACCTCCCCTTTACAAATATGAAAACTGAGAAAAATAGAAGTTAAGTAACTTCCCCAGAGTCATTCAGCTGGTAAAGGACTGAAGTGGAATCCAAACTCAGGTCTTCCTGCCTCCAGGAACTCTATGAAACTCAATTATCCAGCCTTCAATAAATTCCAAAACATAAAATACTTAGGAAAGAACTTCTTATACGATAAAAACTGAAAAGTAGCTTGATAGTAATTAGGCTTAGATCAATAACTTATGCCAAATTCCATAATACATTCTAAGTGTATCAATAATCTTAATATTAAAGATCATACTATTAAAAAAATTAGAAGAGAAGCAGATCACATATCTCTCATAGCTATGGTTAGGAGATATTAGGAAATTCCTAATCAAACAAGGGATGGAGGTAATTACAGGAGATAAAAGATAACTTTGACTTCATAAAACTGCAAGCTTCTTTACAAACAAAATTGACATAGAAAGGAAGAACTGGGAAAAATGGGAAATGCAAAATGGAAAGGAAATGGATGGAAAAAAGAAACTTTACATGAAATTTTTCTGATGATAGTTTGGTACCCAAGAAATATAAGCAATTAACAATTACAAGAAACACATTTGAAAAATAAAGATATGCAGAATAGACATGGGGGCAGGGGAGGAAATGTACCGTGCATCTAATGAATCCAAAAAACAGAAGAAGTTACAAGCAAGTCAACAGACAAAGCAAAAACAAAGACTCCCAACAGAAAAAGAGAAAACACAAACAAAGAAATAAACTACATTATGCTCACAGGAACCATAAACGACAAAGCAATATCAACATTAAACATATTCTTCAAGTGTCTTAGCACCTAAATTCATAACGAAAAAAATTAAATAAACTGCATGAAGACATAGACAGTTAAAAACATTGAAAACAAACAAAAAAAAGAATCATCCCTTTATGGTACTCCTTACTGCCAAACATCCATTTTCATTGTCAATATGAATTATGATAGAACTTTAACAATGAAGGAGATCCTAGGGGATGACCACTGGATGCCAAAATTTAGAGGGCACTGACATTACTTTAGGCCCTTTAGCATTATAGAAGCAACTAAGTTGAAAGCATAATTAGCAAGAATAATTTATCAAAATACGAAGTTCCCAGGTAGCATGCTTTCTTTTTCCACTGCTCGTGTCCCTGGTGAGTTCTTCCATTGCATCTCAACCTTTCACCATAGTGGCCTGCAACATTTCCCACTGGTCTTGTCACAAAATTGCTAGTTACATCTTTGAACTATACAAGTCCTGCTAGCAAATTGCATACTGCATTTTTTTTATACTTACAACTACCCTATGAAATAGATAGCATTGAATTTATTTAATTTTTTTGGTCCAAATTTGTGATCTCATCTATATCAGGGAAATTCCTCTTGAGGAGATCCATCCTTTTAATACAAACCAGCACAGGTCTATTGCATGTACTATTGTCTTATAGAGTTGCTTGGAGGTAATGAGATTTGTCCAGGATCATATAACCATTATATGCCAGAGGAAGGATTTGATTCTGTCTATTCCTAACTCTAAGATCAACTTTTTCACCATTATTTCACAGAGTCGAGGTGGTTTTACAGATGAAGAAATTGGGACTTAGAAAGGTTAAGTGATTTTTCCAAGGCAGCTGGCTAATAAGTGTCTGAGGTAAGATTTCGGTCCACTTCTTCCTGACTTTGGGTCCAGTGTTCTGGTCCAGTACTCCATGACCCCTTTCTGCCTTGGCACAGTGTAATAGATGGAGGACAGGAAAAATAGCCAAAGAAGTTGCTTCTTAATTTGAAAGGTCTTTGTCCTCTAGCTTTCAGCCTTCTCTTTAATGCTTAATTGTTAGGTCAATAAGATTTCCTCTGTGGAATTCAAATCCTAAAAGGAAGGAAACATTGACAACATCAATAAGACCATTAAAGCAACAACAGGCCTAGAGGGTATTTATATATCTCACCAAGTTCACCACCAACCAGAACAGCAAATATAACTTGTCTTTGGTTCTCCATTCTCATGGCATTTTCCATAAGTGATGTCAAAGTATTATCAGAAACAAAGGAGTCTGAGGCACAGAAACTGTCTCACCTAGGATGTGACCTCTGAAATATTTTGCTGATAATTTTATTTCATGTGACCATTGTGATGGATTCAGCCACAGGAACCAGTTGTTTACTCTTCTGTTCAGCAAATATTTAGTTGTAAGTTCTTTTACCAGGACCAAATATTGAGCTCTCTCCAAGAAACTTTCATTACTATATGGCTTGATATTCTATTATTAGAACCATTGATTACATGGACTAGTAGGAGAGGCCTATATTCTGATGTCTTTGTGGTTTCTGTGTAAAATTATCTTTCCAAAACTCTGTGCACCACAAAAAAGACTGCAGTGGTGATTCCACGCAACCTGACCTTCCTTGGATTAAAGTTAAATAGATCTTTGACTGTAAGTGCTTCACCATTCATTCATTCACTCATTCAACAAGAAATTTATTAAGTGCTATACCCTGTGCTAGGAGAAGTACAAAGGCAGCTGTGATATGGTCTCTACCTTCCTAGTGCTCCCAGAAAATTTTTCACCAAGTTTCTTCTTTGGGAACTTATGTCTCTGCCAAAACAAAAACAAAAACAAAAAACAATGAATAATGTGATGCTTGAATTCATATAAGAAACAAATAACACATTAAAAATACAATCATATGCAACTTATGAAACATTTCATTCCTTTGTAGCAGGGGTTTTTAAATTGGTCAATTCCAGAGGAGAATTTTAAGTGTTCGTTTACAGATAATCACCTGATGCTTGAGAGAAACTGAGAGCTCAAGTTAAATGCCACTTTCCCATCAGTAATTACTCAGAATTCATGATAAAGCCACTCTGTCCTATGCCAATTGACCAAAATTCAATTTACTTGGGACATTTTCAGGAAGATTTCTAGTGCATAAGGCCATAGACTACATATGGAGTCTGTGGCAAGGCTTCCTGGATTTATAAGATAAGGTATACAGTTCTGAACTGTGGATCAGTCTTAAAGCCCTATCTTAACTGTTCTGCTGTCTTGCTATGACTTGCAGAAAGAAGCCGGTTTCTCACTATTGCTGCCTTGACTCTTCTGTTCTCAACTAAAATGACTGAATATTCCAAGGGAATGTCTACTTTCAGCTGGAGTTAAGGCCCAGCGAATACTGATGGCCCTGGTGACCAGGCCCTAGGTTGTCTCAGCTGTGTGTCTGAGGTCATTGAGGGTCCTGAGAATCCCAGCCGTCCGTATTCTGCACTAATGTGTGCCATGACATCCATTTTCCAAGTCATCACCATTTCAGCCCAGAAGGAAAGCTTTGCAGGGAGTAAAGAGAGTGGTATTCAATTTTAGCTGCTAGTTCAATAGCCAGGTTCCCAAGTTCAAAGGCATCTATCACC
This sequence comes from Notamacropus eugenii, assembly GCF_028372415.1. Lineage (NCBI taxonomy): Eukaryota > Metazoa > Chordata > Mammalia > Diprotodontia > Macropodidae > Notamacropus > Notamacropus eugenii. The sequence goes on along the minus strand of NC_092872.1, from coordinate 459,635,941 downwards.
CTGGTGATGGATTGTATTTCAGAACAGAATGACAGCAGGAGGGAATTGATGAATTCTGCTTCATTAGGAGGAATTTAGACACAACAATCTGTCTTCTGCAACTTTGTGACCTTTACCCTCTCTGCCCAAGATTGTCAGATATTCAGAGTATCAACAGGAACCCAACACCACCTTCAGCCAGAACATAACAGGGGACTTAGTTTGACTTCCCAAAGTCTTCTCTTCATCCAGCTAAACCATTGGACTTTATGTGCCCACTTAGTCTTAAGAAGCAATTGATATAAAACATATAATCCCACACTTCTTCTCCTTGTCCTCCTTCTCCTTCTTCTTCTCCTCTTCTTCCTCCTCCTCCTCCTCCTCCAATAAATCCTTCACCCACCCTGCTCTAGCTGTATGGCGTTAGTGTTAAGACATAGGTCAGTTTTGTTCTGAAAATCTATATTGAATCACTTCACTGACCTAGGGCTGGAAAAGACCTCAGAGGTCATCCTGTCTTGCTCTCCCATTTTAAAGATAATCATGATCACAAAAATGATAACAACTAGCATTACATAGCACATTAATCATTTATATACCTATACATATATAATCTTGTCTCATCCTCACAACCCTCTGAGGCAGATGTTATTTGTATTCCCAATTTTATAGATAATAAAACTGGGGACCAGAGAGGCTTCATTTAACCTTGCCCAAAAGTCAAATCCATGTGACTACAAGTTCAATACTCTTTCCATTGTACCATGGTTCATGTTATCCCTGAGTTTGTTTTCAGACAAATAAAGGTAGTTAGCATATTGAAGGAAAAATTAATTTCATTTGTCTCTAGAATAAATCCCAAGATTAGGTGGTGGAGTGGATAGAGCACAGAGCATAGAGTCAGGAAGACCTAAGTTCAAATTGTGCCTCAGGTACTTACTAAATGTGTGACCCTGGGCAAGTCATTTAACCCTGTATGCCTCAGTTTCCTCATCTGTAAAATAAACTGGAGAAGGAAATGACAAATCATTCTTGTATCTTTGCCAAGAAAACCCCAAATGAGGTCATGAAGAGTTGGACACAACTGAAATGACTGAATAACAACAAGAGAGTCTATTGGAAATAACAATAAAATTGTAATCTCTTATTATAATTAGCATGCATATAAATCAGAACCATATTTTTCCATATAATAAGCATTTATTAAGTGTCTATTGTGTACAAAATACTGTGCTAGGCACTGGAGATATCAAGTCAAGAAACAAAACAACCCCAAACCCGAAGATCTTACATTCTACTGAGGAGAGGGAAGGACAGGATGTACACAGATAAGTCAATAAAATATATATGAAGTACAAGCAGAGAAGAGCACATGGATATCAGGGAAGGCTGGACTTAGGAGGTGGCTTTGTAGCTGAGTTTTTGAAAAATCCTTCTCCCATATATACAATTCTCTCTTCACAAGCACCTCTTGGAATCCCTCAGCAAAGGGGAAGTGAAAGGGAGAGAGAAGGGAAAGGGGAGAAGGAGAAAGAGAGAGGCCACAGATATTTATTAAGTTCTTAATATGTATAGATATGGTCAATGTGCTTGGTTTTGCTGCCGTTGAGTAGGTGAGTGGAGAGATGTTTTCAGAAATAAAGATGATGTTTGTACCCCAAAAGATCAAAGGAAAAGACAAAGGAGCTTTCTGTACCAAAAATATATATATAGCAGCTTTTTGTGGTTGCAAAAAAACCAGAAACAGTTGGGGAATGACTGAACAAATTAAGGTATATAAGTATGAAGGAATACCATTGAGTTATAACAATTGATGAAGGGGATGGGATGGTTTCGGGAGAAAAAAAAACTTGGGTAGATTTTTGTGAACTGATGCAAAGTGAAGTGAACAGCACCTGAACAACGTACACAGTAAGAGCAATGGTGTGACAATACTAAACTGTGAAGGACTTAGCTACTCTGATAAATACAATGATCCACAATAGTTTCAAAGGACTCATGATGATAAAGTGTATCTACCTCTAGGGAGAGAACTGACGGACTCTGAATTCAGATCCAGAATTTTTTTATTTGTTTTATTTTTTGCTTTTGCTTTTTTCTCCCCACAATGTGGCTACTATGGAAATGTTTTGCATGAGTTCATATGTATAATGGGTATTGTATTTCATGTTTTCTCAAGGGGTAGGGGAGGGCAAAAGAAGTGAGAGAATTAGGAACTGAAAATAAAAATTTTAAATTAAAAAATAGGAATGAAAGTGATATAAAAACAAAAGGCATTTATTAAAAATAATTAAAGAACGTTATTAGAGGATATGGTTTCCAATCCTGACTTAAAAGACCAGTTAGCTAAATGACCTTGAGTAAGTCCCTTTTCCTCTCTGTGTCTCATTTACTGGATCTGTAGAGTGAGGGGACTGAAATGGATGATCTCAAGCCCTTCTTTCCAGCTTTGAAAGATATAATCCTATAAGGCATATTCAATTTGAGAAAAATTACAAAACAACAGAACAAGACCTGGGAAACACCATAATTCAAGCTATGGGTAAAATGTATGGAAACACAGAATATAATAGTAATTCATGCAGCAATGGTATTAACAGAGGAAGACTTTTGGGGGAATATAGTAATAGCGATTACACAGGTGATACAAAGTCAGGTAGGTCTGAATTCCATCCCTGCATCAGACACTTAGCCCATGTGACCCTGGGCAAGTCATTGCATGTCTCCCTCACTTTCCTCATCTATCAAAGGAGGGTAATAATAACATTTACATCACAAGGTTATTGTGAGGACCAAATGAGGAACACAGGTAAAGTGTTTTGTAATTTAAAAGCATTGTATAAATATTGGCAATCATTATAGAGAAAGTGTGCTTTGAATTGGGCCATGAATGATGAAATGAAAGTGGATTGGTAAAAAAGAGGAATCTACCTAGACCACGGAATTATGGTAGAGCAAGACACGTTTGCAGCAAACAAGCCAGCTCAGTTAATTTGCTGTGTGAATTTGAGCAAGCAAATTACTCTCTCTGTCCTTCAGTTTTCTCATCAGGGAAATGGAAATCATATCCTTGGATAAAGAATTCTATTATAAATACTTAGCAAGCAAAAAGTATGGTAGAAACATTTCGGAAGAATTTTGAATATAGTTCTTCCTAATATTAACCTTTGCTTCGTTCTTCATTTTTGAAGAAGACCAATGACTTCTTGAGCGATGTCTTGACTTGAGCATGAATTGAATTGAAGTGAGTCAGAGTTGCACAAAGTCATCAGCTTCACTCTCTTCTAAAGTTATCAAAGTCTGGTAGCAAGATGACTCTTTGTGGTCCCCTTTGAGATTTTCTTGGCAAAAAACACTGGAGAGGTATGCTATTTCCTTCTCCAGCTCATCTTGCAGGTGAGGAAACTCAGGCAAACAGGGTTAAGTGACTTGATCAGTCATACGTGTCTGGAGTATGTGTCTGAGGCTACATTTGCTTTGAGATTATTTATTAGAGAAGGACCACAAATATATATCTGCTAGAACATAAGTTTCTCAAGGGAAGGAGTTGTATGTTATTCATTAGATCAGAAAATTCAGAACTGGAAGAAATCTACTATCATTATTATTATTATTCATGAGTAAATTTAGGGTCTGAAAGGCAAAAATGCCCCTAATGATACAGCCACAAAGTGACAAAGTCAGGACCAGGTTCTCTGAATCCAGAATCAGGACCAGAACTTCTGAATCCAGACTAATGTTCCTTCCACAATTTCATATTCCACTAATCTCAACCTCATTCTGTCCCTTTATTGCACAGCACTGGCCCTCAGCAAAGTAGGTGCTTAACGTATGTTGATTCAATAGATATGTGGTGCCCTTTTCTACTATCCTAACACTATCCTGAAACCTCTTTTTACTCCTCAGGCTCAGGAGTCTATCTGGGGTTAGCAGGAGGAGGCAGTCCTGATCTTGAGCCTCCAGCTAGTGTATTCTCTCACAGACCAAGCCAGCTCGATCCATGATATCATGAATTACATGCATTTAATGAAAACAGAGCAGCAAGGTAAATCAAGGGCAATGACATTTTAGCATCCACACCACAAATATCTTCTGGAAGGACTGATCCACTCCATGATGAATGTTCCCCACAATCCAATCTCAATAAGCCAGGCTCATGGAATAGATGTTACAGATTAGCATAAGCAACAATCTCTGTTTGAGCTAGTTCTCATTCTATCTTGGTATTGTAGAAAATCCTGGGAGTACTGGATTCTCATTACTGCTCAAAGTCACCATTTATACAGATAGCACCTTAAGGTTTGGATACAGTAACAACGATATTGTTTTAAGAACAACTTTGAGCAACTAAGTCATTTGACTATTACAAAAAGAACATATTAAGAAAGATGCCATCTGTATCCAGAGAAAGAACTAATAAATAGAAGTATGTATAGAATGATTTTACACACACACACACACACACACACGCACACACACACACACATACACACACACACATTCACATCTAATGGTAGCCATCTCTAGAATGGGGAAGGGAGAAAAAAAGAAGAAAAAATAAATTTACATGGTAACTTTATTGTATATTCAAAAATAGAAAGTTCATAATAGATTTGCAAATTCATGTGCAATAATGTTTATTACACTGTGTTTAGGAAATGCTTGTTTTATTCTATAAGTTAAAAATAAAACAAATTTTAAAAAGAAAAAGTATGTAAGTAACACCTTAAGGCTTGCAAAGTGCTTAACATGAAAAAAATGCCCTTTGATCTTCACAACAGTTCCACCAGAGAGGGACTTTTAGTATTCCTGTTTCATAGCTGATGACACCAGGAAACTGAGGCAGAGAGGCTAAGTAACTTGGAAATAGTCAAACAGCTGGTGAGTGTCTGATTAGAACAGATGTGTTCCTAGCTCTAAATCTATAGGAACTCTCTTACCACAGGATCTAGATGAAGTCTTCTCAGAATAGCAACCAATGTTTCCCTTGTCTCTCTTCTCCTCCCTTTGCTCCTGGCCTTCTAGAAAACGTAATTCCTCACCCTCAAAAAAAGGGAATCACTATTCTGACAGACCTGCTTACAGAGTAGGTATAAGATAATAAAATGCCAAACTCACTATTTCAAACTGGCCTTTTCCGCCAAAGACTCTCACTGAGAGTGACTGGATGCTGTACTTGAAGACCTAGAGGGCCACATGTGGTCTCTAGACCCCAGGTTTCCCACCCCTGATAGACTGTCTCTGGGCTAAGTCTAAGTCTTTCAGTTCTCCACAGAGGCCACCCTTTCTTCCTTCCTTCCACCTAAAACAGAAGCTCCCAGAAGGCAGGACTCTCTAGGACTTGATTCTGTTTCTTCCCCAGCACTGGTCTGGTTAATGAATTTCACACTATTGCTCTGGAGTGGAAAGCTCACAGTATTGCTCTAAACACCCCCCTGGCAGAGTATTTATCACTGTCAGTCTGGCCATTACTCATCAGGCCTTGTGCACTGGCTGACTCAGAATTAGGCCTCCTCTTGTCAGCCAACTCCTCCTACTTAAAAACTACAGCTTTGGAAAATTCCCAGAGGCTGATCCCCCAGCTATGGGTTCCTAAGAGACCTCCTGCGTCACTTTTTATTACTGGAATGTGCTAGTGAGACAGGGAGCCCCAGGATACCACCTGAGGTGTGTGAGTGTGTGTGTGTGTGTGTGTGTGTGTGTTTGTGTGTGTGTATCTGTGTATATGGTGGAAGGAGATAGTCATAAGATATGTGCTAACCATCCACCTTGTCCCACTAATATTAGTACTCAGGGGATTCAGGTTACAATGAATGTCAAGGTCAGCCTTGAAGAGGAGGACTTGTCACAAAGAGTAAAGGTGAAGCCAGAGCAGAGAGGTGTACAGAAAAACCAAGGGCATCTGGGCAGTATAGAAGCCTCAGTTCCCTGCCTATTGCTGCCATGAGTTACCACCTGGCCTGCCAATCCCAGAATCAATGCAACCCCTCCCTCTACTGCAGTACAGGGCCTGGGGCAATTTGCCTGCACCCTATAGACAACCTGTCATGGAGTGAAATCCTTTGAGAACTTCAGCTATTGAATCTGAAGGATAAAGTCATTTCCATATTGTGACAAGCAGAGGTATAGCTTGAAATTTTAGTTCCTTCTCCCCCCTGGAGGAAAGATTCCTACAAATGCTCCATCACCATTTGTTAATGGCAATATAAGCAGCACCGCAGCCATGTCTGGCCACATAATTAGGCAGTATTTACCATAATGGTGGAAAGAAAGCAGGTGGCTGTTGGCCCACTCTCTGACTTTTCCTTGCTCTCTGCTCCTATTCACATTTCCTCAAGCAACTCAGGACTAAATGGAAAATTAACCCTTTTCTAGCTAGAAAAGCATTGGGTTGAGAGTCAGAAGACTAGTATTTAAATACCATCCCTGCTATGTACTGTGTGGATTTGGGCAAGTCACTTAACTTCTCTGAGTCTCAGTTTCCTCATGTGTAAAATGACAGAATAACTCATAAGCCTCTAAATTAGCTTATAGCTGTTAATCCTGTCACCCTAAACCAACTCTGTCTACTAATCAGTTTAGAGCAGGGGTAACTCAAACATTTTGGTCTCATGGCCCCTTTATACTCTAATTATTGCAGACCTCTCCAAAGAGTTTTTGTTTGTGTGAATTATACATCTCTATAGTTACAGTATTAAAATTTAAACTTCTTAATATTATTATGAAAACAGTTTTGACCTTGCAGACCCCCTGAAAGGGGCTCAGGGACCCCAAGGGTCCGCAGACTACACTTTGAGAACCATTGCTTTAAATGGTTTAACTGAATTGGGCACTGAGGGTGAATTCAGTGTTTGACAAAGAATTACCAGTACTCTCTAAAAAGCCACCAGTATCTGTTAAAGAATTACAGAATTTTAGGATTGGAAGGAACACTAAGTATCTATTTAGTTCAAGTCACGCATAAGTGAAATTCCCATTGTATCCTATTTGACAAGTATAAAACCAGGGAAGGAAGGATATCACATGCTTAATCCTGACTGTGACTTCTGAGTGACTTTCTTGCTCTCCTTAAACTCTTGGCCCCCAAGTGATGCAGGGGCTCCTTGGATTGTACAAGGCAGCTGAGCCCCCTATTCTGATACTATACATTCTCTAATACCTCAGTCATTGTGTTTATACCTATATTGTATTTACTCACTTTTCCTTTTTTCTAGAGAATACACCCCCATAAGAACACTCTGTTGTTTTTCCCTCTATAGCAGACATTGATCTTCATAAAGACCCAGTGAGAGAAGTTGGCAGGCATTCATCTCTTTTGCAAGTGGGGAAACTGAGACTCGAGAGTGTTGAAGGAAACCTGCCCAGGGTTTCTGTGTACCTCATTCTCCGTCCTTGACCACTCACCTAGTCACCAACACACTCATCCTGTAATTTTCTCTAGCCTCCCAGATAAAAATGAAACAACGTCACTTTGGCTAGCACCTTCACAGATGTAACTTTCACCTTCAAGGAAAAGCCATGTTGCCTCACTTTGCCTTTCCCTTTGATTCCTGCCCATGTATTGACCCTTACATGTGTGCAGCCTACACTCTAGAATGCGTGCCTTCATATCCTGTCTCCAAATTTATGGAAATGGTCATGAGATTTAGAGCTGAAAAATAAAAATGATTTAGTCCATCACGTTCATTTATTTATATATTTATTTATATATATGTACACACAGAGAAATATACACATATACTTATATACATACATATATACACATATAGCATATATGGATATACAAACATGCACGCACACATGCACACACACACACACACACATACACTGGACATCTAGAATGCTGAAGAGTATTGAGACCATTTCATATTTTCATGCAAACGTTAGTTGAAAGAACCAAGAATGTTTAGCATGGAAAAAAGACTTGAGAGAGACATGATAACTATGTGCAAAGATCTGAAACACTGTTTCTCCCCCAAAGAATATAACCAGGAACAATGGGTAAAAGTTAAAAGGGGGAAATTTAGGCTTGATTTCAAAGACAAAAATTTTTTTAACAAATTTAACAAATCTGTGTGTGTATATATGTATGTGTATGTATATGTATAAGTGTATACATATATATATGTGTGTATAGGTTTGTTATATGTGTGGATACACATATACACATATATAGATTTGCTATATATATGCATATATGTATATTATATATACAGAGAGAGATAAAGAATCTCTCCTATGTTCATAGGATAACAGACCTAAAGCTGGAAGGGACCCCAAAGTCCCCCTGGTCTTCTTTCTGATGAGAAAATGCAAGTTCCAGGAGGTTATCTTTACCAACAATATGGAGGTAGGTCAGGATCAAGGAGGTTCTCTGACTCCAGAGTCAGTGATGTTTCCATTGAAAAAGTTCAAACAGGTTGTAAGAAACAAATCCAGGAACAAAGTCAAGTCCTCTAAATCCAGATTACATGTTGTCACCCCCATAAGAACACTCTATTGCTTTTCCCTCTGTAGCATACATTGATCTTCATAAAGACTTCATGAGAGAAATTGGCAGGCATTCCTCTCTTTTACAAGTGGGGAAACTGAGAGTCAAGAGTGTTGAAGGAAACCTGCCCAAGTTCATTTAATGGCAGAAGTAGGACTAGAATCCAAATATTCTGGGTTTTTGGCCAGTGCTCTTTCCCCTTTATCATACTCCTTCCTCCAACTCTATTCTTCTACTTTTATGAGATCCTGTTCTTTATATCTTTCTGTGAGATCTTGACCAAGACTCTTTCCTTCTCTGGCCCTCACTTTCCTGCTCTGTGAAAGAATGGGATTGTGCCAGGTGGTCCCTGATTCTCTTCTATCTCTAAATCCTGTGTTTCCTATGATCTCTGAGCTCCCTTCCAAGTCTAACATTCTGCAATTCTATGGAATGCTGAGGAATCCTGGTCTGTTCTTGGCTTATTGTTCCAGTGCCAACTCCTTATGCCTGTGTATTTGGAAAACACCAATTTCCTCTTCTTCCCTCTTTCCTTATTGGTAAGAGGCAAGCAGCTATGTTAAGGACTAAAAAATGCAAGTGATTGTAACTTGTTCCTGTTTCTTATTCATTGCTAGAATAGGGAATAGTCCTTATGAATAACATGAATGTAGTATTGTCAGCAGCAGCAATATTTACAGAATATACTGTTACATTGGAAAGGGAAATGGAAAGTGGAGATGTGATAGCACTAAAACAGATGTGGAAACAAACAAGCAACGTTTAAAAATAAGCAAGAACAACAAAACATCCAAAAAACAGATCAAGTACCTTTACCCACTGCTGGTTTTGACTTCTTGTTCATAAGCCTTTGATGCTAGGGGTTTGCTGCTCACATGAGTTTCTTTATGTCTAAGTATTTTTTTACTCACTATCCCCCATGCCTACAATTCTCTACCTCTTTATATCTGCTTCCTGGCCTCCCCAGCCTCCTTCAAGTCCCAGCTGATATCCTATCTTCTGACATCCTACCTTCTGCAAAAGAACCATTCCCAATCTTTCTTAATACTTTTAAATAATTTAATGTTTAATATTATCAAGAATATCTTAATTCTCTTTGCCTCTGAGATTTTCCCAAAATATTTTGTATATATCTCATTTATACATAATTGTTTGCAGGTTGTCACCCCCATTAGAACATGATCTCCTTGAGAGCAGAGACTGCTTTTTACCTGTTTTATTTATTCATTTATTCATTCATTCATTTGTTTGTTTTCAGCTTTCAACCTTCACTTCCACATAATTTTGAATTTCAAATTTTCTCCCCATCTCTCCCCTCTACCCACCCCAGGACAGCATGTATTCTGGTTACCCTCTCCTCAAATCTACTGTCCCTTCTACCATGACCCCCCTCCCATCCCCTTCCCTTCTATTTTCCTGTAGGGCAAGATAAATTTCTATACACCATTGTCTATATATCATATTTCCTAGTTGGGTGTAAAACCAATCTTTAACATTCATTTTTTAAACTTTGAGTTCCATATTCTCTCCCTTTCCTCCTCTCCACCCACCTTCATTGAGAAGGCAAGCAATTTGATATAGGTTAGATATATGTAGTCCTGCAAAACACTTTCATAACAGTCATGTTGTGAAAGACTAACTATATTTCCCTCTATCCTGTCCCACTCTCTATTTATTCTATTCTCTCCCTTGACTTGTCCCTCTACCAAAGTGTTTGCTTCTAACTACCCTTTCCCCCAATCTGCTGTCCCTTCTAGTATCCCTCCTCTCTAATCCCCTCCCTCCTGCTTTCCTGTGGGTTAAGATAAACTTCCATACCTAATTGAGTGTGTATGTTATTCCCTCCTGAAGCCAAATCCAATGAAAGTAAGGCTCACTTATTCCCCTCTCATCTTCCCTTTCTTCCCCTCCATTGTAAAAAGCTCTTTCTTGCCTCTTTTATGTGAGAAGATTTGGTACATTCTACCTCTCCATTTCTCGTTCTCCTAGTACATTCCTCTCAATACTTAATTTTCTTTTTTAGGTTTCATCCCTTTATATTCAGCTCCCCCTGTGCCTTCTTTCTCTCTTCTCTGTGTGTGTGTGTATGTATGCATGTATATATATATATATATATATATATATATATATATATATATATATATATATATATATATATATATATATATATATATATATATATATATATATATATGCATATACACACATACACATATATTCCCTCCTACTATGCTAATACTGAGAAAGGTCTCATGAATTACAAATATCATTCTTCCATGTAGGAATGTAAACAGTTCAACTTTAACAAGTCCCTTATGGTTTCTCTTTCCTGTTCACCTTTTCATGCTTCTCTTAATTCTTGTATTTGAAAATCAAATTTTCTATTCAACTCTGGTCTTTTCAACAAGAATTCTTGAAAGTCCTCTATTTCATTGAAATTCCATTTTTTCTCCTGAAATATTATACTCAGTTTTGCTGAGTAGGTGATTCTTGGTTTTAATCTTATTTCCTTTGACCTTTGAAATATCATATCTCAAGCCCTCCAATCCCCTAGTGTAGAAGCTGCTAGATCTTGTGTTATCTTAATTGTCTTTCCACGATACTTGAATTGTTTCTTTCTGGTGGCTTATGATATTTTCTCCTTGATTTAGGAGTTTTCCTTGGGGATCTCTTTCAGGAGGTGATCAGTGGATTCTTTCCATTTCTATTTTAATCTCTGATTCTAGAATATCAGACAGTTTTCCTTGATAATTTCTTGAAGGATGATGTCTAGGCTCCTTTTTTTGTTCATGGCTTTCAGGTAGTCCAATAATTTTTAAATTATCTCTCCTGGATCCATTTTCCAGATCAGTTGTTTTTCCAGTGAGACACTACATATTGTCTTCTATTTTTTCATTCTTTGTTTTTTTTTTTTTTTTTTATAATTTCTTGATTTCTTGTAAAGTCATTAGCTTCCATTTGCTCCATTCTAATTTTTAAGGAATTATTTTCTTCAGGGTATGGGTGTGGACCCCACCATAGAAAGGCTGAGCAGGAAGCCCTGAGTGGTCTGAGGCAGCAGCAGTGTTGATTCTCAGGCATATCAGCTCAGGGTGGGAGTCCAGTAGATGTGGGTGAAGCAGAACCATGCAACCCAGGTGACTGCAGCAGCAGCTCCTGGGACTATCAGCCTGTAGATTAAATATTTGTAAGTCACCTACTTGAACTTCTGGGAGACAAGATGGTGGAGCAATTAGTAAGTGCTATCTCCCCCCCCCCCCCTTGTTGACTGGGTTGAAAAACCTAGAGAATATTTCCCAGAAAAAATCCTGGAACAGTCGGATCAGCCGAAGGGGTAAACAGTCTCTTAACCCATGAGTCTAGGAAAATCCAAAGGGGGGGTCCCTCTTATTTTGGCTAAAGGGGACTAGTGCAGGACCAGAGCTGTCCCAGATAGCAGGAGATCTTGAGGCCCAGAGGGGTGGAGCCCATAATCACCAACACCAGGACCTCAGGTGGGCCTCAGCACAGCCAGGGGAATTGGGAAGACACTAGCACAGACAGGGTTCACCAACTGCTGAGCTTGTCTATGCTATAGCTCTGCAGAGGAGACCTACTGTGGCCAAACCACCCCTCTCCCACACTTAATGCAGCTATCTCCAGGGTAACTCCAGGGAAACTCAGAAAGACTTCACCTGGCCTCTGCTTTGGCACACCAGTCATCTCAGCACCAGGTAAGCTGCAGCATTTTAACTTCTAGCTGAAAGAACCAGAGGTCATAATACACAAAGTCTCAAGTTCTACGTTCAGGAACCGTGGGACAGGGCCCCTATGCCCCAGAAGCAGAGATCCAGTTTAAAAGCCAGGAAAATGGTAAGCATCATGAGCAAGAAGCAAGCCAGAAAAGAAAAGACTGTAGAATCTTTCTATGGGCACAAGGACCAAAACACGAATGCCAAAGGGGTCAGCATTGAGACTCTATTCCCATCTGAAACTTCAGAAGGGAATATGAACTGGTCTCAAGCCCAAAAAGCATTCTTGGAAGAGCTCAAGAAGGATTGTAAAAGCCAAATTAGAGAAGTACAAGAAGAAAAACTGACCAATGATTTTAAAAATATGAAAAAAAAATTCACTGAAGAGAACAGCTCCTTAAAAAGAAAAATTGTACAAATGGAAAAGGAAGTACAAAACCTAACTGGAGAAAATAACTCCTTGAAAGTAATTATTTTCTTCAGTGAGTTTTTGGATTTCTTTTTCCATTTGGCCCATTCTGCTTTTTAAGGCATTGTACTCCTCATTGGCTTTTTGGACCTCTTTTGCCCTTTGGGTTGGTCTATTTTTAAGGTGCTATTTTCTTCACCATTTTGGGGTATTTCCTTTAGCAAGCTATTCACTCATTTTTCATGATTTTCTTGCATCACTCTCATTTCTCTTCCCAATTTTTGCTCTACTTCTCTTATTTGATTTTCAAAATCTTTTTTGAGCTCTTCCATGGGCTAAGACCTATTCATATTTTTCTTGGAGGCTTAGATATAAGTGCCTTGACTTTGTTGTCTTCTGGTTGTATGTTTTGATCTTCCTCATCACCAATAATGTAAGAAAATACCTCTTCACCAAGGAAGTAAGAATCAATAGTCTTTTTCTTTTTACCCATTTGTTCATTTTCCCAATTTCTTAACTTTTGAGCTCTTTGTTAAGTGAGAGGCTTCAGAAGCAGCCTCTACTTTAGCAGTGACTGCTGTTCCCCTGGGACTGGAACCAGGGCTGAGGCCCAACCACATTCCCCTCTCAACCAGGTCAGAGACCCTTCCCACTGACCTTTGAACCTATCTGGTGTTTGTGGGTTGACATGTCTGGAAACTGCAGTCACTGCCAGTGATTCAGTCCCCTAAGACCTGCTCCAGCTCTGTCTACATCTTTGTGGCCCACACCAAATTGTGCTCCACTTCTAGCCTGGTGCAATAGACCCTTCCTGTCAACATTCCAGATTGTCTTGGACTGGAAATTTGCTTCAGTCTGTCATTCTGTGGCTTCTGCTGCTCTAGAATTTGTTTAGAGTCATTTTTTTTACAGGTTTTGTGAGGGGTTTGGCAGGAAAGCTATAGGAAGTTCCTGCTTCTATTCTGCCATCTTGACTCTTTTTGCATCTTTATATCTCTAGCACTTGGCACCATGACTAGCCCATAGGAAAAATTTAAAAATGCTTATGGACTGAGTAGGAGGTAGTGTTATCAGAGAGAATCAGAAATCATTTCTTCCAGAACAGGAAAGGTTTGATGATGGTACCTTCCCATCTTCCTTCTCAGATCATAGCATTATAGGACATTCCCCACCTCCAAAAAATTGTAGATTTAGAGCTAGAAGGGACTTCAGAAGCAAGTTCAATTCCCTTATTTTACAGCTCAAGAACCTAAGGCCCAGAGAGAACTTTGTATTCAATCAAGATTGAGCAACAATAATGATAATATATATTAATTTTATATATATATATAATGATAATAATAGTAATGATGATATAGTTACATACTGCTTTAAGATTTGCAAAGCACTTTACTTACTTTATCTCATTTGATCTTCACAATAGTCCTCTATGATAGGTGCTACTATTATCTCTATTTTACAGATGAGGACACTAAGCCTGAAAGGCCTTTCTTCTAACCCGCTAGTTTAAAGAGAAGAGACTCTATCAGAGGCCCTTGCTTATTCCACCCCTTTAGTCGTACTCAAAATGTGTTTGGTCTCTCTCACTAAGATTATAAATTCCTTGAAGTCAGGGACTGCATTTCATTCTTCTCATTACTCTTGCCTCACTTATGAAAACCATGTTGAAAAGGTTTAGTTGAAGGAAAAGGGGATATTTACCCTTGAGAAGAGGACAATTTGGTCAATGAACTTGTCTATCAATGACCCAGATAAAGCCAGAATTGGGCTGAACACAAAACTTTCAAATATTTCTAGGTGCATCATTCACTGAAAAGGAATTAAACTTTTTCTGCTTGGCTACAAAGAGCAAAGCTATGATAGTTGGGTCAAAGTTACAGGACTGCAGATTTTCACTTCACATGAAGAAGTTCTTAACAGTCAAACCAATAATGGAACAGACTGTTTTGGGAGGTCTTCAAGGAGAGTCTGGATGCTACCTAGTTAGGAATGTTGCAGAGCAGAATCCTGCTGTGCTATGGAGTAAGTTAACTGATCTCTGAGGTCATTCCCAATGCTAATTTTCTATGATTTTAATGAAGATTTTTCAAATTGAATTGTGATAGAATGCATAAAGGAAAAAAGAAAAGAACAAAAAAATGAAGAGAGCACAAGAGAGAAGAGAGAGAATTGGAGGACTTGGATTTTCCCTCCCTCCAGGACAAATTTTTCTGGGGGAAAAATAATGGGACATGCACACAATTTAGACCTGAAAGATTTACTGGTCCATCTAGTCTGATTCATTACTTAACAAATAAGTAAGACAAAGCCTGTGATTGTCCAACGTCATGCAGGTATTAAGGGGCAGATACAGAATTCAAGCCCAGGAACTGATTCCAAAATCATGTTCCAAACTTATTCTCAGTTTTCTCATTAATAGAATGAGAAGGTTGGACCAGACCTCTAATCACCATTCTCACTCTAAACCTCTGGTTCAAAGAAACTTCCGGAGCTAAGGAGAATGACAACAGTATTTCAAAATGCTAATGACTGTGGTAAGTCCTTGTACACTCTCCAACTTCCACTGTAGGGGCTACAGGAAAGTGGACAGTCTATAAGCAGCATTTCAAAGCAAATGCATTCGTGCTTTGGGCAACTCCACCCCAGAGGTGGGTGCAATGCTGTTCCCCTTGTGTTGGACTCTTCATGACTCCATTTAAGGTTTTTGGCAAATGCAATACAATTTTGCCCAATACAAATTGAATTTTAATGTCTTTATTGCCTATTTCTTCCATGATAGTTTAGAACAAAGAGCCCAGAGATAGACATTTACAAGGCCACAGTCAGGTGTCCAACCTCCTGCCCCTCATTAATGACACAAGCTAATAAGGTTTTTGGCAAAGATACTGGAGAGGTTTGCCATTTCCATCTCTAACTCATTTTATAAATGTGGAAACAGGTACACAGGGTTAATTTAGTGATTTGCCCAGGGTCACACAACTAGTAAGTGTCTGAGGTCAGATTTGAACTCAGAAAGATGATTCTTCCAGACTCCTGACACTCTATCTATTGCATCACCTACCTGCCCAGAGGTGCATTATGATGAAAGAAAAATGGCCACCAGAGAAAGGATGGTAAACTTTCCCACATGTTCTCTACAAAATTGTTTTTGTCAAACACTGAGTGAGTAAATGGGTAGGAAATATAAAAATGAAAAGTGTAGTATCTGCCCATACATTTATGAAGGCTTTACTTACGGCATTTCTAATGATGGAGTACTACATGAGATATCTAGCAACAAGACTGTTGCTTTCAATTCTCACTTCAGTGGGAAATGACTGGAGTTGACCTGTGCTGTCCAAAGTAAGAAAAGCTATTCCTTTCTGCTAAAACTCAGAATAACAGATGTTAGTGTACAGAATCAGAAAGGTGGTTTCCCAAGATATGGGCAAGACTATGGTCCCAAGTGTCCGTTAATGACAACCACGTTAGTCTGGCAAACAAAAGCAGAAGTCTAAGTCTTTCCATCTTAGCAGCTCTCCTAGTATTTACCAGTCACTAGTAACCTTGATCCCAGAGTCTGAGAAACTCAAAATCTATTTACTTGCTAATTGCCAAGATCCTCAATGAACAATAATCTCAGCTTTTAGGTTAACAAATTTAAAAGATAAACTGCTTGGAGTTATTCATACCAGGCTTTCAATCAAGGCTCTTGAAAAAGGCTTTTGAGGAAGTATTAACAAAAGTACTGGGTTCCTCTGAATTCCACCTAAGAAAGACAGAGAGGTCACTTACCTGATTCTACCTGCTTCCACAGCCCAGTACAAGTTGCATTTGAATGGTTTTACTCTTTGCTTCCTTTATGACAGTTTAGGACCAAGACCCTAGAAATACACATTTACAGAAAAACAGGTGTCTAACCTCCTAACCTTCACTCATGGCATAAACTAGTAAGAAAAGAAAAAAGGGTAGTTAAGTGGTACACCAGCCCTGTAGTCAGAGTATGTGAGTTCAAATCTGGCCTCAGACATTAACTATGTGACCCTGGGCAAGTCATTTAACTCCTGATTGCCTCCAAAAAAATAAGGAAAAATAGTCTAATGGCAATGTGAAAATTGCAGCATTGAGATTTATGGAATATTTTAGGTGAATTTTTTTCCCCTAAAATACATCTGTATAGGGGAAAGAGAACTGCATCTGAGGTTAAAAGGTCTGTGTTCAAATTCTGGTTCTGTCATTTGCTATCATCATGGCCTTGGACAAGCCACTTCTCCCTCATTGTATCTGCCCCTGCAAGCCCTTTCCCTCATCTGTAAAATAGGGAGTTTAGGTAAGGAGATGCCTAAGGTCCCTTATCACAGGAACAATCCTATGACCTGAAATCAAAAGATTGTTCAGTATAGAATGTATGTGTAAGTAATGAAATACTTGATTCCTTGGTTTGAGAAACACTCCTATCCTCTCCAAGCAATGGTTTTGCAAATTGGTTGATAGATTATAAGTGCTTTGGAGTTGTTTTAAAAAAAGAAGCAGAAAACAAAAATTGCCTTTTATAAAACTTGTTTAGTCATGTCTGACTCTTTGTGACCTCATGGACAATACCATACATACAGATTTCTTGGCAAAGATACTAGAGTGGTCTGCCATTTCCCCATACTCTCCATTCGATTTCTTGGCAAAGATCCTAGAGTGATTTGCAATTTCCCTCTCGAATAGATTATGGCAAACAGAGGTGAAGGGACTTGCCCGAGGTTATATATCTACAACTTGAGGCTGGATTTGAACTCAGGTCTTCCTGACTCCAGTCACAATAATCTATCCACTGAGCCACCTCGTTGCCTCTCTCTAAACCTTTCAGTAATTGAAACAAGCAAACAACAATCCTACATTTAAAATCTTTCTTCTCTTCTACTATCAACTTCCGCTCCTACAGCCCCCAGATCCCATAGCCTCTATTTTCTTCCTAAGCATTACACAGCTCTTGTACTGTATTTCTGAATCTGAAACATTCTCCCCCACTGAGGTGATCAGTTATACTAGCTGACCATAATAAATATATCGTTTCTTTTCACTTTTCTGCCAGAGTTGCTTATTCAGCAATTTAATCAATTTTATTTGCTAAGATCAAGTCACCTGTAATAATCCTACCTGATCTCTCAAAGTCAGATTGATAGAAATATTAATGCCAGCTTCTAATAGCCTGGCAGGACACAACACCCAGTCTGACATGAAAATAAATGTCCCTGAGCTGTCTATTAGACCAAGGGAAACCTGTGCTAATGAAAACCCTTCCACAGGAAAGTGAGTCTGAGGCAAGGCTCTGGGCTAAAGCCCCTCCAGTGGTAGCAGGCAGTGCGATGGCTTTAGAGAGGTCTTGTGCCCATCTATCAAACAGCTCAGTAAATCAATTAGATGCTTCTGCTAACAATGCCTGATTAATTCTGTTTGATCAACTTGGATTGCTTTTGCTTTTAGCACCCTCCCCCCAAGGGATGGATGCAGCATCTTTCTTAACTTCTGTTGTCTATATGGGTGACAAACAAATTCTAGCCCTCTGCTGACTTGTCTCTTCAGCTGTGGTTTCAGGCATAAACTCAAACAAGGCAGAAATGCAATCTCTGGCATCACAGGGTCATAAAATATAATGTTGCGAAGAAGCTTAGATACCAAACAGTCTGCCCCTTCTTTTTATTCTACTTATATCCTCCTAGGTGCCTAACACAATAGGTGCTCAATAAATGCTAGCTGAATTGTTAAATTGGATTAAAGTGGAATAAATTGGCTCTGCCCAGTCTCTAGGAGATAGTTGACTTTTCTAGTGGCTTTAGGGTTTTAAAAACATTCCTTGACCTCAGCTCCATAGGCCTGTGAAGTGTTTGGCAAACAATTTCACCTTTTGGAGTCTCATTTTTCCTGTTAGAGAAGACAGAGATAATGAATGGTAGGCCTGGGACTCAAACCTTGATCTCCTAAAGCTAGAAGACCTGGATTTAAAGCATATTTACTTCAGTAACTAGCTATGTCATTTGGGGATAGTTACTTAACCTCAGTGTCTATACCTGGAAAATGACAAAATTATGAAAATGCAAAGCCCAGTCCTAGTATACCCAAAGGTTTGTGGCATTATACTTGGCATACAGTAGGTATTTAATAAATGTGTTGCTAGAGACAGACATGTAAGGCTTTTGTGATATGAGTTCTGAACTGTTTAACTCAACCTCATTCACACACCCAAAGCTCAGTGACTAGGTCTCTTCATGATCCTACAAAAGTTCCTAGGGTTTGAAATGGGGAAGAGGGGGCAGGGCTTCATTACTTCGAGCCCCACCACTGTTTTGTTTTGTTTTTTTCCAGCATCCAGTTGGATATAAATTTTAGTTGGCTATCCTTACGTCTTTTAAGAAAGGACTATTTGGTAAGGTGGTACAGTAAGAGCAATTGGTAGAAAACATTCCCTATCCACCACCTAAATCTATAACATATAACACCATAAGCACATACAGCATCTAGGGAAAGTGGGCTCATGCTTAGAAAGCTCACGTTGCAAAGGAGCAACTGGAGACTTTCTCTCCCTCATGTGATGCCCAAGAATTTCCCCTTAAGTATGGTATAGTCTCTTGGCTGGGCTCCTTTTGGAGCCGTGAATCTATATATTGGCTCCCAGTGTTGACATTTCTGATTCAAGGATGCTGCTAGGCCTGTGATGAGAAGATGAAATATCCAGAATTCTCCAGATCCTTCAAAGCTCACAAGGTCTTCCTCAACCAAAGAGGGTAAGAGAGGAAGATAGGAGAAAATCCAGAGTAAGGCTAAGGCCAAGGACTCTCTTTCCCCCACATGCTGTTTCTCCTCAGAGGTTTTACTGGAAATCTCATTTGTTTCTATCTTTAGAATAATTGCAGTTCTCAAATAGCTTGATATTTTACAGATGACTCCTAGAGGATGGCCAACTTGTATCATCCTGTCCTAACTAACCTATCCTAATTCAATGACACTCCAGTTCCAAGAACAATTGTCACTTCATTTAAAGACTATGATTTACTGATTGATTAGAACTAGAGTCTATAATCGATATTGATTGATTGTGTTCATGCTGGTAAAGGTACCAGGGCATTTTATCACTTATACTTCACTTCACTCAGTTCACATTGCATTCATATAAGTAGGGTTTGCAGGGCTTGAATAACCTACTCAACCTCACCCTTACATTTACTATGTGCCAGGCACAGATACAATATAAGCAAGCAGGACAGACCTTGTTCCCAAGAGACTTATATACTGATAGAAGAGGACTACACATAAAAGGGAACTGGAAAGCAGGGAGGGGGGAATTGTGTGCTCAGCAGCACAATTTGGAACTTATGGCCAGAAAGTGAGGTAGAGGCCTGGTAAGAGGTAAGAGAAGTTCATCAATCAGAAACCCAGGATAGCTCCACAGGTGAAACGAAGATTCAGGTGGGGAGGAGGGGCTGATAGACAGAGTATGGAGGAGTCATGATATAAAGCTGGTTACTAGGAAGTGATTTATTCATTTATCCTTGTAAAAATGAGTCCCCAAGAAAGCATTAAGTGACTACTATGAGCCAGGCACTGTGCTAAAGATGGGAACATGAAGAAAGGCAAAACCTTGGTTCCTGACCTCAAGGAATTCACATTCTAAGGGGGGAGACAACATGCAAAAACCTGCAGATACACAATATTTATAAGATAAATAGAAATTCATTTCAGAGGGAAGAAGCTAGAAGTAGGGGACTGAAGGACTGAGAAAGAGGGTTTCTGCAGAAAGTGGGCTCTACCTGAGTATTGAAGAAAGCTAGGTGATAAAGGACAGCACTCTAGACATGGGCAGAAACCCAATGCATAGTATGAGATAGAGTGTTATATGCAAGAAACAGCAGGAATACTGTGTCAATGGGATTGTAGAAAAGCAACAAATATCTTTTGTACTAGAGAAGCAGGAATCGGGCCAAGTGATAATGAGCATTCTAAGTCAAACAGAGGATTTTATATTTGATTCTGGAGGGAGTCAGAGGTCACTGTAATTTACCAACAGGTGTACAAGATAGTGCTTTAGAAAGATTACTTTGAGTAGATCAGATGAAATGTTGAATGTGAATGGAGTTTATAAGTGTGAAGTGGCATACAAATGGAGTAATTGTTACTTTTAATAATAATATAACAGATGGAGAATACCATTAAAAGTACTTGATCCTCTACTAACCATTGGAACCCTGAACATATGGCTATGACTCAAATACCTTATCTATCTAGAAGTATGATTCAATCAGTCTTTAACACTCACCCCATCCTTTTACCTACCATGCCCTACCTTTGCCTTCCTATGTGTTGTTTCATTTATCCACCTTCACTCAGATCACAATTTTAAATATACAGTTTATTTATTTCAGTATATATGATGGGGTGCTGGGGTGCTTGGGTTCATGTGCTTGGACCCCAATTCTAAAATCACATTTCTCCCTAGCCTCAAAACACTATCCCAGGTAGTTTCTCCTGAGTCCAAGGATATAGCCTGCCCTAGGAAACCTCTTATCTCTTTCCTGTCATAGTAGCCAGCTGCATCTATAAACTTATTAGTCTGAACCAGCTGTGTACTGGCTGAGCTGGCTGTGTACTGGATCACAGCATTTACTATTCACTGACCTATCATATGTATCCTAGACTTCGCCACACATATCCTCCCTTACATTTATCTTGTCTAACAAGACATTAATGAGAGCAGCCTGGTATTCCTTAGTCCTGACTGCTAGTTGACTTAGTGGCATTTCAGGCCTAAAACCACACCTCCATGTAGCCCCACCTTGGGCTATTTCCTGATGAACTCTGGGTAAAATACCTGCTCAGTAAATACCAAAAGTGCATGTTCTTTTAAGAACTAACCACTCCTTAACCAGTCCTCAATCCTTCCCTGAATCACCTAATTAGCATATTTGACACATGTTTTACTATACAATATCCTATATAAACTTCACCTGTAACCCTCAAAAGTTGCAGGTTCTGTAAGAACTACTGTCTTCTGAAATGCATAATAAATCTTTACCTTGACCTCAACAAAGCCTGAGTCCAAGAACTTCAGTCTTAGAGTTCCTATGCCCCTATCTCTCCAGCCGTCATCATATACATAGCACATTTAAACATACAGTTTATTTATTTTGGTATATGCATAGTACCATCAGAAATAATAACTAGTTGTGACAAGACTATACATTTACCTTTATTCTCCTAATTGCAGCCTGTAGCTGAAGTATCTATGTTAACTACCAGATGCTGCTTGGAGACACAATGGGTCTCTTGTTTTTTTCGTGGTTTGTTTTTGGTTACAGACATAGTATTTGTTTTTTTGTCCTGAGGAAGAGCAAAGTACTAAATGGTTAAGTTGGAAATAAAGAAGAATTCTTGGGTAACTGGCTGTCCAGACACAATATCTGAGACATACAATTCCTCCCCTTCCTCCACCCCCATGCCCTCTTATTTCCTTGTTTCTGCAGATGCACTGTGAGGCCAGGGGAGGTTGGGAGGGGCTCTCCAAGGCAATTTTGGAAAGTCAAGTCTCCAGGTGTGAGGAAGAGTCTCTCAGCATAAGCATGGTAGTTTATATCATCGACTATTTCAGAACCACCAGTTTACATGCACAATATTTGGGAGAGTTTTAAGTCTAAAATTTGCCATAGGTAGTTGGGTCTATCTGTTGCTTGCTTCCACATGGAAAACTTGAGGACTTTTTGGGAGCTTCGTTCAGGCCCACCCCACTCCCATTGCTCACCTAATCAGCCAGCATTGATTAGCACCTATTAAAAGCCTACCCAGCACTGTGACAGACATTAGGGATGCAAATCTGTATAGAAGCATTGACTAAATGATTACCATGTGCTTGTCCCTGTACTAAGTACTGATGGAGGATACAAAGTGAAAGAGTCCCTGACCTCAAGAAGCTTCCAATCTAAATGGGAAGCTAACATGCACACATATAGATATATGGAAAACAAAAACAAAGCAGACACTGGGTAACCTGAGGAATGGGAGGCAACAGCAGCTGAGTGGATTGGGAAAAAAGACTTCCTGAAGGAAGTGGGGGCTTCAGCTAAATCTTGAAGGAAGCCAGGTGAGGAAGGAGATCATTATAGGTAGATGTAGGAGATTAAGGGTTGACAGTGTGTGTGTGTGTGTGTGTGTGTGTGTGTGTGTGTGTGTGTGTGTGTGTGTGTGTGTGTAAAAAGAATAGCAAAAAAGGGCTGTGTGACTAAACTGAAGAGGGGAGTAATGTATCATCAGGTTATCCCTTCTCTGTCCTTGACGCCCCACCTTTATTGGGAAGAGTTAATGTCTAAAAGGTCTGAGGCCAGTGCCCCCTGGAACCCCCGAAGAAGGGACACGAGCACACTTTTTCATCCTGGCTATATTTCTCTCCATTTCTTCATCTTTAAAAAGTTTGCCTCACACCTCCCCTACCCAACTTTCTTTGCAAAGTTCAGGGAGGCTATGTGCAGGAATCACTGCATTGAATGTCAGACTCTTGGGATGCCTTGGTTAGTGTTCTTAAACTTTAATTTTCTTCTTTATTATAATCAGTAGTTCTCAGGGAGAGGGAAGGGACATAATGGGAAATGTAGATGAGTAAATGATGCAAAACAAAGTGAGATATATACATATTTTTTAAAAAGAAAAACAAATAAAACCTAATTTTTTGAGAAATCATTTTACTTGTTTTCAGTGTTCTACAATCACTTCCCTATATCTTAGATTTATCCCCTCCCTCCCCCTCTTTCCTCCTCCCTTCCCACTCCCTCCCAAGACAGTGTACAATCTTATATAGGTTCTACACATATATCCTTATTAAATACATTTTCACCTCAGTCACATTGCATAAAAAAATTAAAATGAATGGGGGAAACCATAAAACAAAACATAACACAAGAGAAAATAGTCTGCTTCATTCAGCAATTCAATTCCATAGTTCTTTCTTTGGATGTGGAAGGTGCTTTGACTCGAGTTCATTGGGAATATTTTAGGTCCTTGCATTGCTATAAAGGACTAAATCTATCAGAAACATTCCTCACACACTGTGGTTGTTGCTGTGTACAAAGTTCTCCTGGTTCTGCTCCTTTCACTCAGCATCAGTTCATATAAGTCCTTCCAGGCCTCTCTGAAGTCTTCCTGTTCATCATCTCTTATAGCCAATAGTATTCCATTGCATTCCTATACCACAACCTGTTCAACCATTCCCCAAGTGATGGCCATCCCCTTGATTTCCAGTTTTTGGCTGCCACAAAGAGAGCTGCTATATTTTTGAACAAGTGGGACCCTTTCCCATTTTTATGATCTCTTTGGGATATAGTCCTAGAAGCAATAATGCTTCTAGTGTGATATGCACATTTTTTTGTAGCCTTTTGGGCATAGTTCCAAAAATAAATAAAACTTGATTTTTGAAAAATTGCCTTGGTGTTGCATCTGATGTCATCACCCTCCATCCAGAGGCAGTTAGGTGCAGTAGATAAATGTAAGGGCCTAGAGTTAAAAAGACCTGAGTTTAAATACGGCCTTGGACACTCCCTAGATGTGTAACTCTAGGCAAAGCACTTAACTTCTATTTGCCTCAGTTACCTCAACTGTAAAATGGGGATAATAATAACACCTCCCTCCCAGGGTTATTGTAAGAATTAAATAACATTTGTAAAGTGTTTAGCACAGAACCTGGCACATAGCAGATGCTTTAATAAATGCTTCTTTCTTTCCTTCTTCCTCTACTCCCTCCCTCCCAGACAGGAGACATCCTGGAAAGCAGACTGCACACACAAAGCTAGATCAGCCTATCCAAGCACAGATAAAGGAGCTAACATGTCTCCTGTTATAACAATACGTGACTAACAGTTTAAACAATAGCAATAATTACCATATCGCCTGGCTGAACTGCTGCTGAGGTATGAGCAGGCTGCCCCAGCTTCGTGACTTGGAAATAATAATTTCATCAGTATATTACCAGGACTTTAAGACTTCAGGGAAATGGACCTACTCCTGCCCTACTCACTGAAAAGCAGTGACCAGGTCCTCTAGGGCTTGGTACTTAGGAGGAATTCTTCCCTGAAACTGGTCAGCCTCCGTGGCTGGGTCTGCGTGATGCCTCAAACCACCAGTCAATTTGGCCAACTCAGTTCACTTCTTTGGGGGAATGTCAGTTCCTCCAGGGAGGAAAAAATATTAGTCTAGGTAGAACAAGGAAGCAATATAACTAGTGTCAATGGGTCAGATCCCTACAAAGAGCAGATATGGGAGTGCTGGCCCAGCAAAGCTAGGTAGCAAGATTCCACCTTTCTAAGGACTCATTTATTTTTGTGAACTCTGTTTTTTGTTTTTTTTTACTACTCCTATTATTTTATCAGTGTAAGGATATCTATGAATACATGTCAGTGTCTCCTGTGCAAGTTATGCTCTAAAGTCCTGAAAAGCTAAATTACTTGCTTGGGGATCACAGTCAGGCTGCATCAGTAGTCAGACTTGGATCTATAGCTTCCTGACTCTGAGGCCAGATCTCTATCCACTATGCCACAATGCCAAGACACCACTGGGAATTTCCCTCATGACTACTCAAAACTATTCCCTGTATCTAACTCCTGCCCATTTTTAAACTCAATTCAGTCCAAGTCAAGTCAATGAGCATTTATTACATACCTACCGCATACCAGGTATTCTGTTGGGCACTATGGACACAAAGACAAATATGGAAGCCCCTATCCTTGAATAGCTTACATCCTCCTGGGAGAAAAGAACATGGAAAAACAAAGCTAAGTAAATATAAAATGTATACAAGGCAAACACAACCTAAATTCTTCAGGACCACTCCTAATGCCAATACTAATATACTATAAAAATATTTACCTCTGTAAAGCACTTGGCAGTTTTCACAGTCCCAGATCACACATTATCTCTATCCTTCCTATCTCTAGTCTGAAAACCTAGGGCTGGGGTTACTATTGCAGATGGGGCTAGAACTGGGAATTCCTCGGTCTAGGAAATGCCCAGATGAGATAATTCTATTAATTTTCTACTCAATTTAGTCTTAGGGAGTTGCCAGAACACTGAAAATTTGTATAATCTATACTTAGTAAATCAGGTAGTATATGCCAGAGACAGATTTCGATCCCAGACCTTCCTGACTCCAAAGCCAACCTTCCACATAACTTTTCCACCATTATTATTCTTACTATTACAGAGCCAGGGGTCCTAATTTGGGTACACAAATCTGTTTGTTTTTTAATTTGGTAACTGTGTTTTAATATAATTGATTTCCTTTGTAACAGAAAAGGCAATGGCAGGGGTGGGGAACCTGCAACCTCAAAACCACATGTGGCCTTTTTGGTACTCAAGTGCAGCCTTTTGACTGAATACAACTGACTTCAAGTTTGGATTTAGTCAAAGGACTGCACTTGAGGACCTAGAGAGTCATATATGGCCTTGAAACTGCAGGTTCCCCACCTTGGGGAATGGGACAGAAACAAATTAATTGTTATTTTATGCATTTTAATACATTACTCTGAAAAGGAGTCAATAAGTTTTACCAAATGTGTCCATTAAGAGCCCTTCAACTAAGTAATGGAACTAAGGCTCAAACCCAGGGCTCCAACCATTATCCTATAATTAATCCTCAACCCTTTATCATCTCTTATTACTCCCTGAGATTTCAAGAAGTTGGGGCTGAAAGATGGAAATGCTTCTGGGGTTCCTTCTGGTGGAGGAACCCTGTGTCGTCAAGCCCTGGGCTCAAATTCTACCTTGAATGCTATTTCTATGTCTCAATTTCCCCCTCTACAAAATGGAAAGGTTGAACCAGGTGACCTCTGAAGTCCCTCTCAGATCTAAATTTGAGATTGCATAAAGAGTATATGCCTGCCCTAGATTAGAGATAAGTAATAGTAGTTCTTTCTCATCACAGTAGCATGGATGAGAGATTTTCCTGGCTCTTAAAAGAAAAACAAAAGGTGGAGGAGGGGGAAGGTGGTTAGAAACATAAGGAAATTTCCCAGGAAGTGCCCAACCACATCATGTTCTTCTGCCAAGGCTAGGGAATGGGTAGATGGCGGGATCAGCAGCTAAAACAGCAGAATGTGAGTGGGTTTGCTGGCCTTAATAACAAAGTAGAATCATTCCCCAGACGTTCTGGTCATCAGACTTTCCTGTAACTCAAATGCTCCTGCCACAGAAATTGCCTTTGGACATTGATTTTCCAGGTTGTTTGCAAAACTCAGGTTCTAAACAAAGATAAATGGTTGGCTTTAAAATAAATAAACATGCCAGATACTCTTGAGTCACTCCAAGCTTTCTTGCCTCCATTTGCACTTACTTTCTGTGACTGACTGAGGCTATCACAGAGCTGAGACTGGACACCCAACCCACATTCTTTGCTTACTTCTCTACTCCTCCAGAAGCTTGAATGAAATGAGATTATACAGAATCTCAGAGCCTTCTGGGCATTTTCTTATGACTGCATCACTACAGGCAGCATTTTCAAGTTTCTGACTTTGGGAGGTGAGCAGTGTCCCCATTATATAGGTGAGGAAGCTGAGGGTCAGAGGTCATACAGGCAGCAGTGTAGACTGGCCTCAAACTCAACTCCTGATCAGTGCATTCCCCACTGTAGACTCCAAAGACACTTCCTTAGAGGGGGAAGAGAGAGAATTAAAGTCTTTCTCTTTCTCTCTCTATCTCTGTCTCTCTGCCTCTCTCTGTCTGTCTTTCTCTATCTCTCCCTGTCTCTCTGTCTCTTTCTCTCTCTCTCTCTCTCTCTTTCTCTCTCTCTCTCTCTCTCTCTCTCTCTCTCTCTCTCTCTCTCTCTCTCTCTCTCTCTCTCACACACACACACACACACACACACACACACACATACACACACACACACACTCCAGTGAGTTTATAAGATCATAGGATTTCATATTGAAAAGGACCTAAGAGATCTTCTGATTTAACCCCTTCATTTTAAAGATGAAAATCTGAGAGCCAGAAGAGTTACATGCCTTGTCTAACACCACACAGGTAGAAGTAACAGAACTGGTGTTCAAATTTAGCTCTCCAACTTTACTGCCTTTGTGATTTAGCCTTACCAGACAAAAATAATAGCGAGCATTGATACATTTTTGTTGTTCAGTTGTGTTTGACTCTTCATGATCCCATTTGGGGTTTTCTTGGCAAAGGTACTGGAGTGGTTTGCCATTTTCTTCTCCAGCTCATTTTACAGATGAGGAAACTGAGGCAAACAGGGTTAAGTGACATGCCCAGGGTCACACAGCTAGTAAATATCTGAGGCAGGATTTGAACTCAGGTGTTCCTGACTCCAGGCCTAGTACTCTATCCACTGCACCATCTAGTTGCCCCAGCATTGATACGTAGATGTTTGCAAATCACTTTACAATAATTGATTCATTTTTATCCTCACAACAACTCTGAGAAGTAGATGATATGATTATTCTCATTTTACAGATGAGTAAAATAAGACAGAATTTAAATGACTTACCCAAGGTCACCAGCTAGTAAATATCTGATAATAGATTTGAACTCACATCTTTCTGACTCCAGGATCACTGTTCTATTCACTATGCTACTTAGCTGCCTACCGCCAGGTGCTTCATTCATCCCTTCTCCCTGAAACCTTGTATGGAAGTTTTCCCTAAATATTTCTCACACTCTAGAGCCTCCATCCAGAAACAAAATAAAGCAACTCAGCATTCACATATGTGTTTGTGGGGGGATACTTTCAGACCTATGTCCAATGTTCCACCTCTTCTCACCCCTACTAGTGACCCCCATCAAACTGATGATCTTATTTCTACTGACGATACCAATCATGATTCTTTTGGTTTCCCAGGTTCCCAACATCAATATTATCATCACCTCCTCCCTTTTTCTTATTCCACATATTAGTCAATTGCCAAACCTTGCTGTTTCTACCTGCATATTATTCCTCTGATTTGACACACTGCCATCACCTTAGTTGAGGCCCTTATCACTTCTGACCTAGATTATTGCAATGGTCTCTTAATTGATCTCCTTGAGGCAAGTCCTTTCCTCAATCCATCTTCCACACAAGCTGCCAAAGTGATTTTTCTTAAGCACAGATCTGATCATGTCACTACCCTATTTAATAAACTCCAGGGGCTCCCTATTTCTTCCAGGCTTTTAAAGTCCTTCACAGCCTGACCTCAATCTACCTTTCCAGTCTTGTTCTATCTTAATCCCCTTATTGGACTCCAACTGGCCAGTCCTATCAAATTCTCCTTCTCCATGTTCCTCACACATGGTACTTCACTTCTTGTCTCTGTCCCTTTTCATTTGCCATCTCCTAAGCCTGGAACTCACTCTTTTCTTTTGGTGACCTCATAGAATCCCTCTTTTCCTTCAAGACTGCAGTTCATGGAATAGTGTTGACTGGGGAGGAGCCAAGATGGCGGAGTAGAAAGACACACATACACTAGCTCCTAACCCACAGCCCATAAAATACCTGTAAAGAAGAACTCCCAACAAATTCTGGAGCAGCAGAAGCCACAGAACAACTGAGAGGAGGAGATTTCTGTTCCAGAGAGACCTGAAAAACTGACACAAAAGGTCCGTCACACACCGGACCCACAGCAGACCCCAGCCCTGCCTTGGCCTGAGAGGAGCAGATCCAAGCAGGCTTCAGGGACAGAGTCTCCAGCAGCAACACAGGTCCCTCCACCCACAGGCACCAAAGGTCAGTGAGAGGGTCTTTTCAGCTTGCCAAGAGGGGAGCGGGGTGTCTCCATGGCTCGGGCCCCCTCGGGAGGCAGCAGCAGATAGGGGCTCCCAAAGCAGGCAGGAGCCCAGTTCCATTGTTGAAGGTCTCTGCATAAACCCCTGAGAGAACTGAGCCCCGTGTGGCAGCCCTGCCCCCACCTGAACACTTGAACTTAATCTCACACCGAATAGCAGCCCCAGCCTGCCAAAAGCCCTGAGGCTGGGAAGGAGCATTTCAATCTCAGACCCCAAGCACTAGCTGGGCAGATCTGGAGGCTGGGTGAGTGTGGAGAGGAAACTCAGAAGTCAAGTAACTGGCTGGGAAAATGCCCAGAAAAGGGAAAAAAAATAAAACCATAGAAGGTTACTTTCTTGGTGAACAGATATCTCCTCCCATCCTTTCAGATGAGGAAGAACAAGGCTTACCATTAGGGAAAGACATAGAAATCAAGGCTTCTGTATCCCAAACATCCAAAATAAATATTCAATGGGCTCAGGCCATGGAAGAGCTCAAAAAGGATTTTGAAAATCAAGTTAGAGAGGTGGAGGAAAAACTGGGAAGAGAAATGAGAGAGATGCAAGAAAAGCATGAAAAGCAGGTCAACACCTTGCTAAAGAAGACCCAAAAAAGAAAAATGCTGAAGAAAATAACACCTTGAAAAATAGGCTAACTCAATTGGCAAAAGAGATTCAAAAAGCCAATGAGGAGAAGAATGCTTTCAAAAGCAGAATTAGCCAAATGGAAAAGGAGATTCAAAAGATCACTGAAGAAAATAGTTCTTTCAAAATTAGAATGGAACAGATGGAGGCTAATGACTTTATGAGAAACCAAGAAATCACAAAACAAAACCAAAAGAATGAAAAAATGGAAGAGAATGTGAAATATCTCATTGGAAAAACAACTGACCTGGAAAATAGATCCAGGAGAGACAATTTAAAAATTATGGGACTATCTGAAAGCCATGATCAAAAAAAGAGCCTAGACATCATCTTTCATGAAATCATCAAGGAAAACGGCCCTGATATTCTAGAACCAGAGGGCAAAATAAGTATTCAGGGAATTCACTGATCAGCACCTGAAAGAGATCCAAAAAGAAAAACTCCTAGGAACATTGTGGCCAAATTCCAGAGTTCCCTGGTCAAGGAGAAAATATTGCAAGCAGCTAGAAAGAAACAATTCAAGTATTGTGGAAATACAATCAGGATAACACAAGAGCTAGCAGCTTCTACGTTAAGGGATTGAAGGGCGCGGAATATATTCCAGAAGTCAAAGGAACTAGGACTTAAACCAAGAATTACCTACCCAGAAAAACTGAGTATAATACTTCAGGGGGAAAAAATGGTCTTTCAATGAAATCAAGGACTTTCAAGCATTCTTGATGAAAAGACCAGAGCTAAAAGAAAATTTGACTTTCAAACACAAAAATGAAGAGAAGCATGAAAAGGTAAACAGCAAAGAGAAATCATAAGAGACTTACTAAAGTTGAACTGTTTACATTCCTACATTGAAAGACAATATTTGTAACTCTTGAAACTTTTCAGTATCTGGGTAGTTGGTGGGATTATACACACACACACACACACACACACATACACACACATACATACATGCACACACACACAGAGACAGAGAGCACAGAATGAATTGAATAGGATGGGATCATATCTTTAAAAAATGAAAGTAAGCAGTAAGAGAGATATATTGGGAAGAGAAAGGGAGAAATGGAATGGAGCAAATTATCTCTCATAAAAGAGGCAAGCAAAAGACTTTTTAGTGGAGGGAAAAATAGGGGAGGCAAGATAAAAACATGAAGTTTACTCTCATCACATTCCACTAAAGGAAGGAGTAAAATGCACATTCATTTTGGTATGAAAACCTATCTTACAATACAGGAAAGTGGGGGATAAGGGGATAAGCAGGGTGGGGTGGATGATGGAAGGGAGGGCAATGGGAGGAGGGAGCGATTTGAAGTCAACACTCTTGGGGAGGGACAGGATCAAAAGAGAGAATAGAAGCAATGGGGGGCAGGATAGGATGGAGGGAAATATAGTTAGTCTTACACAACATGATTATTATGGAAGTCATTTGCAAAACTACACAGATATGGCCTATATTGAATTGCTTGCCTTCCCAAAGGGAATGAGTGGGGAGGGAGGGATGAAGAGATGTTGGAACTCAAAGTTATAGGAACAACTGTTGAGTACTGTTCTTGCTACTAGGAAATAAGAAATACAGGTAATGGGGTATAGAAAGTTATCTGGCCCGACAGGACAAAAGAGAAGATGGGGACAAGATAAGGGAGGGATGATAGAAAAGAGGGCAGATTGGTGATAGGGGCAATTAGAATGCTTGGTGTTTTGGGGTAGGGGGAGGGGACAAATGGGGAGAAAATTTGGAACCCAAAATTTTGTGAAAATGAATGTTAAAAGTTAAATAAATAAATCTAAAAGAAAAAGACTGCAGCTCATGAACCACCTTCTAAATACATGAAGTCTTTCCTGATTCCCACCAATTATTTCAGTCCCTTCATCCCCAACTACCTTGCATTTCTTTTATATTTATGTACTTGTATATGTGTATGTTGTCTCCTTAAATCAGATACAATCTCCTTGAGAGTAGAGGATATTTTCTTTTATGTCTTCATATCCCCGGTGACTGGAATAATGTTTGGCACATTATAGATCTTTCATCATATTTGTTGATTGCTTGACCAAAGTAAAAGAGATGGCTAGGTAGCAAAATGTTGAGCTTTCTTTCAGATTTACTTGTGTACCCAGGGATTACTAAAGTACTACTGTTGTTTGTCTAATCTTTAAAAAAAATTATATATTCTGAATATATCCCTCCTCTCCTTGACCACTCCCCCACCAAGTAAGCCTTCCCTTGTAATAAAGATTTAAAAAGAAAGAGGAAAAAACCTCCAGCAAAACCAACACATTTCCTGATCTTGACAGCATATACAGTTTTCCACTCTGATAGTCTCTCAATGCTCTGTAAAGAGGGGAAGGAGGCAAAATTTTTCACTTTTGCATTAGAACCATGCTTGATTGCTATAATTAGGTGATATTCAGTTTCATTTTTGCTTTTTTTCCCATTTACATTGTTATAACCATTATATATTTATTGTTTTCCTGGCTCTGATTACTCTGTCCTGTATCTGTGCATATAAGTCTTCTTAGATTTTTCTGAATTCTTTGCATTTATCATTAATTATGGCACAGTAACATCCCATTATATTTATATTCCACATTTTAGTAATTCCCCAAATGATGGTCACTTTGTTTCTAGTTTTTTGCAACCATAAAAAGTGATTGGGTATATATTCACTATTTTGATTATTAGTAATCATTGTTATCTTGAATAACTTGTAATTGGTTACCTCCTGGATGCAATTTCTCTCGTGCTCATAGATTTCTATCTCTTCCATGGGAATATACTCTTTAAATTCAGGCTTTCATTGATCTTTACTACCCTGAAGCTACTAGGTTATGTTCTCCATGAGTAAATCCCTTTGTAGTCATTTAAAACTGTGTCTGTGGTATTTTTCTCTAGTCTCAGGACAACTTTATTAAGCACTTTCTATGTGTGAAGCTTTCTGAGAGGGGTACAAAGATGGAACCAGACAGAGTCTTTGCCCTCAAGAAGCTTCTAATCCAGTAAGAAATGAAGAAAGATACTTTCTCCAAAACCCTATGGATCTGTGATCTAGTTGATGTGGGTAATTCCACCAAGGATGAAGGTTGTGCCCCATGCCTACAATCCTTTTCTATCTGAGGGGGAAAATAAGTATGACATAAATTTAGACAGAAAGGACAAAGGAGCTTTCCATACAATATGCCTCAAGATAGCCAAAAGGAAAGTTCATCTCCATCAAAGATGAGTCTTGCTTTTCTCAGCATTTGGGTAGTTGGAGGAATTATATACATATAGACAGAAGGGACAGGATGTGTGTGTTTGTCCTTCACTGAAAAAGAAAAACACGCCCTCAGAGTAATAATGACATGACTTGCACTTGACTTGGTTTTGAGTGAGGGAGGGCTGTGCAGGTCACCAGCCTCACTTCTCCTCCAGAGCTATCTGAATCCAGTGACCAGATATTCATCAGGATGACTGGAGATGACCCAGGATGAGGCAGTTGGGGTTAAGTGACTTGCCCAAGGTCACACAGCTAGTGACTGAGATGAGATTTGAACTCGGGTCCTCCTGACTCCTGCACTGGTGCTCTATCCACTGCACCACCTAGTTGCCCTGGGCACAGGGTGAGTTGAATAGGAAGGGATGATATCTAAAAACATAAAATTAAGGGATGAGAGAGGAATATATTGGGAGGAAAAAGGGAGAAAGGAAATGAGGCAAATTATCTCTCATAAAAGAGGCAAGAAAAAGCTTTTTCAATGGAGGGGAAAAGGAGGGAGGTGAGAGGGAAAACGTAAAGCTTACTCTCATCACATGTGGCTTAAGGAGGGAATAACATGCATATTCAATTTGGTATGAAAATCTATTTTACACTACAGGAATATAGGGGAGAAGGGGATAAGTGGGGTCTGGGGGAGGGATGATAGAACTGAGGGTAACTGGTAGCGGGGGGCAATTACAAGTAAATATTTTTGGGGAGGGACAAAGTCAAAAGAGAGAATAGAATAAATGAGGGGGCAGGATAGGATGGAGGGAAATATAATTAGTCTTTCACAACATGACTTATGGAAGTCTTTTGCATAACTACACATGTATAACCTACATTGAATTGCTTGTTTTCTCAGTGGGAATGGTGGGGAGGGAGGAAGGGAGAGAAGTTGGAACTCAAAGTTTTAAAAATGAATGTTAAGAATTGTTTTTACATGCAACTGGGAAACAAGAAATACAAGCAATGGAGTACAGAAATCTATCTTGCCCTACAAGAAAATAGAGGGGGTGGGGATAAGGGAAGGGAGAAGTGTGATAGGAGGTAGGGCAAATTGGGGGAAGGGGTAATCAAAACACAGGGTGTCTTGGGATGGGGGGAGGGAGAGATGGGGAGAAAATTTGGAACTCAAAATCTTGTGGAAATGAATGTTGAAAACTAAAAGTAAATTAATTAATTTTAAAAAATGAATCTTGGTCTCAAGTCAGTTAATAATCTACCCACCTAATCTCAATCTTCATCCTTGCAAAATGAGTAAGAATAATAGTTTGCATTTCCAGGGCAATGTAAGTTTACAAGGGCTTCTCTCACAACAAACATATGGAGTAGGTAATGTTATTGCTTCCACTTTGACAATGAGGAGCCAGACTCAGACAGGTGAAATGGAAATCAAGAACCCACAGCTTTTAAATGTCAAAGTCAGATCCCCTGACTCCATCAGTTGTCCTTTACCCTATAGCAGACTGCCTCCTGAGTAGATGTGTTCCACACTGCTGCCCACCCAGTTAGCCCCATTCATAGACAGCCCTGAACAGCCTGTTTACAGAATTGAATTCTAAACAATCCTGAGACCTGCCATCTTTGATGGCACCTCAGTGGTTCTCTAGATTAAAGAAAGAAAAATGATACAGTCTGGATTTGTGGTAGAATACTAAATTAAATGATGATTTTTTTGTGTTGGTTGTCTTTTGAATTATTAGCCATATTAATACAGTACAATATGCTCATAATTAGTGAGCCTTCTGAATTTATTATATGTACTTATTCTTGTTCTTTTTAATTACCCACTGCTTCGGTTTTCTGTAGCATGGTGAGTCAAATGACTCCTAAATGTGTCATATAGTGACAAAACACACTAGACTTGCAGAGCAGAGAGGACCTGAGTTCTGAAATGCTGTAAGATCTTTCATCCCATTAAATGCATAAAAATCTTCCAATGTATTATTCATATAATAACTACAGCAAAACAAAATATGATTTATAGAGTATTTTAATGCAGTTGGCTAATGTTATACAATAAAGTGTATTTTAATATTTAATACAATCTGTAAATTACAAACTTTTTTCTAGAGGATTTCATGGTTTTAAACTAAATTAAATACAGTAGGTGACAAATGAGACTATGTGCATTCTGTCGAGTCAAGACTATTCAATGTGACCAGAATTCAGAAGCCAGCAGGGTTGCAAGCATAGTGCTGCCCTGGTGTGGAGGAATATGACTTTTAATACAGGAAAAACCATGAGAATGCTGAGGCTGGGTAGCATAGGTAAGGACTTGATGGGAATGAGGCCAACAAAGCCATTGGTTTGATTTCTGGCCTACTGACAGAGAATGATAGCCCTTTCTTCCTTTGAGGAGGACTGCACTCTGCATTCCTATACTTTAAGGAATACCAGTATTGTAGGTTTGTAAACAGAACATTTGCTTCTAGACAAAGGAAACTGTGTCATTGTCAGAGAGAGAGACAGGCAGACAGAAAGACAGAGAGAAACAGAGACAGGGAGAAAAGAAGAGGAGTGAGAGGAAAGAGGAGTAGAGAGAGAAAGAGAAAAATGGGAGGGAGTGGAGGAAAGGAGAGTGTGAGAAAGAGAAAGAGAAGGGGGGAAGGAGACAAAGGAAGGGAGTGAGAGAAAAGGAGACAGAGACAGAGATGCAGAGAGAGAGAGAGAGAGAGAGAGAGAGAGAGAGAGAGAGAGAGAGAGAGAGAGAGAATTAATTTGGCAGATCATTCCCTAGACTTTCTTGCTAGATAGAAAGCAGAGAGGAAAAAAAAGTTGAAAAAGCAGAAACCTGAAACTTCTGTACTTTCGTAATCACACCTGTGCAGAATACACGAAAAGCTGCTCTTGTTGAGGAATCAGACATGTCCTCAGAATGCTGAATCCACCTGCTGGCTCTTGATCTGTCCATGGTTCAGTAGAAAGAACAGGATCTTTAGAGTAAGAGGTACTCGGTTTAAATTTGTGATCTGTTATTTACTGTCCATCTGACCAGAGTAACTCACTCAAACTCTTTGAGCCTCAGTTTCCTCATCTATTAAAATGAGAGCATTGGACTTGATTCTAGCTCTCTCTACAATTCAAAAGTTAGCACTCTCCTTTATGGCTCTCTCTGGATCCTTTAATAGGCCCCAGGTCACCCCACATTTGATTACATATGGTCTTGATGTCTTCTCTAGTTGTTTCTCCTGTCCATAGTTTACTTTGGCAATGAAAGTGAAATTTCCAAAGGTAGGCGATGGTATCCTGTGTTTCCTTGGCCTCATACGTAGTCCAACAACACAGGGTCACACACATTGCAGGCACTCAGGAAATAAATAACCTCATGAGTGTCTGCCTGGAGGCAGCATGGGATAGTGGAAAGGATGTTGGCTTTGGAGCCAGAAGACCTTACTCTCCTACTTAAGCTGTATTACCATCAGTAAGTTATGCTGTATGATCATCAGCAAATTACTTTTTTTCTCTAAGTCTTGGACCTCTTGTAAAATCAGGGAGTTGAACTAGAACCTCTTTAAGGTTTTTTTTGAGCTCTAAATTCCTCTTTCCATCTGGCTGTAAGCCCTTTGAGGATCTACCGAGGGGCCACAGGAGATGTGGCTATGCCCTTAACAGATTTACCTCCTACTGAGACAACAAGGCATTATAGTGACTGGAGACCAAACCTAGTGATGTGAGCACAATCTGAGCTGAAGACAGTGTAATTATGTAAAAAATGAACTCCTTGCTGGGTTTGTGAGATTAGCCATCACTAAGCCCAGCTGCTTCTCATTTGACCATTGTATAACTGACTTGCATCTAACAGATATTGCAAACAACCAAAGGAGAGGGGGAGGGGGAAGAGAAGAGAAGGGAAGGCAGAAGATCCAAATGTCTAAAATCCTCCCTGTTTTAAAATAAAAAAAAAACTGCAGTCACTTCTCCATAATTTATTCCATTCAGATATCAGCACTATGAATCTTTCACCAGGCTACTTGACAGTGCTTAACCGCTACCCCTAGATAGTACATCAGTACATCCTCATAACAAAAAGACAAGTCCCTTTCCACCATTCGGAAGCTTGAAAATTCACAAGTTATACAACATCTGGAATCAGCCCAAGGAAAAAATGCTGGTCTACAAATCTAGTATGCTAGAGGCAGAAACCATGTGCTTTGAATCATTAAAACTGCATTTTGTTTTGCCATGATGCAGCACATCGCCCCCTCCCCCCACCCCACCTCTGCCATATTGTTAAATAAACTTGCTGGAAAGGATCCACTCACATGGTGCATGGGGAGTAAGGAGGGCCATAGACAGTTTCCTTAAGGGAAAACCAGGTTTCCTACCTAATTACTGACTTTCCATTGTTTTCCAGCAGTCACTGAATCCAATCCCTCCTTATTTCTTCCCCCCACCCCAAGGTCTGATCACTTGGAAAGTAGGTGACAGTACTTTCCTCTCAACTAAGTGAACTGATGCTTAACAACACTCATGACAACTTTTTCAGTGTGATCAGATCATTCCACATTTCACCTCCTAGCTCTTTACACCACTGCCTTGGTCCAGTCCACACTATTGGAATTACCTTAGGCTCTGAGCATCATAGATTTGTTGGTGAGAGAAACCCTTAGAAGACATCTAGTTCAACCCTTTCATTTTAAAGATGAGAAAATTGAGGCCCAGACTGCTATTTGTCCTTCACTCTAGAAGATGACCATGATATCAGGGAGGTGATGCCATGACATGCAAGTGAATTGGATTTAAGTGTGGAAGGACTGTGCAAAGTCACCAGCCTCACTTTCTCCTACAAAGTCATCTGAGACCAGTGGCCAGAAATAGATCAGGACAACTGGAGATGACCCAAGAGATGGCAGTAGGGGACCTTGGCCTTTTCAAGCTAAGGTCTTTAACAGGTCTCATTTTGACTGAGGTAGTACCCATTCAGTGATTAAGCTTAATAAAATGATGCAAAGAATGGCCTCTTAAAAAAATAGATCTGGGAGGAGAAGACTCTCAGGGTTTCTGGTCAAAACAGAAACAATTGCTATTTACATTCATTCTGAGCCCAAAGACTTGCCCCAAGTAACACAGAATCAGGATTTGAATCCATATCCGCTGACTCTGATTCTGAGCCCTTGTTCCAATATTCCATCCATGTCTTCTAATCTTTCCCAGTCCTATCCATCAATCCCTCAATATTCAGATAGATATGTGATCCAGTAAACAGCATTGATTAAGAACTTACTAAGCACCTGGCAATGCGCTAAGCATCAGGGATGAAAGTCTCAGACTTACAGTATAATGGGGGAGACAACATAAAGAAAATAAATAAAAAGTGCATACAAATAAATACAAGGTAGTTTGGGGAAGGGAGTATTCTCGAAGCTGGGGGTAACTCAGAAAGGTTGCATTTAAAAGATAGCACTTGAAGTGGGTCACAGAGGAAACTAGAGGTTCTAAGAGTTGGTGAGGGAAGAGGGCGTTCTTTGCACAGAGAAGAGCCAAGGCAAAGACCCAGAGACAGAAGATAAGAGTTCTGTGCTTACAGAACAGCCAGTAGGCTATGAGGGGAGTAATGGTTTCTCCAACAGTGCAGATCCCAACCCAAGCAGCCCTGTCCATCCAGTGCAACTATATCCCATGTTTTCCTAAGTTTGCTACAGGGGGAATTTGCCCAACATGCTAGAGGAACCTTTCTTACTTTCTCCTGACATTGAAAAGATATCAGTGGATCTCTCAGGCTCACTACCCACGAGTCAACCCTTGCTTTGACCAGCCTATCTTTTTTTCCCATCATACATTTCCCTGGTGACATCTTATATTTCTGTTCTTTGAGGATGCTCATTATTTTTAGGTATGTTGAAGCCTGCTCACACATCATTCACTTTGCCATTATTGCCCTCTGTGTAATATTCATTTTCAAGATGTCAGAAACTAATTGCTTGCCTTCTGAATAAGGAGGAGGGCAGAGAGGGATCATTTGGAACTCAAAATATGAAAAAAATGTTAAAATTGTTTTTACATGTAATTGGGAAAATAAGAAAAATTTTAAAATGACTTCAGAAATGACAGGGTTCTATATTTTGCAGTCCTATAACAATATAGGAGAATATTTCTATTAAAAAGATGAATCTTTTCTTCTTAAAGAATTATAGGGCCATTAAAGGAAATTTGCAATATCCTGAAGGCAATCCACTCTACTCTTGTTTCATTCTGGGTCTAATCATTTGTCCATTTGTACTATCTGTCCCAGATAAAAACAGTGAGGCCATCCATCCACATGCATGTCATAATCTGGGCAACCAACATTCTTCATCTACCTGTTTTTTCTTGAGTGGATGGTCAGACCAAATTCATTTGAGTGATTACAAATCTATTCCAGGAGTCTTTGCAAAATCCAGGCATTGGTTCAACCAGCATAGAACCATACACAAACAGGAGCAATGTCAATAGTAATAGGTATTTATTAAGCAGCTACTATGGTGCTAAGGAAGGGTGCTAAGTGCTGAGAATACAGATAGAACAAGAAGGACAGTCCTTACCCTCTGGGAATTCATAATCTAATGGGAGAAGACAATATACAAAACAAAGTTGAAAAGGAAGGGGAGAGGGAAAGTACCTATGGGACTTAGAAGAAAAGTCAAAGAAATCCAAAATCAGTGCAGTTACATGGAAAATGAGGAGTATCTAGAGAACCTCACTGTCCAAAGGAAATTTCTTTAAAATTTGTATTCTCTGCTGGATCTCCTCCATCACAGTGGTGAATATCTTAAGTGAGCGTCTGCCTTCCTGATATATACCTTATTCAATGCTTATTATCAGAAGGTTTTTAAAGTAGGTTATTTGTATCATGATATTATTCAAGGAATATAAAATGATTTTGATATTGGAGATGTCTTGTAGGAAGAGAATCTTCAAGTTGGAATTTTTCTTCCTCAATCAAATCTTTTTTTTCATAATCAAGAAACAATAAGTATGGCATGTATTCTTAGATTTTCTATATATTTCTGCCAATTATGTGACAGTAAATATTCATTGGTCCATTATTGAATTTTGCTTTTAAAAGTCTGTTCCTTCCTAATATTCTCATCATGGAAATCCGTAGTGCATGTGTGTACAGGAATCTCATTAAGCTTTTGTATATATCGATAAGATAGGCAACACGGTTGCTAATGGTTGATCTTGGTCTTTTCTAATATCTCTTTATTAAATAAAAATAATAAGGTCTGAGGGTTTTTTCATGCTTTCAATATATTTTCCTCCTCCAGATACCTTGTCAATCAGTCCCTCAATGTCTTTACAATTGATTTGCCACCAGTACAGTTCTCCTCAATGTACATTTCATCCAATCCACCTGCTTTTCCTGCCTTTGCCTTCTGTAGTGCAATTTCTACCTCATCCATAAGGCCATCTGGGACTGGAACTCTGTGTGCTGGTCCTTGATGATGAAAATGTTGTCATAAAAATATTTGTAGATCTTTATCATTTTTTTCTTCCATTTACTGTCCTCCTTCAATTTTCATCCTTAAATGCCCTTGCAATGACTTTGCTTAGTTGGATCTCTTGTCAAGTTTTCTTTAAACTCAAGAAATTATATTCACTGCTTCTCTGTTTTATGAAGATACTATTCATAATCATCCATCATCCTATTTCATAAGATTTTATAAATGAGTTTATATTCTAAAGCAATGTTGTCTTTGCCCATCATCTCCCTCTCCTTGTCAAGTAAGTCCAGTGTTTGCTGACTGAAGGGCTTTTTTAAGGCTCTCTTGGTCTTCTTGTTCTGGTAATTGATTTATATGAGTTCAACTACAGTACAAAATTATTATAATCAGAGTTTATGTAATTTGTGCTGTCAATTACTCGTTTTCATTATCAATTACTTGTTTAAATAGTTCAGGATTGAGTTGTTTAATTGCATGCCATATCTTTTCCTCATTATTATTCTTTCTTCTAGCTTTGTACTAATTCTGATCTTTCTTCTACTAAATTAGTGGTCTGTTTACACGCAGATGACTGATGTGGTGATGACTTCTACATCAATAACAAGTCTTTTCCAGTCTGTTAAAATATAATTAATTTCATTCTTATGCTATTTTGTCCTCACTCTGTCCAGCACTTTCTGTTCCTTTTCTCAAAGAAAGTATTTATAAAACTGTGGGGATTAAAATTGTCCAACCTACTATAAAAGAGACTGAGTCAGAGCTCTGAGCCAAGGGCACTTTATTAAAGGGTCCATGGTCCCCTCTAATGAAGTGGGCCTCAGATCTTCCACATTATCTGAGATGCCCCCTCCTTCCAGGCCCTATTTTTATAGGGTTTGATATCTAGACATTCAAGAACAGCTATACCAAATACAGAATACTTCCATTGGTTGACATATGATACATGGGCTAAGCTAAGCAAAAATGATCTGTCATCAGGGTCATGAGTTGGGTGAAGCAAAGAATATCTCCATTGAGTTGGTGGTCATTAGATGGTCACCTGGCCATGTTGGACAAGAAAGAATGGTCTGGAGGTACGAAAATAAATTGGGGTCTTTCCATGTAGTTGAATCACCTCCACCACACTTGGTCACCATGAAAAGCAAGGGTAAAGGGCCTCTAGCTAGCTTTCTATGATTACATAAGTGATCTTAACATCTGCAGCTAACAGCTCTGGGGCCAAATATACACATCTTATATTCACTACCCCCATCATATCAAATTGATTAATACTGATTGGAATAGAGTAGGGGTCCTCAATGAATCAGCTTTCTCAATATAATGGTATGAGGTTTCTGTGTAGTCTACAAGTCTATTGACTCTCTCA
Organism: Notamacropus eugenii; assembly: GCF_028372415.1. Classification (NCBI taxonomy): domain Eukaryota; kingdom Metazoa; phylum Chordata; class Mammalia; order Diprotodontia; family Macropodidae; genus Notamacropus; species Notamacropus eugenii. The sequence continues at coordinate 459,593,902 of NC_092872.1, read as the reverse complement.
TTTCTCCCCATTGGAAAGTATGCCATCCTTCCACAAACATGCTTTGAGTATTTTGTATTTCTTCTTTGCCTCAGTCACCCTTTACCTTGTATCTGTGTACATGGGCTGTTCCCAGAGAGTGGAGACTAGTATCATTCTGGTTCATATTTCTAGTGCCCAGCACAGTGCCATACCCATATCCATTAAGAAATGTATGCATTGACTCAGAGGGGTGCTGATAAATATTTAACAACTAGCTTTGGGGGGAGGGGTGGGGAGAAACACAGACACATCATACATTTTTAAAGTCTAATCTGCATTATTAATATTTTTTTCACTTCCTTAAGTCTGTTGTTATTGTTCTCCTTTGTTCTTGAAGAGGACCAATGATATCCCAAGGGAGTAATAGTGATTTGCTGGTGAATTGGATTTAAGTGACGCCATGAAGTACAAAGTCATCAGCCTCATTCTGTCCTCCAAAATCATGGAAGTCCAGTGGCAAGACGAACATCTGGGACATAGTGGATGACCTTGATTTTTCTAAATTAAGGTTTTCCTTAGGCCTCAATCTATCTGAGGCAATGTCCGTTCAAATACTGAGGGTTAGGTAAGAATTGAGCAGTATATTCCATCTCATATAACTTTGAACAGGCTGTCCCCTGAGAAATAACGCAGTAGAGGCAAGGCATACATGACTGCAAAATCAGAAGACTTGCAGTCAAGATTTTAGGAGGCGAGCACTGTGAGGGGAGAACACATTTCCGAAATCAACAAAACAAGAAATCAAGCTTTGATTTGCAGCATCTGCCAATTTCTGAAGTGTAAATGCTTACTTGAAAATTTAATAATCAGCTTTAACCAGTTCAAGCTGGCTACAGCATACCTATGCCTTGAACTTTCATTGAATAACATTAAATCTTTATATTTTTCTTCCAAATACACAACCTGTTAAGCATTGATTTCTACCATTGAATTTAACAAGTATTCATTAAGCACAAACTATGCTTGGGACACTGTGCCAGGGACAAAAAACAAAATTGTTCCTGTCCTCAGGAAGATTCCATTCTGTTGGGGATGACAGTAAGGAAGTGAAATTCAACAACATGTGCAAAGATAAATGAATACAAGGTCATCTGAAGAGGGAAGAAGCAGTAACTACTGGTCATGATGGGTTTTCCTTAGGATGTGATGCCTGAGCTGAGCTTTTCAGGAGGCTAAAGTTTCCAAAATGAGTAAGTACACATCAAGTGATGTTAACAAGTGTTTATTAAGTAATTCTCTATGCTAAGCACTGTGCTAAGGGTTGGGGATACAAAGAAAGGTAAAAATCAGCTCCTACGCTCAAGACACAACTTAATGGTTGGGACAACAGCCTGCAAAAAACAACTATGTGCAAAGATACGTACGTACATACATATATATGTGGAATAAATAATAATGATAATTAGCATTTATAGCAGGTTTTAAGCTTTATAAAGTGCTTTATAAATATTATGCCCTTTTATCCTCACAACAACACTGGGAGATAGGGGATGTTATTATCCCCATTTTAAAGGGAAGCAAACTGAAACAGAGGTTTGATTTGCACAGGGTTACACAGCTTGATAAGTATCCCAAGAAGGATCTGATCGAAGGACTCTACCCCCTATACCAGGTGTGGGGAACTTTTGAGTTTGGATTTAGTCAAAGGCCGCACTTGAGGACCTAGAGGGCCACATGTGGCTTCAAGATCAAAGGTTCCCCACCCCTCCACTATACCATCCTGCCTCACATAATCTGTCACTTTTCTGTAATATCTAATGTCCTTTCAAAAAAAAAAAATCCTTATTTCAAATGTAAAGGGAAACCACCCCTGAAATCATGAACAATTTATAAGGCTCACCCAACAACTCAGGACTCTTGATTTTCATTCATAGAGTTCAAATTTCTGTAACCAGACAGGAAAAAGGATGGGGTGTAGCAAGAGCCTTGGTACACACGATTGTTATAGCTTCCCAGAGTTGAGTTCCTCCATCAGGAAAACTATGGGGTACATGAGACAAGAGGGAAGAATTTCAGCTGATGAAGATGGAAAAGGGTGTTCCAAGGCTGGTTCTCTTAACGAGTCCTTAAAAGGTTAAAACCCATGGGCACCCCTCTTGGAGATACCTGTGCTCAGTTTAAACTACCTACAGAATCATTGGGGTTCATTATTCATGCCTCCTATAGCCTCTAAGGTACAAAAGAAAGGGATAGATTAAAAGTCTTAGAGGGTTTTAATGAGAAAGGTGATGGGGGAAGAAGTGATTATTGCTAGTTAACATTTATAGGTAGCACTTTATAGCTCAAATTCCTGACAACCTGGAGGTAGAAATTAACATTGTACCCTCCTATGACCTGAGGTCATGTAAGACCATGGAGTCTTGGGCCAAGGCTAGAAGCCAGAAAAAAGGTGAAAATGAGAAGTAGGAGCAAATCAAGAGGATGGTCCTCATCCAGGAAGAACTTGGAAGCAGAATGACGAGTGAGCAGCAGGTCAAATGCAAGGTAATAGTTAGGACCCAGTAGGAGCACATACATTTCCATCAGAAGCAAGAAACTGGAAGAAATAAGCAAACTTTGGAATGTGATGCCCTGAAGGGGGTGTGGTGGAATGCCATGCTACAAGGGCCTCAGACTCTAGCCCCATCCCTACAGTAGCATGATCTAAGGTAAGTCACTTCGCAGCCTCTATCTCCCTACCTGTAAAATAAAAGGGTTGAATTTAACATTCTTAGAGATCTTTTCTAACCCTGCCATTCTGATTCAGGAACAAGGCTTGTCTCAGTTACAAAGCTTCTTATTTTCTTAAATCCCATCACATTGGATGGTTCTGCTTTTAGTGAGTGATAGGGGCTGAAAAGACCCCCACGAAAAGAATACTGGATTTATGGTCAGAAGGGCTGGATTTCAAATCAAGAAAACAAATTTCCAACTCCACCTCCAAACAAATACTAGCTGTGTGATTTTTGGCAAGGACTGTCTCTCGTATGTAGCTTGGGGGTGTTAACGTATGGCTCAAATAGCGGCAGACTTCTCTAGCCTCTTCTCTCCCCACCTTTAATTCCTGCCAGAAAGGGAAACAGGAGGTTGAGACCAGAGGGCACTCTGTTCTCCCTAAAGATGGTGAATTATTATTGTTGAGTTGATTTAGTCATGGCCAACTCTTTGTGACCCCATTTGAGGTTTTCTTGGCAAAGATACTGGAGTGGTTTGCCATTTCCTCCTCCAGCTCATTTTACTGATGAGGAACTGAGGCAAACAGGGTTAAGTGACTTGCCTAGGGTCACACAGCTGGTAAGTGTGTGAGGTCGGATTTGAACTTACTTAGTTCTTCTGACTTGAGGGCCTGCACCTGTGCACTGTGCCACTAAGGTGATGAATTCCCTTTCAGATAGGTCAAGTTTGAATTCTTTCAGTCCATCCTCATTTAGTATCATCAGTTCTCTCACTATGGTGAATCTCTTCTTCTGGATGTACTCCAGCTTGTTTTTATCCTTTCTGAAAAGCAGCAACTGAAGGCAGTCCTCCAGATGAGGTCTGCCCAGGGCTGAGGACCCCCCTGGTTTTGTACACTAAGCTTGTCTCACTGCAGCTTTAAGATAGCAATAGCTTTTCTGCCAGCCATATCATTCTGTTGGTTAATCTTGTGCTTATATTTCACTAAAACTATGAGATTTTCTTCACAGAAACTTGCCGTGCTTATACTTGGTCAAAGTTGTACTTAGATGGCTGATTTTTAAAATCTTATTAGGAAATTGTATTTATCTTTATTAAATTTCATCTTCCTTGATTTGCCCTGTCATTTTAACCCACCGAGATCTTTCTAGATGCAGATGATTCCATCTTCCAGGCTTTTGGCTCTTTCTCCCAGTTTTGGGTCATTGGAAAATAGGGCTCACATGCATTATATGGCTTCATCTAAGCCTGTGTTAAAAATGATAAACATCAGAGAAATAAGGATGGACAGGCTACTGGCCACCTTCCCTGAAAACTCTAAGTTATCATCAGATTTGAAGGAATTGGTGTTACTGGGTGCCCAAAGACAAGAAGTATCCATTCATGTGACCCGTGACCATATCATTTTGAAATGCTTACAAGAAGGTTAAGCAAACAGATCACTATGAGTATAATTGCTGCTTGCATCTCCACATTTGCTGCAGAGGATCAGGTGTTAGAGAAATTCTATAAAGCAAGTGGCAAGAACCTCCATCGGAAGTCAACATTTAATTTTTTGTTGTTTTTGTTGTCTTGGGGGAGGCAATTGGAGTTAAGTGACTTGCCCAGGGTCACACAACTAGTCAGTAAGTGTCTGAGGATGGATTTGAATTCAGTTCCTCCTGACTCCAGGACCAGCGCCCCATTCACTTAGCTGTCCCAGTCAATGTATAATGTGATGCACAGTGACAACTATAAAGTTGGGTACAAGAAAAGATGACCAGAAATAAAGTTGGAAAATATATTTCAGGGTGATGAAATGAAAAGAGGTGAAATGTTTGTGGATTATGTGGAAACACCATATTTGTATATCATTAGAACTTTCTTTGAAAGTTGAAAGGTGAGACGTGAACTTCATAAAACATGAATTTGCTTATACCTTAATGAGAAAATGGGAAATACCTGCTTACTAACACAGGTAAACATAATTTCTTCATGCAGTTGTCTGTATAGCCAATCATAAACATGTAGTAATCACCTCTGGGGTTTCAGGGAGTTCACAAGCCAATCAGAGAGACAGCAAACCAATATGTATGAATAAGACACACACACACACACACACACACACACACACACACACACACACACACCCGGAAATAATTGAGAGAGAAGGTACCAGGATTTAGAAGAGTTGGGAAAGGCTTCCTGTAGAAGATGGCATTTTAGTTGTGACTGAAAGGAATCCAGTAGGTGAAGATGGGGAGGGAGAGCATTCCAGAATTAGGGAGCAGCCAGGGATTGTGCCTGGAGCTGAGAAATGGAGTGTCCTGTTTGTGGAACCTAGAAGTGGTCAGTGTGATTGGTTCAAAAAATATATAGTGAGGAATAAAGTATAAAAAGACTGGAAAGAGAGTAGGGAATTAAATGATGAAGGACTTTATATTCCAAACAGAAGATTTTGTATTTGACCCTGGAGGCAATAGGAAACCAGTAGAGTTTATTGAGTAGGAGAGTGACATGATCAGATCTGTGCTTTTAGGAAAATCATTTTGGTGGCAGAATAGAGGATGGACTAGACTGGGGAGAGACTTGAGGCAGGCAGATGCCTTCCAATCTAGCCACCCAGGAGGCTATTGCAATAGCCTAGGTGTTCAATGATGAGGGCCTGCACCAGAGTAGTGGCAGTGTCCAAAGAGAGAACAGAGTGTACTCTAGAGATTTTGCAAAGGTGAAATCAATAGGCCTTAGTAACAGATTGATTATGGGGAGTGAGAGATAGTGAGGAGTCAAGGGTGACAAGTAGGTTGTGAGCCTCAGAAACTGTGAAGACAGTGTTGCCCTCTACACTAATAGGAAGAGGGAGAATTTAAGGGAAAAGATAATGAGTTCTGTTTTGTAAATATTGAGTTTAAATGTCTACTGGACATCCAGTTCAGGATATCTGAAAGGCAGTTGGAGATATAAGATTGGAGGTCAGCAGAGAAATTAGAGCAGAATGAGTGGATTTGAAAATGGTCAGCAAAGAGATGGTAATTAAATGCATGGGAGCTGATGAAATCACCAAGTGAAGTAATATAGAGGGAGAAGAGAAGAAGGCCCAGGAAGAGCCCTGTGGCACATTGATGAATAGAGGGTGTGATCTGAATAAAGACCCAGCAGAAGACACTGAGAAAGAGCAGTCAAATTCATAGGAGGAGAATCAGGAAAGAGTGATGTCCTGAAAACCTAGAGAGAAGAGAGTGTGAAGGAGTACAGGGTGATCAACAGTGTCAGAGTGCAGAGAACACAAGAAAGAGAAGGAAGATTAAGAAAAAGTCATTGGACTTGTCAGTTAAGAAATCACTGGTAACTTTGGAGAGTTTTGGAGAGATTAATGATGATGAATGATGAGGTTGGAAGCCAGATTATAAGGGGTTAAGAAGGTAAGAGAAAGCAAAGAAATCTGTATTGTAGACACCCTTTTAAAGAAGTTTAAAGAAGCTCAGAAAGAGCAGAAGGGTTGAAGAATGGTAACTAGTGAGGATAGAAGAAATCAAGTCAGAGGTTTTTCTGAGGATAGGGGAGACATGGACATTTTATAGGCAGTAGGGAGGGATCCAATAGACAGGGAGACATTGAAAACAAGTGATAGAGTGGGGACAAAAGAGACAGTAATCTATTGGAGAAGAGAGAATAAATTAGGATGGATTGAGCAGAAAGTGAGGGGTCAATCTTGGTAAGGAGTAAAGCCTCTTCATCAGGCAAGACAGGAATGAAGGAGGAAATAGTAGCAGAAGGTACCTGAGTAATATGAGATGAGAAAGAAGGGAGAAGAGGGAGCTCATAGTGAATGGCCTCAATTTTTTATGTAACATAAAAGCAAAGTTCTTAGCTGAGAGAATGGAGGAAGGGGAAGCCAAGGGAGGTTTAAGGAGGGATGAAATATTTTGGAAGAGTCACTGCAGAGAGTGGAATAATGAGTTGATGAGGCAGTTATATGAGGACTGCCTAGCAGCAGTGAGGGCCTAGTTGAGATTATGTAACATAAATTTGTGTAGACCCAATCAGAATGGTTATGTGAGTTTCTCCACCTTCATTTAGCAGCACATGTGTAGGAGCAAAGACAGTGAATGATAGAAGTGATCCAAAGTTGAAGATTGGCAGGGTGCAATCAGTGAAATGATAAGGGGACTAGGGACCCAAGAGAAGGGAACAGTATAGAATTTGAAATGTTTTAACAAGGGCTCAAGATGGGGAAAAGAGAAGAGAGTGACTAGTGCATGAAAGATGATCTGGGAGACAATTGAGGAGTCAAGGGATTGGAGGTGACAGTATAGAGGAAGAGTAGGGTTTAATAAGGGAAGGCAGAGGAAAAGGCAAAAATCCAAATGATTCTGGTCAGATAAGAGGACCTGGATGGCAAGATCAAGGGTAGGCTACCTTTGTGTGTGGTTGAGGTAGGGTGGAGGAGAAGGTCATGGGTAGTAAGTGATGAATTAGAGCAAAGGTCAAAACCATCAACAAATCAGAAGAAATAGATGAACATTGGAATACACTAAAAGTATAAAACTTCAACCTGACCTATTAAATAAACTCTTAACTCTGAAAAAGGGAAAGTAGATGAAAGTAAAGACATTGATTCTGATTATTACTGCTTCTTAGAAAGGTTTAAGAGATAGAAAAGTTACCACCATAAGACCATAAGATGTAGAAACTGCCACAGCACCAAACATTATATTTCCTTGCCATGCAAAAATATATGGCCACCAAGGATAAGAGAAAATTATCATGTAAAATATTGTTAAGAAGCACAATAGAAGATTATGAGTAAAAGAAGCAGCTCACAAAACATTAGCAGTAAAGGGAAAAGGAAAGTCACAGAAAGGTTGGCATGTGACTCAAGTAAGCTAGAACATTTACAAACTTTTTTTAAAGCAAACTTGAATGAAGACAGCTCATAGATACAAAACAGAACATATTTTTCAGCATATCTTTAATTTTTTCATCAATGACATTGGAACTATCACATTTGCATTCTAATAATTCAGTATTTGTTGATTGGGGGGGAGGGGGACAGTGAGGAAAGCATTTAAATCAATAAAAAAAACACAGCCTTAAATTTAAGCTGCTCTATTCCAAAGGGAATTCCCTATGTGTGTGTTAAGAGCATCTAAGATTTCTTGAGAAATGCAATTGCAGGGTTAACTTTGTTCGACAACTGCCTGAGAATCATTAAGCTAGCCATAAGCCTGGGAGGTCTGAGCTTGCAAATGCTTCTCAACAGTGTAAGGCTCTTTTTTGCCCGTACCATTATTCTGAAAGCATCGAACTCTGAAATGCTACAGAGCTTCCTCAGTGAAATCTCTGGCCCCTCAAAAGAGATCTAGCAATGTATGCAGGGAAAACCAAAAACCGCTGCAGGAAGAATGCTTGTTACTCACAGGCCCACTGAATTAAGATATCAGTATGCTTATCCTTCGGTAGCTAGGTGTGGCAGTGGGTAGAGCATCACGTCTGGTGTCAGGAAAGATTCATTCTCCTGAGTTCAAATTTGACCTCAGACATTTACTAGCTGTGTGACCCTGGGCAAGTCACTTAACCCTGTTTACCAATTTCCTCATCTGTAAAATGAGATGGAGAAGGAAATGGCAAAATTACTCCAGTATCTTTATTTGCTTAGAAAACCCCAAATGGTCTCACAAAGAGTCAGAAATAACTCAAAACAGCTGAACAATGACAACAATAAGCACACATCCTTGTCAGGCAAATAAAGAATGATCACAGGACCAGATAAGAGACACCCTTAGAGCTTTGAGAGAAAGAGAAAAGAGTGTGGACTCAGCAGAGAGCCAGGTCTGAAGCTGACAGCTTGTGTGAAGGCAAGCAGGTTCTTCAGCTTCTCTCCGCTACAGTTTCCCCAGATATAAAATGGGGATGATTCTTTTACTAACTGCCTCAGAGTTGCTGTGAGGAGGGCATTTTGTAAACATTGAAGTGCTATGTAAATAAGACTTATTGTTGCCTTGAGATTTTGCTATATGGAGATCCATTGAAGAAATAGAGGGTATTTATCTTGAAGAAGAGAAGGTTGAAGGGGAGGTATAAAATAGGTGTATTCAAGTGTATTGTCATATGGAAGAGAGATTAAACTTGTTCTGCTTGGCCCCAAGGGGTAGACCTGGAAACAGCAAGTGAAAGTTAATAAAGAGGAATATTTAGGGCTGATCAAGCCAAAGCTTGCCATTTCAAAGTGGCCTGTCTGAAAAGATGCTAGATTTCCCCCCACAGGAGATCTTTTTTTAAAAATTTTTTTAAGTTAATTTAGTTATTTTTAGCTTTCAAAATTCACTTCCATAAGTTTTCAATTTTCTCTCCCTCCCTCTTCTCCCCCTCCCCAAGACAGTGTGCAATCTGATATAGATATAGGCTCTCCATATGCATTCCTATTAAATATATTTTCACTTTGGTCATGTTATATAGAAGAATTAGAATGAATGGGAGTAACCATGAGAAAGAAAAACATGAAGCCAAACAAAATAACAACAAGAAAAGAAAATAGCCTGCTTTGATCCGCACTCAGACTCCACATTTCTTTTTCTGGTTGTAGATAGCATTTTCCACCAGGTTTTTCTGAAGTCTGCCTGTCCATTATTTCATATAGTACAATCGTATTCCATTACATTCATTTACCAAAACTTGTTCAGTCATTCCCCAGGTGATGGGCTTCCCCTCAGTTTCCAATTCTTTGCCACCATAAAAAGAGCTGCTATAAATATTTTTGTTACATGTCGTTCCTTCTCCCATTTTTATGATCCCTTTGGGATACAGACCTAGAAGTGGTATTGCTGAGTCCGAGTTCACAGGAGATTGTAAACAAATGCTCTAAAATCACCCTTTGAGGATGACTAGAGGGGATTCTTTTTCAAGTACAGGTTGAATTGGATGGATATAAAAGGTCCATCCAATTTAGATTCTGTGCAGTAGGGCTGCATTGTATATAGGAAATTAGGTAGTAATCATGAGCTCCCACTAACTCTTGCAAACCTCCCCTACACTCCAATACAAAAGGCCCTTCTTTAAATTTATTTAAAAATTTTTTATTGTATCTTTAATATACGAAATAGCATAAGCATTTCCATAACATAGTTGAATAAAAAATAAAGATGATTCTGCATGAAACTACAAATCTATTATGTACTATTTGCATTCCTTTTAAATATATAATAAAGTTATCATATAACTTTCTCTTTTTTTCTCCCCTCAGGGATAAGTGATGATAAAATGGAAGAACACCATGCTATCTAAAGAAACAAAACTGTGAGTAGCCAAAAGGGCAATGGAAAGTCACATATGAGTGGAAATAAGCTACAGTGTATTAACAATTATAATTACATGCAAGAAGAGATATAAAAGATTTATACATATGTATGTATAAATACACACACACACATACACACATTACACAAGCTTTGGCAGCCAGGCAGGGAAGAAGTATTTGTTAAGCGCTTACTGGGATACAAAGACAAGCAAAATGAAAGACAGTCATTGTCATCAAGGAGTTTACATTCTAATGGAGTAAGACAATACATAAAGGGAGCTGAAAAGAGAAATGAAAGGGGAGAAAGTATCCTCTAAAGGCATGGTGGCAAAGTCCAGGAGAATCAGAAGCAAATCGAGTAGGAAAATTAAGTATGGCTGTCCTGGGCCCCACCTACAAAATGGAAGCCCTAGAAGAAACTTGCCAGTGGGAGAAGGGGGCTGACATGATGGAGGGATGTTTCAGAGTGAAAAGGCTTGGAAAAGAGGTGGGTAATCATGCAATGAAAACAAAGTATAACAGACGCAACCAAAGTGTTAGTTGATTATCAACAAAATATTTAAAGATATAGAAGAAATCCTTCCACTGTACATTGGGTTGCTCCATGAAGGAGGATCTATGCGAAGGATAATGATAAGAATCACACAGGATGAGAAGGCATGGATGCCTTGCCATCTGCAGTGGTGAAGAGATTACCCATGGCAATAAGATCACATAGTCATAAATGTATTGAAATATTATTATTAGCATCATTATCGTAAGCATTATTATTCATACTATAGATGGAACCAATGATTGGCTATCCAAGGCAAAGCCTACTGTAGACTTTAAGGCCCAAGGCATCTATATATACCTACCAGATTCAGACACCTGCTCACTCAATCTACTTTCCTCCTTGAGTCTTCCATTTTCTCATTGTGACTCTAGGGCTAGAAAAAAAAATGTTGATGTAAGGAAGAATATGAACATAAACCTTGACTGCTAGCAAGATATAGGAAGGGAGTTAAAACACTCATTAGATCTTTTCTTCACTTGTCTCCCTAAATTCCCTGGTCTATGCTGGGAAATGATAGAGCATAGCAAAGGGAAGGAAATATTTAGTTCTGGCTATACTGGGAAAAATACATTTCCCAAGCCACAAAATGTTAACATTGGAAAGGTCATTAGAGATCTAGTACAATTTTTATTTTGACAAAAGGAGAACCTTTTGGATCATTATGGAATGATCCATTTCCTTCCCAAGCCTTTTCTCTCTGGAATGTCCCTGTGCTATGCTGGACCCCTTCTTCCAGATCAGTCATGCTTCATTCCCCTCCTGGCTCTACTTCTGACTCTCCTAGACTTTACCAGCATGCCTCAGTAAAGGTGTCTTCTCCCACCCACTTTTTTCAGCTTCCTTCTCCCATTAGAATGGCAGCTCTTTGTGAGGCAGGGATTGTCTTTCTTTCTGTTTGTATTTGTATCCTAAAATCATAGGAGTCATTTGCCCAAGATCACATAGCTAGTTACAAGTTGAGTAAGTGCTTGAACTCAGGGCTCATGACTCCCAATCTGATGCTTTTTTTCATGACTTCTTGGTACCAATAAATTTAGTTGGATGGAATATAGTTTTGATGAGACACAAATGCTTTTGAGCAACACTGAAATATGACAGGACTTTAGATATCATTGAGTTCAACTTATTTTTAGAGGGAAAAAATTGACTTGATTTACCCAAGGTAACCCAGATATTATTTAAGTGGTAAAGTTAGGATTTCAACTTAAGTCTTCTGAATATAAATCCAGTGCACTTTGAATCAGCCCACACTGTTTTTATTCATCTGTGGGAATTTCTCTAATCTTGGCATCTACTGTACTCTGCAAATTCATAGGAAAATTCCTCATCTCCCTACTTTACTTTGGCAGCATAAATTTTGAAAAGAGTTCTAGATTTGGAATAGGAGGATCATAGATTTAGAGTTGAAAGAGCCTTTACAATTAATCAGGTACAACTCTTTCATTTTACAGATGAGAAAACTGAGTCTCAGAGAGGTTAAAATGATTTGACCAGCAACAGACAGTCTGAGGCAAGATTCAAATCTAGGTCTTCATGACTTCAAGTACAGCATTCTGTCTACTATACCATACTAATTTTCTGAACCTGGGCTCAAATCCTGTTTTGCCATCTACTGTCTAGATGACTGTGGACACATCACTGAGCCACTTTAGACTTTAGTTTCTTTAACTGTAAAATTGAGTTGAGCTTGATGGCCTCTCAGGTTTCTTCTACCACTTCATCCATGATCCTATAATTTGATCAGATGCTAGTTTTGAGCCATCAAAACTAAGCCATCCTTAGCAGCCTTGGATTACTGGGTGGTTCATGGATTGCAGGATTTAAAGCTGGAGGAATGGTCTTCTATTCCAAGTTATAGAGGGGAAAATTGAGACCCAGAGAGGAAGTGACCACTCCAAACTTTAACAAACTATTCAAACAAACAACTAAACTGAAGACCAGGGATTTGAGGACCATATTTTGACTTCAAATCAATTGTTCTTTCCATTACACCATATGGTCTCTCTTTAGGCTACATGACCTCTAGCAGAGTCTTACTATGTTGTAGCCCTCTTAGAAATAGAGTGAAAAGTAGCCTGACTGTTTTTAAGAAAGCGGAGAATGGGAAAGAAAGTGCCTTCCATGATAAAATTTATGGGTGGAACAGTACCCAGTCTGAGACGAGGCAAAATCAGGCAAAGGATTATAAGGGAAATTAGATGTCAAGCGCCTCTCCATGGAATTCTTTGGGCATATAGATGTGGGTTTGTTCTTTTCCGAGTCTAAGCTGTAGTTTTCTTGCCAGAACTTTGACCCTTCTTTCGTTGCTGGCTTCCTCTCCTAACAAGGTGTGAACTGAGAGCAACAGATGAGCAGTACATCTCTTAACCTATCTGTTTGAAAGGATGAGCTCATGGATCCTGGGATCTATGAGAGTCTGAGGGCAGTAAATGACACCAAAGTCATTTTCTTCTTGTCAGACAAGTATTACTTTATGGCCTTTTGGTCCTGGCAAGAGAGTTTTTGCAGATGAATCAAGCTTCTGAAGTTGAGATGTCTTACAGTGTTCACTGAATGGGAGGCTAGGATATATGGAAGCATCTATCAAGCTAGCAACTTGTCCCTTCATGACTGAGAACTGAAAAGTCAGAGAAAATGTTAGCACAGCAATGTTAACTTCTACAATGGTTGAGAATAAATGGACAAGTCTTATGTTACTAGCATGAAATCTGGAAGAAATAAGAAAATTTTCTCCAAAGGAGGAAGATTTACATAGGATGATTATACAGACTCAGGTTCATGTCCCACTTTTGACATCTAGAGGTTTTGTGACCCTGGGCAAGTCACATAAACTCTCAGTACTCTTGGCTGCTTTTATAATTAGCAGAGTATTTGCTAAATTAGTAGAAGGGGTTGCCCACCAGGGACTCTATACACTGATGGAATCATAAGTCCAGTCCATCATACAGCTCCACTAGGGAAACTGTTTAAACTGAAATCTCCCTCTCACAAAAGATCCCCTTTTCCTTTCTTTGATAGTCATGTGAGGCAGCTGTTTAAAGCCTCATGTGGTCAGCTTATAAGGTTTTAATGTTCTATACATGTTATTACATTTGATCCTTACATCAATCATGGGAGGTAGGTTCTGTTATTCTCCCCTTTTTACAGATGAGAAAACTGAGGCTGAGCAAGATTAAATGGCTTGCTCAGGGTCATACAGCTAGGAAATGTTTGAGGGAGGATCTGAACCTAGGCCTTCCTGAATCCAAGTGCCACACTCCATCCACTCTACTACTAAAAAGGGACTTAGAGACTACCTCATCCAATCCTTTAATTTTACAGGAAGAAAAGCAGGTCTGGAGAGTGAATTGATTTGTTCAAAGTCCCTGCTAGAAAGTTATTATTGATTAATAAACTAATCAAGCAAATCCCCCCTAAACACCTACCATCTACCCACACTGTGATAGGTACTGTTCAGAAGGCAGAAGAAGGTATGACCTAAACCTTCAGTTAGTTTATATTGTTATAGGCAGTGTTGTTCACTGGAAAGGATGCCTGATTTAGAGTCAAAGTTCCTTAATTCAAATCCCAAACCCATCACTTTCTACCTATGTGATCTTGATCAAGTTAATTAACTTCTTTGGATCTCAAATTCCTGATTTTTAATAGAGAGGTGTTGGATTAGATAATCCCCAAGGTCCTTTTCAGTTCCAAACTTATTATTCTGCATGTTATGGGAGAGCAAAACTAACAAAAGTGAAATGCTTGAAGTCTTTAAATGCCAAACTGTGAGAATGAAACTATTAATGGAAATGGATGAGAGCTGGGTGAATTGGATTATAAACCCTTTGAGTTCAAAGAGCTTGCCTTGTTGGGGAGAGTACTTAGCCTAGTACATGAATCAGATGGCCAATACTTGTGTGATCATTCAACGTATATGAAAGCACTTGGGCTTTTTCTAGGGGAATAAAGTATTCTGTATATTAGAATAGGGCACAGTACTGAATTCAAGATGGTTCCCCAATAATTGATCATGATGAAGACTTAAATGGCTATGTGATTTCTGGCATTTATTTCAAATGAACAAAAAATTACTAAAGGCTGGCACTGTATTACCCCTGGAAGGGGATAGACAGGGAGGGGAATGTGACAAGTCCCTCCCAGAGCTGCCGGGCTACTAGTAGAAATGAGACATGGTCAAGGCAGAATGTCTGTGTGTCTCTGAAGACATGATCACTATCTTCTCGGTTACCTTTTTAAAAAATAAAAATATTTGTGACAATAATAACTGGCATTTATATAGCATCTTAAGATTTGCAAGTACTTAGCAAATATTATCTCATTTTATCCCCACAACAACCTTGGGAGGTAGGTGCTATTATCATCCTCATTTTATAGCTGAGGAAACAAGAGGCAGAGAGAAGTTAAGTGACTTGCCCAAGGTCACACTATTAATAATTGTTTGAGGTTAGATTTTCAAATCAAATCCAATTCATTCAGGTCTTCCTGACTCCAGATCCAGTACTCTTACCTGCTATGCTATGTAGCTGCCTCAGAATTTCATATTCCATTAATGTGGTCAGGAGGATGGATAAGAGACAGACATCAAAGAGAAGGGCCATAATTCAAGCACAATCCATCCCTTCAACATTTCACTTACTGTTCTACTGCCAGTGAATCACTATAGGCACCTGTCACTCCTATCCCTCTGGACTTAAGAGGAGGAGAAATATCTCCCATAAGTAGTCAAGGCATGTCCTCTAAAACAATGCTATTCTGTCCCTTTCAGGAGCCCTACCTAACAACTGGCCTAGCACTGATTTACTCTGAAGCTGGCCAATACAAGGAGTTTGCTGTGTTAATCACAAGTCCAGTACTGAGCTGTAGCCCAAACACAACAGGTAAAAATCAGAGATTATCCTCACCACAGAGCATACTGGGGAGAGTATCATTTACCTCTAAACTGGAACAAAACTCATGGAAAGAGAGAAAATCTCCTTCTTAGGATCAGTATTGGCTAAGTCATAATTGTCACTGTCACTACCTCCAGCATCACATAATGACAACTGTTCAATAATTTAAGGACATACAATGTTATCAATATGGGCACCCCTTTCACTTATGCAGCTCACAGCTAAGTAGATGGTCTTTGACAAGTGCTAAAAAAAATACCCCAACAGCTTTTGCATTTTATGAGAGAATGGTGGGAAAAGACAATGCTTAATTTAAAGAAATGAACTTCTGGGGGTGGACTTTCTACTCTCAGCTTGGGGGCGGGGCAGTGTGATTTGATCATTTGAGTGCATTAAAACAGTTCAGTTTAGCTTTCTTGGGACGCATCATTGAAAGAATTCTGCATCTGGAATTGAAGGACCTGGGTTTAAATCCTTGCTCTGTCACTCATTACCTATGTGACCCTAGACAAATCACTTAACCTCTCTGGGCCTCAATTTCCTCCTTTGTAAAATGAAGGAGTTGGATTGTCTGATCCCCAAAGTCACTTATAGCTTAGGATTTTTGGTTCTCTGGTCCCTATGATCCATGGACTGAGCATTTATGGGGTCATATGATCATAGGACTTAGACCTGGGAAGGACTTCAGAGGTCATCTTATCCACCTTCCTTAATTTTATAGCTGGGAAACAGATCTAAAGAAATGAAGCAACTCACACATGATGACACACCAAGGTTCAAATCCTGGCTCTTAATACCATTTAATACTGTGTAACCTTAGGCAAGTCACTTAACATTCCTGGATCTCAATTTCCTTGTATATAAAATATAGGAAGCTAGACTCAAAGACTCCTGAGAAAGCAGTCAAAATTCAAACTCAGAACTTTGGACTCCAAATCCTGTGCTTGTTACACTATATCATTTGCAAGCTGCCATCAAGGAGCATGACTAGAGAAAGAATAGGTATATAGTTCAGCCCTGAAATTTGACTTTGGAACACTAAAAATACATGAATGCAGACTCACTAGACTATACTCTTAGGTAGCACCTGGGATTATAAATAGAAAATAAGACTGCAGCAAGTATCATTTCTAGGTGGCCTTGAATTTTAGAAGCTATATTTCTGTACTTCAGGGATCAGTGATTTTGGCAGGGTGGGTGCTCTTGCCACTGACACAGATCAAAACACCACTTTGCCTTATTTGATGGTATTTATGAATTGCTATGGCTGAAAAACAAATCATTACTCTGGCTAACCTGGGGATCAACCTTGCTGAACTAAACAAGTTAGGAGAGCTGACCGCTCCTATAATTTTTTTCACCTTCTAACACCTTTGCACTTAGGGAAAGGAAAACAGGGGCCAAAAAAATCACTGTTGTCCATGGTTGGTGTCCAGGTAGACGGGTAGATGGATCTGGGACTGTGAATGGAGGGCTCTATTAATTGTTTTTGTTCCAGAGGTGTGAACACTGTATTGGGTACAGGGCTGCCTTCAAAGAAACCTTCACTCTGCTCCACCCTATAGAACCCTGCCTTATAAAAAGAAAAGCACTTAGCAAAATAAACTGACATAATGGCTCCACCTGTCAGGGTATACAAAGGTCAGCATCCCTAGTTTCTCACTTTTCTTTCAAGAAGAGAGTGGGATTTTCTTTTCTTGGTTGAGGGAAAAATTGTTTTCCAATACTCCAGAGGCAGCTCTGTCACTTCCTCATGGGTGTCTGTCACCAGTGTTTCTCTTTGTGTGGTGTCCCCATTCTATAACTCACAGAGGCGATGAGGAGCAAGTGGGCATCACTTGGAGAGTTTCTGGTAGATTTGTACAATTCTATGGCAGCCTCAGAGAAAGGAATTCTGTAGGTGCATCATTCCTTAAACTTGGAATTATTCTTGACTAAGGGAAATAGAAACAAGCACTTCAGTCTTGGCAGCCAATCGACCAGTACTTTAAAGATGAGCTGATTACAAGGGAAGATGTCCACCATAATGCCAATGCATCTTATTGCTGGGCATGGATAAATTCAGGAATGCTGATACTGTACAACCTCATGGATGAGGCTACACAGAAATGTGGAAGAGAGTTGCCCCATAAGCTAAAGCCCTCCCAGATGTTGGCAATACAATAAAAAGGAAATACATGCCTTTCAGCACAGCCTGTCAGATGAGGGACCTTGCTATATTAAACCATAGATTTATGGTAGCAGGTTCTTGGATATTGCCTACCACTTCAAATGAATTGTTACCAAAATGTTCAGAGAAAACCATAGATTAAGTGTATTGACTATGTTTCTTCTTTAAGTATTAGTTAAGGGCAATAACAATAAAGGAGCAAGGGAATATATATCCTTTATCCCTCCATTATTAATAACAGCTCATCAGTACACTGATGGATGACCATGCACAAGGATGGAGTGCTAGTCACCGCTCTCTTTGTAGCACTGATATGTTACTAGGAGAGCTTGAAGGAGATTTGATTTGAGACGTGACTGGCTGCTGATGGATGATATGGGTCTGGAAGAGATATATCAATATGTAGGGAAGGATGGGTAACTCAGAAAGAATACAACTTTGTTTAACTTCCCCTCCTCCATCCACTCCCACCAATTAGGGGCTTTCCACATTGCTTTTTGAACTCAAATATCCTATAAAGTCTCCAGTTCTCAGCCCAATCCTCACCACCTGTCTGACATCAGGCAAATCATGTCCTCTCTCTGAGCCTCAGTTTTGTAATCTGTAAATTGAGGGAATTGGTACTCTCTGAAGTCCCTTCCAATGCTAACATTCAACATCCTATGGTGCCCTTCCAACTGTAACACCATATATTCTCAAGGCCTCTCTACCTCTATGTCTCTACTTTTAGAAAGATCTTAGCATCTTCTTTGTGAACAATTCAGACCTAAGCTACCTTGGCTCTCTCTGCATGACCAGTATTTGCCCCTCCATTCAGTATTACTCCTGGGATGGGGGAAGGATAAAGTTGACAATTCTGGGACTGCTGGGGCAGGTCTTTCCACTTAGAATGAGTAATGTGACCTCTCCAAAGAGCAACATACACAGTAGTATTAACATTTCTTTTTCTTCATAAGTCTTGCCCATCTCTCTACCCCATGGGCTACTGTGGCCCAGTTTGCCAAAAGCATAGGACTTACTTGAGCTCAGCTGGGCAGCATCCATGAAAAGGGTAAGAAAGAAGGCAGTACCTTCCCTTGCTTGGATATGAGGGGCGTAGAAGATGGATGTTATATACAATTGAAACATAATTTATCTCCTTTACATGAGCTCCTGAGGTTCATCCTTGTCTCCAGGTACAAGCAAATTTCTTGCCCACATTCCCCTTGGGCAAAAATGACTTTCCAACCTGGAATGAACAAACTAATTGAAAATCTCAATGGAATATAAACTCCATTAGAACACAGGCTATTTTTCATTTTGTCTTTGTGGCCTTAGCTAGTATAGCCGAGTGCCTTGCATATTGTAGATACTTAATAAATACTTATTGGACTTACTGAATTTGATTGGATCCCTATGGCTTCCAACACAGAACTGAATGGGTAAAGGAAATGCCTGAATGATTGCTGAATAGACATTAGTCCTACTCCTTATCATAAAAGGACTGGTCTCACTGAGAGAGATTCATAATAGTTCCAAGGGAGATAGCTTCCACATGTAACATAGGGAGTCACATAGAAGAAGATGCTAGTGAATGGGTGTAAGTAGAAGTGAGCGAGGGCATGGAGTGAAGTCCCTCATGTATAATTATTCTCACCCACATAGAAGCTGCTGAAATAGGTATAATGGGGCAGCAGCTTGTAAACCAACAAAGTAAATCCAAAATGGTCTCCACACAGTGACCTCTGAAGCAGCCTTCTTTTCCTCTCTATCTGGGGCTAGCTCGCATCTGCTCTGATGGGCTGAACTTCTCTAGTGTAAGAGATTTTTTTTGTCCCCTTCCATTTACTAATCTCTTTCTGTTTACACTTGCTCTTAATGAGTCAACTTCAGGATGACTAATGAAGACCATCATAGAGTGATCAAAAATTAGGTTTGTGATGTTTTGGGGAAAAAAATCATTACTTTGGGTTAGCTATGTAAACTCGAGGAAGACGGTATTATATTTTCACCTTAAATATGAAACCCAACATAGTTCCTAGAGATAGCACTATAGGAGACAACTGTTGGTCTCTATTACCAAGGGAATGTGGATCATGTTTATACTATTTTTGCAAATGTTATTAGATGGCACTTCTATTTAGAATTGGTCCTTGAAGAAAGGAGAGACTTCAAAAATCAGATATGGAGGCATACAGAATGGTGTGAGAGGCTTTTCCAGAAATTAAGAATGTCACAGGGAAATGAACTCAGGAAGGGACACAAGAATGGGCAGTAGGGGAATCATCCTGGTTGGGTAGGACACAAGAGTAGATGAAAGGAAGGAGTATGAGATATGCCTGGGCAGGCAGGTAGAAGACAAACTGTGGAAATTTACAATTGGGAGTTAGGTTGGGCAAGGGGGATCTACTGAAGAGGCTAAAATAAAGGAATAACACAATCATAGAAAAATATTAAGATTACCAATATAATGATATTGAAGGTAGATTTGAACATGGAACAAGCCCCACAAGACAGACCACTAGCACAATAACCTAATTAAAAAGAAATTAAGATCAAAATTGAGGTTCTGGCAATCACTGACACTAATTCCATTTTTCAGAAAGTTACGTGATCCCTCCCAAGTTTAAGGCACTCAGTTGCTCTCAATGCCAAATCTCTGATTCAGAAAGCAAGGGAAAAAAAGTAATTGCCCCTTTTGCTCAGCCCTCAATGAAGAGTCCAAGCACTAGTCCACCCAAGAAACACTTTGTTGGTGCTGTGATAAACACCCTGCTTATAACACTGTCAGCACGGGGAAGGAGAGCAATATTTTGGACATTTGGAGGATGTTTTTTTAAAAGTATATAAACCAAACCTTCACCCAGAAAGATGCCCATGGCAACTCCCAGTGATGGAGTGGTCCTCTCATTCCTGTAAAGGCAAGACAGAAATCTCTGAACGCAGGGCCCTGGGACAAGCCTTACTGCAGTGATTTTTTAATAGTCATAAAAGAACCACCCTCCTGCTCCCAGACCTCATTTTGGTGCAGCACCTTCTGTGGTGATGTGCTTGTAGGTCTTTGAAGGCACTTAGCAGCTGACATCATAATCTGTGCTCTGGCTTTCTGGGGACTTTTGCTGCTTTTCATTCTGGATTCTCTCCAAGTGATAGGTCAGCAGGTTTCTGGAGCTCCTATCGATGGGATATTCTCATACCTAGTGAGGGCTTTTCCCGGACCCTATACCCTAAATTGGGCCTTGACACCCCACCAGGGGAAACTTCTCTTATCTCCAAGTCTATGGATGATTCAAGAGGCAATGGATACTGTTCCAAAAGCTGTTCCTTATATACATCTTTCACCAACCACTGAGGAGCAGGAAATGGATATTGGTTTAGAGGCCATAGGATAATATATTTAGAGCTGGGATTAATCAATAAACAAGGATTTATTAAATGCCTACTATATGCCAGACACTCCATAAGCACTGAGGATACAAGGATTAAAAACAAAAACATTCCTTACCTTCAAGGAGATTACATGAAGAAGATACCATATACATAAATAGGTGTATACAATACACATATAGAGTGAATACAAGTGGATAACTCTTAGAGGAGGAGGCATTAGCACCTGGGATGATTAGCAAAGGTCTCTTACAAAAGGCAGGGGTTGAAGGAACTTCAGAGCCTATGAGGTCCAATTCTTTTATTTTAAAGACGAGGAAGGGACATTAAGTCACTTTTCCAAGGTCACACAGGTAGTGTTGAAGGTCAGATTTGAACCTGGGCCCTTACTCCAGAGCCAGTGGTCTCTCCATTGTACCATGCAGGTGCCTAAGTATCCATGCAATTAGTGCACAGGAGAGGCTTGCCAGTATGCATAGATCTGACATTGTCCACCCTGCCAGGCCCCTCCCTCACTCTCCATACACATTCCAATCTCATTCTGGCCCCCCAAAACTTTGCTCACACTGTCCCTGTCCCTTTATACTCCCCCTTGCCATTCAGCTAATACACCCTTCACAATGAGGTCATTTCAAACAATTAATGCTTACACTGAATTTAAAATAGAAATTGATTTATAAAAAGTTTTTAAGTGCAAACTTTTCAGTCACTCATTGTATAAAGCTACTTTCAAAATCCTAAGACTAAAAAAAAAAATCAGTTCTTGATTTAATTTCTACTCTGAAAGCTTAATAAATCATGTATTTTGAATTAAAAAATAACTGTAGTGATTTGGAGATCTATGGAGTCCCAAGAATCTCCCCAAATAGTTTAATGGTTGCAGAGCCCCAGACTTTCTGGGCAAATAATATAGATGCAATAGAAAAATACTACGTTCTCATTGGGCAGCTACACCCACTGGTGGTCTGAATATTTGAGTTTTAATTTTTAATAATTCCATTAATAGTTTCATCCAGAGAAGTAACTATAAGAATTATAGAAACCTCCATAACCTCATTTAAAAAGTCATGTAACTCCTGCCTTTCTGTGTCCCGCCAAGCCCAAAAGCCAACCGCATATTAAAAGATGAGGTTTTTTATAATCTGTGCAGAGGGCCCAGCAAGATGAGCAAATGACTCCAATTTATAACCAAATGTAAAATTCAACTCCATCCTCTTGGAAATGCAAAACCCACGGCGGCTTAATTGTTGAACAACCACACATTTCCAAATGGTTTCAAGAATACTTTCTAAATTCTGCAGATTCAATGTTTAGTTTATGACTCTTTATTACATTTTACCTATATATCCTGGGATGTGAGCCAGAACTGCTGACCCTTTAAAAATTCTGGCTGGTAAAAAACTGAGTGACTTGAGGAGGACTCTTAATCAGCTTTCAGATACATCATGTCAGGGAGAAGTGGGTTTTGCCCTCAGTATCCCAGCATTCCCTCAGCCTAAGTCCTTGGCTCAGTTCCTAGACTGCTTGGCCCCTGACTCAAAAAAGAATTCCAGAAGCTCACAATACCTATTTTTCTCTTCTTTCCACGTTTATTACTTTTAACCCTCCTCACCCCCACCACCACAAACACACACCCAAGCAAAGTGCCTTATAAATATAAGGTGCCCAATTCATAAACTTAGACTGGTTCCTGTAGACTCCCCTAAATGCCAGCCCCTTCTTGTCACCCATCTAAAATGCTACCTCTCCTTGAAGGCTGTACACCTACAATTTCCATGAATCTTGCCCTTAACTCCCAGCTCTCGTAAAGCATTTCCTTACCTGAGTCCCTACAACTCTGATACCGCCTTATTACAAAACTCTCTCTCAGGGGCTGGCATTCTTCCCTTTCTCATTTCTCCTTGTAGTATACAAATTTCCGTACTCGTATCTTTCCAGTGGAATGGAAGCTCACTGACGACAGACTGCTTGGCTTATGACTTATTATCTCCATGCCCAGTACAAGTGTCTTGCACATAATAGAAATGAGTATTGAACTAAATTGAACAGAACGTCGAAGGTATAGCCATGGCCACATCTTTACCTGTGATAGTTTTCTATCATCTCTCACCTAAAATACAAACTCCTTATTCTAGCATTGAAGGCCATCTGCACTAGGACTTCAATTAACTTTTCTCTTTTTATTTCATAATACTCCCTTTCACATGCTCTACATTTTCAATCTATACTGGACTCTGAGCTCTTTCTTGAATTCAACCTTGTATTTTGCCATTTTCTGCCTCTGTGCATTCAGAAAGTATTGGGGGACAGGGGAGGAGTTATCTTTGGAGTTACAGGACTTAGATCCAGATCCTACTTCTCTCGCTTCACTCACCTTAGGCAAGTCATTTTAACTTCTTTGGGCTTTGGTTTCTTCATCTTGAAAATGGTATTGCACTATATGGACTATAAGGTCCCCTGTGACAACTGGGTCACGCAGTCTCATGTAAAATGAGCTGGAGAAGGAAATGGCATATGTCTCTGGCATCTTTGGCAAGAAAACCCCAAATGGGGTCATGAAGAGTCAGAAACAACTGAACAACAACATAAAACAGCGATGATATAGCTACAGATAAATAGAACACAACATATGCAATGAAGGACACAAGAGAGAGATCTAGCACTCTGCAAATAGATGGGATGGGATATTTTCACCTGAGTAAATCAAATAAGGATTTATACAAAAGGCAGCAGCACTTGACCTAAAACTTGAAGAAAGAAAAAAGATTCTGAGAGGCAAAAGTAATCAGGGAATATATTCTTAGGAGCAAAGTTCTAGAGCTATGAGGGCTCTTATTTTTGTTGTGTTGTTTTATGGAGTAAGAAACTGAGGCAAACAAAGTTAAGTGACTCGGCTAGGGTCATGCAGCTAGTAAATGTCGGAGGCCATATTTGAAGGCAGGTTCTCCTGACTCCAGGGTCAGCACTCTATCGACTGTGCCACCTAGATCATATCTTCCAAATAATGGAATGTAAGTTCCTAGACTTCAGTATCTGGGTCATTTTTTTTAAAGCTTTGTATAGACATTGTTGAGAACAATAGATGTACACAATAGAAGTCTGTATGTACACATTTGTATGTTCACATTAATATCCTTCATTATCTCTTAGGTTCTTTGTGGCTGATTGGGGGTAATTATTTAGGGAAATCACTGCCCAAACCCTCATCCGATTCAACTCAGTTTCTATTGCCAGACCATATAGAAGATACACAAATCTCAGAGAAAAAACATTTAATTAAAAAAAACATAAATCCCTGTGGGAGGGTGTGTTGTTACTCATGTAGGTTATGTTGTACAGATGGGTCTGTCTACATTCGTCTCACATAGAGACATAAATAGACATGAAGTTTCTTCCACCCACTCTTCACCTGAGGAGACTGATTCATGCCATAAAGGGAAGCAGGAGTTAAAGGCCAGAAGCTAGCCACTCTGCCTTCTTCAGAGAAAGAGTACTGGGCTACATGAGAACATACCAGACAGTATAAAGAGAGAAAGAGCTCTTCCACTGGGAGCAAGACAGCTCAACTAAGAAAGAAAATCCCAGATCTCAGCCAAAGGAGAGAAATTCCCCAAAGTCTTTAGAAGAGTAAACTGGGAATAGGGAGATGATTGAGGTGCAAACACCTCTACTTGTCAGTTTCTTTCCAGAGTCTCTCTCCCTTCAGGGACCTCTCCCCAAGAGAATCTATAACCACATGTCTTCTCTCTCAAAGCTAGGAGCCAGAAGATCAAACTCCATTTTTCCCAATTTCTCATCAATTCAGCTCTTCATGAAGGTGCAAAGCATTGAATCTGTAACAATAAGGAGAACCTTATGCAAGTGGACTTTAAGTGTCAGGTTACTCACCCATACACACATTTCCTATAACTTTAATGGTACAATTTAACAAAGACTGTAGCCCTTCGCCTCAGCTCTGGAGTCATCAAGGAAAAGCTGCAGTTTCTGGGAAAGAGGACACTGTGGCAACGTGTGCATGATCTTCTTTCTTCTACTTTAATCACAGCCCTGGTGATTGCTTCTCCCTTTTTGACTCTCACATCTGCTTTTTAAACCTCCTGCTTTATAGACCACTCTCTACCAATCAGCATCTTCTCTAAGTGACATTGCTAAAGTCTCTGTGGTCAGACATAATGCCTTCTGGGAAATATAATCGAGAGAATTCTTTCATCAAAATGAACTCTTAATTGGACATCACCCATAACAACAGCAAGTACTTCTGGCAAGCATGCCTCTTCTTATCTGATGCCTTGCTTGATATTAATAAGAAGAAGAAGTTGTAAAAATCATGACTGAGTAATTATGCCCCACCTGTGTTTATTCTTAGATCACATTATGCCTCAACCCAGGGTTTATTCTGGAAATTCTCAGAATATGGCTCAAATATAGTTCATATCTATTTCAACATATGTGAGAAAAGAGGTCTGCAAATCCCAAGCAAGCATTAAAGGTAAAAAATGTATGTTTTAGGTATCAAACAGTCTTTAGGCCACTCCCTAGAAAATGCAAAAATGGTACTTAGAATGGCCCAGGAACAACCTTTTTTCCTCTCTGAAAGGTTTCTCCATATACGCAACCCCTTACAGTCAGAGTACCACCCTGTGGTTTGGACTTTTCTTGGAAAGAAAATGAACTTGGGCTTGTAAACAAGGCATTCTTCTTTGCTGTCAAGTCACTCATTCTGGTCAGTTCTCTTTCATCCCAAAAGCACATACAGACATGCAGTCCTATGGTATTTTCCTGATGGCTTAGACCCCACAAAAAGGAATATTCACTTGCAGCCTCTATATAGGAAACCCTTTTTGCCCCCACTGGAACTACGCCATCCAAATAACTCACATTAATAACTGAGTCAAAAGTTCAAGTCCCTTGCCCCTCCATTACCCCTTGTCTCTCTTCCAACTTTGGGGACCATGTGCATGATCCTCTTCTCCCTGCAAAGGCTAGCTCAACCCAGGGACTTTTCTTCCCTAGTTAGAAAGCTGGATTATGGCATCACACTGCTGGGAAATCTCCATTTCTGATAGAAGGCTGAATTCTGATCATCTCAAACTTGAGAGTGCAGAGAGTCAACCCTAAAAGAAGAACTCTCAGTAGTCGTCCAGAAGCTAGAGATCAAACTCTCTTACCACTGTGACCATGAGTTTCCCTTCCTTGGGCTGCCACATGAATAAAAACATGTATTCCTTTACTACTGTCTCTCCAGAATCAGTATAAAATGATTGTCCAAGATGGTGACTTCTCTTTGACAGAAATGTTGCCATCCCATGGGCATTTGTCCATATTTTTCCTTTAAATAACCACTAAGGTTAAAAGTATGTGGCTCCAAGCATTAATAGCTCCCAGGGAGGGGCAGATATGGATTATACTCATCTCACATCCCAAGATGCTAGCCCAATCCCCACATTGTTAAAAGCAAAATGTGCCTGTCAGCCCAAGAGTGGCTTTTCCAAAAACAACCTCAGCCGACCAATTTTCATCCATAGCACAAAAAGGTGGTTCTTCCCACATCTCTCACAACTACCCAACAAAAATAATTTGGTGTTCATTGATGAAAATTCCGTCCCCAGAGGTATGAAGGGGTATGTCAATATCTTCCACAGCATATACAAACAGAAGACCCAAACAAAGCCTACTCCTCCCCCTCAAAGAGCTCACCAAGCTGGTCAGGGGATGTTAATGATCAACCCCATAAAGTAAAATGAGGAAAATTAGAATAGCTGATCTCCACAATCAACTGCAACTCACAGGGCATGCAAGTCAGATTTGTTGAAGTTTCAGGGCACAGTCAGGGGATATGAGAGGATATATGTCCCAGATATGTGTGCCAGACAGATCAAACCACCTTGACCATCTGCGAGATAGCAAAAGTTAAGTTTCCACAGTAAGTTATCGTAAGTTGATGAAGTTCATTGAGAACAAGTTAGATAGTAAAAAGGCCAGCACACTGCAGGTAGACTCAACCAATCAAAAGACAGACAGTGGCCTTCAGAAAATTACAAAGTTTTTGATAAAGGAACCAAATCTACAGCTAGCTGGAACTAGCCAAGAAAAATGACCTAGAGTTACCTGGAGAAGGCTTTTCTTCACTGTGCTTGCTTAATGAACCTCATACATCTAAGCAGACACACCCCACATAAAATTATCCCTCCATTCTGATCATGGGTCCTATGTTAAAGCATGTTTGGAAGGGGGAATCACACTAAGGGGGTTATGTAATGGGCATGTAGAGAAGATGGTGACCTAATAGAGAATGAACCAATCCATCTCCTGGTGGAAGGATCTGTCTTGAACTAACAGTATATAGCTCATCTTGCTTCTGTATTCAGTGCTTCCTCCTCCTGAAAAGTGGGTGGGGGTCTGCTTTGGCCAAAGTGTTCAATTCCTCTGAACTCTCCTGTAATAAATTTTCCCTGATACCTTATTAATGTCAAGCATATTTCTAACAACCACCATCTCCCTTCAGACCTTGGTGGAGAGCCTTGGGAATGGCAGTGTCCCCCAGACCACTAGACCTACTTCCAGCCCAGCCTCTGGAGCCATAATTGAGGGTAGAAGTCATTATGAAAACAGGTTCCACCCTCTTCATCACCACCAGGAACAAACGCTGACCAGCTGCCACCAATAGGCACCAAAGCATATTAGGAGAGGCAGAACCCACTGCACCACTGTCCCTCCTTCCATCCCAACTCTCCTAATCCTCACAACTCTCAAAGGCCTTCATTTCAGCAGAACAGTCTTTTTTTTTGTCTCCCTAATCCATTCATCCCACCTACCAGAGTGACTACTTCAAACCTTTTCATTTTCCCTCAAGCAAGCTCCCTCTTGCACTCTTGGTTAAGGACCTTGCTTATTTCACCAACAACATTAAGACAATTTTCCAAGCTCTCCCTTTTCTCCCCTTCTTATTTTACCTCATTCAGACATTTTTTCCACTGTTTCCTCTTTTCCTCCTAACTTAAAATAAAGAGATGGTTTTTCTCTTAGTGAAGAAAAACCCTTCTATACACAAATGATCCCTGTATCTTATATTCTCCAGCAGATTGTCCCCACTCTATCACCAATCTGAAATATCTCCCTATCCTCTGGTTTCTTCCCTTCTACCTACAACCTGCTCCCAAGTTTCCCCAACTTAAAAACAACAACTAAAAACCCCCTACTTTAACTGACCTTGCCCACTAAGCACTGTCCTATCTTCTCTCCCTTTCATAGCTAAACTCCTTGACAAAGCCACCTACTCACTTCCACTAGTTACTCAATTCTAAACTCTCTTCTCTCAAATAAACTGGCTCAGTCTAGGAACTCCTTCCCTAACTAAAAGGCTGGATTCTTAGAAAATTATGCCCACAAAATCTCTGGTACTTTCCCCATTTCTGATAAAAAGGTTAGATTCCTTAGAGTGCTAGAGAGTCAACCTTAAAGCAAGAACTCTCACAATCCGTCAGAAACTAAAAAATCTTCATTCACCTGACGGCGGTCTTTCCAAAGTTGCCAATGATATCCTAATTGCCAATTCTAATGTCTTTTTCTTAATCTTCATCCTTCTTGACCTTTCTTGAGCCTTTGACACTGTCAGTCTGCCTTTCCTCCTGTATACTCTCTTTTCTCTGGGTTATTAGGATGCTGTTCCTCCTAGTTCTCTTCTGACCAGTCTGACTGCTCCAGAATCAGTGTCCTTTACTGAAATATCTTTTAGATCACACCCTTTAATAGTAAAAGCCCCTTGACAGTTTGTCCTGGCCCATCTTCTCTTCTGTTTCACTTGGTGATCTCATCAGCTACTCTGGGTTCAATTACCATCTCATCGTATACGGCTGTCAGATCTATTTATCCAAGCCCTAAACTCTCTTCTGTCCTTTGGTCTCAGGTCACCAACTGTCTCAACAGTTTAGACAGCCAACATAGACATTTCCAACATAACATGTCTGAAACAAAACTCATTATCTTTTCCCCAAACCCTCCCCCTTTCCAAACTCCCCTATTAATATTGAGGGCACCATCTTCCTCATCACCCAGGATCACAATCAAGGTTTTATTCTTGACTCTTCCCTATCTTTCCACATAGTTAACCTGTTGCTAAGTCTTGTCATTTCTACTATCACAACACCTCTCAGACACTACCCATTCTCTTTGCTCTCACTTCTCCTCTGACTCAGATCTCATCACCTCATATGTGGATTAATTAAATAGTCTTTTGCTTAGGCTCCCTGCCTCATCCCAGCCCATCCTTCATTTAACAGTCAAGTAATCTTCTTAAAGCACAAGTCTGACCATATTAGCTCCAGCTTCACCCAATAAGTTCCAGGGGCTCCCTATTACTCCTAGGAGTAAATGTAAAATCCACCATTTGGCTTCTAAAGCGTTTAACAAACTGACTTCTTCCAATCTTTCTAGCCTTCTTACATTTTACTCCTTGCTACACACTGCAATCCAGTGACCCTGGACTTTTTCACCTATGACGTATCACCCTGACTCTACTTTTTCCCTGGCTGTCCTTCATGTCTAGAATGCAATTCCTTCCCTTCCTTACCTCTGTTCCCCAGCTTCCCTTAAGACACAACTTTGTACAGGAAGCCTTCCTCAACCCCCACTCATAACCCCCCCCTTACTAGTGCTTTCCTTGTAAGATTGCCTTTCATTTTCTCTGTGTATATTTGAGGTGTACAGAGTTGGTCACATGGAGTCTCTCCCATTAGAATGTTAGCTCCTTGAGGACAGGGACGTTTTTTGCCTTTTTTTTTTTATTCCCTGTGTTTAGCACAGTGCTTATCACATATTAAATGTCTAATAAGTGTAGAGGGCCAGTGCTGATGTAGAGCAGAATGTGAGGTACTGTCCAGGTTTTACTTGAGACTTGTACTAACATGAGCTGCTAACTTTATCAGGATAATTGGCTCACCATCCCCACTCTCAGATATGCAAGGATGATAAAATCCTGTCCAAGGCCATGCCTCCCCAGGCTGTCTCACCAGGAGGAACTAGATTTGGGAGTATAAGAAATAATCTAAAAATATTCTCATGGGAACGACCTTGGTTGCTTGCATGTTCTCACAATGAACAATTCTGCTTGCTTGCTTGCAATAACCTATATAAATCTTGACTATCCAGTTAATAAATGAGAGTTGTCCTTTACAACTCTTCACCTGGCCCCATGTCTACTTTTCTTTCACTATCTCTTAGCAATCACAACTGGCAGCCCCCAAGGCTGGTCCACGGCAAATAAGTGCTTTTTAAGTGACTAAGATGTGGGATAGATCACAGTATAGTTTGGTGAAGTCAGGAACTAGTTGAATGACCAGACTCAAAGAATAGTCATTGATGTATAGAAATCATCTTGGAGTGACTTCTGTAGTAGAGCCCACAGAAATCTGTTTTTGACTCCATGATGCTCCACGTTTTTGTGGATTACTTGAATGAAAGCATAGAGAGCATGCTCATCCAATTAAAAATGCCACAAAGATAGCAAGCAGAGCTACCATTGTGGATGGCATGTTGGATTCAAAAATACTTTAACAGACTATCAAATTCTGATCAAATTCAGATAAGCCAATTCTGATTAGATAAAATTTCAAAGAAATTATAAAATTTTATTATGATTATAAAGATATATAAGAAATTATAAAAGTTTTGAACTTGAATTTTTAAAAATCAACTTCACAAAACAAACAAAACAAAACAAAACATAATACAAAAGCAAAAGGTCTATTTTTATCTGTGATCCAATTCCATAACTCTTTCTCTGGATGTGAAAGGCATTTTACCTCAATGAAATGCATTTTATTTTGTTTTGTGGTTTCTCCCATTCATTTTAATTCTTCTATTCAACGTGCATTTGGTAGGAATGTACTTGTAGAACCTATATAAGATTGTACACTGTCTCAGGGAGGGAGTGGGGACGGAGGGAGAGGGAGTGGGGACAGAGGGGTAGGGAGTGGATCTAAGATATATGGAAGTGATTGTCAAACACTAAAAACAAATAAAATAATTCAATTAAAAAAATCAACTTCACATCTTTGAGGTGGTGTAAATAGAACTAGACAATAATAGCTCCCATGAGAAAGGTCTTGCATCTTTAGTGGAATACAAGGTCAATATGAGTCAGCAGTAAAACATGGCAGGCATGAAAGCAAAGGCAATCGTAGCCTGCATTGTGAGAGGAGGCATCGCTGGAGAAAATTCACAGACATGTGAGCAGCATGGGTAGGGACCACCCTATCATATGCTGAACAGTTAAAGTAATTTGGGACCTATAAACCTAGAGAATACTCGAGGAGGATTGAATACTTGTCTTCAAGTACTTGAAGGATTATAACTTGAAAGAAATGGTTTAGACTTATCTTTGTTGGCCTTAGAGGAGAGCACTGGGAATAAAGGGAAAAAGTCACAGAGAGGCAGAAGAAAGTTAAGTGACTTGACTAAGATCATATATATAGTAAGTAACATGTTGGAAAGTTTGATATAAGGGATAATATTTCTTAACAATGAAAGCAATCCCAGGATAGCATGGGTGATCTCAGGATTTTTAAGTAAATGTTGGATGAACTTGTGGGGGATGTTGTGGAAAGAAAAATGTTTGCTTAGGTATCACTAAGACTAGATGGACTCTAAGGTCCCTTACAATTCTAAGATTCATAGAATCTGCAATTCTGGCATATTACTAAGAAAAGAAGAAGCTTGAATATCTCTAAGTCTCAGTTTCCCCATCTGTGAAATGAACTTGGAGTAGAAATTCTATGGTCTCCTTTTCATTATGATCTTATAATCCCAGCAAACTTCTGTTCTTGGTTCCAAAGTGAGAATAGTATCAGTTTCTGGCTAGGAGAGAGGGCTCAAGATGATGTCTGCCCATACAGGGAGTAGGTATGTATAAAAATGCAAATGAGAGGGATTTTTCATTTGGCACCCTGCGATTCCCCCAGTACAGATCTATCCCTCTTAGATGCAAAGGAAAATGGACCTAGGAGGACAGGGCTCCTTGGGGGAAGAACTCAATAATAACATGACAAATAGT
The DNA here is from genome assembly GCF_028372415.1 of Notamacropus eugenii. Taxonomy (NCBI): domain Eukaryota; kingdom Metazoa; phylum Chordata; class Mammalia; order Diprotodontia; family Macropodidae; genus Notamacropus; species Notamacropus eugenii. Next base: position 459,561,916 of record NC_092872.1, on the reverse strand, counting down.
ATATGGGTTTAAGCCAAGTCCCCCATGGTCACAGACCCACATGGAAATAAGGCTGACAGATGAATGCCAGTCCACCCCCATCCCCCCTTATACCTTCTCTTTTGAAATAACTCTGGCCCCAAAGAGGAGAAATAACAGAAATAACTCAAGGTTTTAAAAGCAAAGATTCTGTCTGCAAGCCAAGTAGGCTGAATTTTTATAGGCTCATTTGGAAGAGCATGAAAAATCCAGTTGTCCCTATGTTGCTAACTCCCAGAGTACCCTGGGGGAGCCCAATGAATGAAGTGAGACCAAAACCAATCCTCCATGCCATTCTCCTGGGGGTACACCCTGAGACTGAACAGCTATTCCCTAGAGCTGGCTGCAGGCTTCCTGGGATTACTCTCTTAAGTCCCTCTACCCACACTTTCCTGCTCTCCTTTTCCCTTTCCTGGGGAGAAAAAACAGCTGGATGAGCTGAATTTAACAACTGACTGACAGTTGTATTTAAGGTGCTGGGAGAGCCAAGGGAATTCTGACATTTTCTTTCTCAGAAAGTTCAATAACTTCCTAAGGAGCTGGGGTCTGGGGCATCGCTGTACTTGATCAGGGTGGGAGGATGGGGAAAGAAGGAGAAATGCAGAATGATCATATTCCTTTTTCTACTCTAACATATTGTACCGTGCTTTCAAAAAAGTCGACTGAAATAAAATGAAAAATAATTTATGTCCTCATTCTTCAGGATCAATAGAAACACAGTTTCCTAAACGACAGGTCTGTTGCGGCACTCTTTCCTCCCTCCTCCCAAATGAATGACCCCTCCAGGGGGCAATAATAACCTTTCTATTACTAGTCCTGAATTTTGAATAGAAATAGAAGGGGGAAGGAGAACCTGAAGGCTTTTTGCCAATTTCTGGATTAGCAGATTTAGAGCCAGAGGTACCTTAGGGATCATTGGTTTGAATCCCCTTATTTTACAAAGAAAGAAGGTAGGACTAGAGAGGCAAACTGACTTACTACCTGCATAGTCTTTGCAAAGTCACTTAACCTCTATAAGCCTCAATTTTTTCATCTGCAAATGGAGGGGCTTTTATAAAATGGCCTCTAAGGTCCCTTCAGGTTCTTAATGCATGATCCTATGATCTCAGGTAGCAATGGTGAATGTGAACCTAGATCTTCTGACTACCAAACTAGTATTCTTTTGCTTGGACAGTGAATGAAGAGAAGTGGAAGCAAAGGGAAGAAGCATTTATTAAGCACCTGGTATGGGAGAGGCTCTGTACTAAGTGCTTTGCAAATATCTGATTTCATTGAGGGAAGCGATTATTTCTCTCATACTAGTACCCAATTATTGAAATTAGGGAGGTCTCAGCTTTTTTTCCCTAGGCCTATGTCCTTGTCCAATCTGTCAAGGACAGAGCTGATTGAAGATAGGATTAGCATTTTCCTCATTCTGGATATTGCTACTCCACCCATCTAGATCAGAATTCTACTCTAAGGTGAAGTTTCCTTCTGTTTAGGCTTGGGTGGGGGATAAAATTCTTTGAATAGGTTGCCAAAGGCTGGGGGTAACTTAAAAGTAAATGGCACAATCGAAGTTCATTTGTATATGTTCAGCCCCCTCATTGTAATATTCATTTTCTTATTAATTGTTAACTATAATCAGAGTTGACTGCCACCCTTGGGAACACCCCTCTTCCAATGGCCATATGAGCTGTGAGCCAGTCACCATGATTGTCTTTGGTCTAAGAAAGAGATGGCTAAATGACCCAACTTTTATTAAAATGCTGACATTATTAATACAACGATTAAATTACCAAGAAATTATCTCTTGAAACTTTTTAAATGTCCCTGGTGGTCTTGAGACCACCGTGACAGTCTTACCTTAAAGGATGCCCTAAGCTTATAGAATATAGCCATGGAAAAATACTGACAGTGATATTTTTCAAAGGTTAGTACTATTTCCTGAAGATAATATTTTGCCTACCACCAGCTTATTTTACTCTCTGGTAACAAAACCCCCAAATAATATTTTGCTGTGGCCTGCTAGGCAAATTGACCAGGTGCACAGGGACCACTCACAATTATAATATAAAAACCCCATTCTCAGAAGGGCACTTTGGAGCATATCCTCTCCTCCAGTGGGAGCGCACCTTCCCTCTGGAGTACCCCCTTCCTATGTCTGTGTGCTCCCCAGTGCAGCAATAACATGAGTTATTCTCTATAGTAGTGTGTATACTTGTACATCAGGTTCCTCTCCTCTTCCCCACTGCTTGCAAGATAACTGCACTGAACTAATTACCATTGTTTTACATGTTATTCTCAGCACCTATATCCTTTAAGGGGTTGTTTTCCCCATTGTCTTTGGATGGCCCCTGGAGAGGTCCTTGGACAAAACTCCTAGCCAAGAATTTAATCTATTGACAGCCACACCTACTCTGGGAGACTAAGACACTGTGAGTCCAAGGATTCACAGGGGAACTCTATATCCTCCCTTCTGCCAAAGAACTGTCACCAAATGAATATCTAAGGTGGAGATTTTCCCTCCTTTACGATAAAGTCATTACAACAGAAAAGAGAAGAGATTCAGATTGTGAGTCAGAATCCCCAAAATCCAGGCTTACTGACTCTGTCACACTGAAATACATTATTGATGTCATCCATTGTACTGGCCTTGATAAAAGACCCTGCAATGCCCCCAAAGCACCTGGCAGATCCAGTTCTTCTTTCTCCCACAGCCAAGACCATAAGATATCTATAAGCATTTCTGTCCATAAATCCACCTACATTTGCATAAAAGCCATAGGCTAAAAAGCTCTTATGCTATTGGCTTTCTCTCTCCTCCCCATGAATGACAATAGAAAGACCTAGAGAGAAAAGCTATTTGTACTTGAGTTAATGAGCCTCCCAACAGAGGATATGTAGCTCAAGGTTTCTAGGATAAACAAGGCTTGATGCTGCCTTACTTAATGCTGATACTGACATCTCAGCTGGCCATGGAAGGATTATAGCCTTACCTTGCCTGGAACAAATAGGTTCTCCTGAAGAGGGAAGCCCTCACAGGTTTCTAGACACCCAACTGGGTGCCTGATATTGATGCTAACTTAACTACAGAATAGGTAGTCCATTCCAGGGCATTTGAAGATGGCTGGGAAGGTTCTACAATACTCTCTCACTATCACTGCCAGTCTATTCCTAGAACTGAAATTCCACCATTAGAAAATCATTTCTATGAGATGACTCTCCAAATACCCCTCTGCAATGGGGAGAAAACTAATTATTTCCCCAACAATTAGCAGTCAAATGATAGCTCTTAATTCAAAAGAGTTTCTTCTAGGGAGTTCAACTAAAATTCTTCCTTGAAGACTGAGAGTCTGGGAGGAGAGAAAAGTATAGGACCTTTTTGAAGCCTGGTAAATGCTGAGTGAATGTGATCCTGAGCAGGTGGGATGGTGCAGTGAGTGGCAGTGGGGTCTCTGGAGACAGGGAAGATGAATAAGGCAAAGAGGAAGGCTGAGTATACCAAAAACACATGGTTTTGACTTATTATTTTTCAGATTCTGTGCCATTTAAATTTTCTGGGATTGACTGTGGTTGATGAAAACTATTTCTCAGACTGATGTTATTAGCTCAGTTTCTTTCTGTACTCACCCATCGAGAAATAGAAAATATGTTGTCTAAGAATTTCTATCTCAGTCTCTCTGTATCTCTGACTCTATGTGTCCAAGTCTCTGTCTCTCTTCCCCTTCTCTCCCACTCTCATTCTTTTTCCATCTCAGGTAAATACCAAGATCCTACCTGGATACCACCAAATAAAAAAATGTGCTTTTTTTCATGCTAATACCCAGGACTAAAGACTTCCTTGAAAGGTACCAAGATGAGTGTCTCTGATCTGGCACAGACTTGCAACATCTAATAAATTATGTTTATGGGAAAGCTTTTTACCTGAAGGGATCATAATTCACTTCTGATCAATATTCAATCAATTCCCTCCTTTGCTCACTGCAGATATTCCATATCTATTAGGAAGGGAGGGAGGATGGATAAAAGGAAGATAATTTGTTTATTGGAGGAAAATGGCAAAATAACACGCTAACGCAAGCACTTAAAGTAGAGCTGTGTCAAAAATCTGATTTTTAAAATTTTTAAAGTAATTTTCACAATTGGTTATTTCCATTTAAGTGAAAGATAAATGTCCCTAGTTTAGGAATGTTTTTGGTCTGAAGGTAGAAGGATGGGAAAAAACCCAAACTACAAAAAAAAAAAAAAGGTCCATTGAATGGACTTGGGCCAGATGATATGTATTGTCTGTGGGTGTTCTATGGGGCTTTTGCCTCCAAGATCTCTCTGCCTGATTGCTGACGCTTAAATTCACACCCTTTGCCGTAGCATGAGTGAAGTTCTTGAACTCACACCAGGCTGCAATTAGAAAAGTGTTGAATTGGGAGTCAGGAGACCTGAATTATCATTCTGGTTCAGTCATTCTGATAGAGTGACCCTGGGTGAGATAATCAGGTTATTATAATAATCAAAATACTATATAAGTATAATCATTATTTACTATAATAATTAATAATAACTGGCATCTATACAGCACCTATTATATATCAGGCACTGTACCAAAGACCATACAATTCTTATCTCATTAGATTACATGATTTTCAGTTGAAGAAGACCTCCAGATCATCCCCTTTCCTTGCCCCCACCCAATGCAATCTATTTATTAGGTACTTGCTTTATTCAAGACAGGCCTTCAAGGAATTAATAATTTTCTGAATATATCTTTTCTGTTTTAATATCGCATTCATTTCTGAATCTACCCTTCCTCACTCCCTACCCAATGTGTTATTCCTTGTAACAAAGACTTAAAAATAAAAAAGAGAAAAAGGAAAAAAACGGTATTTAGCGCATCGTAATTATACATGGTTATATAACGATGCAATCATATGTTGACTACATGTGACAGTGTATCTATGTAACATTCCACAACCATAGTCCCCCACCTTGATGGTTCCCCATAGTTCCCCACTCTTCTTCAAAGCCAAATTGGATCATTATAGTTACAAAGGCTTTAACCCTTGAATTTTAAATA